>NC_141355.1:37224202-37824202 GCF_057382095.1 Aulonocara sp. 'chitande type north' Nkhata Bay | reverse complement strand
CTGGCTTCATTTTTTTTTCTTTTCTTTAAATCTTAGAAACACGAGTGGAATTCTTCTCATCAAACTGCAGAATTCAAATTTCCCAAAGATAATTCATTTAAATGGAAAATAAGAGCTGAAAAGACACTGCAGCAGATCTATGATTTGTAAAGTAAAACTGTAGCAGCTGTGAGAGCACTCGTTACACAGAGCTTCATAAAAAGGGACAATATCCTTCTATGCTGCCAACACAATCCTACCTGTTCAGCATCACTGATTGTGCAGGTGAAACTAAACTGGCTGCTGATGTATGCTAAGCATGATTAATTGCAGGAAAAATAAATAAAATGGTAAAGGAGGAGTTTAAGGATGTGTTTTTTTCCCTACATGATACCAGCTGGTACACACTGACTCCTGCACTACGACTACAGAAGCTCTACAACTACCACTGAACTGCAAAGTACCAAAGACGACCATTTTTTAAACTTTCAGTCCTCCCTGGTTGTTGGTTACTGACATCATTTTGACCTAAAGTGAACCAGGTGATCAGTACATCCACACTAAAAACATAAAAGTATTGAACGCCTTTGCACCAGCAGCTGACTCAGATACTGAGGTTGTCAGTTTTTACACATACTGATCCCAGAAACAGTTGCATTTGCTGCTGTTTACACACCGAGTTGTACAGTAACGAGATCTCAAGAAGAAGTTCTGTTCACAGATAACACGACCAGTGGGGAACTTCGTAGTACTGCTTTAAACTACCACTGTATGTTGTAGAGGTTAAAATCTGATGGCCGGTCAGCAGCGACGACAAGTTTATGCTCCCAAATCCACAGCTGGAAGGAGGAAGTGTTGAGGTCGCTTTAACCAAAAACAAAAAATAAGTGTCACTGAGGTCGGGATGTGAACCGACTCCCCGAGATGAAACGACTGTTAGCTGTCTTTGCAGATGCTGCCTGGAGAGGAAAAGATTCAGACACACATTTCAGTCCCGGTCGTGAAAACGATTAGACTGACAAAGACTTGAGACTTTAAAAGATCAGCCTTCTTCCACTGCAGACTAAAGTGTTTTACTACAAGTAATTTTAAGCCTTTACAAGAGGATGACAGAGGCGTGTACGAGTGTGTAAACTCACTGAGGATGCTGCGCTTGCACAGAGGACAGGTGTGCTGCAGCAGCAGCCAGGGGTCGACACAGTCTCTGTGATACTCGTGAAGACACGGCAGCACCCGCAGACACTGAGACGACATTTTATAGATGCATCATTTATTTAAATCACAAAGTTAGCCAAAAAGCAGAGCGTGTTTGACTATTTACTCTCATCATTCACAGTCACTCCCTTCTTACTGAATTAAACAGAGTTATAGTGTGTGTGTGTGTGTGTGTGGGGGGGGTGTCGGCTGACCTGGTTGTTGTTAAAAGGCTCCAAACAGACGGCGCAGGTTTCCGCCTCTGCCAGCTGCGACGGGTCACACCAGGGTTTGGGCTGACGGTATCGTTTGGTCTTCAGGGATGACATCCTCTTCAGAACGTCCTGTTTGGGAAGGAGCTGAAAAACACAGTTCAATTCAATTCAATTGTATTTATATAGCGCCAAATCACAACAAAAGTCACCTCAAGGCGCTTCATGATACAGAGAAAACCCAACAATCATATGACCCCCTATGAGCAAGCACTTTGGCGACAGAGGGGAGGAAGAACTCCCTTTTAACAGGAAGAAACCTCCGGCAGAACCAGGCTCAGGGAGGGGCGGGGCCATCTGCTGCGACCGGTTGGGGGGAGAGAAGTAGCCAGCAGAACATCTCATGTACCGCTGATTTTTATTTCTGTGTGGGTGTAATTGTAGAGACGTTAGCTCATAGTATTAGATGACTTGAGGTGAATGTTGTTGTGATTTTAGTGTTATATAAATAAAATTTAATTGAAACTGCACGACAGAGGCCTGACTTAAAGTTCTCCTCACAGACAGCTTTTGTTTTGTGTAGGCTGCTTTGTTGTGCTCTTTGCCTCGAGCCTCTGTACTGCGGAAGTTTACACATTTGCTTAATGAACGCAAGGTCGCCGATTCACTCCCAGCCACACACACTGAGGTTACATCAGGAAGGCATCCAGCATTTAAAAATATCTGCTCTCAACTGTTCCTGAGAGCAGATACCTCAGGAACAGTTGCTGCTGTTTGAATCTTTTATTTGAAAGGAGCAGCCAATCAGAAAAACTTGGCTTAAAAAGGGGGGGGGACCCGAGGGGCTGTGCCAAAGCAAATTTTAAATAAAAAACATAATTGTCTACCTCTAAGTCGTCGTTCAGCTGGCGGCCTTGGTACTGCCAGCGAGCCTGAACGATGACTCCTGTGCTGAGGATCAGAGCCACCAGGAGGACGGTGTCCCACAGCTGCTGCAGGTACTTCTGTGAAGCAGCAACAACACGGATTCCTCTACATCACAAACAAGAAAAGTCTTCCAGATAAATTAGCTTATATTTCTAATTCTGTACCGTTCCATCTAATCGGGTTATCTTGACAAGTAGGAAGTCAGAGGTTTAGGCTCTAACACGAGTTACTCACTCGGCTCCTATGCAGCAGCTTAAAAGCAGACGTGTGTTTGACTGTGTCGTGTTTGCCCACCTGGACCTGAGAGTTGGTCTCGCCGGTGCAGATGACCCCCTGCCACTCCCCGTAGCGACCTCCTCTCGACCGCCCGCAGCTGGACCACAGCGTGAGCGTGGCTCCCTGCCCGAACACACAGCAGCAATGCGCTCACTGTCAGCTCAGCCTGTCATCTGTTCACTCACCACTGGAGGGTGCTAACAACTGAGATGGGTGTGGATCTCACCAGGTTGTCCTGCAGGATCGTCCTGTATGTGATTTTTGCCGTCGCCTGAAGGCCCCTGTGAAGAGGTCGGTGCAGATTTAGGTGCCGATAAAAATCATCTGCCACCTTCCAGTCCTCCTGCTTTGTTTGCATTTTTCTCCATTAGTGTTTCCAACAACCAACAAGCGCAGACTGTATATCAATGATGGCTAAGAACATCTGCATCCTCTCTCACGGGCAGCAGAGGGTGACATTTGTGACATCTACTGGACTCAATCACTACTTGTAAGTTTTTTTCATACAACACAGTGCTTGTATTGTGAAATACGGACACACTGATGCTGCCATTTTCAAATCCACATAAGACACATTTGACATGAAAGCCTATCGATAAATTGTAAACATCTCGCCTTGATGTGATTCTCCTGTCTCAGTGAGGCTGTTGAAATTGAGTGTGGCAGAACCTGAGTTTACTGCATGCATGCTTGAAATACCCTTGAAACCCATTTTTAAGGTAAGTTAACCTCCCACTGTTACTTTTTGAAGTTGTTCTGTGAAACTATGCAGGGCGCATTCAAATTAATGCACAGTTTCCATCAGCGTTCCGTCCCTCTGAATTGCAAACACATGTGCCATTATATGCAACTCACACTCATGGACGCATGTATGCAGCTGCATCTCTGATAATCAGGCACTGACCTGAGCAGTGCTCCGATCAGCTTGGTCACATTTTCTGATGTCTGGATCACAATGATGGGCTTGGACAGCACCTGGGATAAATCCATCTACAAACAGGAAAAACAGGGTTAAGAATTCAGCAGACTGAAATGTAAACACAGTCAGAGCTGTGCAGTTGAAAAAGACTTATTTAATGATATCTGCATGTTTCCATGCATAATGGTGGCTCTTCAATTAAGTTAGATACAACATAAAATACTATAATAGTCTCATATGAGAAAATAGAAATAGAGGTTGCGGCAACATCAAAAGCGGATTTACACAGTAAACCTAAAACAGCCACCAGCATTATTACTGTCAATGATCTGATAAGAAGCATGCACAGAGTGCAACAACGGCACATTTGGCTGGGCTGTTATGAAAGAAAGGTTCAAAAAACAAAAACCCTTTTCATCATGCTGTGTACTGCATGTCCTCTCACTGGCTTAATAAACATTAGATTCGGCCTCTCTTGCAGACAAAGAGTTAGCTGAGGTGCTTTGTGATTTACTAAATTATGAAGCGTACTTCCTAAACGATCAACACAAAAAGGTAAATGACACACAGGTTCATGAATGTCAGGAAATTTTGAAGAAAACAAATGTATGTTTCTCAGGTTTTCAGGGTCATGTTTCAGGTCCAAACAATTCTCTTCCTCCTCATCGCCTGAAGAATCCCAGCAGAGCCTGCTCTTGAAGAGGTCTCCTCCTGTAAAAGGGAGTTCTTCCTTCCCACTGTTACCAAAGGGTGTTCACAAGGGGTCATCTGACTGTTGGCGGTTTTCTCTCTTATACTGCGATCAGTACAGTTACATCTGAGATCATAAAATAAAGCAGCAGTTTGGCTATGATAAAACTATTAATGATGAAGTTGTATCAAACGTGCCTCCCCGCTTAGATGTCTGCTGGGAGGGAGTAAGATGTGAGGACAGGGAAACGAGAAAGGCAGCTGGGTTACACTCATGGGAACTGTAGGTGCTGCTCTCAGATGATCCTCTCAGTTTCACTCTTCTTGAGGGATTCATGAAGAAATCCAAAAAAGCTTCTGCAAAGACATCCTTTTATGTTGTTGTCATCTCTGTAGCTTGGGGACTTCACTGGACCTAAACCTCAGATCTGTTTCTAATAGAATGTGAACATTTGAACTGTTGTTATATATGCAGCCATTTTTATGCCTTGTCCTGACACAGACTGGCATGAGGATGTTCACACTCCAGCGGCACTTGCAGTATAACCTGCAACTTTACTTTCAGCCTGTAACTTGCATCGGGGTCATGTACATGGACTGGCACATGTAAAAATAAGTCAAATAAGGAAAACGTCTGAGGAAGTTGCCGTACAGTTATGATGGAAAAGATGGAGAAACAAGATCCGTATCAACTGCAGACACATCCTTCTTTCTGAATTTTTACCTCACTGACGGTGTTTTGGTTGAGAGCCAGAATAATCAGCGCCGACGCTCCGAGGACCAACGCTCGCTTCATCTTGAACAGAGAGAAATCGATGTTACCTTTCAGGTTTAACTAAAATACTTCTAAAATACTGAAAACAGACTGATCACAGAACTAAAGCAGAAAGGCAATGTGGAACATGTGAAAACTAAGCAGTTGACTGAACTGTACAAATACCACTCACTTTATTTACCACAGCATCAGCGAAGGACTCCTGGTTCCCAGTCGAGGCTTTGCTTTCGTCTATCTCCACGGGCACAACCCCGATCCACGGCTCCTGCTTCTTGATGTCAGCCTCGTCTTCTCCTTCGTCCACTGGTGTCACCTCATCTCTAACCTAAAGACAAAGGACAGGGAAACAGGCTGAACATCTGCCCTGCACCAGGGTGGAAGTTCTGACGGGTGATTGTTGATCTGTTTTTAATATTAGTACATCTTCTTTTATCTCTTTTACCTGAAAGGTGTGATTGGTCCACATACAAAAAAGGCAACACGTTAAAGTTAAATTTTTCTATCTAAAATCTTATTTTAAGCCAAAAAAAATAAAACGTAGTTAACAAAACAAATTGTTATTTTGGGCTCGTGTCACCCGCATGTACCACTCTATTAAAGGACCAGGACAAGAGCCGAGCAGCTTTGACCCCCCCAGGCCCACTCACCAGGACCAGGTCTGCCTCCAACTCTTCTCGCTCCTCGTCCCGCTGCTCGGAGCTCCCACCGCCCAGGCTGGACTCAACCACCTCCCCCTGGAGCAGGTCGCTCGCATCTGGCCGCTGTTCCAAGAAAACCTCTACCAGAGCAACCTGCTCCGCCACCGCCAGCAGCCCCGGCCACCGCAGCAGCAGCAGTAGCAGGAGCGGTAACGACACCCCGAGGCAGCACCAGCGAGGGGAAGCCATGACCCCCAAAACAACACAGAGGAAATAGAGCAGAAAACTGCAATAAATCCACGGTTTTAATCAACTGTCAGACATTGTTTTGGAAAAGCCGTAGCGCTTCCCTTCGCCAGTTAGCTCGCAGAGCCCCGGAGAATGTAAACAAGAAAAACAGCTTCCGGTCGAACCCGGAAGCTGCAGGATAATTATTCTCTTGCATAGGAAAAACGCAAAAAAGGCCCTTTAGACAGCATCGACAGAAATTAAATCACATGCTAATGCTGTTGATTAGCTATCGATGTATCACACTGGTTATGAACTGCCAACTTTAGCATATGACTGTTTCTCACGCTAGCGTACAGTCGCTGAGCTTTTAATTTAAACAGAGACGAATAAAAACACCGAGAGAAGTACTCTCCCACACTTCCTTTTTCGCTTTAAAGCTAGGCCTCAACCCTACAGCTAAAGTTCCGTATAAAACATTTTCAAAACGGCCTGGTGTTTATACTAAGATGGTGAATAACTAAATTCCCTTTATCAAAGTCTAATATTTTTCAGAAAGCACTGGAGATAAAAATCAGGATCTTTTAACAAGTTCATTTTCTCACTTGCCCGGTACGATATAGGATAGCACACTCACACATTATTAGTTTTAATGATAAATTAAAACGAATAATACGCAGTTAAACATAACTTTATAAAAGTGGCATAATACGCAATAACTTAATTTAATTAACGATGTGAAAACGCTTATTGTATGTGCGCATGTGCAAGATTTGTTGTTAATTTATTTTCTTTTCCTTTCTGTCCCGACAATGTCTTACCCAAAAGGGAAAAAACACCTACTATTAAACGTTAAAGAGCTTAAAATTCTCAGTGTAAGGCCTCGTAGATTAAATTACTTTACTCTTTATTTTCAGCTGATTAGCTCGACAATTTAATGGCGAAAGATACATTGAATAATTCTGTATTTAATAACATGATTTTAATAGTGAGTGAACCTATGAACAGAGAAGGCGGGGCTTCTGCTCTCCGTGGCCCCTCCCTCTGCTGCAGAATGACGCTCCTGTCATTTTCCCCTTTTTCTTTGGCTGAGTTAGCCAGCTGGGCTGGATCTTTAAGCATAGGGTAAAAACGGGCGGTGTGAGAGCCGTGTTTACATTTTTCCCCCCTCTCATACGTTTTGCACCACCGGGCAGTGTCACCGGAGGATAGCAGGACGCTGAGGCCGTGGATGAGCATCACGTGGAGGCGTCAAAGACGGAACTTTGAAGGAGCTCTGCTGTCTTTATCCACAGGTCGGAGGCATGAGCGGGAGAGTGGGAGACCTGAGTCCTAAACAGGCTGAGGCGCTGGAGCAGGTCAGTTTCATAATAATAAGAGTTTGATAACGCGACTGAATGGGGTGATGCCTTCACTCTGGCCTTATCTGTCTTCATCTGCTTCGCTGTTTTCACAGTGTGTGGTTTCCGTCACAGTGTGAAACGCTCTAATAATGTGTGTAGAGGCTCACAGTGAGCTGTCACAGCATGCGCACAGACGCGGTCCTGCATTTATTTCCTTTCTAGCCCATATATCACAGTGGAGTCTCCTCTGTCTAATTAACCGAAAATATTAAGGGTTTATACGCAGCACTAATGTTTTCTGTTAATGTTAGCCATATACTGATGTGTTATTGATCAGCAAAGAGACTATGGAGGAAGGTTAAATTTGCTAAACTAGATTAAATTTAAATATCACCCAAGTTTGACACTGTGGTGTCTTTATTTCCTGTGAGTCTGTCAGTAAGCCACACTTTATGAAGGGCTTATAAGGATTTTTTAAATTATTGTCAATTTGAACCCGTTTCTCTCTCCACTCTGAAGCGTCTAATTGATAAATTGAACAATACTAACTGTGTACATGATGCTCTCCCATCCCGTATTGTTAAGGATTGTTTCAGTGTAATTGGACCTTGTTTATTGTCCATATTGAACTTCTCCTTGCTTTCTGGCTATGTACCTTCAGCTCTCAAGCATGCCATAATCCAACCTGTTCTAAAAAAAAGGAACCTTGAGCTTAGTGATTTTGCCAATTTTAGGCCAATTTCTAAGCTTCCCTTTCTGGCTAAAATACTTGAGAAGGTGGTTCTGCTCCAACTGCAGACCTACCTTGATGAGAATAATATAAATGATAAATTTCAATCGGCCTTCAAACAACATCACAGCACAGAATCAACATTGCTTCGTGTTTTCACTATATTGCTTATCACTATTATGCAGATGATATCCAGCTCTATTTTGAGCTAAACGACGATCTTGCTCTGTCTCTGAATAGCCTCCGAGAATGCATGTCTGAGGCCAAGAAGTGGTTGTTGTCGAATTCTCTTATCCTTAATGAGAAGAAAACCGAGATTATGATTTTTGGTAGTAATGCCCTTCGTGCCAAACTCCGGGATGCCTTTGGTTTTCTTAGTTGTTCTCTCTCTGATACTGTCAGGAATCTGGGTGTCTTATTTGACAGCTCCTTTTCACTTGACAAACAAGTGTCTGCTGTTGTCAGATCTAGTTTTTACCAGCTTCGTCTTATCTCTAAGGCTAGGCGCTACATCCCGCATAAAGATCTCGAAAAGCTCATCCACGCCTTTGTAACGTCGAGGCTAGACTATTGTAATTCACTTTATTGTGGTCTCCACTCTTCCCTTTTACAGAGATTACAGACAGTTCAGAATGCTGCAGCTCGCATTCTAACTAAAACCAGCAAGTTTGCCCACATTACTCCTGTCCTTGCCGATCTGCACTGGTTGCCTGTCAAATATCGTATTCAACTTAAAATTTTGTTGTTTACTTTTAAAATTACTAACAACACTGCACCCAGCTACCTTAAGGACCTTTTAAACCCTTATGCTCCTGCTAGGGCTTTAAGGTCATCGTCACAGTTACTGCTGGCTCAGCCCAGATCTCGACTTAAGACTAGAGGTGATCGATCGTTTGCTCTTGTCGCACCTGTGCTGTGGAACAATCTCCCGATTGGCATCCGGGCATCTGATTCTATTCATTCTTTTAAATCACAGCTTAAAACATATCTTTTTAAACTTGCCTTCTCCACCTTTTAATTGCTGGTTTGTTTGTTTGTTTGTTTGGTTCCTGTGACCTATTGACCTCTTGTATTAATTCCCTCCTATCTTTCTATTGGTGTCTTTTATTATGGTGGTACAGCTTTTATCTTGCTATTACCCATGTGCTGTAGTCATTCTTATTGGTAGCTTTTATCTATGAACATAACTCGTTATTTTTATTTATCCGTTATCAATGTTTGAACCTTTTATTGTTTTATGTAAAGCACTTTGGTATGCCCAAGGCTTTTAAATGTGCTCTATAAATAAAGATGATTATTATTGTTGTTGTTGTTGTTGTTGTTGTTGTTTTAAACTTGATTATATTTTGATTTTTTTAAAGATCAGAATTCAGCCCATAGAATAAGGACGGCGTTGTAGCAAATAATCAGCTAATCTGACTAAGAAACTCAGATTTTAGTTGCTGTCTAAAACCCATTAGATAGTCAGTGTTCAATACATTTAAAATCCTAATATTTTACAAGCCAGTGATGTTCCAAATAATTATTTGTGTATTTGCAAAAAAACATTTGTATCCATATTTAAATGAATGTAAATGACTTTTTGGCCTATAATTTGCCAAACAACGGACAAGTAATTCTGAGACAGAAAAAAGGAGCTGCAGTTAGTTTTTGGCACAGTAACATTTACGTCTCACTGACATTAAAAATGTCCTTTTCTCCATCTGTATGTAAACAAGTGTTAATAAAAATATATTAAAACGTCTTTTTTAAGATTACCCCTGTGCTCGTCGGTGCACATTTTCCACCAAGAAGTGAGAGTGGGAAAACATCACTGAAAAACAATAAGTGCTATTTCAGATTTATAGTGCTGTGCAAACGTCTTGAGCCATCATCATTTCTTTATATTTTGGGGCCGGTGATGTCGGTGATCTTGTCTAAATGAATGGAATTATGAACTTGGGAAAGTACAATCAGATTTTCATCCACCATACAAAACCATCTGGAAAGCATGTGATTGGCAACGGCTTCGTTTTTCAGCATGACACTGATCCCAACCACACAGCCAGTGCAGTAAACCCATCATGGATAGAAAACAAACAAACAACACCAAATGGAGCACTAGCAGTCATGATCGGCCTCTCCAGAGCCTGGATTTCAACATTATCATTGCAGTGTGGGATCATATAGACAGACAATGGGAAACAAAAAGCCACCAACATCTAAAGAAGAGCTTCGAATGTCCTTCATGAACCATAGAGAACTATTCCTAAAGACGTCAAACCAAATATTGACTTTCAAGCTCCTGTTTGTGCCTTATGTTTCAGTAAGTCGTTGCACCCATTTCCCATTTTTCTAACAAATTATTAACTATAAAGAAATCTGATGTGGCTCAAGACCTTTGCAAAACATAAGTTCAAACTTCAGTATTATGTTTATTGTTCAAACTAGTATTTCAGACAGTGAAACAGTGATTTCCTTTAACCAATAAATTACATAAATTACTTTTGAAACATGCTGCGGTCATTGAGCTGTCAAGAAAAATAACATTTTTTGTCCTTGCACAGGTTAGTAACAAGTGAGCATATCCTGAATAATCCTTCTGACTCTTAGGGTCCCTGTAGTTTACAAAATGGACTTAATTTTGTATTTGTTATGACAAAAAAACAGTAACTCAAACAATAAACCCACAAGGACAGTGTTTTACTGGAACATTTCTGGATACAGTTATTGGTTAACAGCTTGTGAGCGGCTAATCACAAGCCAGTGAGCTTGTGGTTTCACAGTCAGATCCACCCTTTGTCATGTGATGGATTGTGTAGATTACTGGACTCATCAGATGGAATTAATTAAGGAAGAAAAAACAAACCTTTATGTTTGTGTTGTTTAAATCCAGCAGGAAACAAATCACATAAAGCCAAACAGGAGCAACACAATGGAAAAGCCACAGGCAGACAAACATTCAGTTCAGTGTAGGCAATTAGAAACACCAGGGTACACAGCTGAAACCAATCAGGGAAAACAAGACAAGGGAAGCAAAACTGAATATAGGGCACAAAAATATGGAGAATATCAGAATAAAACAGGAAGGAACTTAACATAGCGATGGAGACTTAACTAGACACAGGCAACACGGGTGAGGAAGGGTGAACTGAGACAGGGAACACAATACACACAACAGTAACTGTAAAAAAAGGCAGAAGAGTGAGAACACAACAAGACACTGAGAATTAAACTGAAGAAAGTTTATAATAAGAGAACTTAAAGGTCCAAAAACACAAAACACAGGGTTCATAACACGACTGCCCTAAATGATGGGAAACGTCACAGTGGGTACGGAAATTTGTTTATGAAAAAACAGGCTCTGCCACGACTTTCTCGCAAAATAATTCCTTTCTGGATAAATAAACATTGAAAAAAACAAAAACAAAGCAGTTCTTAGTCATTAGCAACATTATCAGCTGCACCCCATTAAGAGCAGGCCTGTTGGAAGACCACGTTCAGCTCCACATCTGTTATCATATGATGTCAGGGGTCTGCTGTCATTCATCATTTAGCTGAAGGGAAAGTCTGTTATCTGCATCTATACACACTGCAAAGTGTACGATAAGGCCAAAAGTTTATGGACATGTTCTATTAGTTCATATTAACCCTCCACAGCAGAGGTCTCTGCTGCAGGGCAGGAGTGTTTTTACAGTAAGAAAGATTGAGACATATACTACACTGTTATGATAAAGGTAGATAAATTATACATAGACTAGCATTTCTACTGCAAGGCTCCTTCACCGAGTCACACCCACATTCATACAGTGCTTTTATCTTTGTTGATCTGTGCGCACACTCACACAGCATCAGGGTTTAGTAGTTTGCTCCAGGCGATCGTGGTGATTCCAGCTTTACTAAACAGCCGTTTAGTTCCATGTGTCTTTAAAAGTTCACTATTATGTGAACATTGTAATCCACATGCAGTGTGGTATATTGCTAAAATTGCACATATTTTTCTAAAATTATCTCAGGCTTATTAAATTAAAGATGGAAATTAAAGATCTCATTAACTGTCATTTAAAATGATGGGTCATGATCGTTTTAATCGAGTAACAAACCAAAAAATAATAAAATTGTTTGCTCTTCTTTTCTCAGTCTGGTGCTGTGAAGCATATGAGATGCTCCTGTGTCTCTTATCCACATCCGTTAAGTTATGGGTTTATGGGAAGTTTTGGTGCTGCTGAAAAAACTGATTTTCATTGCCTGGCAAAGTATCTGATTTAAACTGTGGGTGCAAAAAAACGTTTTAGTGATTTATGGTTAAAACCAGCAGCAGTTACTGTAGGTTTGGTGCGTGGACAGAAGGATGTGACTTTATTTCTATATATGAAAAGACATTAAAATACATACAGTTAGACCAATAAAATTGTAGGTTTAATCAATATCTTTTTACAGCAGTGGTTTTCAGTGGTTGAAAAAGTATTTCAGGCCTGAGAGGTCGGTTGGGTTGTCTGGCTTTCTGGGTGTGTCTCGTATTTTGCCGGAATATGGTGTTAAGTGGAAGGTGTGTGGATTTCAGGTAACGTCACGTGATCAAGGTGACACACTGATATCAGGACACTTGACATGTTTCAACATGATAGTGCACATAAAGCCAGGCACTTAAAGAACTGGGTTTATTATTTCAGAACTGAACTAGTCCGCACAGATACATGAAACCTCCACCTCATCCAACACCTCAGGGATGGACAGACACACTGACTGAGCTGTAGTGGCTGTATGGGAACAAACTCCACCATCCTAATGGAAAACCTGACCATCCTGCATTTTGCAGCAACTGAACTTTTAATATTTGCCGTTTATTTCTGCCCTTTGTTTTACATTAAACTGACAAAACCAGCGATACAAATATTTCTTCTTTGTTTTAGGAAGAAATCTGACAAATCCATCCTCCATCTGTTTCTTTTCTCAACAAATACTTTTCTATGATTGCAAAACCTGCAGCCACACCCCCAAGAATTAACCTCCTGCACCAACACGGGGTTGATTTGAGTTTATATGACCTCTTTTATGGGCCCCAAACTTATTATTTGACTTGATTTTATTTGCATGTTTTATCAGTAGAATCTGCTTATTTCAAAATAAACTTGTGCCTTATCTGTTCGCATTGATAACAGATAAGGGGGAGAGCTGTTATCAATGTGATACAATGAGTTGATACATTGAGTGAATATAAATCATGATACAGCAATTTTGCAAAGCTTGCATTCACATTTATTTGTGCCAGTGACTCTTGTAAGTCACAATCTGTAGAAAGGAATCAACCTGCATGTGTTGCAAGGGGAAATGATTCCATACTCGTCCTTATCTATATATATTTGTTTGACATGCTGTTGGCTATAAAGTAAGTTTAGAGCCTAAAATGTCACGTGAGCCTGCCTCGGGCTCTGCAAACATGTTTACAGGCATCAGCTGTAATGGAAAATAGTCATTAAGTCACAAGATTCGGTGACACACACCACTGTGAAGGAAAACCTCTTAAGTCCGGTTTTCACTCCCAGGCTCACAGCTGGAGACATTTAGTGAAACGTTTCCTCTGAAGTCATATGCCTCTTCTTTTCTCCCGTGTCTGATTGCAGTTTCGAGTACGGGTACAAGATATTCTTCCTCAACTTCCTGCACAGCATGACCACTTCCTCTTACGTTGGCTCAGAGGTGAGTTTACTACCACTTTGCATCTGTCACTTCTCCCAAATTGAAAATGGCAAAAAGCAGAAGTTTTCCCATAATTCCACATCCTACACGCTAAAGTTATTTTCTCCTGTAATGCAAACTGGGAAAAAAATCTGGTTACGTTATTTCACTTGTGGAGTAAGACGAGTGAAATAACGTGGTGGCTTATTGCATGAAAAGACATGAAGCAACGTGTTTTCATGACTCTGCTCACATAAACCAACATGTGCACTCAGCACGACACCTCTTATACCGTTGAGAGAGGGGGAGGCGGGTCTTCTTGTACCCCTTTTTAATGCCCCCGTAGGCCCCACCCTTCTGTCTGCGTCTGGTTCACGCAGGGCGTTGTTGTGGCTTGAACCCTCCATTATCAAGTACATTTTGACACACACACACACACACACACACACTAATCTGCCCCTCCCTGCCTGTCAGCTCTGACACTGTAAAATATACAAATGTGAATAAATACAATAAAATAACACGATGCAGACTAACAAGGGGAGCCTATAGAGAGTTTATTGAGCTTCTTTTTGCAAAGCAAATGTGTTTGGCAAAACGGTGCCATCAGATCACGATTGCTAAAGTTGCTGTCGAGAGGAGAAGTTCTTTTGCCAAAAGGTGACAAATAAATAAGCGATAAATACAAAAATTGGAGGTCTTCTTTGTGTAACTGATATCCAGAGTCTGAATAGGTGGTAGTTTTGCACCCTGGAGGAAGCACAGCGATTAAAGCAGGCCTTGTTCTGATTAAGTCCTGAAGCAGAAGCCTAGCACTCTGTGTATCAGGCTAATCCACGGCTAATCGCATTAAAGGTGCACTACGGCTGTCTGCTGCTCTTCTAGGCTTCAGTTCCCTGGATTTTTGATAACAATGAAGAAGTGTCTCATAATGAGCATTTAGACTGGCGGTTAGGGCGTGCTGTTCTCTTTAAGTCGGCCTTACTAAATGAGCGTAAATGCTGTGAAATGCCTGATTTGCTTCTCAGAAAGCTGAGCGTCACAGCTCCAAACATCGACAATGAAGGTCTGTTTGGACAATGCATGCTCTAAATGACACGAGTTATGTCACGCTCAGCATCACACTGTAGGAACAGTGCAGCTTAGTGATTCCCAAGAGGCAAAAGTAGCCCAGGAGGTATTTGTGCCATGGGGTACATGAACAGATTAGTTCTGTATCTGTAACCAATCTGAAAAAACCTGCATGCAACCTGAACAAATCTGAGCTGAAAAGTTGCCTAAAAGTGATGAATAAGCACTCGAAGATGGCGCCTGGTCGAACCATATTGACTTTCAAGATCATGGATCATTGGAAATGTAAAAACTCGATATTTACCTTACATATATTTCCATCTGTATGTACACATGCTGCACCTGTTTCCCATTTTCCTAACAAAATATAAGGTAATGAGGGGTGGCTCGACACTTTTGCACGGTACTGTAGTTAAACTATGAGGATGACACAGTTAGGAAATATTGATTAAAGTGTGGCTGGCAGTTCAAGCTGTTGGTTAAGAATATGGAAATGCGTAGTCTTAGCTAAACGTAGAGGATAAAAGCTCTTTTCATCTGCTTCCTTATTCACCAAATTCACCACAGCAGGTGGGATGCCCTTCCTGATGCAACCTTAAAAGGATTTATGTCTTCTCCTCAGATTAAACCATGGGTTTTTACACTTGGTAGGTAGACTGCACTGGATAAAAAGTTGCAATAGCTTCCTAAAATTATGAATAACAAGTTTAATTAACTAAACGTATAGCTAGCTTAAAATAAAGGACCGGTTATTTTCAGTGTTCACTAAACACAATTTAGAGTAGCTTTTAAAGAAAGAAATAACTGAAATTAACTGGATGAGTGACTGAAAGAGAATTCTAGTAGTAATTGATGGTCGTCACTGTTTGCTGGTCATAACTGCAAGTCTGCGATAATCTGTCCAGATTTACGTGGGCCTGGAGTGCCATTTATGTTGTGCTTGTACACCACTCAAAGAATTTTAGATTACAAGCCACAATTTGAACGTTAAACATCAGAGGTGTTGTTGGTGGAGATGTTGTAGAGCCCATCTGACGGGAGCTTTTAGAGGCGTGTCAGATGAGAAACAGTGGTGTGGTTTATTGGTGTGAAGCAAATAGCTCGACTTGGCACATGGTGAGGACGCATGATCACCATTAAAATATCAAATTCTGTGCAGACTGGGGGAGCCAGGGATTGAACCACCAACCTTCCATCTTGGTTTCCTGGTAAATAAACGAGAATAGAACATATACTGTGGGAATGAGAAGAAATGTGAAAAGCCCGATCACTTCCATTAAAGCCAGTCAGGGATGTCTGTGTGCTGTGAGTGCAGCAAGGATCAGCAGGAGAGTTAAATGGCAGAGAAAATGTTACCACTTCAGCCTGTGATCATCAGAGTCTGCTGAGTCAGCGTTTATTAACCACAAGCGCCAACATTTTGTACAGAGACTTCCTGTTCTGACGACCACAGTGTTAATCACGTTTGTGGGAACATGTTCATATGATGACATTTTGTTTTCCTTTGATATTAGCACGCGTTCTTTCTTTAGAACAGTAAACAGTAAGAGTCCCTGTAAGGTGCACAAATACATTATCGCTTAATTTTGGAGTTTGATCTCCCTGCATTGTTTTTTAGCGAGCATGCACCAGTGAGAGCAGCGAGACTATCAGAGTTATCCGACAATGAGCTGCACACGGAGGCTTTGTACCCGTAATGAGGCACATCGTAAACTTTTATTACACCTAAAGTCGACGCTGAAAATGTCTGGAGCTGTGAAGTGAAGGTGCATGGATAGAGCCCAAATGTGAAACATAAAAAGGAGCCTTTACTGGTACAAGCAGAATCCCCAGAAGTAGCTACAAAATAGGAATCCAGTGCAGAGATCACCAGGCAGCTTAAACAGAAGCCCTGACAGACTAGCTGCAGTCGAATACTCCAAAATGACCTCGAGGGTCTTTTCCTTAATATTTTTATGAGGGAAAGCATCATGAGCTCATAAGGAATTTTATAAGGAAAAGAGATCCATGATGCACAGAGCTGATTAACCTCCTAAGACCCGAACTCTTCCACGACTTGCATTTTTAATTTCTCTTTGATATTTGGGCTGATTGGGTCCTGATGAATGTAAAAACAAAGAATTACCAGATTTTATTTTTTTTTAAACCTTATTTTTGTTTCTAAGAAAAATGAGAGCCACATATGAGGATATTGATTTAAAATTTCGATAGAACAGTAGCATTATAACGTCCTCGTAAGTGGATATCAGGCCCTTGTAGAGCAAAATTGAGTATTTTGGTCTAAATAACGCAAAAGGTGATGTCCACATATGTGGACGCCAGGTCCTAGGAGGTTAATCATGTTATTCATTCTTCCTGTTGGAGAGAGGATCCAGTACTACTCCTTATTACTTCTTATCAAATGCAGTCAATTAATGAAAGTTTCTAAAAGCTGGCATTAGAATTAAGTGATTGTATAACTTAAATGTAATTGGATAATTCTAATCTTTATGTAAAGACTGTTTGTGTGTATAAATCCACTTTCTTCATGTAAGAAGCAGATTTCATCAGAGCTGCGATTACATCTGTGGTTTTACCAGCCTTTCATTGAAGGCTCAGAACACAACGGCAAGTTATGGCCTGGAGTGAAAAATACTATTAACCAGCATTTACAGGTGTGCCACTTGTCAGCCACGTTAATCATTAGCTTTGGTTAATGGTGTTAAAGGTAAAGGACGCTCCTGTGAAGCCTCTGCTAAAGGGGGTCATAAGGGAAGCGCTGAAGCACTTTTGCCACACAGACACCTCCAGGTGACTTCAGTCAGTTAGAAAGCAGCGAGACACAGGTGGGAACAGAGCACAGGTGGGAACAGAGCACAGGTGGGAACGGAGCACAGGTGGGAACAGAGCACAGGTGGGAACGGAGCACAGGTGGGAGACGGCTGCAGAGGATCAGGACGACAGACAGGGAGCGAAAGCACCCAAGAAAGAAACCCGGGGAAAAGCAATCAACAACATAAAATAGCAAATGGAAAACAGGAAGCCAGAGAGCGTGGCGAGGTTCATTAGCAAGCAGCAGTCATAAACAGCACTGATGCGCACAAAGGCACTGATATCTGCAGAAACAGTAAATGGCCTGTGTTTGTATAGCACTTTACTTAGTCCCTAAGGACCCCAAAGCGCTTTACACAACCAGTCATCCACCCATTCACACATTGGTGATGGCAGCTACATTGTAGCCACAGCCACCCTGGGGCGCACTGACAGAGGCGAGGCTGCCGGACACTGGCGCCACCGGGCCCTCTGACCACCTCCAGCAGGCAACGGGTGAAGTGTCAAACAGTGTCAAAGCATGGTGGGGTGGATGGTTGATGAAGTGGACAACTACCCATTTGTCTTATTTTTGTGTTTTCAATGCTGTAAATTTGGACATTCTGGCCTCTAATATCATATAGACCAAGTGGCGTTTGAAAGAATAACTGTCATCTAAAATTTAAAAGGTTGAAACCGTTACTTCAGACCATTAAGGTGACATGCATGTCATTACTGACCCAGAGTAAGAGGTGGCCAGGTCTTAATCCTGGCCCTGCTTTGTGCTTGAGTGTCCTCAAGGTTGCTGTTAGTGTGCCAGGAGGAAGCATTAGCTGCAGTGTAATCTAGTGGTTGAGTAAGATGTCTCGGTTCACAGCACTGTCGTGTCTTTCCACCGGACTGTCAGCTGCAGAGCTAATCACCTTAAAAGGAGCATTAGCCTGTGTGTGCACTCTGCCCTGCATCACTCGTACTCACACCGTGGTCTTAATGCCGACAGCGTTACGGAGAAGAGCTGCACGCCGACCAAAGTTTGATCATTTAAGAGACTGGTTTATATTTCTGCATAATGGCGCCACCATCATTCAAAAACATCAGCGGCAACATTTTAATAACTCCTGGCTTCTCGGCTCGTTGTGTCTGACACCTTTACACGATTTATTTTAATGTTATTTGGCCAAAGTTGGAATGACATAGTTCCAACATGAGCACTGTACTGCCATTATTCCTGCTAATATTTCCGTTAGATTCCTGTTGATAAGCAGATTTACGAATAATATGAGAGAAAATTCCAGAGGAAGCTTATATAAATGAAAGCCTTTCTACATCACCAGCTGCCCCTTTAATTACAGCACCATGTGTTTGCGCAGTGGTTTTAGCTTTATGTAACATATCCTACATTGTATAATTCAGCATTAAACATTTGTTTAAAATATTAAATTTTACTATCTAAATTTTAAGAATCGCAGCAAAATTATGTTTCTTGTCTCTTTTCTGCGCTCTCTTATTTTATCATTTTAATTTGCACCTGTTGTATAATCCCATTCAAGCTTCATCTCTCTACAATGTGGAATAGAAGATGGATTTCAGCATTGATCATTGCTTTTTATTTCTCCTTTTCAGCCAGGAACTTCAATATCCAGAAGTCTGAGGCAATGCTGCGAAAGGTAATAAACATGGACTTTCAGTTTTGTAGGCCTGGACTTTTAAAGGGCTTCCACGTGTAACACTCTTCTAGAAATGCATTGCACTGCTGAACCGCGAGCCAAAGTACGACCATAATGCGTTCCCATGTAGTGAACGACATTCATGCGCTTAGCTGCAGCACACAATGCTCATTAGTGTGGGAGTGGCTCCAGATTAGAGAGGAGCAGTGTGGTAATTTTACGCTGTGGATAAACTGAGTCATCACTGCCACCAAAGAGATAAGATGTAGATAAAAAGGATTAAAGGAGCATTTCCATTGATGGGATAAGATTTACAGTGACTAAATTTGCTGTTGTCCACTAGGGGCAGAATATGTGAAGCTGCGTTTGCGATTATTTGCTGTTTCTGTATTTGTCGTGTTTGTATCATTGTTGCCTTCTATGAAACACAGTTTCAAACCATGATTCAACCAGGGATTAAAGCGACTACTAATCATTCACGTGTTGCTTCCATTGCTAGTTGTCATCTTCAACAAAAAATGCACACGTACTTTATGCAAAGTCTGAAGGGAGGATAGGAAATGAGAAAATAAATGTCAACCAACACTTTAGCCCCTGATGACATCAGACACCTCTGAGAAAATGTCCCGTATTTTCAAACCTGAATGCTGCAGGTAGGATCCGGTTCGCGTTCATGTTTTCGCTGAAGGCAGATTTCCTCTGTTGTTTGCCACCTTCACGTTTCACTCCAAGTTGGCATCTGAATAAAATCCCAGGTTCTTATGCTGTATGCGGACCAGTGTCCTGCAGGTTTTAGATCTCACCCTGTGTCAATTCACCTGAATCACATGATTAGTTCATTACCAGGCCTCTGGAGAACTTCAGGACTTGTTGAGGAGGTTGTTTAACCATGTAAATCAGCTGTGTTGGATCAAGAACACATCCAAACCTGCAGGACACCGGCCCTCGAGGCCTGGAGTTCCTCACCCCTGCTGTGTATATAAAAAAGAAAGTTCTCAGTGTTTCAGCTCTGTCATTGAGACAGATTATTAATGTGGGTAACACAGTTGTTTGTTTCAACTGCAGCCCTGCTGATATTTAATGGTGAGAACTACTAAATAACAAATGAAAAAAAATTAATAACTTTTGAAGTGATGACCTCTAATCTTGAAAAAAGAAGTTACAAACAAACTCCAATAAGAAGTGAACGGGAAACCAGAGGCTAACAACCCCCAGTTACTATCTCAAATAAAAACAACAGGAAACTGCACAATGATGGCCTCATAAAATCAAACAAGAAGCACAACAGGAGACACAACAACTGAGGGCATAGACACAGACTGAATACACGCATGGAGGGAAAGGTTCAGGCAAAGAGCTGAAATAAATCAGACACTCAGAGTGTGGAAAAGAACAGAAGAAGGAAGTGAAAATGTAGCAAGCGACAGAGAATTGCACCAAATAAAACAGGAAGTTAACGAAAAGTTAACTGTACTCACACAGACAACAGAAAGACTCACAAGGAGGATGGAAAGTGAGCAAAACAAGAGTAAACATACAGGAATCAATAAGAGATGAGGACAACAGATAGCACAACAATAACAACAGAAGCTAACATGCGTCCATCTTTTCTTCCAGCATTTGGAGTTCAGGAGACAGATGAAAGTAGACACAATAATCACTGAGTGGCGTCCACCAGAGGTAACCCCCTAAAAAGGTTTTATGTACATGTAATGTAGCTTCATTGTACTTTTAGAAAATGACACGGCTTCTTCGCTACTATTCCAAGCAGTGTTTGATATCAACATGGGGGTTTTCTTGCAGGTAATCGAGAAATATCTGTCAGGAGGCATGTGCGGTTATGACCGCGAGGGCAGCCCCATCTGGTACGATGTCATCGGACCCGTAGATCCTAAGGGCCTCTTTCTGTCTGCCTCCAAGCAAGACTTCATCAAGTCCAAGATCAGAGACTGCGAGATGCTTCAGAAGGAGTGTAACCTCCAGTCGGAGAGAGTAAGAGCAGACGCAGCGTTCCTGTTCACACCTCAGACTAAAATCTGATTAACTCAAAGCTCTGCTGCAGCAAAACTGCATTCAGGTGGTGCAAAATCTGATTTTGTCTTTCACCAGTTAAAAAACAAGATCGTTAGGATTCAACTTTTAGTTCTTAACAGTCGTTAAGTCGTCCGCACCCACAGGCCCGTGGTGCTGCAGGCTGACAGGGACCAGCGGGTACCCTCGGAAGCTGGGAATTTTTATGAGGGCGATCATGGCTCAAGAGTTGGGCGTTCGTCTTGTAATCAGAAGGTTGCCTGTTCGAGCCCCGACTCCGACAGTCTCGGTCGTTGTGTTCTTGGGCAAGACACTTCACCCGTTGCCTACTGGTGGTGGTCAGAGGGCCCAGTGGCGCCAGTGTCTGGCAGCCTCGCCTCTGTCAGTGCGCCCCAGGGTGGCTGTGGCTACACTGTAGCTTGCCATCACCAGTGTGTGAATGTGTGCGTGAATGGGTGGATGATGGCTTTGGGGTCCTTAGGACCAAGTAAAGCGCTATACAAATACAGACCATTTATCAACAAAAACTTGCTAGTTTGGGTCCAATCCCGCAAACCCACCTCATCTTCGATAGCACGGTATCGTTTCATCGTTTGCACGGCTTCAGAACAACCAGGAGTGTTTCAGAAACAGGATCTTTCCTGGTTGGAAAATCAACCAGCCTGAATACTGTGCACGTTTGCCATATTCCTGGGATAACTCCCCACCTGGTGACCCTTTGGCCTCCAGCACTGCATCTTTAATTTATTTGAATAAGGATCAAAGTTAATGCAGCTGTTTTAAAGTTCAACAACTGTTTAAGATCACAGTTATTGAAAATTAGCTCAAAATTAGCATTCTTTAATCTTCATGAATTCATTAATTTCATAAATACTAAATAATCGCGTCCTAATGTTTACATTTTATTTTACTCTGCTTGTCTTATTTGGATGTCACTGAAACTGAATTATTTAATGTTCTAACATTATTTAATCACACTGTGGCTGTTTGTAGCAACTTGACTGTTAACTCTGCAGTAAACATGCATCTCTGCCACTTTTTAAAAATGATTAAAAACATGTTTTACTGTCTTTATGTCACCGTTTCCTTCCAGCTGGGGAAAAACGTGGAGTCGATCATAATGATCTACGATGTTGAAGGTCTGGGCCTGAAGCACTTATGGAAACCAGCTATAGAAACATATGGAGAGGTATAGACTTGTATGCACGTAGTGTAAAAGCAGAAAGAGCAGAAGAGAAGTTGGTGCTGATGTTTCTCTGTTGCACCAGATCCTCCAGATGTTTGAAGACAACTATCCAGAAGGGCTGAAGAAACTGTTTGTTATCAAAGGTGATTTCATACTTTTTTAAAATGACAAATTTAGCTGAACGTCTGATTGACAGATTTCTGCTTTTTCTGTCACAGCCCCTAAAATCTTTCCTGTGGCTTACAACCTCGTCAAGCACTTTCTGAGTGAGGCCACGCGACAAAAGATCTGCATCCTGGGAGGTGAGACAAAAACACTGCATGTCACTACCTCCTGTTTACAGGACGTCACCCGAAAGAGTGAAACTTAGTGTTACGGTTTCGCCGCTTTCACAGCCAACTGGCAGGAGGTCTTATTGAACCACATCGATGCCGAGGAGCTGCCGGCGATATACGGGGGTAAACTGACGGATCCTGACGGAGACCCTCGCTGTCGCAACAAGGTGAGTCAGGCTGCAGCATCCTGACTTGTTTTAGCTCGTTTTAGTTTGTTTTTGAATTAAAAATGGCTGAAAAGTTGGAGGCGAAAAATATCCATCACAGATTTACAATCAGTGCTTTGGACTCACTCATAAGACATTAATATATCTGCTGCATATAATCTCAACATCTCTAAAAGAGCAGCCTCGGTCGCTGTAGTAGTATGAAGATGTTTTCTTTGGTTGCCGGGTAAATTATCGACTGTTATTCTATTGTAGTTGTTTTGCCCATGTTGATAAAGACTGTATATAAAAGATGGATGTAGCCACCTTGACATCACTCATTGGACGATCTGTCTTGAAGTCTTAAGCACAATGCCCTTCGCCATCTTTGGGTTTTGAAGGCAGATTTGTCAGTCACTATGCAGCCACACCCTAAAGCGTTCTCTGCTTATAAAGCTGTTTTACTCTAACTGTGGCCATAATATAATATCCACATTAATTTGGATGACACAACACTTGAAACTAAGTTTATAAACTCCTCAGGACCTCATCACTGAGGTCACAAATCAGGTGAAAAGAAGCTTTACATAGCTTTGGTTCCTCGTTTCAAAGACTTGAAGTGCCTCACAAAGTGACAGAGAGAGTGGATCCATGTTTACAGAGACGTGAATGTTCAAGATGTTCAGTAAACATGTTAAGTGCGTATATTTTCCCTTTTTTCTCGAGTCTGTTTGCTCATGCAAAATGAAATGCGATTAATGTAGAATAAAAATGAACTATATTTAATCGTGATTAATCAAAATTAATCCACAGTAACGCTGTGATGAATCTGATTAAAATTGTATATTATATATATATATATATATATATATATATATATATATATATATATATATATATATAACATTTTTTGTGTTTATTCTGCATTTACTTCATTATGTTGCATAAATATCTGTTACAAGCTTAAATATAAAGTTGAAAAGTGTAATTACAGTCAGGCTATTGATCAAGTAATGGCGATTAATCACAGTTAATAACAGAAAATTGTAAGATTAATGAGTTATTTTTTATTAAGCTTTCAAATTAACAAAGCAATGCGACAACTTTAATTTTCAAAACTGCTGTGAGTGGATAGCGTCTGACTCCAACTACAGCCAATCAGCCCTCCCGTAGACGCAGAAATAGTCACCAGTTTACCGTCCCGAGTCCCGTCTTGTAGTTTCCCTTCACTGATCTGCATCGTGTGCTCCTACAGTTTTAGCAGCTTCCCCTGTGCTTTGATATCATCCTAATATGTTGTGGGTTTACATTTGCCTATGTTTTACATAACCTCCTGCTACAGCCAAACAAACTACCACCAGGCTACTAACGCTGAATCATAAAATGTTCTGCTGGCTCTGTGTGTGAGGGATCCTGTTACACATGGATGAACCAGGTCACTGACGATGAACGGGCTATTCCAGACTGGCTGCCTGCTGCAGGATAAATCAATACAGCTACACACACACACGAAAAAACTGTTCAGCAGATCTTTCTTGATACAATACAAAGGGCCTGTGTGTTGCACTAAAATGAATGACCAATAATATGTTTGCAGACCTGCAAATAAAAACAATCAGCTAAACCTCCCCCCTGCTGAGTAGATGTCAGATGTTCTGTGAAGCGAGTAGTGGCCTCACCCTGCAGAAAACAGCAGCTTTGGTAGTCCTGCAGCCGTAGACGCAGCTCCAGGTGACACAACTGACCCGTGTTTGTCACTGTTTCTGTAGATAAAAAATTGGGCCGAGAACAGATGAGGAACAGAACGAGAGAAATTCATTTTGACTTCGTTGAAGGGAACAGACGCTCAGCCTCAAATGTTTTGCTTCTTTCTCTCCTTTTTTTTAAACCTTGTGTGTTTAACTAGTTGTCCTTTAGCTAGCTGTGTGTCATTGATTTTCTATTGTGTTATTTTGATTTTGGTCCACGTGTGAACTTGTGCTGCCCAGTGTAGTTGTGTTGCAGAATGAGTGTTTAACTAGAAAGGTTTAAGAGTTTGTGCTGATTTGTTTCTGGATATGACGCCTCGTTATTTTCAGGTACTGTTAAACAGTTAGTGGCTTTGAAACAGCTTTGATAACATCATTTTTATATAGCTTTTAAAATAACAAGATTATTAAGTGCTTTACTAATAAAACTCTCTGGAACAACACGAGTGTAAAAGGAGAGAAGAGAAAATCGATAAATGCAACTTTCTGTTTCCAACAGGAGCCGAGTGGTCGGGGACACAAATCTGAGAAATTTACTTCATTTTAAAAACCTACTTTAAACAAAATGAAACATACATAGCGCCTTATGCACCTCACAGGGTTTTTTCCCCGTCACTCTTCCTCCTTCTGTATGAACTGTGTAAATGAATCAGACTGATGTTCTTCTCACTTGCTGTTAGTTTTGTTTTCATTCTTTGCCTCTGCCTTTCTTTTCTGTACCTGTTCGTTTTTCTGTGGCAGTCATAAAATAAAATCATCTAAAGGTTCATATCTGCAAGATTTTTAGAGAAGTGGTTACACAATAGTTTGACTTCCTCCACAATAAAGCTGACATCCAAAAGCAGCTGAAAACTTTACGGGACACTTTGTGAAACCGTGACAGCTTTTCTCAACCTCGACCTGCAGTTGGGAGCTCTGTCTGTCTGTTCGTGCTGTTAACCTGCTCGTCACCTGCTGGACTGATGGACATTAATTCAACAATACAGGCAGCTCAGGTCTCACCAGGAAGTCACTGCCCTCTGCTGGTTGCATCCTGTATTGCACTGTTATGGGAAATCGCTGAACATCATTGGTTTGACTTTATGTGAATAAAAAGAAAAACCGAAAAGAGAGAACACTTTGCTCCTTTATAACATTTTTACCAGTTTTGTGCACAACTAGACATTTTACAGGCTTTCATAGCTGTATAATGGCACAGTAAGTGAAGCCTTTTCTTCTTTCCTTCACTTTTCTGCTCTCAAACCTCTCACTCATTGTCTATGTGAGTATTTGACGCCTGTTTTTTTTGACTCTCTGCTGCAGATAAACCATGTTGGACCAGTTCCTCCCTCCTACTACGTGCGCGACCATGTGAAGGTGGATTACGAGCAGTCTGTGACCATCAGCCGAGTTTCTTCAGAGCAAGTGGACTTTGAGATCTTGTTCCCCGGCTGCGTTCTCAGGTCAGTGATAAAAGTCATACAGAGTCTATGATTAAAGGTCCTGTCAAAAGGAGACAGTCATGTAGAAAGAATAGTGTCTGTAAATTTCTCAGAGTGGAGTCGATGAGCTGTAGCTAAGAGGTCTTAAAAAGAATCAGAATCAGAATCAGAATCAGAATACTTTATTGATCCCTGGGGGAAATTATTTTTTGTTACAGTGCTCCATTTTAAACCAACATTAAGACAAGACAGACAATACGCTAACTAAGAATAGTACAATATATACATATATATACATACATACATACATAAGTCACTCATAAATAAATATTTGGAAAAGAAACATGTGTAGTTGTAGCAGCAAACAGTGTGTTAAGTGGATGCGTTGTACAGGGAGATGGCCACAGGCAGGAATGATTTCCTGTGTCGTTCAGTGGTGCTTTTCGGTAATCTCAGTCTCTCACTGAACGAGCTCCTGTGACTGACCAGCATGTCATGGAGTGGGTGGGAGGTGTTATCCAACATTGTCTTTATCTTGGACAGCATCCGCCTCTCCGACACCACCTTGAGGGAGTCCAGCTCCATCCCCACAACATTGCTGGCCTTACGGATCAGTTTATTAAGTCTGTTGGCATCTGCGACCCTCAGCCTGCTCCCCCAGCATGCAACAGCATAGAGGATCGCACTGGCCACAACAGACTCATAGAAAATCCTCAGCATTTTCTGGCAGATGTTGAAGGACCTCAGTCGCCTCAAAAAATAGAGACGACTCTGGCCCTTCCTGTAAAGTGCTGTGGTGTTTTTAGCCCAGTCCAGTTTATTGTCAATGTGTACTCCAAGGTATTTATAGTCCTCCACAATGTCAACACTGACCCCCTGGATTGAAACAGGGGTCAAGTGTTTCCTGGTCTTCCTGAAGTCCACGATCAGTTCCTTGGTCTTTGCCACGTTGAGCTGCAGATGATTCTGCTCACACCACGTGACAAAGGAGTCGACCACAGCCCGGTACTCTGTCTCATCATCCCTGCTGATGCATCCAACCACCGCAGAGTCATCAGAAAACTTCTGAAGATGGAGGTCTCTGTGCAGTGGCTGAAGTCTGTGGTGTAGAGGGTGAAGAGGAAGGGGGAGAGGACAGTCCCCTGTGGTGCCCCTGTGTTGCTAATCACCTTGTCAGACACACACTGTGGGAGACGTACATATTGTGGTCTTCCTGTCAGGTAATCAACAATCCAGGACACCAGAGAAGCATCCACCTGCATCGCTGCTAACTTATCACTAATCATTACAGAGACAGCGTGACTCAAAGCCGCAGAGCTCTGATATGATTATGGCTCATCACGCCAGCTTGTTGTGAAGTCACTCACTTCATTCATTGTGCGATTAAAGGTTGACGCACGCCATCCATTTTTGGAGCGTGGGGAAATAGATCAATCCATATCTTTAAAATGATCTTATTCCGTTCACTTATATCACAAGAAATCAAACGACAAACCAAAAGGGTCTCTGTTCAAGCTACAGCTGGAAAAATAGGAAGATTAAATCAGCTACATCTTTAAACTTTAAGCACAGAATCGTGACAAAAGAAGAAACAGAACAAAGTTAGGTTTGCTATTTTGAACATGTGACAGTCATGCTGACAACGTAAAATCAAGTGAGTAGGGTCCCAGTCAACCTGAGCTGCCACTTATTGCTCGGGAAGAATGTGCCCCGTCGTAGTTCGTCCTCTCCCAGCTGTAGTGAGACCATAGTGACATCATTCACTGGTTTCTAAAGTCCCATTGTGTAGCCTCGAGACAAGCGTTTCTGCCATCACCATCTTGGTTGTGAGAAACCACGGCTAACGTCCGTACCACTGTAGAGCACAGTCTAGCTTTCAAAATAAAGGCTTTGCTAATTCAAAGCATTTTTACATCCTGTTAGGTGGCAGTTTGCCAGTGACGGTGGAGACATCGGATTTGGGGTCTTTCAAAAGGCCAAAAAGGGTGAATGGAAGAAGGCGGCTGAGATGGAGGAAATCGTGCCCAGTCAGCGATACAACGCCCACTTAGTACCCGAGGATGGCTCACTGACCTGTGAGCGTCCAGGAGTCTGTGAGTGGCCTTGTGTTCGAGTGCTTCTGTGATGTTAAACCCAACTGTCTAAATACTCCATTCTGTCCTCCACAGATGTGCTGAGATTCGACAACACCTACAGCATCTTCCAGGCCAAACGCATCAGCTACAGTGTTGAGGTCCTGCTTCCTGATCATTTACAGCCCGCGCAGAACAACGGGAAGTCTGGCGACCACGTGGAAGTGGAGTGCGACAGTCAGTTATAACAAAGATGATGTCATCAGATCAGCGATGTTTAGCCGCTCAGAAAGCACAGCCTGACATACTTGATTTGAACATGTCGTGTGGATTAATAGTGTTATATCTCAGTGCTGGGTGACTCGTATTCATGTGGCATCTATTTAGAAACTCCACCCACTCTCCTCTCCGACATCACGGATCCCAGATTTTCAGCCCATTTTATCTTTACTCAGCACTGGTGTTTCAAACAGGCGCCAAATAAATGAGCTGGTTATACCACAGCGTGATACGGTGTAAACAAACAGCTGAAACCAGTAATGTTCAATTAGTATCAAACTTTGTCCATGTGCAAGGAAGTATTTTCTATAGATGCAGTAAAATTAAAGTAAAACTCTAAATATTTGAATTTATTGCAAAATGCACTAAATTTTGTGCTATTTGTCCTTTTTTTGATTCATCATTTATCAGCTGTGCCTCTAGTGATCACGCTTTCCCTGAACATACACTGGCATGTCAAAAAGAACATTTCACAGGACTCTGCAGTGAAAACTAAGAATCGCGTCATTCAGTAGCTCATAGAACCACCTTCAGCACCGTCATTACTTCAGCTCGTTGACATTTGCAGGTATTGGTTTATGCACAGCTCTCCTAAGGTCCTGTAACAGCATCTCAGTCAGGTTGAGGTCTGGATATTGACCGGACCATTGCAGCACCACGAGTCTTTTCTTTTTCAGCATTCTGTTGGAGATTTGCTGCTGCGCTTGAGCTCATTGCTTTCTTTTTCACATGACTGTGTTAACAATCAACTTGCATTCACAAAAAAAACAAAAAACGCTTTCATCTGAATGTTTTTCAAAGAATTGCATTAATGTAATTTATTATATAATTTAATATTTAAGTTTTAAGTCCAAGACTAAAAATATGAAGGCAGAAATGAATATAATAAGTCCTCTTGTTTGGTAAAATATACAGTATATATTATTCCTGCTATTCCAGTGAGTGAATCGTGTTAGTCTGACTCAAAGCTGTACTAACACAGCTGTGCAGAAATAAAAATGGAATAATTGTAATATTTGTTTTGTTTGATTTGAAGCTTTCATGGTACGTTCCAACATTGATGCTTCACAGATTCAAAGACCAAAAACTATACTGATGCAAAACAAATGTAAAAACCAAACTGGACAGAGTTTAGATACAGGCAGAATGCTGTTTATAGACTTCAGTTCAGCATTCAATACAATCCACCCCTCACAACTCATCAGGAAACTGACAGACCTGGGTATCAGTTCCCTCATCTGCAAATGGTTACTAGACTTCCTGACCAACCGCCCCCAACATGTCCGGCTGGATAACCACTGCTCATCTACCATCACAATGAACACCGGTGTACCACAAGGCTGTGATGAGCCCTTTCCTCTACTCCCTCTTCACCCACGACTGCAGACCTGCTGATGGTTCCAACACCATCATTAAGTTTGCAGATGACACCACGGTGATTGGCCTCATCAGTGACAACGATGAGGCCGCCTACAGGGAGGAGGTGGATCGTCTGGCTGAGTGGTGCGACAGAAACAACCTGCTGCTTAACACCGAGAAGACCAAGGAGCTCATCGTGGACTACAGGAGGAATGCTGACCCACATCCACCCATCCACATTAAGGGGACGGCTGTGGAGCGTGTGAGCAGCTTCAAGTTCCTGGGAGTCCACATCTCCGAGGATCTCATCTGGACGACCAACTGCTCCAAGCTGGTCAAGAAGGCTCACCAGCGCCTCTTCTTCTTGAGGACTCTGAGGAAGAACCACCTGTCCTCAGACATCCTGGTGAACTTCTATCGCTGCACCATCGAGAGCATCCTGACCAACTGTATAACAGTCTGGTACGGGAACTGCTCTGCCTCGGACCGGAAGGCGTTGCAGAGGGTCGTGAAAACTGCCCAGCGCATCGCCGGAGCACCACTTCCTGCCATAAAAGACATCTACAGGAAGCGGTGTCTGAAAAGGGCTGGGAAAATCATCAAAGACCCCAGTCACCCATCACATGGACTCTTCACCCTCCTGCCCTCTGGGAGGCGCTACAGGAGCCTCCGGACTAAGACCACCAGGTACCGGAACAGCTTCTTCCCCACAGCTGTCAGACTCCTGAACTCTGCCTCCTGACATCTGACCCACGTTAACTCATGGACTGAACATACACACACCCACAATGGACAACTGTACCCTCAAACACACAATAATAACATGGAGTGAACCACCACTCACAACCACTAGCACTTTATATAGCCTCTGTAGAAACTATCTACACCCTCACTTATCTTAACTGCACTACTGTATAGCTCTGTGTAAATAATCATTCTGTACATTCGATAATTTTTAATCCTACAACTGTTTACAACTTGCATAGTTCCCATTTCTGTATAGCTGTATATCCCAGATTCTGTAAAGTTATTTATTTCATATTCTGTATAGTTTTTCATATTTATATCCTGTTCATATCCTGTACATAGCTTGTACTCACTACAGCCTGTACATACTTATAGTTATAGAATATTCACAACATACTTCATACCGTGTACATTATAACATACCATAATAGACCCATTTCTGTAATATACTCACATATCTATATTATTGCTAATATATATTGTAATATATCTATATCACTAAAGCACTTCTGGATGGATGCAAACTGCATTTCGTTGCCCTGTACCTGTGCATGTGCAATGACAATAAAGTTGAATTCTATTCTATTCTATTCTAATAACTCAGAATGTGACACTATGGTAAATTGTAAATGGACTTGTTCTTATCTTTTCTTCTTTCTGAACACTCAAAGCGCTTTACACAACTTGTACATTCACCCATTCGCACAAGCACATTGTTCTAAGTGCTTTCTAAGTAACATTCACACACATTCATACTCCGATGGATGCATCAGAGAGCAATTTGGGGTTAATATCTTACCCAAGGATATTTGGCACGCAGGCTAGGGGAAGCCAGGAATCGAACCACCAACCTTCCGATCAGTAGATGACCTGCTCTCTCTTCTGGGAATTTGCTTCACCGGTTATTTTTCTGAACGTGATCAAAAAATTTTTAATAATTGTTAAATAAAACAAGGAAGGCATCCAAAAAGGAAGTGAATGTAGATGCCAGTCATTCAGTTCTGGGCTCATGTTTTTTCCCTGTCACCTGTGGATTACCTTTAAAGCAACCAGAAAAAAGCATCAACATAAGGTAACTGTGAAACACCTGGAAATTAGAATCAAACACCACAGCAGCATTACTCACCTGATGATTCACGCTGTGGTCATTCGAACGTGTAGTAAACTCTGTGCTGTGACATCTGGGGAATAGTCAGTTATTTTCTCGACATTATTTATTTCTTCCAAATTATAAAAAACAGTCATTCAGACTTAAATGAGCAGCTCTCCCTGACTGTATGTTCATCAACGACCGGCTGAGCAGGATTACAGTATTAATGCATCATAAAGATGAGCTACAAATCAGACAAAAACAGAATCGACCTGCATGTATACAGCGCTTTTGCAGTCTTACTGGCCATTCATGCAGCACTTTATGCAATACACCTTTAAGTACTTATCCAGCCCACAACCATTTAAAATCACCAGTGCACTTAACAGTCTCTGAGTACCCAGAATAATAGAACCTGCACAAGCCACGCAAAACATCCCAAGCACCGCTACCCCAGAACACCCACAGTACCCGGGGCCTTGTGGTTCGTGCTCTTTAGTTTAAACTGTTTTTTTTCTGTGAATTTTTATAGCTAAACCAACAGTTACCGTGATGAAGACTGAAGGTGTGTGTTTGCAAAGACAGAAAGATTAAACCTGGAGAGCAGGTGTGCAACTGAGTGTGGCGCTCAGGTAAGGCAGGAATCACTGACCGGAGCTGCCGTGCTGAGCGGGAACAGCGAGCTCTGTGACCAAAGACACGAGGCGCTGCCTTGATTCATAAATATTTTATGTACAAAATAATGTTACAAGTATATTTAACATGTGTCACATTAGAATAATGATAAGTACTTTACATACAGTCTTCATATTTCACAGTACATACATGGGGGAAAGGAAATCACAATTCTAGCTGACTGTTTACAATAAATACATGCTCTGGATGTAGGCATTGGTTTCATTTCTTACAAACTTACAGTGAAACAGAGTGCAAGAGTTCGGGTGTAACTACAGATGTGGCTCACTTCTAGTTGCTTTCGTGCAGCCAGTTTGGAAAAGTAAAAAGTGGGATGTCTGCAAAGGCCACATCTGTCAAATACAACCCGAAACATGAGAGAAAGCTGAATGAGGCTCGCTGAACACGGAGGTCCTTGGCACATAAACAGACAAGAGGGTGGAAAAAACCCCACTTACAGTCAGTCCGTTCAAACCGGCCTGTTTGCTCTGCCTGTATTTTCCTTCAAAGTTTTACGTTAATGCAAAATGCCACGGTCAAATATGTGACGGTGCACGCGCGGCGAGGCTGCGGCGGCTGATTCTATCTGACCTAGTTTGTAAAAACTGTTAAAGTAAACGAAATGGAATGATCATGTTTGGTCCTATATTCGTGTTCACGCTACGTAACACTTAAAAGGGTTTTTCAGCTGTTGTTTCCATTCACAGCATTTTGTCACCATCACAAATTAGCATTAGATCAAAACCTCAAACACCCAACGGCCCAGCAGTCAGTCAGAGTTTTTGCTTCTGAATAACATCTTTTCTTTTCTTTTAATTTACAAGTCAGTGTTGTCATATTTCAAGTCTCTTAAAGCAGGCTAGCTTCGTTAGCTAACTCATCTGCTTATTTTAAGGCAACGCAATCCATAAAAACTTGCTACAAAATCAAACCACAGCCCGTATTAGTGCTCCTGCAGGTTCTATAGATCAGTCTGAAGCTAACATCAAAGGGAAAAACACGTCTGAGGCATTTCCTGTTTAATTACCTGCAAATCATCAGGATCTGACGCTGTATCACAATATTTCACACTGTTAAATTTGGCTGCAAATGTGTGACGCTCACTCTGTGGATAATGCATAGCCTGACTACTGTGTGACGACTAGTCCTTTCTTAAGTTGTGTTAATAAACATATGTGCGTTACAGTTACAACTCCGTCTACGACTAAATTGTGTATCAGTCTTAAAAGTTTCGGCTTTCTGCAACAAATCAAATAAAGCATTTGTTCACTGTAGTGTGTTTTCATGACATTAGGTTTTGGATCCAGAGGTTGTTCCACACACACGGTGTCTGTAAAGAGTTTAAAGGCCTCAAAGGCTCAAACATTATAGAAGAATATGGGCTCGTGTAATCTCAGTGATACTCACAGTCAACAGACAGTCAATTCACCAGCAAGGACTACACCCTGAAACACATTTAGACAAAGTTTATGGAGGGTGAGCAAAGACTTAGGCCTACAGTGGCGTCGGCCTCACTGAGGGTCAGCAGGGGCCCCTGGAGTCATGAAAAAACAGAGGGAGGTCGTTTATAGACGCATGAGTGAAAGGGGAGTGTTTGAGCTGTCGTCCTGCTGCTAAACTTCAGAGGTTACTGATCAGGTCTAGTTTTAAAATGTGTCGCGCGGTCAAGTATCTCGGTGGTTTTTGAAAGTCAGAATGATTTTATCCAGATTAACTCACTAAAATATTAAATTATGAAATGACACCACAAAAAAAAGCAAAGTTAACTGGATAGATGCTATGCTGAGCTTCCCTTCACCTGAAACGATCACAGCTGCCGTTCCTGAGAACGTTTTCAGAAGTTTCTTCCTGTTTAGACTTTTGTTTTGTCTCTGTCGTTGCTGAGAGCTTTCTCGTAGGGTTGGTTGGATCGGTGATTCTCTCTAAAGTCATCGTCTGATATAAAATCCATTGACAGGACTGGTATCGCAAACTGGTGCTATGAAAAGTCTTTTTTTTACATTTTGAGAGACGATCTCTTCCTCAAAATTTGCCCTTTTTAACAAATCCATTTTTCTTATTCCAACTATGATAAACTCGTACGTCATCAGTCAGAAGGGTCTCCGTTAGTTAAGGATGAAGGTGAAACGCTGCTCACAGACAAAGCCGCGCTTCTAAACCTCGCTTTCAGTAAAGCCCGTTTCGGCTCATCTGCCTTCCTCCGCGGGGCGAGTTTCCGATTTCAGCTTGACAAACTCTTTGGCCACCTCGTCAGCAGGACGCTGGGACAGGATACGCATCACCGTCATGCCCGTCTCGTCGGTGTGAACGCGTGGCCCGAGAGGACACCAGCACACGCAGCTCTTGCGGTCGGCCACGTCGCGCAGCTGAACGACGGCCACGCCGACCACCCGGTCCGCCCGTCCAAAGCAGTAATCCTTCACCGTCACCTGCAGCTCGTAGCAGTCCGGGGATTCTTTACCCAGGATGCTGCGAGCAGAGGAAACAATTAACCATCTGCGGTATCTCAACCCACTCAACAATCTTACTTGCTGGCGCTTCAGATTTCCAACTCACAACTGGAAAGCCTCGTTGAATTTAGCCGTCCAGCTGTTGTTCTTGGATTTTGTGGTGAACTTGCGCTTCTTGTCAGCCAGGAATGGACCGACCATGGAGACGTCGACGAAAGGCCGAAACATCCCAGACGTCTGCCACTTCATGTCGTTCACCGCGATGACTGGAGGGGAGATGAGAGAGAGGGTGAGCAGATAAAGGACAAGAGAGACAAACACAAAGCAGTGGGGGTGATGCTACTGCATGCACGCATGTAGATTTACAAACACAAGAGTGAAAAAATGATAAGAAACTACTGAAGATATAAGAAAGCATTTCAAGTTCACCCCAAGTTTACTTGATTTGGTCAAAATTTGCTCCTCGCTATAAGTTTAAATTCAAATGTTTGAACAGATCTGCTCCGTGTGGAGACGAGGTCTGTTGTTGTGATTTAAACACATCTGTATGCGTGCGTCTCACCTTTGACGTTGACCTTGCGCTCTTTGCCGAGCAGCATGTCGATCTGCAGCAAGGCCTCTCCGATCGGCTTATCTACCCCCGAACCTGCACGACACAGCCGGAGCGGTATCACACACTAACGCGATTAAACACATCTTTAAACTTCACTCACTGTGTAATTCACTTCTTATGGCGGCTTCAGTGACCCATTTTCATTTCTTTATTTCTGCTTTGGGCAAGCTTGTTAATTTAATCTCCACACAAGCTGATAATGGAGAGTTGGGTGGCAGAAATGTTACACCATCAACAACAGCGAATCACCAAAGTCCAGTCAAATACAGGGAGGAGGAGAGGAGGCATGCGCTTTGTTTCAAGGGTGCAAAAGGACCTTTCATTAAAGCTCATCGCTGTGATAGCAACATTTCCAAAATTCTCCAAACTTTTCTCATTATTTTCCTCTTTAATATTAACTGTGAGCTGCGAGGGGCTCCAGCTCTACACGAGTGTGAAGGTGTTGGTTCTGTTTCTGTGTTGATTCATGGTGAGGAGCACTCCACCTCCTGGGGTCTATTTTACTCGGAGTTTAGCGAGTTCTTCTTGTATCAAAGACTTACCCCTATCAGGTCTGATCTTCTCATTGGCGGTGATTCTGATGCCCATCCCATCATGCACTGAGAGGACAGGGAGGGGGAGAAAAGTTTAAGGAACATTTTAGCTCGGTTTGAACCACAGAGAAGACAAAAATCATCCACACTGTGCGTGCAGCGAGTGAACTTTGTGTGTGTGCGATCACCTTGGGAGTGCTGTGTGGTGACAAAGGTCTTGATGAGAGCATCGGTGCTCTGGGAGTAGAGGGAGAGGGCGTAACGCAGCGATGCCAGTTCAGGACTTTTCTCGACGAACGCCTTCTTCAGCCCATTTCCTCCTGCGTGGAAATATTGCTGAAAGGAAAGGAAGTGGCAAGGTGGAAGTGAGGAAATGCTCACTTTAGAGGAACATCTCAATAAAATACTGAAGAGTATTGAAGAGTAATACAATTTTCTTCTAAACTCTAAGCTCATCCAGGCACTTCAAATACGGCAGCGAGACGGAAAAATGAAGCTGTAAAAGAGATGTAGGCGTTCACCTACCTTGATTGACTCGAGGCTTGCATCAATAATTATGCACTGCTTGGGCGTCAGGGTTTTGGCTTCACCTCCTCCCTACAGAAGTCAGAGAAGTTATACATCACAGATACACAAAACCAGATCATGAGCACACAGCACACATCAGTAAGTCCTGATGCTGGATAATAACTACAGCTAACTATTAAAGTCTGGAAGTTTGCAGTTATGAGCTGTGAAGGTGGTAAAATGGATTTGAATGTACTGCGACTTGTGCAGGTTTACTGACTTTACCTACGATTCAAACTGCAGGGTTATTATTGAACTGTAATAAGAATTTACAATGAAACATAAAGGCAGCTACGCCCTTTATCGACAGTCTACGTGTGTTACCTTGAGGTTAGAAAGTCCTTTAGCTGCTGTGAGGAGCTGAGCTCCCTGCAGAGAGAAAGACAGAGAGGCGGAATATATGAAATCTTAATAACCTTCATTTTTTCATTATTACTGCAACATTAAAGAAATCTAACAGCAGCAGTCGTTTTGTAAAAATGCTGATGTCGGACACTAGATGGCAACACAGGGCTGGATCTGCAGCACACTGCATCACACTTAAAGATGGTCATGTATAAGCTAGCTGTAAACTCTATTTACTTTGTTTTTTTCTGTAAAAAATTATTTTTGTAAACTAATTTAGTACATTTAGGAAAATTAGTATGATGCTGAGAAGACAGAAAAACATAATAAATACAACTGTCTCTAAATTTGGTTAGATTTGACCCCCAGCAAGAAACAACTCTGTCTCAGACATATTACCAAAAAAGTTTTAAAAGAGAAATCAATACAAATTGGGACAAACTGTCCTAGATGGTTGTCCTTTCATAAATGTGTCCTTGTGTGTGTGTGTTTTCCATCTCCTTTACTGTCCCCAGAGTAATCTCATGAGTATGTAAATGCTGGACTTTTGATGGCCACTCAGTTGTGCTGGTTAATGTGCTCACCAAGCTGTCATTGCTCTGAGGCAGCACGATGGTCTTCTCCAGGCTGCTCAGGACGATCTTCCACAGATCCTTTAAGATCCTCTTCAGCACCGTCTTCTCACAGATGTCAGCAAAAATACTGAGACTGGATTACAAGCAAACACGGAAAAATGTGAGGGACCGTGTCACTCTGTGCCCGTGTGCTGCACAAAAGACTGACACAAACACAAATAAACCCTAACGAAGAAAAACTAACACGAACATGATGACAAAGGATACATCTGGCTTTTTCAAAATGAAAATAAAAAATCCAGATATTCCAGTGAAACAGAAAAGAAGCAAATATCAATGTTGCTAAAAAAAACCTTTTTGTTGTGATTGTACAGCACGCTCTGTCTCATAGCTGAGGCCTCATTCATCGAAATAATTTGATTGCTATGGAAGCAAAGATACGGCCTGATCAGGTGACGCAAAAAGATGAAACATATTAAGATGTTATGATGCTGGGTTTCTGTTAAATCTCTCCTTGTTTTATTTAATAATAATAATAATAATAATAATAATAAGGTATATCATTAATAACCATGTTATATTGAGAGGTGTGTAGTTCTAAACAGATGGACTTTGAGGCGCAATTTAAAAATAGAAAGTTGATGGTCTGGAGATCTGGTGGAAGTGTCCTCCAAGGCCTGGAGCAACTAAAGGCTCTGAGTCCTGTAGCAGTTCAGGCGAGCAGATGAAACAGAGTAAAGAATTCAGCTCATTTGATCAGAGGTAGTGATGATAATTCTCTCAGGATGAACACAGAAGCATTTTAACTTTTCTGTTTCCATCAACTTTCTACCACTTTGTCCAGTTGAGGGTCTCTGAGGGACTGGAGCATATTGTAGTGAGTTTTGGGATTTGGGGTGCATGGTCATTTTTTAACGACTCATCTGTTTTCAGTCATAAGCCAACGAGCAAACGGTGGATAATCCTCCTTTCTTAACCTATAATGTTTTATTCTGAAATGAGTGAGACCTTCAAGTCATCAGGAAGGTGTTTACAAGACCTCACAGCCAGCTGTTCTCCCAGACTTCTACTTAAATCCACAGGTATTGCCCCCTGGTGGCCACTAAAAGAATGCAGCTAGGTCTATCTTTTCTACTGTGTACATGTTTTACATCAACTTCTTTTTAATAAGCTCTTGTAGTGGATTAAAAGTGGATTAAAAGTGCCAAAACACAACAGTTGTCGCCTTAAGGCTCTTTATACTGTAAGGTACAGACGCTGTTCAGCTTAAAGACACTGTAGGACAAGCCCCTTTGTTACCAACAGGCCCCTCCTGTTACTCCATACGTTTGTACTTTAAAATGCTGTCTGTAATTTGTCACACGACGACTTCGATGAAGGCCACAACCTGACACAAACACACGCTGGTTGATGGTCAAGTTGTTTTATATACTACAAGTGTTGCTGGAGCTTTAACCAATTCAAATTCCCCTCATTCAAAATTTGAATGTCACCAGTCTTACCCAGTAATCTATCTGCCCTTCAAGCCAGTGACTCCCTGATCTTTAAATTCATTGTGAGATGTCTCTGTGTTTAAGGCTGCTTATTGTGCAGCGCTCGTCCTTTCCATCTCCACCTCATCTGGGTCGTCCTGACTCCATCAGCCATCTGTTTACACTGCTCCACCAACACAAGTGTCTCCGGTGAATTCAGTCACTATCTTGAACCTTCAGCTGGAGCCTTTGCTCTGTCTCATCACTTTGCATACTCATATTTTGAATCTATGTTTCCCCCGTACTGCAATACTGTTCATATGATATTCCAAACAGCACACTCTGTACCAATAAATAATGAGACAAAAAACACACATATGAGTTATAGCAGCTTGCAGCCATAAAATATTAAGGTAAAAAAAAAAAATGTCTCGGAAGTTTCTACCTATGAGCACTGCGGTACCGCCAAGCTGGATTGATTTTAACTCGCAGAAAGTAAAAAATCATTTGGGTTAATGGAAATACACGTTTCATTTAATCCATGAAATTAATGACTTAAAACTTCAAGAGTACATTCAAGTTAGGACAGTCACTCTGGTGGTGTACTCTGATATAATCTACTTTACAACATTAGCTACTTACTTCCCATCCAGAAACTCCATGAGGGGCCTCAGCATGGTGTCAGCGTCTGCCTCAGCGGTGCTGTGGTTGGGGGGGCCTTTCATCTGGTAGACAATCTCAGCCATCTGACGCATGCAGCCGTTAATGCGAGTCTGGAAACTGGAGGCAGAGACCGAGGCAAACTTAGAGGAAAAAGACTTCTGCAAAGGCGGTGAATGCTCAGTCATTCAAGTGTGTGTGTGTGTGTGTGTGTGTTAGGTTCCAGCTCTATCAGGATAAGCTTGGCTTGGGCTTTTAGTTGGCTTGATTAAGACACCAGGAAATGAGCATTTTTACCTCTTAGCAAACATGGTGCTGAAATTGTCCAGGACGGTGCTGAGCTTCACCTGCAGATCGTTCAGGATGTCAGCCGCCTCAGTATCCAGCTGCAGCACACATAAAAGAGCAGGAGCAGAAGGGAAGAGGAAGAGGAGGTGTTCACAGGTTATTTCAAACTTTTATTAGCAGTTCAACAGTCTGCTCGATAGACTGCAAAAACCTCAAGCATGAATCGGATGCAGCTTCGCGGCCGAGTATCCTGTGCTTCTGCAGCACGGCTGTCAAACTCGTTTTCATTTAACGAACTAGAAACAGCCCAGTTTGATCTCGAGCGGGCTGGATCACTAAAGCCGCAATAACCTTAATATACATATATGCTACATGTATGCATAGAAAATATAAAGTACATTCAGAAATCATTTACATTTATTGAGTCATAAATTTATAAACAAATGATAAGATTGAAATTAGAAAAATGTAAATGAATCCAATAATCCATGACATTGTTACAACCTGTGAGCCAGGCTCAGTAAATATGTATGAACCAGACTGTGGAGTTAGATGAAAAGGCAGAAGTCGTACAAAACGCGTGCACGAGCTCTACTGCAGGAAGCGTGCTGAAAAGATGACGAGCTGTGTGTAACACCACATTTCTTTCACGGTAGGTTAGACACTGATGACTGCGAGCGCGTGAGTCACACAGCGACTTACAGTTTGGGCGTATTTGCAGTTTGATAGGTAGGCAAACAGGAAGTAAATGCTGACTAAAATGCACATTGGAAAGGCCGAGTTGTAAAGAAATCACATATGTAATGGGCGATACGGATGATGACTCCTTTTATGCCTCTTAAAAGCTATTTACCAGCGTGAAAAGGACACTTCGAGCTGTAGAGTGCACGCCACTTCCTTAAGAGTAGAGAATATATAAATACACCTCTGAAGTTTGAAGTCTGTAGTAAAAACTATTTCACCTTTTCTTAGCAGGAAGCTGTCACCTGTTTTTCATAAGGCTTCCCATGAGTCAACTTTGTGAGGATAAAAGTGTTGTGAACAAAACAGACGATAATAAACCTGATGGCTGACGTTTCGAGCAGAAATAAGGAAGCTGCAAACACAGCAGCTTTATATTAAATGATTTTAAATGACCAGGCTAACCTCTCTTTTAATGGACTCACTGAAATACGAGCGCTGCACATTTCTGGGTTTCAGTTGCGCCCTGTAGGTAAAGCAGCCATGATTTAATTTGAAAAATAAAATAGATTTTTACTGTTTTGCCTCGAACACAGAAACCAGTGCGCGCACAGTCGGAGGAGCAGCTTGACTTTAACAGAGGTCCGTGCTTTCGAAAAGTGGAACTCCTTTAATATTTTATGTTTTCTATGTTCTCTTTTCAGCTTCTGCAAGTATGTAACTAACATCTGTATCTAACGTGTGCCATGTTTTCAATTTGCACACATGTAAAATTAAAAGATCGTGTGATCATTCATGCAAAAAATGACCCTTAACTCCAACCCAAATGCCACAGAAAACGTAAATATGCAACTCCCTGCTCGAAAACTACCAAAAAACCCACAAAGCACAACATGTGCTGCTGCACATCACACATCTGGGCACCCTGGTTAGACCTGTGTGGCGTGTGTGGACTGTGTGGGCGTGTCCAGACCAGGTTTTGAATTGACACATCTCTCTTCTGTCGAGACCATCGGGGTGGGACAAATTAAACACCAATAAATCTTATGGGAGTTTGGTGACATGACATAAATTTCAACATAGCAAAGCAAAGGTCTCATTAGGCAGAGTGATTGAATAACTGTGGACGCACAAGGCTACAAACCCTCAGCAACAATCGACTGTTTCGTTTCGACAAAAACGCCGAGACTGAGCCTGCAAGATAAACTGGCCTTGAGAAGCCTGGTAACAGTCCTTCAATAAAACTAAAATACAACCTGAAGGTTTAAGCCCATTAGTATGCTGGACCTCAAGCATTCACCGCGTGTTACACCAGTCAAGTGGCTAGACGACTACAAGATAAGGCATCCCATCTTTGCAGAAAGTGTGCCATCAATAACTGTGGAACTGTGTTATTAGCTAGAAGACATTGGGCACACTGCCAGAACATATAATTGGACTAAAGGAGGGTCACGACTTTCAAGTGACAGTGTTTTAGCGTTTTGCATTTTAATTGAGAAATGTTGCAGTGAGTGAAGTGAAAGGTTGGACTGCAAACTCAGGCCTTTCAGAATAAATCTGTTCTGGTTTGAATCCAAAACGCAAATGCACCGCGGCGTGGGCGTGAACGCTAAAGTGTTGAACATAAACATTCTGACAGAAATTTGTAAGTGACCGTGCACATTTGAGATGTCCTTGAAAACTCCACGACATCAACAATCCTTTGTAATATTATTAGGCAGTATAATAAACGGAGAACGTGTAATGACTGAAACTGGAATAGTAGATAATAGCGTTTATATGTGGTATATAAATGCAAATCACAAGCTCACTGTACTCTGCACTCATTAACAAGGTAGCAAAGCATATCCTGCTTTATGGTTTATGTTTCTTACTGTGATTCACAATTTACCCAGTGAACATCATGCTATAGTAACTCAAACTGAATAGGCCACAGATCAAGCCAGCATCAAGTAATTTTTACAGACATCTATGCAAACACACTTATTTGTTCGGGCCATTAGAACAACACTGGCTTTCATTTATCAGACCTAGAAGCTGTGCTCGTCTCATGTCTTGTGGGGACCTCTAACTGACATAATGCTGTCCCTAGCCATTTACCTAAACCATGAAAAATACATTCCTAACCCTCAACTTTACCCTAAACCTAACCATAACCCAACCCTGACACTAAAACCACATTTTGAGTCTCAAAAATGGCTTCAAACCCATGAGGACAGGCACTTTTGTCCTCACAAATGACTGTTGGTCCCCACAATTGGTGGGCCCCCCAAAGATGTCTAAACAGGTACACACACACACACACACACACACACACACACACTCACAGAAACACTCCTGTCTATAGAATCACAGCCTCCAATTAGAGGTGTCCTTTACAGGCACTATGTGTTTGTCAGACTCTGATCCTTCTCTCACACCCAGCCGTACCTTCTTGGTCGCAGTGGTAGCTTCAGTCTTGCCAGATAGACAGAAAGGCAAAATGAAAAGGAAAATTACAAAAAAGTAAAGAGAATAATCACACAATAATGTGCAGGAGATTTAAAACACAAAGTACACAAACACAGGGCTGTGTTTTTACCTCATTATTATTATTATCATAGCAGGTAAAAATAGGGTTTATTTTGGGTGGGCTTTTGTAATGTCAAGTGGATTGGGTAAGGATGAGTGGGTGATTTTAATAAAAGCTTTTACTTTATTGCCTCTGGTTTATTGGGATGCTACAAGGGACGCAAAAGAGGACACTGACATTGAAGGTAGGAGTCCAATGTTTCACTGCTGTCTGCTAAGGTACGCTGCTCAGTGCTTTCTTTTTTTGGCAACTCACATAATCAATGATATCCGATATTAGCATACTGCGAGTGAGGCCTTAAGCCTCCCAGTGTTTATTTGAAGCCCCACAGAAAACATATACATACTATGCACTTAGACAAACAACAGCTGCTATATGTTACCTGACAAAATCTGAAGAATATTGTCGAATTCAAATACACAAAGTAGCCATAATTCACATGCAAAGTGTCGTTACAGGGAGGCCAATCAGTGCTCTTAGTTTTGTAAAAAGGCTCCCAAAATTTCAAGATACCCAGGAGGTAGAAGAGAGCACACAAAATTTTTTCATCCTCTGTTATTGTAGCACGCTCCGTAAATTTGTTTTAATAAACAGAAACTGTAGAATAAAGCCACATCAAATGGGAGATGCTACAAATGAAATAGACTGGTAAATATATAGCACCTTTCTAATCTAACTGAGCACTCAAAGCGCTTTTTATTACAAGGCACTACATTTAATATTCGAGGCATTTAAGCACTTTCTAACCATCACACACACACACACACACACAATGACGGATGCACTGACGACAGCTTAGAGTAAAGCAGACAACCTGCCTTACTTCCTGAGCTACAGCTTTGACTTACAGATATCTAAGTAGTAAATAAAATTAAATAGACCAATCTTTGTCACATCTCTTTATTGTACTTTGAGCACATCATGCATTTCTAATGTAGAAGACACATTTCATATCTATCTAAATAGATCTATCTATCTATCTATATATCTATATCTATCTATCTATATATCTAAGATATAGATATATAGATAGATAGATAATCTATCTATATATCTATATCTATATCTATATATATATATATATATATATATATATATATATAGATAGATAGATATATATATATATACAGTGGGGCAAAAAAGTATTTAGTCAGCCACCGATTGTGCAAGTTCCCCCACCTAAAATGATGACAGAGGTCAGTAATTTGCACCAGAGGTACACTTCAACTGTGAGAGACAGAATGTGAAAAAAAAATCCATGAATCCACATGGTAGGATTTGTAAAGAATTTATTGGTAAATCAGGGTGGAAAATAAGTATTTGGTCAATAACAAAAATACAACTCAATACTTTGTAACATAACCTTTGTTGGCAATAACAGAGGTCAAACGTCTACTATAGGTCTTTACCAGGTTTGCACACACAGTAGCTGGTATTTTGGCCCATTCCTCCATGCAGATCTTCTCGAGAGCAGTGATGTTTTGGGGCTGTCGCCGAGCAACACGGACTTTCAACTCCCGCCACAGATTTTATATGGGGTTGAGGTCTGGAGACTGGCTAGGCCACTCCAGGACTTTCAAATGCTTCTTACGGAGCCACTCCTTTGTTGCCCGGGCGGTGTGTTTTGGATCATTGTCATGTTGGAAGACCCAGCCTCGTTTCATCTTCAAAGTTCTCACTGATGGAAGGAGGTTTTGGCTCAAAATCTCACGATACATGGCCCCATTCATTCTGTCCTTAACACGGATCAGTCGTCCTGTCCCCTTGGCAGAAAAACAGCCCCATAGCATGATGTTTCCACCCCCATGCTTCACAGTAGGTATGGTGTGCTTGGGATGCAACTCAGTATTCTTCTTCCTCCAAACACGACGAGTTGAGTTTATACCAAAAAGTTCTACTTTGGTTTCATCTGACCACATGACATTCTCCCAATCCTCTGCTGTATCATCCATGTGCTCTCTGGCAAACTTCAGACGGGCCTGGACGTGCACTGGCTTCAGCAGCGGAACACGTCTGGCACTGCGGGATTTGATTCCCTGCCGTTGTAGTGTGTTACTGATGGTGACCTTTGTTACTTTGGTCCCAGCTCTCTGCAGGTCATTCACCAGGTCCCCCCGTGTGGTTCTGGGATCTTTGCTCACCGTTCTCATGATCATTTTGACCCCACGGGATGAGATCTTGCGTGGAGCCCCAGATCGAGGGAGATTATCAGTGGTCTTGTATGTCTTCCATTTTCTGATGATTGCTCCCACAGTTGATTTTTTCACACCAAGCTGCTTGCCTATTGTAGATTCACTCTTCCCAGTCTGGTGCAGGTCTACAATACTTTTCCTGGTGTCCTTCGAAAGCTCTTTGGTCTTGGCCATGACGAAGTTTGGAGTCTGACTGTTTGAGGCTGTGGACAGGTGTCTTTTATACAGATGATGAGTTCAAACAGGTGCCATTCATACAGGTAACGAGTGGGGGACAGAAAAGCTTCTTACAGAAGACGTTACAGGTCTGTGAGAGCCAGAGATTTTCCTTGTTTGAGGTGACCAAATACTTATTTTCCACCCTAATTTACGAATAAATTCTTTACAAATCCTACCATGTGGATTCATGGATTTTTATTTCACATTCTGTCTCTCACAGTTGAAGTGTACCTCTGGTGCAAATTACTGACCTCTGTCATCATTTTAGGTGGGGGAACTTGCACAATCGGTGGCTGACTAAATACTTTTTTGCCCCACTGTATATGATTATATGAAGTGTGACTGCACTTCTATGTTTGTACTCGTATTTCTATGTTTGCAGTGTTGTAATTCCTCAGACATGAGGAACCCTCTGCACACCATCACACTCACGATGAATCAGAGCTTCCATTATGAAATTAGATGAGTTCAGGTGAGCACCCCCCCATTCAGCTTGGCATTGTTCAACAGTTTCTTGCCTTTTTTTTTAATAGAACAAACAGTTTTGCTTATCTATCCAGGTAGAGAGGTTAGGTCAATTGGTAACTCTGAATTGGCAATACATGTTTTGCATGTGTATATTAAGATTTGGTCATTTTGTTCTTCATAATGTCCACTTAAAGCCTAAAATTTCACACATACTCTGTAGCACTGCTGCTTTTTTTGGCCAGTGAATTCAAAATACATAAAACCCCCTGAAATATATATATAAAAAAAAGCATAAAATATTTATTCGCTCTGGAAGTGTCTGCCGATCCTTCACAACAGCAAGCTCGATTCTGCTGTCACTACCCGCAGAATAAATGTTGCACGTTGGGATAACTATGAGGCAGGGATGCATATTAGCTACGATTTTAAAGTCAGGCGAGGCATTTTGGAGGGGCAGCAGAGGACAGAGGTCTACAGGGGAAAGAGGACGGCTGGATAAACAAACCTTGTTTACTTCCTCCTTTGTCTATTAGGAAAAAAGCAAAAAACATCAGACAAACTTTTCTCCTTTTTTCTTTTCATTTGGTATCCTGCACAAACACAAATCTAACAGCCAAACACTGTCAAATATAGGCTGTTACACACACACACACAGTCAGTATAACACACACCTAATTTTGTAAGATGCGTTTGCAGTTCTGGACTTGTACAGCATAAACAGCTAATGTAGGCTACAGCTGTCTCAGACCACCCTTCCAACCATTAAAAACAAACATCAGCCAGATATGAATTTGTGAAAGTGGTTCCTTATATTGACACACGTCCTTTTAAATTGAGGACAACTCAAAATGCTCTCTGAATTAGCTAAATGAATATTCATTAGGCTTAAAAAGACCCAGGAAGCAGAGCTAGAGTTCAAACGTGTTGATTTGATGTTGATTCTCTGTTGTTTGTTTAATGGCTCGATTCCTGCTGTTCTTCTGCTGGGTAGCTGCACTTTAACCAATTTATCCTCAATTTTAGGTCCAATAACTGGGTGAGCAGTAGCCTCAAACATGCCTGGCGTGTCATCCTGACTGATGTTAAGTACAAAGTGGCCCGGAAAACCAGCATCCATGCCATGTAAACAAAGCAGGCTAAAGAATCATCAGCACTGCCACTCTTTTTGAATAGTATAAAGCCCTGGAAGACTTCCAGGTCTTACAAATCCCTGTACTCACTGCACTGGTTGAGCCAAAGACATAAGCTGTGTTTTAAACACCCACCTCTTTGCTCTTGGAGTCGTCCTTTGGGCAAAGATGAGAAAAGAAATTAGGAAAAGAAAGTCGACACCATTAATCTCTCTTTTAAGTGAATTATTTTTTAAAATCTGAACTTCGATTGTAGTATTTTCAGTAATGTAAATCTGAAATGTTCACATAGCACAAAGTGGAGATGAAGGGCGACGAGTGATATTACAAACGAACCAACCTGCTTCTCTTTGTCTGTCTTTTCAGCCTGCAAGGATACACATTTGTGAGTGAGCTAATGCTTAAATTCACACACTAACCATGCAAAAAACACTTGTTTTTACATTTTATTAGATTCATCTTCTCAGTAAGGCTCTCACTTCTCCAGGCAGACTCACATATTTATGAAGCTGATTGCTGCCTACAGGTAAAACCCTCCCAGCTGGACTTTTGCCGATTCACAGTTTTATGTCCAGACTCTTCTAAGCTGAAGAGTTAAAACGAGCCCCGAAATTTTAAAGGCACAAGGTGTTTCCACAGTATTATGCATGAGCTCACACAGGATTAAAACCTTCAGCTACCTTCAGATAGACCCTGTCATTATCATAATTTCAACCCCTTTGATCATTTTAGGATCATTAACACCGTGTACGCAGATAGCTAGCCCCCTGAGATTTGAACACACTTAAAAGTCTAGAGCTCTGAAGTGTCTGCAGTCTCTCCTCATAAACATGAAATCATTTCAATAATTACATGCTCCCTCTGTGCTCGAAGGTGTGGTAATGTGGAAGGAGTTGAAAGGGAAGCCTGCAGACTCTTGGACCTTCATGGCACATAATTGGACCCCACTGGTGTGTACTGGGACCTGTGCACTGTCCAGAAACTTCTTACTGATGAGGAACAACTAAAACTAAGTCCATTCGTATATTACAGTCTAACAGCAGTTCATGTAATGGTCACAAAGTTTTGTCTACTGATTCGTGTTTGTGGACACATTTTTCTTTTCTTTTCTTTTGGAGGCAAAAAATGATCTCATACCAGCGCTTCCAGTTTGAAAGAACAACTCAACCCATTTAATCAGGGACAGGGTATGGAGGTTCTGCAAGCTGCAGGATTTCTTTCAGACGATTGAGGTTTAAATGCCAACAGTAACTTTATTTTAGTCTTTCACTTGTTTTACTTTTATGCTTCCATTGGTTAGTTTTGGCATCACAGCTAATTGGTTAGGTTTGGAACAGTTTTCATATAACGACGGAGGTATAAGTGCTGGTCAAATGACCAGGCTTCCAACTGATGTCAGTGAGAGTGGCTAGAAAGATGGCATAAAGGGAGCCGAGTAAACATCACTACAGGTCACAGTAAGATAAATAAGAATTATGTTGAGCTCTGAATCATGAAATGCTACTTTAGCTGAGTCAAGAATAAAAATGGCTTTATAAATGTGGATAAATACGTTTGTATACATGTGTGTGACTTGGCATGCTGGTACATTTTAGGCCCATGAAGGTTCTTATCTATATCAGATCTGATGTCAACATGTTGCCTAGTAACTGTGTAGCAGTGGGTTAATATGACCTAAATGTAGTATTTATGCACCCATCATACCTTACTAACCATTGCATCATTTTTATTTTACTACAGTAACACTTAAATTATATACACAAAAACTGAATTATGCATAGTGTATCATGAGGCCATCAGGTTGCCTGGCAACCATCTAGCCACAGGTTACAATGTCCTGTTTTTAGCATTTATGCACCTGTAACACCCTTTAACGCACTGTATCATTTTAATGCCACGGCCAAAAGAGCATTATCTAAATGTGCTTTTTTTAAATGCACATTTATTTAAATGAATTTTAATATGGAGTTGTTAAAGAAGAGCTCACTGAGACATATAAAATTCATTAACCAAACCTTTATATTAGTGTACATGAACGTGACCATTTCATAAACTGCCATGAGACCGGGCTGATTTACCACTCGTGTTAGCCACCGTGGTCTTTGTCTTCCACAAATGTGGGAGTTTCAGGACAGGTATGTTTTTTTTTCTTCTGTAGTTTGTTTTCTTTGATCAGCTAATTATGTACAGTCAGTAGCTTCACAGTGGGGTGCTGACGGCCATTCTGACCTCCTGCAGCTCCCTTCAGCTAATCTTTCAGGGACCAAGGTACAGACTTTTAAGGCCACTGACTCCAGTTCTGTGTAAAGCATCTCTCCTAAATATAAAAGAGTAAACAAACACCACTCAAAACCGGTTTTTAAGGTGGAAGTGAAGATAAATTATACAATTTGGGATTTTGGCGAGAAAAACAAGACAGCAGTGATATGGAAATGCTGCAAATTAAAAGGTTTACAACATCTTTTTATTTTGCAGTTATTTTTTAAATATGTCTGCTCTGAAGCAGCATTAACTTGTGTGTTTATGTTTCTAAATGAAGGTCAAGTATTTACTTTCAGTTCTCAGTTTTTTCTCTTCATATCTCAAAATATCTTGTTTGGCAGGTTGTTTTTTAAAGCCTTTTGTAACTTATTTTTTTTATATACAATAACAATTTAGGCTGCATAATCACAAATGAGCACAAAGACAAAGTGCTTTAAAAAACAAAAAACATGAACACAGTTTAGTTGAAAACACACCTTTTCCTTCTTGGACTCAGACTAGAGAGGTGTGAAAACAAAAGAAAAGACAAATAAGACAAATGTTAATGAAATACAAAGAAACTGAACTGTCGTGTGGTTCTTGTTATGGCTCACCTTCTCTTTGCCCAGCTTTAGAACAAAAAGCAATAAAAATATATTTAAAATTAAAACAACAGAAAACAAAAAAGGCCGGGGGAGACAAAAAGTGAATGGTGCACAAGGACGTACTTGTATGTATACATACGTGGATCATATGTATACCCGCTCAGACATAAACATTAACTCTTACACACAGGAATGGTAAACTAACTGGAAGGCTTATGGTTCAGTCACACAAGAGTAAAAACAGGATGGCAACCCCCTTATAGAAAAACTAGGGAAACAAATCAGTGACAGTGATTTATAAACACAGACAGACTGACAGCACATTGCAATCAGTCTGTCTGCACTGATGAGCACAAACTGTCTGTTTCAGACCAGATCCCCATCGTTACAGCAACAATTTCTGAGGTAATAAGAGTTTATAACACGAGTTGTAATCATTTTGGTTGTCCAGCAGTTTCCCGAGTGTGACTGCAGCATTAGTTAACCATGTGTAATAATTTGAGTCAGTGATGTCTGTCAGCAGGAGAGGAGAGGTCAGTTATGGAAACACTGGACATGGAGCCAAACCTTCTCCTGCTCCTCCTCACTGTCATCATAGGCTGAGGACTCATCCTACAGGAGCACAGAGGGTAAACAGCTGCTTTAAAGACAACACAGCCGCAAACTAAAACGTCTACTTCCAGTACAAAGTTGCTCTCTCTCCACAAAACTATTGAAGCGTCAGCTCGGGGAAAATGACAATTAATGGTATATCATTGCTGAACAAATGTTTTATACATTTCAGTGTGCTGTCGCCTTGTTTTGAAAAGGGAAGGCACGCCGTGTTGCCCCATGAGAGCTCTGCATTTTCATTTTTAGTACTGGTTTAAAATATCTCAAGTTTTCACTTCCCACTCCAGATTTTCAATCTTGTCGGCTTTAATAGCAGGAGTCGTGTAGCACCCCGCGCTTTTCCCACAGCATCTTTTTAGTGCTGCTCGATGGAAAAAAATAGACATCTGGTGGAAAGAGGCACTTAATGCATTGCCACCAAGAGACTAATGCAGAGAAACAGGCACAGATGTGAGGGAGCATCTATGGTGTGATTGACATACATCTGTTAATGACTTAATTCTGTGCCAATCTAACACCCAGTTTCACTTGTGATTTTGCTGGAATAAATATTTGATTGTTTTTGCACAAAATCTGTATCTAAACTGCTGCAGGCAATATCTTAAAGAACATCAGTGCAAAACACTAAAGACAGCAAGACTGTTTTAGGAGACAAACTAAGATCCAACTGATTTTCCTGAATTAGAATCAAGAGTTGGATACAGACACTGGCAGACGTCTGGGTGGAAAGCTAAAGTTAAAGGATTGGAAACTGGATTATTCGTCCTGGGCTGATGTTGGTGAATTTTCTTGCGTAGGGCTTTAAGCTCTGAAACACTTTCCCCTGACTCTCATTTGGAGTTTGGTTGTCCACCTTTTAACATAAAACTATCAAAACGTTACACTTGGCCATGATTAGAGCTCCTTCAGTGTCACTTCTATGAAATGCTTTCAGCTCTCCTAAGTTTGAATCACTTCCCGGAAGTCCTGTTCTGACCACTTGCAAGTGCGCCTGTGATTTCACATGTATTTCAATTAAAATGAACCCAGAATTTATGTTGTGAGAAGTCAGTCGGGTCTCCAGCTACAACTCAGAGACTAAAATGAAGTTTTCAGTATAAGAGCCTGAAGGCTTTGCAGCAGGTGAAGCGTGTGACCAGAAATATGACTTCCACGGGGCTGTGCACCATGTTGTTTGTCACACGGGGTCAAACTGTCTACTATAACCTCCTGAGGTATCCGAGTTAGAACAGTCAGTGTAAATACACCTTTACTATGCAAACGTGTGACCACTCACAGTAAACTGAAAAGGTTGGTCGAGTTCTCTCACTACCTGCCATACTAGTCAGATCTTGTTCCCTACATATTCTTTCTCTTCCCCAAAATAAAATCATATTGAAGAGTCTTTGCTTTGGTGTCGGAGACTCACCACACAAACATGCGCATGGAAGTGGTCGAAAAGGAAACTCAGGGGCACAATGAAAAAAACAAACCTAGTAGGAGCAGCAGACGAGGAAATTTGCAGGGAATCGTAGCCAAATGATACTTGATTTTAACAGGTGGAACTTTTTGATTGTAACTTCTAATCAAACTAAAAAGTGATGAGTGAAGGAGTTTATAAAACACAAAGGCCTGATTTCCAACATAAACACACGGTCATTATGCACAAACTGACCTTTTTCTCCTTCTCTCGGTTGTCAGCCTAAGAGTGAGCAGGAGGAGTCAGGAGAGGATGAATAGGAAAGGAAAAGGAAGGTTTTATCATTATAACGAGTATGAGCTATCAGAAAAATGCTCCTTTTTCATAAGGAAGGAAATCCTTTAATAAAAATTTAAGGTTGGGTGATCCAAGAATCAAAAAGTCATAAAACGAATATAAACATCATTGGATTTGAACTGTTTTTACATCCTCGACCTAAATCTTAATATAATGATGCAGCATGCTGCCCTGCAGACACACTGCCGGCTGACTGAGGTTGGGACACTGAAGATATCAGCCGAGACAGACTTTATCCAGCCTTCCCTCACCTCTGACACGCTACCCTGTGCCACAAAGAAAACAGCTCCCTCAGACATGGACACATACACAAAACACACACTGAGCTGACTATCAAAGTCATTTCAGCAAACCATTTAGTGGCGGCTAAATACAACATGTTTATACTCCATCAAATTCAATTATCTGGCAGCCCACTGTCTGGTCTATTATGTACTCACTGGAGGGGAGAGGAAGGAGTCTGCATTAGGACACGGCTGTAAATGTGTAAAGAGCTTTGCCAGCATGTGGTATCAAAGGCTTTAATGAATATTTTGGCATCACGTCTGCGGAGGGATTTATCACAAGTATTTAGGAAGAAGCACAATTTTCTGACAGATTAAAAACTACAGAAGACTGTATATAAAAGATGGAGCTGCCAGAATCATGTTTTCAGGAATTTGGTTGTTTTTTAAAAAATATTTTATTTTGTAGTCAGAGTGATAAACTAGGAGTGGATCTGAGATCCTGAGGACACTGAATCTCATGCGAGCGGTTAAGCCATAAAACCAGCTGGCTATACTGCCTGCACTCACTGGTTGCATTTTTAGGTACACCTGTTAAGACAAGCCTCGGATCGGCCAATCACATGGCAGTAACTCAGTGCAATTAGGGATGTGGGCGTGGTCAAGACAACCTGCTGAAGCTCAAACTGAGCATCAAAGTCTGAAAGAAAGCTGACTGTGGCATGGTTGTTGACAGCACACAGGCCTTGTTGAGGTCAGAGGAGAAAAGCCAGACTGGTTTGAGCAGACTGAAATTGAACACTAACTCAAACAGCCACTCATTACAACCAAGGTATACAGAAGAGCATAGGGGCACATGTTGAACCTGCAGCAGCAGACCACGCTGTCCACTCCTGTCAGCTAAGAACAGGAAAGTGATGCTACAGGACACACGGACTCCTCAACAGTGGTCAACAGAAGAATAGTGTTGGTTGGTCTGATGTGTCTCATTTGGATGGTTGCTATATTTGGATGGTGAGCTCATAATTTGGGCGTTCATGTCCACCGTGGTGGCTTCCAGCAGGGAAACATACCACATCACAAAGCTCAAATCATCTCAAACCGGTTACTTGAACGTGAAATTAGTTCTCTGTGAATGGCCTTCCACAGTCACCAGATCTCAGTGCACCTTTGGGCTGTGGTGGAATCGGAGACCAAATTATGGATCATTAAGGACAAAAATCTGAGTAATGCTTTCAGCCCCTTGTTGAATCTGGATAACACTGAAGCAGGTCTGAAGGCCAAACAGGGTCCAACCCAGTACTAGCAAAGTGTACCTAATGAAATGGGCGTGAGTGTATTTGACTGTATACATGGTAATATAGGAAATACTGACAGAGACTAAAATCATCAAGGCTTTACTGGGGTCAGAGATCAAGTGCATTGTATCGAGATGAGTCGCCCCCTGCTGGTCAATATACAGAGCGGCAGTTTTAGGAATTTAAAGGCTTTTCAGATGACGACTCCATCCGTCTTTTATATACAGTCTGTGCGTTCGCACCTTTCAAATATTACACCCGAGCTTGTTCTGAAACTGTGTTTTTGTCTCCCGTCACATTGATTCTGCATGACAACAAACTGCCGACTGCAGTTTCAGCGATTGAGTCTACTTCGTCAGAACTGAATGTGATGATTGTGTTAACAGCAGTCAAATCTCCCGTTTTTATCTCACACAGATTTCTACTTTAATATCATCGCAGCTCTGAGGAAGAGTGTGATATTCTCCTCCTTACCTCAGATCCCTCAGAGTCTGAGCAGCCAGACTGACGTTGCCATCGACAAATTAAAATAGAAACATAAGAAAACTCGGTCAAATGAGACAAATGAGAGAAACAAAAGGACATTTGAGGAAGCTATATGAAATATTGGCTGTGACCTAGAATCCTTATCTCACCTTGGTCTCCTCTGACTGTTAGCAAAAAGGATCAAACCCACACAAATGCGGTCATTTAAAAACACAAGTAACATTTTATAATAATAAAAACAGACTAAAGTAGATTTCAGGAGTGTTTTATATCTGCTGTTGTGGCCTACCCACCATGTTATCGCCGCCTTCGTTGTCAGAGACAGCCTGGTCCAAATATCATAAGGAAATAAAAAGAAAGTGCATAAAATATATGAAAGAAGAAAACGACAAACCCACAAAGGAACGATCTCACCAGGAAATAATCCTCCGCTATGGTTTAGTAAGGACATGGATAATGAACTATAACTGTCAGTTTGGGATTTTTGCTTGTCTATAGTTCATCCGGCTAAACGTTTCCCATTTAATTTATCGTTTTATTTAATATGTAAGTGTATTTAAAGTGTTTGTTTATTATGTATATTATTTGTTCATATAAAAGCCTGACTAGAGCCATCAACTGTTAAAAATGAGCAACAGCTGTAAACTCCATTGATTTAAACTGTGTTGTTCCCATCAAAAACCTAAAAATAATTGTCACAGCAAATATTTGGACTTTCACAGAAAAAGGCAACGACGACGACGGCAGTCAGACACAACAGGGGAACAGAAACAAATCAAACCAGTCAAAAAGAAGTCGACCCACCTCCTCGTCACACTCATCGGGTTCCTCCTCATTCTCAAGCTTTCGAGAGAAAAAACACCACGAAGAGAACGTTTTGTTTTTTTAAAAACACACATCTACATCATTTATATCAGCTGGAGTTTATTTTGAGGAGTGAAAACTGGGAGTCTAGGAAGAAGGAGAGGAAGCTCTAGCTCTTGTTTATGAGTAAATTGGGATCAATCTAAAAACAGACACACACGCACTGCAAGGTGGAAAAAGGTTTGATGACAGGAAAGAGGTGTGGAGTGGGTTTTACTGTACTCAACAGATCGTTTTGGGTGGAGGTGGAGCCACAGGGAAGCAAAGCAAAAACAAAAACCCACTGAGACATACCATCTCCTCCTCAGCTGTTAACTGCAGGAAAAAAGACACACACTTAACTCTCGCTTTCTTAAATCTGTGATTATATACATGCAGGCTCACACTTGCTGCAGCTTTTGCACCTTTGTATTTTTTACACCTTGAAACTACAATCACAGGCTCAGCAGAAGGAAAGATTCCTGCATCCACAGAAGGTTCGGCTCTGCTGCTTCTCCTTGTGGTGACCGATGAACCCACATACATACCAAATAGGTTCATTATAGAAATCAGGTCACACCTGGAGGATGGGGAGGTGACCCAAATAGGTCCAGCAGTGGACTTCAACACACCAACAGACAAAATGGATTTCTTTGTGGCTCGTAGAGCTTTCAGTGCATCAGTGATAGATTTTTAAACCTTCGTCCTATGTGCTTTTTGAGTATGACTGGAACTGGAATGCTGACAACATTCGACTGCAGTGTGCACCTAATTTAAGTTTGTAAAGTGAAGGTTCCCCTTTGTCTGTTCGGTCAACCTACGTTTGTAACACACTCTGTTCTGCACAGGTGTTGTAGCTCAGGAGATAGAGCAGGTCATCTACTAATTGGAACATTGGTGATCCCTGGCCGCTCCACTCTGCATGCCAAATATCCTCGGGTGAGATACTAACCCAAGGTTGCTCTGTGACGCATCCATCAGGGTGCGAATGTTAGAGAGAAAATACTTAAGCATAGAAAAAAGTGTTTGTTTGAATGAGGCATGTTGTATAAAGCGCTTTGAGTGCTCAGCTAGAGCAGAAAAGCGCTATAGAAGAACCAAATCCATTTACCATTTTTCACATTCACACTTCTGAACAGAAAAAAGTGTTTTTTTCTGGCATTTTTCAGTCATGTACTTCATGGAAAAGTCTTTAAATCAGCATTTTGACCTTTTAAGTGACTGAAATCAGTGTCTGCCTGGCAGATGGCTTACAAACTTTAGGGTTTGGTGCGTGTGCATACACCTGTTAATGCTCACCTGTTTTGCTCCCATGGACTCAAACATCTTCTCCAAAAGGACTCTCATCTGCTGGATGTTGTTCATCAGCACGCACGGCTGGAGGAAGATAAATCAGGGAGGCAGTGTTTGTAAGCAGACCAAACATAAATGATGAATTTTAAAAAAGAGGAAAAGTCAAGAATATAAAATGAAAGTAGATTAGCAAGATAAAAGGGTGATGACAGGAAGATTAAAGACTGAAGTTAGATGAGTAAGTAGCAACCACTGAAATATTAATCCACTCCAAAGAGAGTTTACTAGCTTTCAAAGTGTCTCCCTCCAAATCAGAGATGAGCCCTGAGGGAGGTGTTGTGGTAGCAGAGTGGTGACGCAGCAGTACTCACTATCTTCTCCTTCTCACAGTAGGAGGGAAAGCTCTTGGCCAGCAGAGCAGAGTACTGCAGGAGCACTTTGGTGATCGTCTGTGGAAACAAGATAACACTCACATAAGACATGCTTTCCCTGGGATCCTCTGGAGTGAAGAGTGACGCTGAACACTGATGTCTGGCGAGGGTTCCAGCCTCTGGCGAGCTGAGAGCACTGCTGTTTGAACTCAGGTAGCATCAGACACTCGCACTGTGCTAACTGAAAATGTCAGTCTGTCTGCCTTAAAGAGCTGCGTGTAGTTTCAGGACAACACGAGCTAATCTAATGTTAAAGACAATAAAGAAGATGCCTCATTGTGTTTGACTCATTTACCTTTTACTCATTGATGACACTTAACTGTTGTCACACCGGATATGTGTAAGTCATGGAAATCTGAGCTAATGCAGAAGCTTCTAGTGAGAAGCCAAATGTCATATTTTGCGTGATTAGCCGTTAAACAGTCTTCACGGCGCCCGCTTCATAATAACACTACATCTGTGTGATGTCTTTCATGAGCCCACCTGAGAACAGCTGCCACCAGTAGGCTCCGCCCAAGCACCGGAAAGTCACTCACACTGCACTGCATTGTGATATTTTGCATGCCAATATTGTATTGATACAGGAACACCAAATATTAATATCTTATTATATAATTTGCAAATATAAATGAAACAATGTGTCAGAGTTCATGTGACATTGTGTGATGCACACAGTGCCGTCAGCTGTTGGAAGATCTTGCAGAAAATCGCTGCTCATTAATCAGAGACGTAAAGAAGCACTCTTCCTCTGTTTAAGCACTTTTAAAATGTGTGCAGTTGTCAATCACTGGCCTCACTGCATGTTTCTTGTTTTGTTATCGCATCCTTTATATGAGAAAACACATAATAATCAAAGGAAAGACATGAGATTTGCATGAGCTTTATACTCTTCAGCACACAGCTGGATTCTGTAATGTGCTCGTTGAAGACGCCCTGCATGAATAAAAGCTGAAAAAATATTTCTAGAAGAAGTGAAGAAAACATTTATAATGTCCAGCCAGCAAACTGGTTGCTTTTTGATGGGAAACAAAGAATGACATGTTTGCTTGCAATAAAAACTCAACAGGGCACTTTTAAATAAATCACAGAGTTAATTTGTCATCATCACAGTGGTAACTTGTGCCTCACAGCACCGTGGGCTCACTGTGAGAGATTTCCCTACTTTCTGCTGACTCAGCAAGATTACAAACTATTGCATTAAACATGCAGCTTGATAGCTGCCTGCACTGCTTAGTGCGGCTTTATATCACTCAAGTTCTGCAGCCATCTCTTTTTCCTCACACTTTTAAAAACAAACTAATTATTGTTTCTTGCATAGGAAAGCAGAACAATGTGAAACTGGAGGGTGACAAAGAGATGAAGAAGAAATAAAGGCAGACGTAGACGGAAAAGTAGGAACACAAAAGACAAGAGTCCCAGGATTGATGGGATGGGTAGAGATGAAAAGACTCAGGAGGAGATTAACATGAGCGGAGCGGCACAAAATGAAAAGCAAGTCAAGGGTCGGGGACAGAGAGATGGACAGCTCAGAGTGATGGCTTCCATTAGCCTTTCTTTATTTAATGAGTCCCGTATCGATCGAGCCATAACACCAGACGCGCGCACACACAGTTTCTCTGCAGAGGTTTGTTAGATTGAACGGCTCTGCTTAAAAGGACCTGCCTTAAATTACATTTCAAGAAAAAACATAACCCTACACTTTATGCCCTGTTTGTATGTTTTACAGAGAAATACCTGAAACTCGTTAGTGAGTTAGAAATGATTCAAGAGACTGAACAAAGAAGACTCGAGTAAAGACCTCAGTAGGAGTCATGGTCTAAAGCTGCACCGAGCAGGAACTTTCAGGTAAAGAATCTCACCTCTGCACCACTGATGGATACAGTCATGAAAAACTTACTCCAAACAAACAACTGCATACCAGAGTCACATGCTAGTAAAGATATAGACATGAAATTCTTTAAGTGCAAGAAAATTCTGATCTCAAAGCCTTCTGCATACAATTTTCCTCCTCATGTCTACATTTATACAACCTCTTGCCTTTGTATGATGTATCGGGGATGGCTGGAGCTAAACCAGCTAATATTTCTGTCTTGAAATCACTCAGAAACAATTCAATTTTACTAGATTATAAAAGGAGGAAACGGTCTTCTAAAAAGGCTGATGCTTTTGAATAGAGTCAGATGATCTTCTCGATTAACTGATCAATCCACGCTACCCACTATCCCACTTTAACTTGTCCAAATATCCAAAACAGAAAATGTGTGTGTTATGAGCAGTGAGGTGCAGGGAAATTCAAATATTTAAAAGGATATAGCAAATATGAAGTTTTTTCACACTGCATCTCTGAGCATGAGAGAACAGTCGCTGTTGAACCTGTGAGCTTCCTAAGTCTGTGCTATATCAGATTACACTAAAGTGCAAATAGTGCAGCAAATATTCTGGTTTCACTCTGAGCTAGTGGTCATCATCTCTACGTATTTCCCCAAGTGCAAGCGTGCCCGAAGTGAACCGACTCTGCTGCTGCAATACTCCAGAAATGTACAGAAACCTATTAGAAGGGCTTCCCCTTTGAGAAATTACTGAGGAAAATTATAGAAAAAACACTTTTAGCTCATTATCTGGATTTAATTAAACAGAAATATTCTGTTAATTTAGAGTAAATTATGTTTACTCTTGTTTAAACTTCATTTCTGTCAGTAGTTTATTATCCAGTTATGACAGGCCATGCTCGATGTTTTATAAACTGACAAAAATTCAGTTTTTCTGCTTTTCTTCTTTTGCAGTTTTCACATTTTCAAACTGGGCCTCATTAGAACCATCGGTGGGATGATTCTGGCCTCACTGGCTGCATGCGTGATACGCCTGCACTAGAGGTAAGAGCCAGTGAGTATTTTTGTAAAGCGCTCTCTTAAAGAGTAACCTGACCTATCAACAGTAGTTCTTGGAAAGCAAAAGGATGTTTTAATATGCTCCTAATGTGAGACATGGTCTCTGCATATGTTCACGTTTAGCCAGCAGAAAACAGAGAAATGAATAAAAAACTAAGATGCTGTCAGATCTGAGATGTTTTTCAGTGTTGCAGAGACCAAAGTTACAAAATGGGCTCTAAACAAAGGCACGGGGCTCACCTTGGCAAAGCGTCTGTTATAATGTGCCACCACCGTGGGGTCAGGGCAGTCCAGTTTCTTGATAATCTCAAAGCTCTGATTGAGCTGAGTGAAGATGTCCACCACCGAGCTGGAGAACAGAACATGCTCAGATGTCTGTTGAAACTGCAGACAGAGGAACAAGAGGACATTTTTTTACTTTGACACAAATAAAAAAAACAAACAGTCTCCCTACGCTGTGTTCCTCCTTGCTGACTCATATTAAACCTACATCCCTTTTCGATGTATTGCTCTTTTGCATCTTATATACTCCACAAAAGGTTCAGCTCCAACATCACATCCACCTGCAACTATGTAACCTCTATGCTCCATTTTTACCACTTTCTTAATGATTTTTATGAGTCAAGATAAAATGAGAAAAAACGTATCTAAACGTTTTCAAAGGAGCTTGCAAAGAAAAGCGTCTGGACTTCTTTAAGTTGCTTGAAGACGTTTCACCTCTCATCCGAGAAGCTTCTTCAGTTCTAAGGTCAAATGGTGGAGAGTCCCAGATATAAACCTAGTGGGAGTAACCCACTAGGTTTATATCCTTTGATTACGATGACCTGGATGACTGAGAACCTTCACAGACATATCTAAATGTTTCATCTTTCGATGTTTGAAAATGCACATGCAGGCCAAGCCGTGTGAGCATGACTGAAAATAACCACCTGCTCAGGCCACAAAAAGGGCCAAACCTCCTTTAGGACACACAATAGCTGTCTTAGCACAATAAACCAACAAATAGGACGGCAGAGTGCAGCTTGGGGACCAACAGGAGGCAGACAAACACTTGTTCATCATTCTTCTAATCTACGAAAAGTTGTCCAAAAGCAGAAGGAACCAAAGGGAGAATTTGAACAAAAGGTCTGAAGCGGTCTTTTATTCTGTCATTACTGCAGAAAGCTTTCCTTTTTACTGCATCGTTTTTCTACTGCGGTTGCACTCTGGTGCCATGACAACAACATGATCAACAACTCTTCCTCTGTGCTCTCAGCTGCTGGGCGCATCAAGCACAATCAGGTTGTATCTGTTATGTGATATTAGATGTGCTTGTGCTGTTTTGTAGGTTTATTTTAACAACAGCCAGACAATATATATTTTAAATCACAGGCACAACCTGCAACAGAAATGCTCACATTTTAGCAGCTTTCATGCGATCTTTTATCAGGATGTCTGAAACTTCTGGAGTCATTTATATTTGTGCTTTTTTATTTTTAGGATGTGCGTCACCTTCCACTTTGCATCTCACATCCCCTCCTCTGCCTCATGTAAGCACTGTGACCTCAGCAGTGTCCAAATGGCAAGAAAACATAAATTTATCACATTTAGGCAAACCTTGTAAAGTAATATCGCTCATAATGGACGAGATCACAAACATAACGTTTCATTTTCACTAAGCGAGAAGCCAGCAAATCGTTCCCGTTTCCCATGATTCAATTCTGATTCAATTTACAGGAAATACAGAAACGTTCACTGAAACTTTATAGAGTGAAATTATACATTTTCTTCAAAGAGGACAGTTTTTGATGCTCGGATAACGACGTTGTTGAAACTGACAAGAAAAACAAGGAATGCATAACTAAAAATCTCTCTTTTTTATTACACGCGGAGACGTACGCATACCTTTATTTAGAAAGCGTAGCCATGACGTTCATAATGTCCGCACATCATCAGTTCACATGGCTTCACTAGCAATAACATCTCCTCCCACCAGCTCCCCACAAATAAACAGGAGTGCCAAATGTGTTTATCGAGAGGCACACCTGAATAAAGGCTGGAACCCACGTGTACGCTGTGCCGGTGCTCAGCCCAGATACTCGAATGTGCCCGAAGCCTCAGCGCTTTGACTTTCAGCTAAGGACAGTGTGGGAGATCTCTAAGGGACCGGGGGCTGACAGTGAGGCTTGACACAACGAAACCGTGTAAGGCTACGAGCTCTGACGTAAGCCTTTGTTCAAAAACAGCAGCAACAAAAATAATACGGTTGGTTTTGCAGCCCAGACTGATAAAACTAGAGCACACACACATCTGATTTTTGACCATGATCATCACGACAATGACGTGGAAAAAAGCAAGATCAGGATCAGAGCTGCAAGATGACGTTTTTGTCTCGCTTTTTATGCATCCACAGATTATTAAACAGTTTGTGCTTTAAAAAAAATATTCATCCACTTAACAAAAAGTCAAAAATGATGCTGGTAAAACACTGGTTTATGTTTACATAATCAATGGGCTTTTTAGCCAGATCAGCCCATCACAGCCAGCCTGCTGATACTCCACCACCCCCACCCCGAAGATTTCTTCAAACATGACATGAAATGAGCTCTTCTGGATTAAAATCCTGTGTTTGACCGAGCACTACCTCCTCTTCCCTGCGTACGTCTTCATTCAGACTCTAACAGAGAGCTCTGACGATAAACTTGTTGCTTATTCAAAGGAGTCTGTGACACTTTTGTTTTGCTCACGATGACGTGACAACTTTCAGCAAACAGAATAATTTCTCCCGAGTCTCTGACTCACCCCTTCTCTCTTGTCTCTCTCCAGCGCTCCATGCATAAACTCCATGGATACCTCCTCGTTCTCAGCGAGCCAGGCAAGGACAAACTGGAGAAACCATCTGAAGGAATAATAGGAAACAGACAAAGCTAAACAAAGTTTAATCTTCTCTTTGACAGCCTGAAAAACTGGAACGTTTGCAGATTGAAAACGTTTTCAAAGCTCAGCTGTCCAAAATTCATTTCATTGCAGTTCTAATTTACCTGATTTGTTTGGCGTTTTATATTTTACATCCACATGTTATAGTTTGTAGAACAGAAATATTTAAGTGTAAAAACATCTTGTGCCTTTGTATTAAAAGGTCATTTCTCCGTGAACCTATTGAATTTTGGTTATCTAAACTGTGAAACAGAGCAAAGGCCTTGGGAAAAAAATGTGCTCGCTGATAACTCTTCTGGCTAATGTTATTATTCCTCCATATTTCTAGTGTCAAAACCCAGAGAGAAATGCTTCGAGTGTGTTTGGTATGCAACATCACACCAAATCTAATTGGAAAGTCAGAAAAATCAATCAACAAGAGCTCTCCTTTGTCTGAAGGAGAAATAATGAGAGAGAAAACACGGTCTCACGCAGGGTATTCTGGCACAGCGTCGTTGAAGGCAGGCAGCTCCTTAACGTACTCGTTGTACAGCCACTTGACCTTAAAGTGCAGGTTCATGTAGTCAGCAGTCTTACAGAGCTTATGCTTCTCATGTTCTGCAAAAAACAACAGCCACAACAGCCAAAGTAAAGACAGGTTTAAAATCTATGAGGATTTTGATACACATCTACTGCGGATGTGGTGCCTGTTATCGGACCCGGAGTTAGCAACATCCCCCAAAAACCCGAAGAGGAGAGTCCTGGCCCCTAGCCCTGCCAGTGTAGCAGAAATGATGAGGATGATGATGCAGCAGCAGCCGTTCTTCTCTGCGTGAGTAGCTTAATGTTGTTCGTGTGTAATTTACGTTGAGTAGGCTAACCACGTTATTACATTAATGCATGTAAGGTGAACTAGCAAACATCATCATAGCTACATGCGGCTGTCTTCTTGTTTGATGGCAGATACTCCCTTCACCCTGGACAAAAAGGCTAAAATGACCAAAGAAAAAGTGGGAAACAGTTAAACATGAGAGGTTTTTGGACAAAGTGTGTGTTTTTTCCATTGATTAAGCACTGCTTCCAGCCAAGAGTGATACCATATATGCCCCATAGCTGCAGAAAAGGCTAACATTCTTATCTTTTTACAAAAAAACAGCTGAACATGAGAGGTTTTTGGACAAAGTGTGTGTTCTCCATTCTTTAAGCACCGGTTTGAGCACCGTTTGAGCACCGGCACCGTTTCAAAAGTACCGGTTTGGCACCGGTATCGGATAAAACCTAAACGATACCCATCCCTAGTCCTCACACTGATTACGTTACAGATCATTTGATAACATGTTGAACATTAATAATTATACCAGTATTATAAACTGTTATAAGCTGTTTTTGAGGTAACCAGGTTGAACGTGGAGATGCCTGCTTTTTTCATATCAACACTTTTTACCATTAAACAAAACTCCAATACTCAAACTGCTACACATGTGTAATACGTCCACTAGGCTAATAGTTTGGTTTTCACGATTGCAAGTTGATGCAGTCGTTTTTCTCCGTTATTGTCTCACTCCTAAAAAAAATTGATAAATTATACAGAGAAACAACATCTGCATCATTTATGAAGAAGGATGTACACACATAGATAGAATAAAGGGAGAATGTTTGTTCTAATTTAATTAAGTAAAAGATAAATGCAGTTAAATAAGTTTTACTGGTGCAAAAAAAAAACCCTTAGGAAACTACTGAAGACAAAAGAAATGCGTACATGCACACTCATCACACACACACTCTTACCAGCGTAGAAGTCAACTTTGCGGATACGAAATGTAGCGGGAGCTGAGATGGCAACAGAAATATGACAAAAGCAATAAGAATAGAAACTGAAAGAGAAGCAAGTTTGTGGCAGCAATAACTGAGATGAGAAGGGCTTCAGAAAAACATGTTAGAAGAAAAATACTAGAGGAGCTGGAAAGTACACTACGCACAAAACAGAAGGCTGGAAAACCAGCCACCAGTCAAATTTGCTACTAAAATCTACTTTTTCGCAAGTTTCCTCTTTGTTGCTGTGAAACAACTACAAAACTAAAAACAAATCATCTAAAGTCAACACACAGGGTCACAGCCAAGCTTTAAACACCTGCTCAGGCGATGTGCTTTAGGACACTAGCTTTTACAGTTTCTACAAGTCTGACGTGAGACACGATCAAAAGTCAGAATACTGAGCAGCTAAGCAGATCTCAGCTGACTGTTAGGTAGCGAAGTTAGCTCGTTATGATGACTAACCTATATGCACTTATCTTGAAAGAACCCAACTAGAGTCCACACATTTCTAAAGTGGAGGCTCCTGGGAAATCACTGATGTTATAAAAATATCAATAATTCAGCTCTAAAAATGTTAAACACTAACACCTGCTTCCTGTATTTTCCCCTTATCAGCAACAGTCTCAGAACTTTGCACACACTTTTATTTGATATTACAATGAACATTCTTACTCTCTGATGCTTACTGTCAGTGTGTTTTAGCTCAGTGCTGAGAGGTTTGAACAAGTTTTTATAGAAATGGTCTCAGGAGATGTTTAACCCTATTCTGGAATCCCGATTACTGACTTTTCTGACTGTATCTCCATATTTTTATCTCTAATCTCACCATTTTTCCAGTGGTAGTGGTCAATCTTATCCAACACTGAAGGAGATGATGGATTGAAGAAAAGACAGTGTGAATGCAGAAGGGAAGAAGGAGGAGTTGGTTTCTCTGAGATGTCTCTGTCACACACACACATATACTGTCCAAGTATGCAAAGATATAGTCTTACCCTCTAGGGCATATTTCATGTCTTGAGCGAAGAGCATCCACATGACCTCTGCGCTGACTTTACCCACATTGAGCTCTTGAGGAAACCTGGAGGAATAAAGAAGTAAGACAGTAAAAATACTCGTTACTCTGCAAGTAATGGGGGTCACTGCAGCCCCTTTCCCTTCCAGTGTAACTGGAATCTGAAGGATTTTTGGAAATGTTGTTAAATGTTACCCTTTAAACTTGTCTTGATCATCTGGTTGGCTGCTGTTACTTTGCTTATGCTTCACTGAGCCCAAACATTATACGATTGGGGGTTTATCCAGGATATCATTTAATATCTTAACTTGAACACAATATCTGTGTTAAGCTCTAATCTAAGCTAACAACTGACCAAAAAATAGTTATTTGAGTTTAGTAGCACACACAGATCCCACTGTCTGGTTTTTAAAACCTGTTTGTTTTATCATCATCATCATTTATGCATATAGCACTTTAAAAACACACCTGGCAGACCAAAGTGCTGAACAATACAAATATAAATATAGGAATAAAATAGCAAAAACCAGACAGAGCAATAAAATTAATAAAAATGTCAGTTACCCACAGAGTTAAAAGCCAGGGAATAAAAATAGGTTTTTAATCAGGACTTAAAAACTGGCACTGATGTAGTTTGTCTAATATGGAGAGGAAGGTTATTCCAAAGCATCAGAGCTGCAACAGAGAACGCTCGGTCTCCTCCAAGTTTCAGCTGTGACTTAGGGACTGAAAGCAGCAGCTGCTCAGCTGACCGAAGCGAACGAATGGGGACGTGGGGCTTCAACAAGTCAGACAAATAAACAGGTGCCAGACCATTTAGAGATTTTAAAACCAATAAATGAACTTTAAAACGGATCCTAAATTCAACTGGAAGCCAATGTAGAGAAGCCAAAACCAGAGTGATGTGGTCGACTTTCCTTCTGCCACTTAAAAATCGTGCCGCAGCATTTTGCACTAGTTGCAAGCGCGCAATTGTTTTATGTTGTTAACTTTTAAACCTTATTGATCAAAAGCTCTGGTTCAACCCTGGCCATGTTGGTTTTTTTAAATGTTACTTCCATTGATCTATAGCAAACCAGAAGTAGATTTACTGGGACTTGTCCTGGATTTGCAATGCCTTGTGGCAGTAAAAATAGTTGAATAAATAAAAATAAAAAGATTGTTTATAACAAAAGAAAAGATTCTATTGCAACGTACAAAGCTTTTGTGTTTTGGAGATTTTTTTTTATCTAGCACCTCCACAGACCACACAGTTTGCTCAACAATAAAAGTGTTATTTATTTTGTTATTATTTTTTTTATTAAAAAATACCTACCACCTTTAGTTCCTAGTTGATCTTTTATACTTCTATACTTTTGTAGTAAACAGTCTTGTTTTAGCTGTTTTCACTGCCTTAAGGCAAAACCTACTCAGGTTCTTATGTTTTTATCTTGTGTTAAGCACAATGAGCTTATGTATGAATAAAATGTACTATATGTCTTTAAACATTCATTACAATAGATATATAAGTTCAAATATAATACACTTGGTAGTTCTGCTCCATGAAGACAACTTCTGCAACAACACATTTCCCAGAATTAGAATATAGAAGACAAAAGGAAAACACTGACTGGTTAATGATGGGTGTGTACGAGTTCTTATCCTCCTCAATGATGGACACAATGAGTGTGATGAGTTTAGGCCAAAAGTCCAGATTCTGGATGCTTGGGCCCTGCTCTTCCGGTTGACTCTCCTCTTTCTTCTCCTCCTCTTCCTCCTCTTCTTCTTCATCCTCCTCCTCTTCATCATCATCTTCAGCTTCCTGACCCTCTGCTTTTTCCTTCTTCTTCTTCTTCTTTTTCTTGTCTGGCTCGGGCTGCATACGTGAAAAAGAATATGAAATAAAGGAAGAATTGACTTGCCTGACATGTTTCAGTTCTACACGGAAGCAGAAAACAAAACAAGTTCAGAAGTTTTCTTGACAGTTGAAATTTCGATGAATAATTTATCATAATATGACACATTTTAAAAAATGTTCTTGCTCCATATTTATGTGATAAGATTTTGTACACTCCATGAAGCTGAAAATAACACCATTAATACATATTTTTAATTTATTCAGGGACTCGAATGGTTTAATGACTTTAGACACACTGATACAAAAATCTTTCTTGGCAAGGTTAAAAATTTCCCTTGTTCTGGAAATATTTCTGTGGCTGCTACAGATAGGGGTTCATTAGAGCATCACTTAAACCAGGCTGCAGTGCAGATTAATGTGATTAATATTGCAATTTGAGGAGTTGATGTAAAAACTGAGAGTTAAATCTGGTGTTTGCTTTATTTAAATATTGTTAAATCAACCACAGAATAGGGAGAAACCACTGTAGTCACATGAAAAGTAACTCATAGATCTTTGTAACACTATACAACACTGGATAGTGATAGAGAGCAAACTACTGCTTTCTATCACTCTAACAGACATATTGTTTAGGGTTTGGTTGTATTATCACTTCTCTCAGTCAAACATTTACAAATTTCCCAGAAGATGTATTGATCTGTTGTGGAAGCTTAAAACATGTCGATACTTAGCCACTCACTGCTTGGACGGCGGGTTGAAACTGGCGGTTGAAGAGCTCCAGACAGTTGTTAAAGATATACTCGTAGGTGGAGTTCAGGCAGGCCTTGACGCAATCTCGCACCACGTTGGCTGCACGGGGAGGACTCTGCAGTTCCAAGACCTGCATGAGACCGGGTATTGGAGTGGGAAGACAGAACACAGTGGGTGAATATCAATGTTATCATGTTATTAATCTAGAATATAAATTTGCCTGATAAAAAGCAGGACGCTATAATCTCCAGAGAGGGGACGTGGGGTGGCAGTGCAGTGTTTCTGTATAGTATACATTGTTACTGTATTTTACATTCTTTTCTTTATTTTACCAATGCTTTAAATTTTGTGTTTGCAGCTGCACCGTAGTACCAGCAAGAACTAATATAAGGCCCTTGCTGTTCCTAGCACTAGCCACAGAGAAGTGTAGCAGGAGGGACAGCCTTCCCAACAAGAGAGCGAGGAAGAGACAGAGGAAGGTGTAATTAACATGATAAGACAATAGATGGAAGGACATAATTGGAAGAGAGAGATTCAAGTAAAATAATTAGCTACTTTGACCATGCGCTACTGCTAACAGCTAAAGTATAGCTTTTAATTGTAGCATGCTGCACTACAGTGCAACTATGATGTCCTAATCCAACAGCAACCCAACCAACCTGATTACAAAGGGGAAAAAAATGTATATTTCATATAAAGTGTATCAAAAACATCTATTTATCCATCCATCTACATAAGCTCTATAAACAAGCTAAAATCTATAAAATACATTTAATACTTTGAGTCAATACTTCATCATTAAAGGTATCTAACCTTATAATATAACAGCAGTGTTTTGTCTGTTTGGTTTTAGTGCTATGATATTAGTGATTATACACTATGAGCTGATTCTACCTTCATTCTGAAGAAAGTGATGCTGGTGAGAAGATCCACAGTAGATTTGAGGTCACTGAGGCGAGCCTTGCTGCTGGCTGGGAAGTTATTCTGCACATAAACACACACGAACACTTGGTTAATTATGTTTCTTCTAAAATGCATCAGCCTATTTAGGTCAGGCTCTTCTAGGCTCTTATATTCTGTAACTTTTGTTCATAATGGTGATGAAACTGTAACATTCATCGAATCAAGCACTCAATTGTATAACAAGCAAAACGTTTGGCTACAAATGGAAACCAATGCTATATTCACATATTTCTGTAGGTCCAGAATTAACTTAAAATAAAGAAAACGGACAACAGCTGGGTGATTTTTTTATTGTTATTTTTGGCAGGAAATAAGGAAACTGCCTTACAGCAGAAGGGGGTGAAATATGTAGTAAGTAGTCCGTGTAGTCTAGTTTGACTTCTGCCCTCTATCGTGTGCTATCTTGTGAACGACTGAATTAATACGACCGTATTCTCTGTTTGCAGTTAAGAAACTATTATCAGCAGCTGGAAGCTCTGACTCACTCTGTACATGGAGAGATCGATACGCAGGGAGTTGTGCAGCTGATCCAGGAGCTTCACAAAACGGTCTTTCTGTTGGGAAAAAGAAGGAGAAACTCAGATTCTTGTACTTCTGTCAAACAGTGAGGAAGACAGACATGAATGTCCTCAGTCTGTGTGTCTCTACTGAACATACAGTATACAGAATTTGAAAGCAGAAAAAGAAGAGATGTGGAGATAAAAGAATGATGCGTCTCACAAAAGTGTCAAAAAGGAGATGTGCTTTTTTCTATGCATGTGCAAAATACAAACTGAGCTGCATGAATATATTTGCAAGTTGGAAAGCGGGTTTGGCACTTTCTGGTACTTTGCACTTTATGACCTCTGCTGAATCGAGGAAAAAACTTGGACACAAAAATAGATTGGCATTTATATTAGGCTTTTTAATAAAAACATTTGACCATTTTTAAAACCACTTTATTCATTCACATATTCATGGATGATCCATATATCGCTCCTGTACTGCAGGAGCCAGGGATCATACCACTCACGCTGCTCTACCTAATGAGCCACAGCAACCACAGCAACAACCATTCAGGGACTTTCTCCTCTCTTGTTGAAAATACTTGAGACGTACAGTATAAGCAGTATAAGTACATAAATATAAGACTTCCTGTGCAGCCTGAGAGTACACGCAGAACTTGTTTGTGATCATCCTTTGAGATTCTTCAGCAGAATCAGAACTACAGGCAGAGTTTTCACCTGGTGAGCATAAAAGGGAATTTACAGATCATCAGATACAATGTAGGAGATGACTGAGTAAACTTATTTGCAATGTGTAGTTACCACTCAGGGAGCAACGCATGCAGCGTGAGGCAGAATTCACGGGATGGTGAAAGTGCATATTTTCATTTTCCTGTTTCCTGAGATTTTTAAACTTTGTTGGGAGAAAGTTTCACATTAAATTCTCACAGGTGAGTTTGTTTGGCTGCACTTTTAAACAGACGCATCTGTTATTTCTCTTCTTTTGCATATCAGACAGCTACTCAAGACATATGTTCCACCCCTACTGTGGACTACAGTGCGTTCTGGAGGATCATTCTGTTATTAGGTATTACCGAACCAACCAAGAGTAGAACTTACAAAATAAAACTGTTAGTGTTCAGCAGAGCTCTTTGGTGCTCTGCATCTTAGTTAAATACAGGAAGACATCTGGACGGGAACAGCCAGGAATCAAACCAGCCTGTGATCGATGGCCAGTCAGCCAGTACAGGCATCCCCAATGCTTATTTTTAATTTTTTCCCCTCTATCTTCCTTCATATGCTTTGGCACCAGAGATGTATTTACATGGAAAGGCAATAAAGCAACTTGAAACTGGGAGAGGGACAGAGTCCTCTGCTGTGCTGGGAGTCACGACGTGGCTGATAAACTGAGGAGGTGAAAATATTGAGTTTAATCGAGAGAAAATGAGGGGGCAGAAGAAAGAAGTGCAGGCTTTCTTGTTAGTCATTACAAATGATTAAAAAACCCAAACATTTATCTAACAGGTAAGGACAGAGGTGGATACTAAAATGGGTGCATTGCGATTGTGTAACGATTCTCAGTGTTTCGTGTCCTAAGAAAAGTAAACCCTCATGCTTGCATAACAGCTGAATTGTTAACATACTGCACAGGGTTTCCCTTTGTTTTAATCCTGGGGTGCAACGATGGACAATAGCCAACAATAACTGGCACAAATGAGCAATTAAAAAAATGTGACTATCTGTGCGTCCTGTGATGGCAGGAACAACGAAAACAGTTAATGACTATGTTTGAAACAGAGACCGATACACAGTGTGGTGCAGCTTTGTGAGTCACCGTTAAGAAAGTAAGAAGACAAGTTTGGTGATGAAGGAGAGGGAGGAGGGAAATCCACTAACTAGTACAAGTACATACCCAAGATCAAATCTGACTTAAAAAGCTTCAGCTGCTAATATTAGTTATTTACTATCCAAAACTCTGTGAAATAAACATTTTTTGTAACTTTTTCCCCCCTGTAACAAAGAGCTGTCGTCTACTTTTAAAACCACACCACTGAGCCATATGACACATCCCTTCATTACCAGGAACATTGTTTTTAGTCATTCCCACACAGACCCTCCTGCTGCTGTAAATACAGTTATTTGCTGGGGAAACTTGGATGCACCAATTTATCTGTGCAATACTATTAAAATAACCTAATTAAGACACCAAATACTGAACACACAAGAGCGCATTTTGTTTCTCCAAAATAGATTTTTCTCTAATTTAACATAAGGTCAGCGATCAGTCGGACGCTATTCAAATCATCTTTTAAAGCCATGGTTGCCAGGGTGCTGGAGCCTAAACCAGGGAAGGGAAGGCTCGAATTAAGGACCACTGCCTCGCTGCGGTGCACATTAATGACATCTGCTTATAGTAATCCTTATGATGATTAGATTTTGGAGTTTTATTATATTGGTGCTCCCCTGGATAAGCCTGAGGAAGTGTCTGAGGGGAAGGAGGTCTGGGCTTCTCTGCTTAGGTTGTTGCCCTGTGCCCCGGCCCTGGATAAATAAAAGCAAATGGAAGGACTGATGGATTAAATCTGCTGAAAGCAAGCAAATTAAACCAAAAAGTGCCAAATACATCAGGTCCTTGTGGCTATTTCCACAGATTTCCACAGATGAGTTAGTTCCCAAAGCTCCCATTTTAAAAGGTCCAACATTACAGAAGAGATGAACACGTTAATAGGTTGGTCCCTAAAGCTAATTTTGCCATTAGGTAGTGGCTGCTTCTGCTGACAGATCATAATCACAGAGGAGGCAGCAGCAGGCAGTCGTCTGCTAGGCTTCACCTCAACTAATTCAAGTTACTGAACCTGACCTCAACTGTGTCGGAGCCTTACTCTGAGGTCAGCTTCACTAAAAGCCTCTCTGAGAAGACCGTCCCACTGTTTTGGTGAGGGAATTCTAATATTTCAACATTTTAACACAAACAAATAAAACCCCAGCAGGTTTCTGTCTCTGTGTGTTGTAGCCAGCCTATAGAGACACCAAGCTATCCAAGCTACCACTGATCTCTGATCAACCTTCTCGTACAGCTGTAACCAGCCTAGAACCTTAACTTAAAGTGATGAACATGCCAAATGTCACCGCTTTGATTGTGTGAAACACCAGAAACACTTTTAACCTAAAAAGCATGAAAAAAGGACAAATCTTAGTTTTGACCTTTAAAACATCCCACCGTCCCCATGGTGTCCTTCCCCAGAGCAAACCCATCTTTGTCCACCACACTCGCCGCTCGTCCTCTCTTGGTAATGATTATAATGAACGCCTTGTTATTGTAGCTCCTCCCCACATGCTGACACCTTCCTGTCCTCTGCTCCTGTCATAAGTTTTTCTGATGAAAACAAACATATGATACATATATGTAATACATTTGCATTGTATTCCATATTCTTAGAAGACGGCCGTGTCAGCCACTGTGATATTAAGGATTTTCTGTAATTTGTATTATGACTGAAACTGTATTGACTAGATTTGGCGAGCCTGTTTTTTCTTAGATCACTATTATTGCTCGTCTTGTTCTGGGGTCCTGTGAGACATTCAGGTGGTGCTGCTCAGCTGGAGACCTGTAGATGCTTTGCTTTTACTTTGAGTTCTCCTGTTTTTGCTTATTTATTTATTATTTACTTTAAATGCAGATATTTAACTTTAAACTTGTAACACTGTAATGGTGTGACGTCTTGGGGAAGTTTTCCTTGACAAAGAGACGTTAACTTCCTGGTTAAATAAATGTTAAATAAAGAAATGACACTTCTGTGTAATCAGATATGGAATAACAGCACGGTTTAGAGATCTCTCAGTAACAGTGAGATGAAGGTTGCAGACAGCCATGAAAATCACAGCCACGACGCTCATCACAGTCCTGACTCTTTATTAACAGCAAGTGTTACAACGAGGGTTACTCTGTGCGACCCTGTACTCGCAATATGAACGGTTACCTTCTGTTAGAAGATAAAGAGCTTCTCTGTGTCTTGTTCAATCAGTGATCTGTACAGCAGTCTGTACTAACGAGGTCACTGAGTGCAGCATAACAGTTATACTGATGTTTAGCGTTACTCAGATTGTGGTTTGTTGTGCTTTGCATGTATATGGTGGCTGTACTGTTTGGAACTTTTAAACTAGAAATTAGGGATGGGTACCGGTGTCCGGTGCCATGATGGCACCGGTTCTGACATAAACGGTAGTAACCAGACCGAAAAGCAGCGCACATTTCGGTGCTTTATTTCGGTGCTTTTTTTTCCTGAGCTGAGATACACTTCTAGACAATCATTTTACGTTTCCGAGGATAGTAGGCGGGGCCAGGTACGTACGTTCTTTTAGAGCAGAGCTACAGATTAAAAATGCCCAAGGCGAAGCGGTCAAAAGTCTGGCTGTACTTCACAGCAGAAGATGCAAACTCAGCAGCAACAAGTGCTTTAAGCTGATACTGTGATACTGTTAAAGGAGGTAACACCAAGAATCCGATGAAACACCTGGCGACGCATAGCGTTTTTTTTCAAAAGCCCAGAAATGCGCCGTATTTGATAGCTTGCTGCGAGACCTCACACCGAGCACATCTACTGCGGGTGTGGTGCCTGTTATCGGACCCGGAGTTTGCAACATCCCCCAAGAACCCGAAGAGGAGAGTCCTGGCCCCTAGCCCTGCCAGTGTAGCAGAAATGATGAGGATGATGATGCAGCAGCAGCCGTTCTTCTCTGCGTGAGTAGCTTCATGTTGTTCGTGTGTAATTTACGTTTAGTAGGCTAACCACGTTATTACATTAATGCATGTAAGGTGAACTAGCAAACATCATCATAGCTACATGCAGCTGTCTTCTTGTTTGATGGCAGATGCTCCCTTCACCCTGGCCAAAAAGGCTAAAATGACCAAAGAAAAAGTGGAAAACAGTTAAACATGAGAGGTTTTTGGACAAAGTTTGTGTTTTTTCCATTGTTTAAGCACTGCTTCCAGCCAAGAGTGATACCATATATGCCCCATAGCTGCAGAAAAGGCTAACATTGTTATCTTTTTACAAAAAAACAGCTGAACATGAGAGGTTTTTGGACCAATTTTGTGTTCTCCATTCTTTAAGCACCGGTTTGAGCACCGTTTGAGCACCGGCACCGTTTCAAAAGTACCGATTTGGCACCGGTATCGGATAAAACCTAAACGATACCCATCACTACTAGAAATACATTTCCTCTTTGGGATCAATATTCTATTCTATTGTATTCTATTCTATTCTATTCTCTCTACTGAACCCTTTTTCGTCCTGACCAGCAGACGGTGTCCTTCTTCTGCCTTCGACCGAATCTTGGGAGGTCTGAGAAAGTTTTGTGTAAAAACATTATTTTTGGTAACTTTATTACTAATGGGTTTAAACAAAGGGATCAATCTCAGCGTTATCTATATATGAACCCAAATCACATCCTTGTTTCCTCCTTCTGAAATTTCCCCACACATTAATGAAAACCGCTGCGAGCTGCTTTCAGCACCACAGCTTCTGCTTTTCCCGTGTGGAGCAGGTGCATGCTCACCACAAGCTAATAAAAGGCACCTTAAACAAGTTGCTGCAGGCAGATGACATCAAATTATCTTGGAAGGAAAGTGCTTGTATTGCTCTGGTCGTGCAAAGACTGTTGCCCAAAGCAGAAAAACACTTCAATAAGTCTACAAGCCAAACAGAAGTTGGTAACAAACCATGAATAATTCGACTGCCAGACACGCTCTCAGGCTTATTTAACCCTAGACAACCTGACGACCCATGTACAGACTACTCTGTGTCATGCTGTTAAAGCTCCGCCGGTCACCATTTTCAGATATAATGGAGGCTTGCCAGTGCACTTTACTTCTGTCTTATCATTTTGAAAGAGTTGCAGAGGAAAACTGAAAAAGGCTCTGCAATGATGAAAAGCCGGGACATTTGTTGACATGGCTGGAACTGATTGACAACATTTTATTTTTCCCTTTGGGCATTTATCTTCTGAACTACATGACTTTGGTTTAATAACACAAACAAACACACCGGGAAGTCACATCCTGTTCAAAAACTGTGGAACGATGATCTCACAGCACGTTTCCCTGTAAGGAATCAGTTTTATTTGTTTGCATATTGTAAGTAACTTTTGCACAATCAAGTCTTACTAATAAAACCAACATATTCAAGTGGTTTTCCTTTTTCTTCATTAAATACACACTAACAGCAGAGCCAATCCACAGAGAGCTTCTTCACCTTCAGCCAATTGGCTGCAATTCCCCTACAGGGCGCTCAAAAGATAACAGGAGCAAATGAAGATTAATTATTTACACCTGCTTCATGACAAAACAGACCACATTGATGGTGTTTTTAAAGTTCACAAACATCGCCCTGTTTATGTTTACTAAATAAAATGAAATATTAATAACGTTTGTTTTTGTCTGACCCATGAAATGGATACTTAACAGTAGTTCTTCCAGGAAAACTGCTGTTATATAGCTGTTATAAAGCCCATTTCTAACACACTGTGCTGACATCTACCTTCACAGTGCCTCTGCTCCCACTCACATCCAGCCACACTGAGGGTCTAAAATGGCCCCAAAATGACTCAGAAAAATCAGCTCCCCCCATGAAAGAACCACTTCAGAGGAGCGAATGTAAGTTTTGCCATTATCCAGTAAATTTGCAGATAAAACATTTTACACTCAGCTTACATGAACCTATTCAATTTCCCGTGACCTACTCCACTGCAAAAGTGCTTATAAAGAGCAGGGATTGCTCATCAAGTTTGCTGCTGCTCCTTAGAGTTTCATTTTTTCTGATTAAAGTACTTGTCAAACAAGATATTCACAGCGTCTTCAACTTTACGGGCTGACGGCCGGCGAGATCCCAGGTCTGTATAACAGCTTGGGGGGCAAAGCCAAACAGGAGCACACTGCAGATGCTCAGTAATTGTTCCCCAGGAAAGTTGGTCTATGTGAAAGCGAGCAAACAAAAAAATCCAGCGAATCCTGTTCCCATTGACAGAATGTACAGCTTCACCCGCAAGAAACAGGTGGGAGGTGTGAGGCACCAGCATGTCTGTAGATATTTGTACCAGTCTAACACACACACACACACACACACACACACCTGCTCTTCTCAACAATGGCATTAAAACTATCAGCTGATGACATGATTTCAGAGATGAATTACGGCAGAAGAAGACGGGAGGAACCGATCAATACGATGGTATCTGTTTCCAGACAGAAGCAGGGTCGGGTAGAGAAAATAGGAAAGAGAAGATGGAGACGACGACGTCTGGCCCGTGGATTATGTTTCAAAGATGACAGCGAGGGGGTCTGAGGGGGTCTGACACCGTGTAGTTCCCAGAGCACTTCCTCCTTTTTGCTTTCTTTGTATCGAATGGAAAGGCTCAAGTGAAGTCGTACAAATCAGAAAAGCACCTCATTGCCATGGCAACAGGTGCTTTTGGACTGGCTAAACATTCAAGGCAATAAATAAATAAATAAAAGTAATAAAATCCCAGGAAACGGAAGGTGGAGGTAAATAATGCCTAGGTTTTCAGAGTGCTGCGTATCTTAGAGGAAGCACAGCAGCACTGCAGAGGGCAGAAACACAAAAAAAGCTCCAGCAAATGAAAAGAGGGCAAAAGACACGAGTGTCACCGAGCAGATGGTTTATCAAGAGAAAAAAAACAAAATAAGAAAGTTAGTGGTGATTGTGGTTCAGTGTAAAACTACAAAAAAAGAAAGAAAATAAATAAACAGATCAAGTCGATGCAAATAATTAAACACAGCGACTCAATGATTTCAAGAAGATGTGACTCATTAATAAATGCATCTCTATCCTTTAAATATATATTATAAATCTGGATATACTAACCATAGCTGGGTATTCAGCAGTGACTGTGGAAACATGATGGGGCGAAAGCATCGTTCATTCAAAGCAAAGGTCACCAGCATGTCACGATCCCGGGTCATGTGACCCAGTGTTTTCAGTCTTAATATATTTTGATGTTGATGGTTCAAGTTCATTAGTTTATCTACGCTCATTTCTATTATGCTTAGGTTGCCGTCATAGTCCATTGTTTCTTAGACCTCTTTTTGTTGTCACCCCTGTGTTTACGTTTCCTATGTTTATTCTAATCAGCTGTTTCTCCATGTGTTTCCTGCTCATCTCCTGTGTGTGTTTTCACTCATTCCTCGTCGTCTGTTATTCTGCTATGCTCGTGGCAGGTTTTCCAGGATTTTCATGTACTTTTGCCAAGTCTTCACAGTTCAGGTTTTTCATGTTCACGCTCAAGGTTTTTTTATGTTTAGCATTAGTTCACCCAGTTTAGGCCAGTTTTTAGTTTTGCCTTGTTTTGTACAGTTGAAACTAGAGATGGCACGATACCACTTTTTTATGTCCGATACCGATACGTAATATCGGATCGGTCCATCTCTAGTTGAAACCAGCCTTTAATAAATGGCTCACTTTCAGTTAACATTAAGTTTGTTTCCGCGCTTTGTTTTGTCTGCATTTGGGTCCTTTATTCTCCACTCCACACAGTCACTGTCACACAGCAGGAATCAAACCAGGGGGCAGTGAGATGCCCAGTGCTGGGCATACATGAACAGGACAGTTAATATTTTTATATTTTTATTACTACTACTAGTAGTAATAATAATCAGACATGAACCAGAAATGCGGGTAAAGTCCAAGACCACCTCCTCCAAAAAAAAAGAGCCCCTAGACATGGATCAGAATTGGTCTGCAATTATTTACTTGAGAAGATCGAGACCCATTTTTCTTAACCGCCCTTTTCATTTGATATGTACTTGAAGATGTAGACTTAATTTGAAACTTGGAATGGCAAAAAAAACCTATTAAATCTCAGAGGTCCTGTCTCAGCTTAGAAAGAAAAAACTCATCCAAATCCATCCACACAAACCATTTGGAGTCAAAGAAATGAACCAATTACACGCAGCCACTTTGGCTGAAGTACGAATGGTCACTAAAACACCTTTTATTCAGTCCCCAATGAGAAGGAAGCTGCAATTATATCAGCTTCAGCCAGCTAGTTTTGGAAAACTGAACACTGTATGTGCTCAGTCTCATAAGTAAAGCAGAGTTTGATATGATGACATATGTGCTTTACATTTGTGGTTGTCATATCAGTTTATTTGTGCTTCCTGTTCAGTAGCTTTAATGCCTTGTTAAATCTTTTTAAAGAAATTTATTTAAGCACTTTGATGAATTTAGATGAGTTAAATTAAGAACCTTCGTATTTATGTACGAAGCGAACATTTTAATAGAAAAACATTCATTGGTGCGAGTTGCAGAGACTCGACTGAATATTCCATGCACAAATTCAAACTTTAATATTTCACCGCTGTGCATTAATTACTGTCAAGTCCTTCAAATATTACTGACGCCCTCTGTCATCAAACAGGGAAAGAAAACAGCCTAATGAAACATTCTTTGATACCCACACAGAAAACGAGTCAATTTAGTGAAATTAAATGAGATAAGTAAACTTATCCAGGCTGGCAGCTCAGAAATAGACCTGCAACGCCGTGGCCCACAGTGAGAGCAGGTCTGTCTGCTTCCCCGGACCCTTTAAAGTAGGAGCACTCAGCCTGAGGATGCTCGTATATCGTTAGCGCCCGAGTGTGACCAGTAGGAGATTCGCTATTGGCAACCATCCCAGGAGTCATTAAGCTCGGCCTCTAACTGTCATTGTCCCCCTGCCTGTGGCTCCTCTGGGGTCCACGAGCCAAATTTGTGCGACCTCGAAGTTCAGAGCCATTCCAAAGGTCCAACAGCGATATGACATTACCTTTTAATGGGGCAGATTATTAGCAGAATAGAGATAAACCTGCTGGGTTTGTACGGCCGCTCTCATGGATACCTACGTGAAATAGACTGCAAGGCTTCAGGCGTTACCTGGGTCACCTTCTGTGAGAAGACTTTGCTCACTTTAGGTCAAACTGTAGCTTTAAAGCTACATCATCAAATACCATCTTAAAAGATTAAACTGCAGTCAAGATTCTCTAAAATTCGGTTCTTTTGCTGGTTTTGTATCTTCTTTGCTCTTTTTGGTGAATATGGTTTACTTTTTACTCCTAAAATGTTATTTTCCAGTCGAGCTCACTGAGCTCCTGCACAAGAGTTTGCAGAGAGAGAGTTAGTTTCAAAGTCGATGCCAACACAGCAACTACAGCCGGTGTTGATCTAAATAATCCTGATCATGATATGGATGTAGAAAAAGAAGCACACTGTGGACGTGATGTGGTGGGAATTACTGGAATAACCGCACTGGCACTTTTGTTGGTGGCTATGCAATTACTTTAACTAATTTTCCAAGGCATGTTTAACCAAAGTGTTTGCTTCGATTCAAGGAAATCGACACTTAAAATAATAATAATTATTATTATTACCAAGAAACTGGAGTTAAAGTGAAGTTAAAGAAATAATAGAGCTCCATTATTATGTAACTTTTTGAAGAGAAAAAGCTAACAAAGAGAAAACGAGCCAACCACTGCTACCCAATATTTGACACTTAGAATTACAAACGTCTCATCTCAGCCTTCAGCTTCATTCACTTCATTCAAGCCTTTATTCTGAGTCATAGTGTGTGTGTTTAATCAGCTTGCCTCTCATTGAAGCTCTTGACAGTTAATACATCATGTTAATAAACTATCTCTTTAGTCTTTTTTAGTTTAGCATGAGAATTACTGCAGTTTTACCACATCCCAAAATGTTCTCACTGGATGATCAACTTTACATTTATATTTTATCGTGATGGGTGTTCACTTACCCCGAAGTTGGAGGCTGCAAATCTGGCTGGAGCAGAGACATTGGTGGAGGCGGTGGGGTGGGCGTAGAAGGCATTGATGTTGGCCAGCAGGGTGCTCATCACTGCCGGCACCCCTGACAGCATGTACTTAGAGGACAGGCAAGAGAATTGGCTGAGCAGGAGAAGAAATGTGGGGAAACGGGCAGGGGAGAAAGAGAAAGGAAGATTGAGGATATAAATGCAGTTAGCAGGTTAAAAAAAGGCAGAAGTGGTTATGGAGAGGCGGGAAGGAAGGTGGGTAAGCAATTAGGATAAGACAGGTGAGGACAGAGGGTAAGAAGGTCGAGAATGAGACATAAAGAGGCCAGAGGGGGAATCAGTGGAAGCAGGAGGAGGATATAAATTACAGAGAAAAGGGAGAGAGTAATTGAAGTGGACGCAGGAAGGCAGGAAGGAAATAGCGAAACATAATGAGAAGGTGAAAAACAAAAGACACAAAGAGAGACGGACGGGAAATGATCAAAAAATTAAGTCAATGAAGATGAAGAAAGAAGGAAACTTCTTGTGTGGACCCGAAATTAATATTGCCAATGATGATTTAACATTGGGGGGGGAGTTAAACAGTATTTCCCTCTGAAGACCCCAAAAAAAGCTAAAGGAAACTGGATATGGATGGACCAAATGGATTTGAGTTGGGTGCAAACATACCCTGGGTGTAGAATAAAATCTGAGATGTGCAAGCATTTTTCTGTCCCCATAGCTACATTTGAATCAGTTTTGGTCCACTTGGTTTTGGCTGTGGTCTAAATATCTTAGCAGCAATGTAGCAAACACAGAATGACACAAAACAGGAAAGCTGATGCTGAAGGCAGCCAGTTTTAACGGAGGCTGGAGAATGGGAACTCCTTTATTCACTCTAAAGACTGGCCCCTGTATCCACGCGTCACAAGATGATCTCATATTCTTTGTGTTGTCATTTTGAATCCACACGCCAGCAAAAGATGTGGAGTCATACGAGGGGGTGGAGAGGTTTCAGAAAGCCACTGAACTGAAAAGATGCATGCAGCTACAGCAAAAAACTGTCTTTGAGCCAAATCTCAAAGTGATGAAACCAGGTTTCACTGTCGCAGAGGAAATGGCTCATTCAGTGGAAGATGCTGCAAAAAGAATACGAGTATTTGCGAGTGGTAGCTTTTTCTGAGAAGCAGAGGCTGTAAAGAGCAGAGAAACTACATGATAAAAACAAACTTTCTCACACAGAAAGCAGACACTACACTGAGTTGTCATATTGAGGGGAAAAATAATATATTACATTTAATTAAACAGCCAGTTGTATGGCAACTGTGCGGCAACCTTCACGTAAAACGTAATCAGAATGCATTTTTTCAGTTGACTAACATGATGACTTTTTTATATGTTAAGTGGAGCATAATGTATGTGAACAAGCTTTTAGGGAAACTGACATTTAATTTCTTTTTACTGAAATAAAACATCTCAGAAGCTGCAAGTGTCTGGCCCCTGATGTCATTGATGTTTCCCAGTGTGGAAGTTTGAAGCGGAGCCCTTAGAAGCTCACTTTTGCAGGATGCCAAATTGCTTCTAAACTTATCCACAAAATTATAAATTGTTTGGTACAAACAAATACACACATACCATTTAGAGTGTGTGAAATGTTAGACAGGGTCCTAAAAACAGGTGAATAAATTAATTTCCTCATCGGTGAAGGAGCTGTTCGGTTCACCGAGTTCTTAGTGAGACTTCTATAATGGCCACAGTGTTCTTGTATATTCCAATCACCACTTTCATTTGGCTGTGTCATTGAACGGCTCATATCCACATTTCCGCTGGGACAGAGTCTGGCCCACTTCTGCTTACAGCTTCACTTCACTCAATATTTCCCCACATGATTGCGTTATGTGATTGCGCTCCTTTTCCCAGCACACAAAACCAACACACGTCCCTTTAAGCCCAAATTCTGACATTATTAATGCAATTAAACCAGGATGTGTGTATGAATGCTTGCTGAGTGCTTCTGTGCCCCTGCCTGCAATGATCCAACCAAACAGCAGGGAAATCTCTGAGGTGAGGGGTCATCTTTTCTCATTAGGTGAGATAAACTAATTTGCATGTTGTTTATAGTTCATGACATTAATGCCTCCCATCACATTAACATGCAGGAAACACACAGGTCCACAAATAATACCGACGAGCCCCTCCTGATACATCTACCTCACATCACAGCCTGTTGGATGGACTGTAGTCAAGTGTTCGGTAAGTTTGCAAACAGAGCTTACGTCATGGCCTGGAAGATGGACTCAACGCCGTAACGCATCGCAAACTCATCCACAATTTCCTGTTGCACTTCATCAAAGTAAACCTTCCACGCGTCGTCTCCCTGAGCGGCCGGGATCTTCACCGCGCCGCCTCCCTCGACATCCGTCGTAAAGTGAAACGTATTCTAGAGAGAGGATTTAAAATTTTAAAAATGTAACTGTAATTATTAACCACATGAAACAACTTTGTTTATTTTAGGAATCTGTTTTGTGTTAGCAAACAGACTCAGACGTGTGTCTACTGATCCTCAAAAAGTATTTATGAATATTTCCATTTCAAACAGAAATCCCAAAGAGGTGTGAAAAACGTTCCAAGACTTTTCGGATAACCAAAAACAATCAAAAGTCATTCCTTCAGTGCCCTCCTCTCACCTGAAATCTGAAGGTGATCAGTCTTTCTCGGTTGCTGCCCCTAAGCTGTTTTGTTTTTATTGTTGTTTCTGTAGTTATGTTTCAGTAAGAATGGAGTAAAAATGGCATCAGTGGTTTATCAGTGATTGCACAGATATTTTTCTATTTCAGCAACCAGTTGCAAAAAGCTGCAGTGACCAACTGATTGGCCAGAGGTTGAGCGTGCAGGGTTACTGGTGGGAGGCAACCTGCTTCCAAACAATCCAATCTGCCATCTGGTCAATAAATGCAGACAGATCACACAGACTGACTGCCACGAGTCTCTTTACAATAGGAGATGTGACTCAGCTGGTTATATTCTGGTTGTATTCATATAAAAACAAGGTCACCGAGCGCCCGTGCCATTGTGCAGTTACACTGCGTCTCTATTTGTGGAGAAACTTCAGTTTGAAACCTGTGAGGTTCTGGCTGGACTCTAAATGTAAGTAGCTAATTTGAATTTCTGTTTAATTCAATCTGATTTAATGTCTCTGTGTACACAGCACTGATTTATTCACAGCTGACTGCAGTATTGTCACACACAGACTGCATGTAATTGTCAACCTGACCCCGTTCAATTGTAAACAGACTTATCGCACACGACCATAATCGTTGTGCTCGTGCCGTGGTCTCTCTTTTATGTGGTAAATTGTGAAAGCTGTTTTAACCATTTCTTTGTTGATAGCTTCATCTGAATAGAAACTATAGCATAGCAAACTGTTTAACAAATACAGTCAGTGTCCCCACGACATGTTTGATGTCCTTTACCTCATGAAGGCACATGTACTGCACGTGGTAGGGCGCCACCTTCTCCTCTCCCTCAATCTCCACGCTGATCTGAAGACGGATGGCACCAGACACCGCCGACTTGTCTGTCCTCTTTTCTGTAAGTAGAGAAAAACACAGACACAATTACTCTGAAGTGAAACATCACTCAGAGTTGAATTTGAGATGCTCTTTAGGTCTTAGATGACAAACAAACACTCTGAGACATTTATTCCCATAATCCTCTGAGTTCTGAGTGACTACATACCCAGGGTATACCACACGTCCATCTCTCCACTGAGCGTTCGGACCTCAATGATGCTCTGTCCCAGGAAGTCGTCCGACTCCCTCTTCAGACGCTGCTTCACTCGCGACTTGATGTCATCGTCCTCGTCCCAAACCCGCAGCTTGATCCGATCTGATGAGTTGTGGCACTCGCTGTGCAGACAGGGAACAGGTGGGTGGGCTGTTGTTTTGACACATGTGGCAGCACGCAGCTGAGGCATATGCAAGCCCAGAGCAAATAAACATATGTTTGAAATGATTTAAGAACCACATGCTTTATCACTCTGCAGCCAGCAGCTCCTGACTCATTAATTTGAAGGAAAAAAAATGTTTTCGTCTTGGCTATATTTATTAAAAAAAAAATAAATAGATGTCCTAACCCAAAGCTGAAATATAGCTTGAAGAAGTGCATGTGACGCAACTTTACATCGTGCATATTTTAAATCTCCAAACCTCTCCTCTTATGTGCTTTATCCGTACAGAGGAAAGTTTTAAACTTCTTAACTGCTCTAAAATTCATATAAATATACAAAGTGAGAGGGCTACCAATGTTGCACCAGACAATAAAAGCTAATAAGACGCATTAGTGCTAACTGACCCACACTGGTCTGCAGCTGTTCAAATATTCCTTACTTATTAATCAGATTATATAATAAAGTCAATGAAAACCAAAGGAGGGCATACAAAATTCTATCAAACAGAACATCCACAACATTCAACCCACTGACAGGAGGCGTGCTTAACATGACTGCTGCCTTTAAAGTTGGATTTTCCTGGGAAACTTTGGTCTAGACATTGACGTGGGTGTTACTTTGAAACGTACCGCCCACCATTGCTGCGGCACAATCACACACCTCACATGTCAGGCCTCCCTCATGGAAACAATGTTAGACCACAATATAAAAACTTGATGAAAACCCAGGCATTAATCTGCCTGGATATATGATCCCAAGGCCACAACCCATTGGACCCAAAGGAACCACAGATACTGATACTACTGCTGTATATGCATTTTGCTATTTCTAAGTCCTGCACACCTTTACATCTGTTCCACTGGGCTCCGTGTACTTAAAAAAGATGCTGTGATCAGGAACAACACAGCAAAGATGATCACGAGGAATACTCTGTGCAAACCCACACAGTGTTGAAAAGACCTCTAACGAACCAAGTGAAATCATCTGTGTGGGTTTCCTATGGATGTGCGGGACCTTCAGGAAAACGATTACAAATCATCTTCTTGCACAGCGGGGTCACCGTGACAGAGGCACATAGCTTTCAGCTCCAACTACGTTTTAAACCTGGAGGAAAACAGCAACTTGCACTTACAAGCTGAACTTTTCCTCCCAGACTGGGTTCAGGTTGCCGTAGATTGTCTTTGTTCTCTTCTTGGTTTTACCCACTTGGATGGTCACATAAGGATCACTGGAACCTGTCCTGTCCTTGGCCTGGAGACCCTGGGCACTGACGACTGACACACACACACACACACACACACACACACACACACACACACACACACACACACACGCGCGCACACACACACACACGCAGAGAAAATGACTATGAAAATTGCATAAGAACAACAAACACCTACTCCCTACCATCATCTTTCGGTTTCTCATTCACATACACATCGAAACACACAATATCACCCACACAGTTATGCAAAGCCTCGTAACACAATACTCGTGACTCACAGGCAGATGTTGGGTAACATTTTTTACTAAATATCTTAAATAACCGCGAGGTTTTGTGCAACAAGTGGTGAAAGTAGGCTTTAAAAAACCCTGAGGCTATGATGTGGTCCCACTGTTGCACCAGAGCAGTGAAGCCTGTAGTGTCAGCAGCACATGGCATGCAATCTTTTTTTATCTCCTTTTTGCACATTGCATTCTGTATGCTGCATCTGTACCTTACTCTCCTAAAACAACCAAGCAATAAATGAAAAGCCGTTTCTGTGACACCTGGCTCTGTTTGGCTTCTCTCCAGTCAGCTGGCACAAAACTTTTTTGATAGACGGATGATCTGAATTGTGTCATTTATCAACAACGGAAGGTCAACAGGTACCAAGGAGGGCCAACTTCATTTCTGCCATCTCTCACTGTCACTTTAATCCAGGTGAGAAGGCAAGCGGGATTTCTGCAGCACATACTAATGAAGGGAACTATTCATAGCTGCAGACTTTAACTAGAGCTGAAGCCTGAGGACAAATGAACTAAGCAACATGCACGCACATTTTCTAGGACCGGGAGGAAGGTTATTGACAGAAATTCGACATGCAGGGTGAGCTCAGGGTGAGTCTCATCATTCAGAACGTAGCAAATGATGCCGATTGCACAACCTGTGTGTGTCCGAGGCCATAAATAGCTGTTGCTTAACAGCAAACACTGACTGTAGTTAAAGAGTGTGACATGTTTTTTGTGTCTAATATTTGAAAAAAGCCAGTTCATGTATGAAATGTAAACAGGCGATCACATCCGTTTTTAATTTTAAAAATAGAAAAAAGAATAACACATTTATGCCATTTATGAATATCTACACTCAACCATTTTATTAGGTACACCTGTTAGAGTGCTTGTTAATGCAAATGTTCAAATAGAGCAATCACATGGCAGCAATTCCACTCATGCAGGCATGCAGACATAGTCAAGATGAGCTGCTGAAGTTCAAACTGAGCATCAGAATGAGTAAGAAAGGTGATTTAAGGGACTTGGATGGTTGTTAGTTGTGGACAGGCTGGTCTGAGTATTTCACAAACTGCTGATCTGCTGGGATTTTCCTGCACAGCCATCTCTACAGTTTACAGAGAATGGCCTGAAATACTAAAATCATCCCGCGAGCAGCAGTTCAGCAGAAGAAAACGCATTGTTGATGCCAGATTCACCAAAAAAGCTGGGAGGCTGAGTAAATTATAATTCTTTGACAGTCGCATACCCATATTTTATTTATAATAGAACATAAAAAACAAATTAAATATTTGAGCTTAGAAAATGTACCATATTCAAGGGCAGCAACACGTCTCCAAAAAGTTGGGATTGAGCAACAAATGTCTGGAAAAGTAAATGGTGCTAAAAACGACAATCAGGTTAATTGGCGACAGGTCACTGACCTGTCTGTGTATAAAAAGAGAGGCAGAGTTTTTCAGAAGTAAGGATGGGCAGACGTTCACCACACTCCAAAGAATGATGTCTAAAAATTGTGGAACAAATTCAGAATGATGTAAATCCCATTATTAGTGCCTAATATCACTGAAAGAGTCTGAGAAACTTGAAAAATCTCTGTGCATAACGGGCAAAGCCTTTTAACTGCATTCACATGCATCGCTCCGTGGGCTCAGGAGGTTTTAGCTCAACATATGCTCCCAGCCAGATGACTTTCTCCTGCTTCTCTCCAGGGAAGGTTTTGTGTATTTCAGCAAGACAACAACAGCACGGCTTCACAGTAGAAGAGTCTGGGTGCTGAACATTTGCATCATCGCGAAACTAAAACTACAGCAAAGAAGACCCAGGACTGTGAAGCAGCAGGAATCTTCCATCAGACAAGAACGGGACAACATTGTTCTCCTGTTAGTCCAGCAGGTGGTCTCCTCAGTTCCCAGATGTTTGCACACAGTGGGAAACATGATGTCATCAAAATCAAAATTACCCAATTTCTTTAAATGGTCCGTTTTCTCACTTTAACATTTGTTTCCTGTTTTTTCCCAAATAAAATGTCGATTAACGAGATGTATGTTCGAATGTACGATTAATATGCTGTTATGAGCCATAACGTTCCAGTCATATATTTGCTGTCTGTTCATTTAGTGGCCACGTCTCTGTGCTAAAGAGCATTTTGAATATAAATTGGTTATTCCCTACTGGAATCGAGTGACTCTTCAAAGAGCTCTCTGTGAAGCATCTCCTGTCAGTCCAGAGGGGTTCGAGTTAAAAGCGCTTCGAGTTGTATTTCAGATGGATGACATGACTGACGTTTTAGACAGCTTGATCAATTTATAGACACATGCAGCCTTTTCTTTATCGTGTTTAAAAAGTTCACTTGTTTAAAGGGTTTTATCCCATTTACAACTACAGAGAAAAGCTTTTCTTGTGCTTACAAGCAGCCACACTGATAGGAGGACTGTACAAAGAGATTATGCGTCCAAAGCTTCTGAACATGTACTTTTTAAAAAACTATTACTGTCATGGTCCTGGGTCGGTGACCCAGCGCTTTGAGTCTATTATTATTATTTTCTAGTTTATTCTGATTTTGTATTAGTTCTTTGGGTTTGGTTGTCGTGTTTATTATCCCTGCCTCTGTGCTCTGTTCGGGTTCCCGAGTTTTGTGTTGTAAAACAGTCTGTGTGTTTCCTGTTTTACTTTGTAGGTCAGTCTCGTTATGCCCATCACTTCCAGCTGTGTCCCCTCCTGTGTGCCATTTCCTGGTTACCTGGTGTGTGTATTTATAGTATGTGTCGCGTCGTCTGTGTTTCTCTGTGAAGCTTCTGCATCATTTTGGTATGTCTCCGTGTCTCTCTGTTCCTCGCCTCGTGTCCTCGGTTTGTGTTAGTTTTCCCAGTTTAGGTTTATATTCAGTTCTGCCCTCACCTGGTTTTTCACTGTAAATAAATCTCCACCTGCATCTCCACTGCCATCTGCATCTTGGCTCCTCGTTCATTCCACCACACGACTGCTGCCCCAGCCGTGACAATGACTGCATATCAAGAATTGGTTGAGTATGTTTGTCAGACCTCGTTCAGCAGGAAAGTGAATGACAGCCATTAGGTTATGAATGATTTTCAGCAAAGCAGCAGCTCCACGCCCGTCCCTGTATCTCATCTTTAAATGAGCTCATCTCTGCTGATTGGGGAGACAAGGTGTGATGGCTGCTATGGAAACACTGCTGCCAATATATGGTGTGATATGTCTGGTTGCTTTGGTAACAGTGGCAGTCCTGATGATGTGCGGCGAAGAGAGGTGGGGATGTGAATCCGTTCAAATTAGTAACTCCTTCCTATAAACAGTCAAAGTTTCAGCACAGCTCAGTAGACGGTGTGAGGAAAGAAGATGCTTTATGAATATGGGTGGATATTTTTTTAGCAACTGTCGCGCTCCGGCTCAGCGACACTCTGCTTCACTTCTACACAGCTGCAGGTTTACACAGGTGTCGGCGACAACTGTGCGAGCTTTCCTAACACTCTCATCGGATTTGAATATGCATGAAAAAAACTGCTTTGCTTTTCCAACTTTCTAACACCCACAGTCACTCTTTGGGAAAGTGTCGGAAATTGTGCACTGAGGCCTGGTTGACTAAAATTTAGGCCTCCTTAAAGGCACTGTGTGTTTTTTGCATTTACCAGAATAATTTATTTACTAACGGACATTAATGACACCTTAGGGACTCAGCCAATCCCAGGTGATCCCAGCCCATATCAGCTGACACCTTAGCTGAAACCCATTAGCCTGACTAAAGCTGCTGCTGCCTCTGCAAGACACTTTGCAACCCACCATCCAAACCAGTTTCATATTTGTCACTGATGCCTGTGGAGGTCTTGCTGGTGCTGTAACTACTGTATACTTTCCACATATAAGCGGAGATTATTTTGACTAATGTGGGGCCTAACTAAAATACACTAAACTAAATGTGGCTGAAGTCAGTGTTAACCCTTTAAGACCTACCATAGAACCAAGTCCGCCAGAGCTTATATTATATTTTTACATGCTGTGGAGCCATTTTTGGGAGCATTTCAAGTTGCTATACATCAATACAACCATTATAGCCCAAATTTTAATAATATGTCTGCATTAAGTGCATAGTAATTACATAAATTGCAAAAAAGTGCAATAAACTACAAAAAAATTTAAAATCGTTTTTGCTTTTTTAACATATATTTCTAGTTAGAGAAATTTAAGAGGCGTATCCCTCAAAACTGTAAATACAAAAAAGTTGCACAAAATAGTTTCCCACCAAAGGAAATTAATTTTAAGTGTCTTCATAGTTTTATTTTTGAAATACACCAATTTTCATATACTGCAGGAAAAACAAAAATAAATATTATAATGCAAATTTGCAAAATAACAGCATATGCATCAAAATAAACTATTTCCAGCAGTGCAATATGAGTCCTAAGCATCCCAGAGACGACACAGAAAGTCATAAAGTCAAAAATAACTTTTAAAAACACCAGTATTGGCTCATAAGGCCCTGATGGTAAAAAACTACATTTCCTCAAAAATGACGTCACTTCCGGTTTCGACATGGCGGACATGCAATGGTTCACGCTGATGGACATAGGAAGTGTTATGAACAGCTGATCGGATCTGCAAAGCGTGTTTCTGGAATATTATGTTTTTGTTGCTGCAAGTGCTTTTTATGCAGCTTTTGCAAAGCTATATGTGGAAGGAAACCGTGACCGAGGACAAGCTGATGGCATAAGATGTAAGTACAACTCCTCCGGTTTCATATGCAGAAAAAAAATATTGCGCTAGCTCACGTGATTGCAGTGCTACCGAGATTTAAAAATAGTTAGGCAAAATGGAGCGTTTCTGCTCCGACCGGCTTTAAAGGGTCAATAATAAAAGGGAACCTTTACATTTTACTAGAGTGAAAAGAATCTGGGAATTACTTTTCCTGGATGTCTGCAAGAAATTTGCTCCTAACAGGAGTCTGAAAATGTTGGGGAGAGTTTGTGCAAATGTGTTTTTATCTTTCAATAGCTGAAAGTGAGACAAAAGCAGAGGCAGATTAAGGATGCCTTGTAGTGAAATGCGGCATTTGGACTCCAGTTTAAAACTACCGTAAACATTTCAATGGTCTCTGTAGAGAAAACAGGCAACTGTTTAGGTCTTTAACTTCAAATAAGAAGTAACAAGTAAATACCATTGATGGTGATCTTGGCTGACCACTTGGAAGTGCCATCCAGCACACTCTGTTTAATGTTCTTCATGTTCTGGGTGTGGACCATCTTGGAGACGTTGAACACTTTACGGATCTCCTCAAAGATCTCTGGCTTGTTCCTCTCGCGGATTTTCATCCGGTCTTTCATGGCCATGATGATGTGCTGCGTCCGGTCCTCTGCCCCGGTCTTGGAGCTCTTCTCGGCCGCTCCTGAAGGCGATGCAGCGAGTTCACAGGAAGCAATAATAAATATGACAATTCAGCTGTCAGGTAGTTTAATAACTTTACTTACTTTGCAGGCAGTCAGCGTTTAGCAGCTCTTGGCATTTCTCATGCACTTTGACCCCACACTCTGCACAGCGCATTCCCTGCCGGGCGATGCCCCACAGCAGACCCTCGCACTCGTAGCAGTAAGTGGGTGTGGTGGCGGTCCACACTTCAAAATTGTGCGGCGTGGTGCAGGAGATGGGGTAGATGAGAGCCTGCAGGGTCTTCTTGTATACGTGGTTTTTCTGTTGGAGGAAAAAAGAGAGAGAGAGGAAGCGATAAAGAGAATGTGCGTCTGAAAGAAGCATAAAAGCGAGGAGTAGGACTGGTTTTTTAAAACATTTCCCAAAGAAAGTAAACGGAGGGAGCAGACAACAGCTTAGAGACTGATGTGGAGCAAAAAGGCGAGGATGCATAACAAGGCAAGACAGAGGACGATGAGGTCAGTGACAGAAATGCACAAAAGACTATTCGCACTTAGTAATACATAATTATATAAAAGTATATATTAGCTAGTTGTGTTCACTGTAGTCTGATTTAAGTAAGGTCTGCAGAAGTAATTCAGGAAAGCTGTCAAAATTAACCACAGCGTAATTTTAAGGAAGTATCATTTAAAATTACAGCGAGCTTTGATTATGTACAGCAATTAATTTGATTGAAATTCTACGACTTTTCTCTGACGAACTAAATTCTGATGTTGTAGGAGGAGTGTGGGAGGAGGTGAACAATCTATACAAGACCAGAGGACACCTTGACAAGAAGCCCAGTTTGATTTGGTGAATTTTGTATCGAGGGCAAGTGAGTCATTATTATTGTTAATGCTCTCTTTATTCTTTTCTTTATAATTACCATCGTAGAGATGCTGGTGTAGTGGAGTTACTAATAGAAATGACTGTTTTGTATCAATACTTTCACTTTTATTGATCTGACCTTTTGATTTCACTTTGTGCTTTTCTGTGATTTTATCACCTCTGATTTCCATTTGTCTGCGACTGTTTTTGCCACAGGATGAACCTTTAGGCTTTCTGAATTGGTGAGAAACAAACTTGGAATCGGAATCCAACAAAATAAAGAGTCTGCAACACAATTCATGAAGGTTTATATATTATAGGAAAAAAGGTGAGAGGCCATCAATACGGTTCAGTCCACCAACACAACCTATGGCCTTAAAACTAAAGTCACTCAGTTATAAGGTGAGCCGGTATTTATTGCATGGTCTATTTTTAGCATTGCACTTGAGCTGCACAAGTCTTCTACACTGTAGGACTCTAGTAAACTGCGTTTCATCCAAATAAGAGGCTCTTAATTTTTCATGTGTAATTATACTCTGAAAAGAAAATCCCAACCTTTGAAACTCCTCCTGTCCTCTGCTGTATCATTTTCTGCCAAATCCAGTGACCTACTTTATGCACTTTAATTATTAATGCTTCTTCTGATATATAATGTAATCACCATCATGACTTGGCACAGGCGAGGCATGGAAAAGAATTGCAGAATGAACTATAATAAAGTATATTGGATCTCCAACAAACAGATTAACAATATGGCTGCAGGATAATGACAGCAGGAAAACAGTTGGAGGGAAAAAAGTGTGAGAAAGTGTGTGTGACTGTTTGTAAAAATAAGTTGAGGTCTGCGTGAGTCCCCATTAGCTGGCATCGAGGTGACAAGTCTCCCTGTAGGTAACTCACACCTTTATTGTGTGTGTGTGTGTGTGTGTGTGTGTGTGTGTGTGTGTGTGTGTGTGTGTGTGTTGATCTGTATGGCATATGCACTTGGCCACTCACAAGCTCTTCGTCTTTCAGGGAGGTCCGTGTGGCCAGTGTGTGGGCGAGTCCAGCTTTCCTGGACTGTAGCATAGACTAGAAATGAGAGAGAAAACAGAAATCAGGACTTCACAGCCACAGAGAAACACGCAAACAAACACGTTTAAAAGACAAAGACAAAGAAAACTTTCAGCTTTAAAATTCAGGAAATCAATAGTTTGTGTGATGTTGGGCTTTTCTTTGAAAGCAGTGAAAGGTCAGCATCACAAGAACGACACACGCTTTTGTTCTCCTTTTGTCTTTGAGGCACACTGTCTGAAACACACTACTCTCACGTATTGTCTCCTTGAGGACGAACCCTCACGCACGCTCGCACTGCTACAGTTGTGAGGCTCTTTGTAATGAACGATTAGCAGGAATCTTTCAAATTTGCTCGGCAGGTTTGTCGAGGCTGAAGGCAGAGTTTTCAGTGGCACAAAGGTGGTTATGTTTTACCTTCTGAGATGAGCAGATAATATTCACTACGAATATCACGTATGTCATATATGAGGCTGTTAAGTCATAGGTTAGGTTAATTCAGGGGGGCATGGAGTAACTGCCCACAGATTTACATTTTATGATTAAGTGTTTATGGAGGTGCTGAAAACCATTAAGTGTACAAAAAAGATATAAAAATAACAAATGCAGATAGGATCATGTGAGCTGTTGCTCTGCCGGTATCATCACCACACAGTGATGCTCCTTCACAATACAGCGAATCTGCGAAACATTGTTAGATAATTGTCGACACTGCAAGATCTTACTATGAACCCTGAAATGATACAACTATACGTATTTATTCACTGTATTTATGTTCATTACTATTGGCTTACCTTGCTTTTTTACTTTTTTTTGTATTTCTTGGTCACCACAATTTGCTTATCTTCACTAACCTGACCTTTTGGTAAGTTTTGGTTAAAAAAAAAAAAAAAAACCACACAAGAACAAGTTTTGCAGTTGGTCTTCAGGTTTTTGTTCCACATCTGGAATTTCAGCAAATTGAGCAAAAATATAAAAAATAAGATCAAGTTTAAATTTTAGGCCTCTGTTGTGCGGCTGTAAGAAATAAAAAGAAGCACTAAAGATGCTCTGAGAGAAACATCATATATTAACTTCTCTCGTGTCTCAGTTGGAAATGTTATCGTTATCCTTCACATCTCTCTATGACCTGTTCTTGGCTGGAGTAGGCGGCACTCGATTATTCAAATCATGTGTCAAACGCGGAGCCTTAAGCTGAAAGCTTTGTACAAGAAAACGAAGCTAATATCATTACTGGATTTTGATGAGTCTGCTAACACAAAGGAAGCCCGGTTATGTTGAGCTTGCTTTGTGCTCCGCCCCTCTCTGCATCATTTTCACTCTCAGCATTTCAACATTTATTGAAGTTGTTCTCCTTGCTTCCAGTCTTTGTGCTAAGCTAAGTTAATTTTCTGCTTCTTGTTGGTTTACATTTAATGTGAAACTATAAGAAAATTATTGACTAAAAAGGAAGTAAATAAAGAGAACACAGGTTAGAAACCACTAAAGCTGAAAAGTGTTTCCATTTCTCATTTGTGTGACGCACCTGAGAATATTCTTCAAATACATGCACAGATTTCTTAATCCTACAGTGACTCCTCTCACAGCAGCTTGCTGTCAGTTATCATCATGTTAAACTGATCAAAGTCATTTATTTGCAGAATGAGTCATTACGAAACTCTTCACTTGAAGAAGCAGTATTTTGATTGAGTGCAATGAAGAGTTTTCTGATTGTTAGTTGCCTGTATTTAGTTTAGCTTCCTTCATTGGAAATTAGTGAGAGGGAAATCAGATCACAGTTACCGAGAGATACTTATTACTCTCTTTTTGTGACATCAAGGGCTAAAATTAATTAATTTACAATGTCAAAAATGGCCCATTATATGGAGTGAGGGTTTTTTGGAGTATAGATTGTATATATACACATTCAAGGTCTTAAACATCTATATCAATAAACCAAACTTTCACTGGTTCTGTCTAACCTAACAAAGGTAATTACGTATCGTAGCTTTAATATTAGCCTGGCATTGGATCACACTGAGCCCTGAATTCGTGCTCATATGAGTGGAATGAGCTGTTTCACATACGTGTCACATTCACTGAAACCAGGAGAACCATCAGTATGATCAGTTTATAATCATGCATGTGAGATAGATATAAGACCTTCTGCTTAGTCACGGTTTTTCTGATGATTAATCACATGCCAGTGCCACAACCTCCTGTTATTTTTCAACTAGTTTGTTGTGTTCGTGTGAACTTATCAGTGAAGTGAGGTTATCGAATTCTCTGAACAGTCATTGCGAGCCCTCTTAAAACACCATCGTCTTTCCTGTTAGAGCTAACTGTTCAATAATTTGCTGTAATGGTCAGTTCTCTGACATAAGCCTCTCTGGCTGAAGTGCATCAGCCTGAAAGGTATTACCAAGCATGCTTAAAGAATTAAACCCTCTCCAGCCGTGACTCACTGGAAAATTTCTTTTTTCTTTCTAAATGCTCAGCTTCTCCTAATCCATTCTGACAGCTAAGCTCATAGAAGTGGATACGATACCACTGGACAGGTAGACAGCCCAAGGTGAAATATCTTTAAAGTGCCAAAAAGAGGTCAGTCGATGCTGGAAAACATAAAAACATGTCCGTGGTCCAGTAGCACAGACTGGAAGCTCCTGTCTGTGAGAAGGGAAGGTTAAAAGAGTATCTAGAATTTATATCTTCATATCTTTTGTAGAAGGATGTCCTAGCAACAGGATGCAACGCAATTATTTTATTCTATGCCAGGGGTGGGCAACTCCAGGCCTCGAGGGCTGGTGTCCTGCAGGTTTTAAATATGTCCTTGATGCATCACAGCTGATTTAAATGGCTAAATTACCTGATCAACATGTCCTGAAGTTCTCCAGGTAATGAACTATTCATTTGATTCAGGTGTGTTGACCCAGGGTGAGATCTAAAACCTGCAGGACACCGGCCCTCGAGGCCTGGAGTTGCCCACCCCTGTCCTAAGCAAACCTAGCCCTAATCTAAATGGAAAGAGATCCATAACTTTAATTTCAATAACACCAGGGTTTAAAAAACAGGACTGGCCATCAAATGTTATTAAAAAAACAAAACACTTTAAAGGTTTTATGAATTTTTAAAGTTATATTTGTCATGGTGAGTGCTGTGTGGCAGGCAGGATGAAGAGCCCAATTGCAGGACTCGGAAACAGAAAGTTAAACTTAGGGCGTAGCTAACGCTACATAAAAATTAACTTAACAAAAGCTAACTATAATGTCAAACACAAAAACTAGAAACTAAACTGTACACTGGAGACTAAACTGGGAAACACGAGCTAGGGAATTCTCGGAACACGAAGGGAGCAAACACAGCACGGAGTGTAGCTTAACAACGCCACAACGACCAGGAGAAGACTGAGGACTAAAACACACATCGGAGAACTCAGAGAACGGGAAACAGGAGGGAAACACAACTGCAACTAATTAGGCAGGACGTGACAAGAGAAGGAAAAGTAAACATGCTAACAAAGCACACGAGACTATCAAAGTAAAAGCGGAAATACGGCACGCTGCAGCTCAGTCCACATAACATCACAATCAGCCAGAACCAGAAGTCCACTACATCTAGTCAATACGCATCCCACTGTATCTATGTGTGCCTGTTTCCTGGTTTGGCTGCATTACTCTTTGGCTGGACACCATGTTGCTCCTAAAAAGCTCTCTGCTGTAAGTGTGCTTTGCATTGTAAAAATAGCAGCAATTTTGTAATTATCTTATTTCTATTTATCTGAAACTTTTACTCTTTACAGGTAACATCACAAACCACTGTCTGTTCATATTTTTACTCTTCTTTCCGAGTTTCTGCAGTTTCATCCTCAAACTACTTTAGCTCCATCTGAAAAGTTTCTTGTTCATCCGTGGGCATCATCTCCTGTCTGGGAAACTTACTCTTTATGATTGATGAATTGACAAAGCTTGATGAAGTTAGATGAGCTTGTTCAAGAATCTTTATATCCCTTCAAACCTGATCTGTCACATCAGCCATTGAAAGAGTGACCTTCACCCTGGAGCATCACTTTAAATCAAAGGAGACGAGTTTCTTTAATCAAACAAGTCTCAGGGACTGAATATTCACAGCTGCAGCCAATGGATCTACATCTGAGCCTCTCCAAAGTACTCAGCTGAAGACTGAGGGGAGAAAGCCACTACTTACCTTAACATTTATTAGCGTTTTTGTAGAGTAGTGGATGTGTTATGTAAAAAAAATGGAGCGGTTTAATTGAAAACACAAATCCCCCTCAAAAAAAGGCCAATCTGAAAATATTCACACAAAGTTTTGTCAGCTTATTTTGAAATAAACGGATTTATATTTGACTCGTATGTGCTGCATGTGTGTGCACGCTCACACTGAATGTATGAAAACCCACAAAAGAAAAACTCGCACTGAGCAGATCAAAATGCTTCGCTACAAAGCAGAGTTTGAAACAAAGCGCCTCAAACAAATAATAAAGTAGAGCAGCTGAAATCTCTGGTGTTTTACTCACCATAGCCTGAGGGCCGACAAAGGCAGGGAGACATGTGCAAAGAAAGAAAACAAGAAGAAAGAAAAGGTTAGAGACAAAACAAACAGGTTCCCCTCTGAGAGGACCAGCAGCTTTTACCCTGAAACCAACAATTCACTGCTTGCAAACAAACTACTACCCAGCGATCGCTGCTGTACAGTGCTATTTCAAGCATGTACCTGCAAATTATCAATCTTTAAGAATCAAATCAGGTGATTGTAGTACGTACAACTCTTGCATCAGTTTTTTTTAATTCCCACTTTAGAACCTGAAGGCCTTTAATAGGTCATTACAGCTGAAATCCATAAGTAAAGTTATGGCAAAACATCTCGTGCACCACAGTCACAAAGAGAAACAAAAACTATGCACTAGACAAAACAACACATTGGAAAATCCCCGTAATACATATTTGTGCAATGGGTACATGAAAAAAAACAAGCAAATGAGAGCAACGGTTGCTTTGGTGACCATCGTCAGGCCAACAGTGTGTACTCCACCAAAGCTCAGCATTGAAGCTCATGAATCTGAAAGGGGGACTATTATGCTTTTATTTATTTTCTGACTTGTATGTATTGGTACTGCACAGGTTAGTAAACCCTGTGAACCAAAAGCTGAACCTTCAGACTTCTGTGAACGGATTCAGCTTTTTTTACCTTACACGATAACTTTGAGACGCACTTTTGGCTGTGAGCACAGAAGCCCCACCCTTCCTTTGCTGATCCTCTGCTGCTCAAACCTTTAGTTTATGGTAGCAGCCAATAAGAAGAAAGTTAGCTTAAAAGGGGAGGAGCTTAAACAGGAAATGAACATACTAAGTCCCCTATGATCTATACTGCCTTAGCTTTATTTCGGATATTTATCAGCAGTTTCTTTAACCCAAACGTTTCAACTGAGTGATAAGGAATGGAAGCTGCAGATATTCATTTTTTTCACACTGCTGTTTTGGTGCATACGGTAAAAATACTGTTAACTAACCAATAATAAAACCTCCCGTTCTTAAAATTCATAGACTTAATTGATATGTCGACACACCTTTTGCTTCAACAGTTTCAACTCTCCTGGGAAGGCATCTCTCAAGGATTAGGAGTGTTTATGGGAATTTTAGGCCAAACTCCCAGAAGCACATTTAAAGGTCAGACACTGATGTTGGATTAGAAGGCCTGGCTTGCAGTCAAAGGTGTTCTACTGGGCTTAGGTCAGGACTCCATGCAGACCAGTCAAGTTCTTCCACCCCACAATCTCTCATCCATGTCTTTATGGACCTTGCTTTGCGCACTGGTGCACAGTCATGTTGGAACAGGAAGGGTCCATCCCTAAACCGTTCCCAATATGTTGAGAGCATGAAATTGTCCAAAATGAAAGAGTTCCTTTCACTGGAACTAAAGGGTGGAAAACAGCCCCACACCATAATCCCCTCTCCACCAAACTTTACACTCGGCACAATGAGTTGCTGTGATCCCAGTCACTTTCACTTTGTCATAATACCCCAAACAGCTGACTGTGGAATATTTAACAGATTGGAAATTTCACTACACTGCTGGAATTCCCTGAGCTCCTGGGAGCGACTCACTCTTGCATGTCCAGCTGCTTTATCTTATACACCTGTGGCCGTGGAAGTGATTGCATCACCTGAATTCAATGATTTGGATGGGTCAGTGAAGACGTTTGAGAATATAGTTATATAGCTAGACCTTCACTTTGCCAATAATTAGAAATGCAAAATAATTTTAGATATAATCAAATATGAAACTCATGCTAGCTGGGAAAACTTAATTAAGCGAGTTGTTCATTATTCACAGCAGTGACACTTGACTCCATCATTGTAGTTAAATGATAAACCTGTTTTATTGCTCTCATGTGGGAGATTGTTTAGCTCGCTTAGTCACGATTGACTGACATTTTCAAACTGGTACATCTGCATATTCAAATACAAGTCAGTATGAAAGGTGGCTGTCTTTAATTTCAATTAGCTGATCAAGTTTAGGGTCAGAAAGGGTCAAAATTAAAATGTCACAAGGAAAATGATTGAGTGTTTGCTTACCAGCTCACTAACGAGGGGAATGGGCCTTCTCTTGCGGAGATCTGGCATGCTGTCAATGCCAAACGGTGTGTTCCCCCTGTACACAACAATCGAATGTGGAAATGTATTGATCGGTTTTTAAATAAGGAAAACAGTACAGCATACCTTCAGTTCACGGCCTTAGTCGTTTGCAGATTTTTCTTTAGAGCCTAACTACCCACAAAAACCACAAATATCCTCCGCAATTTTTTGGGAGGAATTTGTAGCTTGTGATGGCGAAATACCCCTGTGCTCAGAGGCGGAGACTTGTAAGTAGCCAATCTGAGGGCGTTCTATATCTCTGCTGATTGCATCTCCAGCATTCTCGTATCATAGCAGTCTTCTTAAAGCCCAAATTAAGGGTTTAAACTATAATAACAGGAATTTATATGCATTTTATGACCACACCCAAAATTCACAGTTTTTCACTATTCACGGGTGCTCTAGCAACGTGACACCTGCAAATTTCTAGGGTCGACTGTATCATACTAACTCGCTTGAACGAACACACACACACATCAGAAGACCTTTACTGACCCTGGCTTGGCCCACGGGTGCTTGCTGAGGTCACCATCTTGATCTCGGCTCTGAAAAAGAATGTCATAGGTCAGGCGTGCAGCTACTGGCTCTGGCTTTACTGGATTCATAACAGTGGTGCATGCACATGCACAAGCATGAGCTATAGAGGAAAGTGAAAAGGAAATAACAAGACAGAAGCACAGGGACTCAAATGTGTTGGTTGAGTTTCAGTACCGCATGCCAAACAGGACTCTGCGATCAACTGAATTGTCGTCATGCATATATGAGCCTCATTAATGTGGTTTCCCCTTGTACAGTAAACACAAATAACATGTGCTCCCAGAAAACACAAACCAAATATTTACCATGTTTTTGTTTTTTCTTCTAACAGGTATTAAAGGAAATACCACAGTGACTAACACGTTTCAATCTTTTATGTCCTAATCAGTGCGGGCATTATTGCATATACATAACTACATATAACTGAACATCTAAGTGATATAAATGCAAAAGGAAAATTAAATATAGACACAAGCATGATGGAAATGTATAAATACAACAGAAATATAATTATAGAAAGAACAGTTTCTTTAAAAATACTGCGTTTATAATTTTAATGGGGGAGAAACCACAAAATAAGTAACCTGATCTCCATCTTGACTTCCATCTGTAACACAGCACAGAAGAAAAAAGAAAAACAAATGGAAAACAGTCACAGACTAGTTTGTGAAATAACATGCCACACCCTGGATTACTCATTTTGTTGTTAATTCCTGAGTAATGCTAAAAGCGGCACAGTTGCTGAGCTATCAGATAGATGAGGTCTGAGGTCATAAATGTTTCATTAACATGTATAATTTATCATGAAAATGACTCCTAATATTTCGCTTCTCCTTCCTCTTTAATGTGAGGCTAGCTTTCCAAGGAGATAATTAATGTTTTCTAATTCAGCAAATGGCCACTGCCTTAGAGGAGTAAGGGACTCTTGAGTGGCAGGTGATACATTACTCTCAAGGGACAAGAAAAGTGTAGCGCCAGCAGAAAACATTTGGTACGGTAAATACCCAACGGAACCGTTTGGTACTGGGGCTTATTCATAACCTCTGGGTGAGGGTATTTAAAGAGGACACCGGTGGTTAAGCTTTCATCAACGAAAACGATGCACTGCAGCCAGGACAGATCAAAGAGTTTCAGTAACGGGAAGAGGCTTTGATGACAGGAAGCTGGGAAGGAAAAGTTTTCCTGTTTGTTCTTCTAGAAACACTTGTGTTGACAAAAAAGTTAAATGATGACTCAGTTACCATTTATAGACATCTGAATGAATTAAAATACCCATTCTCCTTTACTGAGAAGATGAAGTGTGTTCATATCGCTCTTCATTTGAAACATTTTAATGGTTCATCTACTCTAATCACAAAAAAAGCAAAAAAAAACCCCCCAAATTAAATTAATCAGATATTTTTATCCAGTCCTGACTCAAAGAGTTAAATTAACTGAATCAGTTTGATCAATTAAATTCTATGTTTTTGCTCAATTCTTCGTTAACACAACACATCTCAGAGTGGAATACAGCTTAATAAATCCAATATTCTCCGGTTAATGACCAGTATTGGCTGTTGAAACATTACCAGCATTGATACTGAAAAAGTTGTACAACCAAATAAAATTCATACAATAAAACAACAGATGAGCCCAACATTAAATGTCATGTAATGACTACCTTGCTCAAACTCATCCTGAGAGAAGGTGGACACACTGGCAAGGCTGCGCCTGGTCTCTCTCTTCTCACGAAGAATCTGCTGAAAGCTCCTCAGACACTTTAGCCTGCGCTCATCCATCTGGCTGATCTCTGTGGATAGCTCTGCTGCTTCTCCTTCTGATTTGTCCTCAGAAACTATAGGGGCGTCCATGCTAGTTTGTTGTGGTAGTGGGACATCAGTTTGCCCTTGCTCTTCCACGGCTGCAGGTTCGTCAGCCAAAACCGAGGCCGACAGTGAATCCGCAGTGGTACATTGCGAAAGCTGAGCTTCTTTAAGGCTCACATCTGCAAGAGTTTCTGCATGTTTTTCTGTAAGGCCATCAGGTTGAGGCAGTTTTGCAGCACTACTGCAAATCATGTCAGGGCAGACTGGGAGTTCCTCAGGACACGGTGGGACAATGTCAGAAAAAGGGTGTTGGTAAGTTTCTGTACACTCCAATGTAAGGCTGTTGATGGCTTCTTTAAGCATAGGCTCCACATAGAAAGTATCTAATGTATCTACAGTGCTGGTTATGCTTTCCCTAAAAGCAATATCATCACCACCAACCACATCACCTTTTTGGGTTATATCAGATGTTTGAACCAATTGTGTCTCATAGCAAAAAGGTTTTGAAGGCAACTGAGTTGTAGGCAGCTCTGAAGGCATTGATATTTCAAAGTCTGTTTCTTCTTCAGGATTCACAGCTCCAGGTGCTTCAAGTTTGCGCAACGCTCCCCGCAAGGCAGAGCTAAAATCAAGTACTGCTCTACCTATGCGTTTGACGTTGAAACCCCCAGCTTGGGGATCTGCATTGCCAGGGTGAGAGAATTGATTTCCTAAGCTTTGGTTACTGACGTCAGTCACGCAGGATGGCTCAGTCCACGTCATTGCTGTAGACTCGTCATATGCTAAATACGTTTCAACTTGACAAGTTGTTGTAAAGCTCAGATCAGCTGAATGCCTAAAGTCTGATTCCTCTGCTTCAGCATCATGCCCATCAACTGAGTGGTAACCAGAACTTTGCGGGTAGGACAAATCAGCAGCACATTCATATGCTACAGTGGAGTTTTCACTGGGATCTGCCGATCCATGAATCCCAGACTGGTTCTGAGGCCGCCTCCTTCGCGGCTGCCATTCCTCTCTGCTAGAACTGCTGGCAGGTGAGTTGTAATGCTTTCCAGAGTGTATAGAGAGATGTTCTGAGCTTGCATTAGAACACTGCCCAGATGTACCATATCCCGTCGCACCACTGTATTGTTCCCAGCTCCCAGCTCCTTCACAGCAAAGAGGGCTCACACCTTCATGCTCCCTTATGTAAGCTGTTTCCCTATGCCACACGGATTCCATAGGTCCACTGTGTGTTGGTACAGCATTAGTCCAATGTTCCTCCCCATCACGAGTCCTCTCTTGCTTTCTTCCATGACTAGATGATGGTCTTTCTATGTCTGATTCAGATTTGGAACTATGACCAGAAGACAAAGAGCTGGTGCTCAGGCAGTCTTGACCATCCTGCCTGTCAAGGTAGCCAAAGCTGAGTTTTCTTGCTATAGCGCCTACTGGGATATCAGAGCTATGCTCAGAGGTATCCTCTGGTTCCTCTGGTTCCTCTAGTTCCCGATGATCCACTGATTCAGCGATTGGGGAAACTGTTGAGTCTTCTGGCTGGGATAGCAGTAATTCTCTATGTATGCTATGGCACTCATTGCATGCTTGAGGGAAACAATTTGACTCTGACTTTGGCACTGCACTACCTAAACTGCCATAAGCACTCGCAGGCCTCCTGCGGCAGGATGGACCATCTTTGCACCCTACCCCTGACCAAGTACCTGCATGGGCTGCAGGCTTGTTGCTAGAACGAATGCCCTCAATCTCCAACAGAACAGCATCTACACACGATGATACTTCCTCAACTGACCCTCGAACTGAGGTCAGGTAATCCCTGAGGTCGGAGATTTCCTCCTGGATCTTGTTGATCCCCCTCAGCTCTTTTAGAATGTGCTCGATGATGGCACTTGACTCCTCCTCTTTATCTTCATCCTCTTCTAGCAGTGTACCAGGGAGAGGTCTGTTAAAATTGTAGTCAACACAGTCACCAGTAGAATAAGGTCTCTTTGGCCGAATACGGGGTGAGGCAAAATTCCTTCCTGCTGTTGATACGAACTTCTTGCCATTCACGTCTGGACCAACCGGAGCATAGTGTAGGGGTGGCCGTAATTGCTCCGGAGCATCCCGAAGTCCTTCTTCGAAGGAGATTCGTTTAATATTTGCTGGTGATCTACATCTTTTATGCTGCAAAGTGCAGGGTATTCTTATACACCCCTCTCTGTTCAGTTCCACCTCTCCTACACATGGTGGCCCAGATGCTACACCATGCGTTTTAGTGTTTGAAACTGTGGGGGAATATGCTTCTGCCCTTGGGCTAACCTTTGGGTATATGCTCCTGCGCTCCTTTCTGCTCTCATGTGTTTCTCTCGCCTCGTCTTCCTCAATACCTGAATAATAGAGGTGGGAATCTGGGACATGGTGGTCTGCAGATCCTTGCAATAAACGATGTATTTTGCCCCGAATAACTAGTGCTACCCTTGGGTTTGGAGCCCTCTTCTTAGGTGGGTGAACTTTTGACTTTGCGCCTCCTTTAGGGGAAACACCTGCTCCATGTTGTCCATTGAAACGATTCTTGGAGAACATATTCTAAAGAGAGCAGTCTGTCCTTATCTAGTTCCCCACATTGTCAGTGGGAGATGTGTATATATGATGTATCATAGTTCATTAATAAAGCCTGTCAGAAGCTTATCCAGCCCAGCCACTCAAAGTCAGTGGCCCATGGCTAAAATGGGAAGACAAAAAATAAAATGTGTAAAGATTAAAAATACTCTGTCATCATTAGATAAGCAAAGATGTCACAAGTTAATCAACCTGTACTCTTTAAAAAAAGGCGCATGCACACTAATTCATGCACAAAAAAAAGCAATGCTCCCAACACATTTCCTCTCCTTGCTCTCCATGAGCCTTAAAACTTGTCCTCGCTGTACTGGAACGATGAGGTTAAATCAACCCTTCAGAAAACAATTGTTATGTCAGAACAGCCTGACCGGGTCAGATCAATCTGAAACACAAATTTCCAGCTCTGAACATCAGAAACTAATTACATTTGCTATTTATCAAACATTTATATGTTCAAATTAATACGATTAATTTGATTATTTATTTCGTAAATGTTACAAGAATATCTGAAAAATGAGAATGGCATGAACTTCAATTAGGAAAGATTATAACGTAGTGCTGTAAGTTCCAGCTCATTTAAAATCCTTCCAGCTTCAAGCACTTGCACCAAATATAATAACGAAATGGTTACTATTTAAAATTGCAAAGCTCCTGGAACAGACAGACCACGTTGTTGCAATGCAATGTATGATAACTGCTCTTTCCTAATCCACTGCATTCACTACAACTTGACATTACTCAGTGACTGACGACTAAAGGAGAATGTCAAAACACAGCTTGTGTCTTTCAAAGACGCACATTCAGCAGCAGACTGACATATGTTGTAAAATTAACAAAGCCTTCTGTTCAATATTCAGGTAACTCAAAAAGTACATTTCAAAATAATGGACAAAGTTGTTCGACCTCTGAGATTTCTACATGTTTAATCTTTTTTCAGTTGTTGGTGAGAAAATATTGAACAGAAGAGGACTGAACAGCATTGGGACTCTTTGGTTTGTGGCCAGATTTTGGCCTATCACCCTCAAACTACAGACTTAATCAGATTCACTGACTGTCCTACAGCGAGCACTTCACACTGATCGCAATTACAGCAAATGAAAGTGTCAACTGCAAAAATCACATATGAACCCAGTTCCACTACATCAACAAACACACTCACGTGGATATAAAAAGATGAGCCGTTGTTTAAAAGCTTTCAAAATGGAAGCTTGTGCTTTTTTTTCCTTATAATTGATCAAATCCTAAATGCTGAAATCTAAAAATAAATATCATTATTCATGAAAACAGACCAAGCACATGATGGTTGTTGCTTTTACACGTGATGAATGTTACAGACAGGCTATATAGGATTACAGGGTAATTACTTGATATTTCAAAAAGGGGAAACTATAAGTCAGCCAGCTAACAGGAAAAATGAAGATTTAGTTTTGGAAGCTTTAACGCAATCTAAATGTTCTTTTGACCGTTTTAGAGATAATCCTTAATATCTTTTTATTGCAGAACCAACAATGAATTCTTATGAATAAACGTCTAGCAAGGACGAAAGAGCACATGAACACAAGTGCCCAATAAAAACATATTATTGTTTAGGCAGTATGAAAATTCCTATAATGACAGAGGAAGCATTAAAGCCTAATTAAAGGTCATTAGAGAAGGATAAATGAGGACAGACATGGAAAATTTCAGATTCAGTAAAAGTGCCTCTCTCACAGCAGAGACACCCTGTTTTCTGCAGCTTGATTTAGAAACTGACACAACTGACTGACACTCATTCTTAGGTTGGGCTTTGCTGAGCTTACAAAAAGCTGGGAATATTCTCAAATGAGCACCACACTAAAATAACAAAACCAAACAAAATGAGAAAGTCCAGTAAAAACCGGTCTTTTTTGCCATGGTTTAAATAAATATATAGATTGATGAACTTTTGCTGAGTATACCACATTATCATAAACAGTCAATTTGCTATTTTATTTAAACATTTAATCAATTAATCCCTCCACCTCTTAGAAAACAGTGACAACTATCCATCACAAATTGACGGGTCCTGTTTTGGTCTACCAACAATCCATACGGCTGGCAAACCAACTCTTACGCAAGTGAAAGAAAAGCACCAACAAACAGGATAACAAACTGCATGAACTACCTAATTACTCCATTATACTATATAATTAGAACAATAAATATTAGCTACACAAACAGCTTTTTTGAAACTTGTACATGAATTATTCTTTGTTTTGATGTTTACTCCTCTGTAAACATTTTATTTACACGATGACAATGAGGAATAAAGTCAGTGACAACCTTTACTAAAACACTATGGCCATTTTCAGAGTGAAAAATCAAGCAAACAGATTTTATTAAACCAATGTGAAAACACCGAGCACTGTTTCAGGCATGATTATAAAAGCTAGACCCTGAGATTTGTCCTGGCTGTAGAAAATATCTGCTACCGCTGAGCTCAGACAAACCCAGAAGAATCAGAACAGAACAATTGTTTCCCCTTATTCCTGCATGTCACCGAGCTTAGGTCTACTAAAAGAAACATGGAACAAAGATGAAGGATTCCTAATGTCTTTTAAACATACGGAAGAAGCTCTAACAGCTATGCTATGCACACTCAGTTTTAAAAACGGGGAAGAATAGAGGAAAATACATAGCAACCAAAACATAAATCATTCCCCTGGCAGTGTTTCCTTAATCTGCTTTTTACAAAACACAGACAGAACCATCTTGTTATTTTGTAACATTTCTGTAACGTATCATAGTTTTTAAGGCCAAGCCTTACTTTGCTTGAAAAAAACAAACATGTAGTGTCGTGGGGACTTGAAGGATTGGCAAATATGTAATCCACAAGGAAATATTTGAGTCTGTGATTTGAAAAAAAAAAATAAGAGAGAGAAAGAAGCTCCTACAACTCCAAATAAGACTTTTCAGTAAAAGGCACCTGTTCTTCAAGCTTAAAATGACAATGTTTGCACAACGAATTGGAGACGACAAAGAAAATGTTTTGTGCAACTCCAATTAAACGATTATACATTGTTTTCATGAACTCATTTTGTAACCTGGATCATTTTTGAATGAATTTCTGTAACAGTAACTTTTGTTGCCATTTGAATTTAATTCAAATGCCAAAAAAAGCATCTGATATGTGCTCTAACTAGCTTCTTCTCCTTGGCGACAGCAGCTGAGACTCACGAATATATCACTAAGAAGGCAGAAAAATAATATAAAGTTCAAATAATGAAACATTTCTATGGCAGAATCACTGTTTTCACGCTGGTTGTTTCTTTTCCCCCCCTGGAGCCTGGAGGAGAGCAGCTGGCTGATGGCAGGTTAGAAAGTCCCATCATCCCCATCCAGCCATACTGATTAGTGAGCTGCAGGGAGGATGGGAGGAAGCTCTGGGCATGTCAAGACTCCAAGTTTTGGTTTTCTTTGGGGTGACTCATTCATTCTCAAAGCCCTTATTATCAAAAGCTACCATTTGGATATAATTACAAAGATCCTTTATATAATTTAGTTTATTTTCCTTGCGACATCTTCCTGCTCATCCTTACTTCTGTCTTTCTATTGGCTATGCTCCTCTTGCTTTTGCTCGGTGTCATTTCACATTGGACTCGACCCAAAGGAGAAACTCACGCTTGAGCCAAGGGGGAGATTTTCTGAGTGTCTGCTTCAGTGCCAGCAAATGACAAGGATTACTTTGGAGATTTACCTGTTCCTGTCTGCTGAATGATCCTGCAGCATCCATTCATGTCACAGCACAAGTGGAAGAATGAGATGTCAAATTCCAAAATATTTATTTTTACCTTGCTGCAATGACCACTTAAAAATATTAAATATATTTAAATATAGTATAAATACTTGTATTAGCAATTTACAACAAAACTAATCTATTATTATTCCTTTAATGACAGGCAGAAACAGCACCTCATAATGGTAAATGCATTATGACATCTCAGACTTGCCAATATCTAGTGTGTTTCTGCTCCAGAGTAGAATCTTGTTACCTTGCTGTCACTTCCAAGTGCATTTCAGTTTTATGATTTGATGCATTTGGGAGTAAAACTGGGGTAATATAAAAACTGAAAAAAGAGGAACAAAGTTTGGAGCAAGTTGTGATTTGGCTTCCAAGAGAATTGGCCTTCTTCCTTAAATCTTTTAGGACTGTAGCGTGTCCACAGGCCGTGGTCAGCGCAGCCATCTAAGGACAGCATAGAGGTTTGGTAACAGCTACCGATGAAGGGTTCTGGGTTTCCATGTTGGATTTAGTGGGTCAATGTCTACAGACAAAAGGGAATTTGCAAACAAAAGTTGTGAACATACTGTAAGCACAAGCTTAATTGGACAAAGATTTAGTTACATAGTTGCTTCTTAACTAAAGTATGATTTAACAATTCTAAGCTATTCACCCATCTTACCAACAAAATAGGCCATGTGTCCTTTCTGATGCCACAGCCTAAAGTTTATTAGTAAAAGGGAGGCCTATTAGAGCTGCTGGAATCAAAATGGAAAGATTTGACATACATTGCATCTCTGCTGGCTTCCAAATAATTGGACGCCAGTGTAGCGATGCAAAGACAGGTGAAAGCTGGTGACTTTGGAGATATTTATTGCGCCAGTAAACAGAGTATTACAGGAGTCACAATCTGAAGTAATGAGTACAAGAGTGATACCTCACCGAGTCAGGGAACCAAACTAAAGAAAAAATGTCTTATAATTAGAGAAGCTACATTTAGCTACTTGTAGGAGATGTGAGCAATCACAAGCACACAAAGTCATTTTCTGACTAACGTGTTTTTATTGCAAATATATCAGCACAAAAAGTTTACTTTATCAGCCCTTTTAAAAAAAAAAAAAATCCTTGAAAAAAATGCAACCTGCCTTGCTAAATGGTGGGAAATATGTGCGATATATTAAAGGCCTCGATTACCAGCAATGAACTTATGCTGAGCAAACCATGATTAACAAGCAAGGGGAAAAATGCAAAAGATACTTGTCTTTTGGACTAAGGGGTGCTCTCAGCCCAGGTGCATCATCTGTAAGGAGAGGTTTGGTAATGCTAATATGGTGCCACAAACTAAAGGACTTGGAAAGCAACTTTCCCTTATGATGACAACTTGGCCTCCTCAGGAGCCCTGGATCCAAACCAGAGGCTGCAGGAACATTAGTTGGATTGTCTGAAAGTATCTGACAAGACGATGTGCGAATGGAGTGGTGACACTCTTGCATAAATGATTTCAAGTGTCTGTGAGTAGATGCTGTAAAAGCTGTCAGAAGTCCAAAGAAAAGAAGAACTGATATCAGCTATGTTGCAAAAATGTGAATACAGATGTGCGTTGTGGATCTGGATTTGAGTTTGGCTTATCCTCAGCCTAAACATCTAGAAAACCACTGATTTATTCCATATTACTGAACACTAAAATACATTGGCTGCACTTTGACAATGACAGTGTCAAGTGGATTGCTTTTTTTCACTTCATCTTATCTGCATCGACACATAACAGCCAGCTAGGCTTTTGAGCAGACAGATGTTGAATGGTGAATTTATAAACTTGAACGATTGTCCCTGTGATTGTTCTGCCAGGAGTCTGATTGAGCTCATCTGTTTAGACAAAGCCTTTTGGTAATGGCTTTCTCCTCGGCTGGTCCAAAGGCCTGGTAAAAGCTCCACAGCATGCTTCCTATTCAGAGGCTGTAAACTTATTGATCAGCATTTTAAACTCTCCTCCGTAACCAGGCAAACAAAACCTGCCTTCTGCCAATATCACACACAGGCTATCAATCAAGGCCGGCTTCAGTAGCCAACATACTGCAGGTTTCCATGACACCGGGCATCAAGTTACAAGCTACACAGGATAACCAATCAGAGGTAATGAAAGAGGAGGGTTTATGAAGGAAAACACAAAAGAGGCATGCAGTTTCTATTAATGTAAAATACAAGCACTTCATCCATGAACCAACCATCCACACAAGAGACCAGCAAACAGCACAACGCTTCCCACAGTCAGCTAGAAAACACGACCTCTGACTGTTACAGAATTACCAAGTCATGTGATTCATACCGTTTTTCTTTGATGTTGTTTCTGAGTTAAGGGTTCCTACTTTCATTTCTTTGTTGCTGTAGTTTCTTTTGCGTTTTAAGAGTATTTAGTGTTCAGGTTCCTTCTGTGTTTGACGGTTTTCGTCCCTCCATCTCGTCTCTTGTTAGGACCTCTCCCTCTGCCTCTGTGTCTGCTACGAGTCTGTATCCTGATTTTTAATTTTTTTATTTTTAGCTGTGCATCATCTCATTTCACCTGTATCTCGGTTCTCCCATTTCTTGTTCCCAGTGAGCTCTAAGTCCCGTCTTCCCCTTGCCCTTTGTTAATGTGTCTGTTTGTGTTCCCTTGTGTGCAGCTCTGTTTGTCCCAGTTTTTCCTGGATTTATTTCCTGCCTCATGCGTTTCTTACATTTTGTTCACCTGATGGATTTTATTATTATTTATTTCTAGACTTTTGTATTGCCTGTTCATTCTTTGTCTACCTTGGAGTCCAGCATTTGGCTCCTCACTCTACATGTTGTGACCCTGATGTTGGAGACTAATATTGGAACATAATAATCATTTTAGTATAGATTTGATTTAATCTCATCTAGTGAGCCTTCTCAAGGCTCTTCTTGGCCCCACAGAGACTAACAAAGAGCAGCTATGATTAACATTTTTATTGTTGTGCCAGAAACTTGCTGTTTTAGTAAAGATGAAGAAGAAGAAATAAAAAGAAAATGGAAATGCTAAAACAGCTAAAACAACAAATCAATCTCACTGCATTCAAACACCTCACTAAACTACTATGGACATCCTTCTGCTTATCTACAGGGAAAGAACAGGTACAGTATACCCAGGAAAGTACATAAATAAGGCTGATTAGTAACTATTCTCTGGGGAGTGTTAGTGTGTGTCTGTGTGAAAGAAGTGTATGCTCACAAGCATCTTTAACGTGTCAGTGTGTGTCTAATGAGCCTGCTATTCTGTTCGGGACAAAGACTGCCTGACAGAAAATAAATACCACTACTAGGAGGGGGCATGAATCCTGTGAAAAGAATGACAACCAGATGAATAGTGGCAAGCTGGCTGAGAAAGGGAGACAGTTAAAAGAGAAAGCACCGAGAAGAAAAGTGCGATAACAGCTGTTTCCAAAGAGTGACAAAGTAGACGGCAATGACAGGAGCAATTTTAGGCAGTAAATAGATGGAGTTAGTATAAGGGGGAAATAATAGCTTAAAGACAATATGCTCATGGAATATGATTTGAAATAGAATTGAAATAAAGAAAAAGCTCTACAGTAAAGGGCAGTGATCTGCTGTAGTCTAAGGGTCCTCCTTTCTTCTCAGTTGTTAAGTCTTTGAGGCCAACCCCAAACTCATTTCATTTCAAGTGGGACTGAAAAAGGTCTGAGATCAAAACCAGTTCAACTCAAGTTTAGGATTATTTGAGTTTCTTTCTTTATAGTCCAGCGATCAGCCAAATTACAACAAGAACAAAGCGAGCGTAAAAACGAAGAAAAGTCATTCTTAATCTAAGACGTTGCTTTGAGCTAAATGCTAACATCCTGCTACATGACATGCTGATTCTTAGCAGTCTCTGCATGCCCACAATCACAGTTTCACATACGAAACATTTCACTGTGTACATGAAGTAAGCCTGCAACAGACTGACGACCTGTCTAGGTTGTTCCTCGCCTCTCGTGCTGTGGCAGCAGGGATAGACTCCAGCACCCCCTCGACACTGACTCGAGTAAGCAGAAGAAGATGGATGGATGGAAGTGAAGAAAGCTGATATGAAACCGGTGAACACTAGTGAATATGGATACGCCGTGCAGCAAAAAAATAAAATAAAATAAAATCTATACCAAACTATCTGACAGGTGTCAGAACATTTCTTTAAAACCAAAAATGTCAGACTGATGGAAGATAACAGAAAACTCAGAGGGCTGCCAGCGAATAAGGTTCATCCTCTGAGAACCATGAATTTAACATCAGTGTTGTTTTTGTCTGCATCTTCTTTTTATGTGTTGCAATCACTTTTAGTCCAGTTCTGGAATAAACTACAGCAGCTTTATTATATCTCATTTATTATTATGAGACTCTTAAGGAACAGTTTTTAATCTTTTAACATCCAACAACTGGCATCACTTCCTTTTTTTGCTATTTGACATCCCCATATGGAAAACAGCTGGACCAAACTGTGCACGTATGAGAATTTATTAGAAAGAGATCTTCAAGCTGCTGAAAAACAACAACCTAAAAACATCAGAAATTAACTTTAAAAAGTGTCCTCAAACTTTTTTGTAATCTGTCAGTCAGTTAACTAGATCACGAATTATGCAAATCTCCAAACTTTCTGTGTGAAATTTCAGATCTCTAGCACAGACCTCATGGGAGACGGCAACTTTTTCGTTTTTGGTGTCACTGGTGCTGTTTGACTATCATTCAAATCCTCGATGGCTTCGCTTTCTTCTAATTATGCTGCAGGTCTCTGCTGCGTAAGAGACAAAGTTTCCCTACTGATTCATGCAGTAGCCAGTCATTATATTTCATACAAAAAAGAATAAATAAAAGTTTGGTAGCAGCTTTAAATCCACATGGCCACAAACGGTGCTCATCAGGTTTATCTAAAAGTGCAGGCGGTTGTTTCTGTTTATGCATCTTTTACTGAAATCCAGTGATATTACAGTTCCCGATCATTATGAAACCCTTGTTAAAATTCTTTGCTCCTGTGTAGGATCCAGTAAGAGCACACATGTGCACTAGTACACACCCACCAATAAGATTGAGTCACAGCTGAGTGGGACGCTGGCCCTGCTGTCACCTTCATTAGCCTAATTCTCCTATGCACTCTAATTGATTTATCATCGCCACTCCAACGCCGTCCAATTTCATCAGTCATATATCCACACACACACACACACACACACACACACATATATAAAAATATATAATCAGAAAGACACAAGAGCCCTTTTTTTCCATTAATCAAACACAAACTATACAGCACCAGCAACAAAACTTGGTCCGCAGCATGAACAGATGTAAATACGAGGTAAAATGTTTGCGCTGGAGGCTCAAAGCTGCAAAAGCAGCCAAGAGGAACACTCTGGCAAGGTGTGCCACAGTCATTCAGCAGCTAACGTGTAGAGCAGCAGGGAGGGGAGGATGTTAGGTAGAAGGTTTAATCACTTTCCTGAGCAAATCAAATAAGCCGCCCTTGCTGCCTCTCCTTCCTCTCCTTCCTCTTAATCCTTTCCTCCCCGTTTCCTTGAGTGAACGTCTGCTCCATGAACCGCAGCTGGCTGCTTGCCACTGGTAACCCGATGCGAATGACAATGCACTGCCTCTTGAGGCTAATTGATTTAGCTTACTCTCAGCCATTTCAGAGATGCCAAACCATGATGCTTCTTGCTGTTCCTGCCAATTTTGGAGAAAACCATGGCTCTTTACAGAAAGCTTTCTCCCTTCTGCTGACTGTAATAAATTGATGCTGCCTGGTCCTTCAGCCACTGCAGTCAGTGATTAAAAAGAGTCCAAAATGATTCAGATTTTTTACGTTTAAATAGTTGCTTCAGGGCCAATCAGACATAATATGATAAACCTGCTGTAGGTTTGCGCCGTCTCACCATCTTTTTAACGTGTCTCCATAAGAATCTGACAAACGCTCCCAACTAAAGGAGTGACGGTGCACAAGTGAGAAACTGGGCAGGATTTGAGCTCCTCTCCCAAGATCTTATTTCATTCTTTACAAAATTACTTCTGCGCCATTTTCTGTCTATGAGGAATAAAAGTGGAACCATTATCCCAATTTGTGCAGTTCATTAAGTTAAAGCACAAATGTTCTGTAGAAAGACTGACTGGAAAATGAGATCAGCAAACGAGGAGATCATGACAAGAGTCTTTTCGTATGACTGCCAAAGTTACTTTACCTAAGAAACGTGCATATTCTTCTGTTTCTTTGCAGTTTTTGAAAAGTGATGATGGCGGATCATCAGAAGCACTTACTGATCTTCATGTTTGAACGTAACGCGTTTTCTGACCAGTGCTGAAGCTCCGAGGGCTGTTTTAAAGCCGGCATACCCAGTGTGGAAATCCCTTTGTTCCATTCTCTGTCATGCTAAATCACTGAACAGTTGGTGGCATGAAGGAACAAATAAAGCAGACACACACATTCAGTGGGAGAAAGCCTTGTTTAGATAAACAATTTAAGTTTCAAAGCAAAAAAAAATCCACTTTGCAAGTGTTCAAAGATGAAGAAAATTCACGCGCACAGGTACGAGCCACGATGTGTTTCCCGTTTCGTTGTTTGTTTACGAGATAATAACACAGGGCAGCTTTTAACAGTGAGAACTGAAGATCAGTTTATGGCTGTTAAACCCATCCAAACAAACGTGGAACCCCAAACAGCATTAAAGTCAGACGCTGTAGCTCCACATCAAACAAAACCTTTCCTGTATTCAGCAGTTGGTATTTTATGCGTATTTATGGACACATTTGTAAGTGCAAATAAATAAACATGTATATCTGGGAATCTCTGTGGATTTCACACACAGTGCTGTTGTTTTGCTTTTTTCCCCATGTATGTGAAGTTGTTGCCAGGATACTATAGACAATACTTCTCAGTAGCATCCTCCCTCCATCAAAGCACTCCTTAGATATAAAGGTGGTCTTGTATTGCCATTTCTCCTCCATCACTCCATCCATTTAATGCTGCGGCAGGTCTGTACACAGTGACCCTTGCTGTCTCTATTTCCTTGCTCTGTCTGCTTCAAGGTATTCAGCTCATTCATCACTTGTCGTGTCTGGGCTAAACTAGACATACCATCAGTAAACACACACACACACAACCCAGTGTGACTACACTGTTAACCTTTGCTGTATTTTTCACAGTAAAATACCACAAAATGCCCAGTAACTTACCTGAAAACATTTCTACAGTTAATTACTGTAATTTGCTTTGCATTATGGGTATATTAAGGTTATTTACATTTACTTACTGTATTTTTTAAAATTGCGGTAGTAGTTATACCTACCGTTAACACATTAGCAGTAGTGCTACTGTATTATGTGATTTGAATGGTTCATCATACTGTTTGTGTATTTTTACTCTTTCAGTGGTTGGTTGCAATAGTGCATTACATTTTAACTCTTTCACTGCCAACCATTTCCAGATTTTCCTCCAACCTATGCCATTTGTCAGTATGATACCAGTGAAAGTATTATGGTTTTGACTTTTTAGGGGACTTGCCTGTGTGTAAGGTTCAAGAATTCTGATCATCTAATCTGCTGCATGCAGTTGTATGCACATGCACAGCTGCTGCAAATGTGTGCTTGCCACTGCGTTGCCAAAGGCGAACTTCAGTCAGTGGAGAATATTGTAATAATTTGGCGGAGGCTTCTCAGTCGAGCAGTAACTGAATTGCTCATTTACTGAACGTGCAACATGTACAGAACTTTTCTGGGAACTAGTCAACCCAACTTAGTGAAACACACACTGAATGCATGCTGGCCCCGCCCACCCACCCACCTACCTCTACCAACCACCACTCCATATCCTGACTGACATGACCTGTGATCCAGTGATTGACAGGAGAGGAAAGACAGGCCAACTTTGTTAACTCTTCGTTACGATATGCTCGAGAGGACAAAAGATTTTGCACCTCGTTATTGTTGGACCTCTGTGTGGAAACTGCAAACGGGACGTCATAAGGTAATGCAAAGGACTCTCCTACCTAACATACTCGTTTATTAATTCTTAAGAGCATATATATTTTTTGTGTGTGGGGGAGGGGGCTTAAAATCGGTGTTAGCTTGGTCGAAATAGCACATTAGCTGAATTATTCTGGAAAAAATAGGTTGTGTGTGTTTTTTTCTTTTCTTATTTAAATATATATTTAGATATATATTTTCCACGGGGAGGGGCGAGGAACACAGGCGCAACGACAGTCTTTGTCTTTTTCCCGCCGAGTGTGGTGCATTGTCCTCCTGCGCTTCTGTTCTATGACTATTGAGAAGCTGGCCATGCTAACAGTGGGACATTTAGCTTCAGCTAAAGCAGCAGGTAAAAATACACATTTAATGAGAATAAAGAAAGACAACTTTTTTTTGGAAATTTAGAGACTGCTAAAACAATCTTATCCAGTTTTGAGCTTGCTCATGTAGGTTAGCCTGCTTTATTGAATTTTGTGTGAGCTGCAGTACACAACATTAAAAAGTTAATATAACATTAGGTTGGTGGCGTGAGGAACTCCAACCTAAGTTTAATATTTATTATTTTTTTTAAGTGGGAAGGGGAGCATGTTTTTTTCCCTTTAATACAACGTCTTCCAGGGTCTTTTTCATAGGAAAACCATGTAACGTCTGTGTTAGGTTGGTCAAAAGAGCAATTAGTTGAATTATTCTGGAAAAGATGGGTTGTGTGTTTTTTTTTCTTTTATTTACTTATGTAAATATATTTTTCAAGGGTTAAATAAATGCAACATTAAATTAACAATTGTCTCTCTGTCTTTTCCCGCCCAGTGTGGTGCATTGCTGTCCTCCTGCCCTTGCTGGCTGCGCTGACAGTGTGATGTAGCCTCAGTGTTTGTGTTTTAAATGCTTTTTCCACCAAGATGTCTGTTGAGAGAGAGATGACCTTACCCATCACACCAAGGGTAATAGCGCTTGGTAAGTAAATACTTTCAATCCTCTTGTAATATTTTTGTAAAAAATCTATGTAATTATTGTGGTATTTGTACCCACAACAACTTACTTAACAGGGGTTTGTCTGTTTTATATTGTATAAAAATAGAATACACACAGTTTGCTGCTGTTTCTCTTATTATTTATTATACACAATGACCAACAGGAAAAAACAGCCTAACATTTCAGCACAGGCCAAAATGCCAAAACATTAGGCAGTTTTTTCCTGTAATTGATCATAATTTTCATTACATAATAAATAATAAGAGAAACAGCAGCAAACTGTGTGGATTCTATTTTTTTACAGTGTGAGGCCTGCTATCCAGCATTCTTGTGGAAACCTTATTTGTAACGGTGAGCACATTGTCTTATTGGACTCTTGTCTGTTTTTAGGGAATAATTTCATGTCTGCAAGCCGCTGGATGATCAGTTTGGAGGGCAAGGCATTTTATGAGCCTGAGCAGATGCATGACTTTGCCAGCACCCTTGCTGTCTTCTTTGCGTCATACTACGTTTTCAACCTTGAGTATCAGGAGTCAGCGTCCATCACACAGGAGATGATACAGAGGTAAATACTTTACACCATTAAAGCTTACACCATTTAAGAATGAAATATATGTGATAGCTTGACTACAGTTGCAGAAACATATAGGTGATTGCTGTAATGTATGTTTTAATTTTGAAATTAAAGCAGCCTTTTTTCCGTTAAAAGGTTCTTTGTGAGGATCAATCCAGACATGGGAACAAAATGCCCTGCAAAACTTGGTACAAGCTGCAAGACAGGTCGTGTCGTAAAGAGGAAGGTTACAAGCATCAGCCCTCGGATCACCACCATGTCCTCACACTGATATATCAGTGTGAGGACATGCCACTAAAAGGCCTTGACCACATCCTAGTGTTAAACACTGGGCCTAAAGGAAAAATGACTTAAAACACACAAACACGTGACTTATAAATATGTTCAAAGGCTTTATTTTTTGTGACGTTTTGCCAGGAACAGTAAATTCCCACATCTGACTATCAACACTTAGCTTGATGTTAGTGTACAGTTTTTAATTTTTATCAACTCGAGTCTAAAGCCACCAGTGACATCGTTAAAACAGCAACTCTGCACACATGCATCCTGAATAGCCCTCCATCCACTGGCAAATATTCTAATCTACATGAAATATTGTTGTTGTTAAGTCAAAGCCACAGTGAGAACTACTTTTAAAAAAAATCAGTCACCTCCTGGGCTGATAGATTAAGCCAGTTAGTAGTGCTAACGACAGTGAGTCAAGCCCCATAGATTTGCATGTTTAGTTGCTTTACTTCAGACATGAAAATATACATGTTTGCAGGCATGTATAACATAGTCATTGTTTTTTTTAAAGCTAACATCACTGCTCATGTGTGTAAAATTAATTAAAGCTTATAATTTGCATTTGGCAGAGCATGGTCACTTTGACTGGCAGGTGGTATCCGACATTTCATTTAATATGACTCACTGAGCTGAACCTCTTGACTCCATTTGTAGTGTTTCTGCCTTAAATCTATTATCTGACAAATCCGTGTGGAGTAGCTGAGTGAAATCCAGTAATTTACTTACCGCTAATTAGCAGGTATCTGTGCGACACTCATCTAAATATGTGCACGTGAGGTTTAAAAAGCCCCAAGACAATGACAGCAGCCACAAGACTAAGTCAAATCTGTACAAACTATGACAGCTACTATTGCCTATGTCTACTCTTTAACACACAAAATTAGTTCACATCTGTCTATTCCACCTGCAGTTAATATGCAGCCATTGATATGCTGGTGCAGACATCCCACATTTACTTTTCATTTGGAGTATTTCATATAAAGTCAGTGTATTCAAAGTCACCGCTTCCCATAAGGTTAGCACTGGAGATAATAATGTAAATATTAAAAGAAGCTCTGCCCCAGCCTGAAATTCATTATTGTCTTTTTAACCTTCAAGTCAAGACTTTAACCATAAACCGGATGACGTGATGGAAGTAATCTACACTGCTGTCTGCAGAACCCAGTGTTTCAAGCTTAAAATGGTTTTGCCCCAAGGTGAGGGTACAAACTGAAATAGAGTATTTTCAACGAGTTTACTCATTTGCACGTAAAATGTCAACGTGTCCAATGCACGAATGCCTGTGCAGGTTAAAACCTCAGGTCATGCACACATTACTTGAGTGGCAGCAAAGAATCACTGTGGCCTTTAACTACATCAGCCTGCCTTCAGGAGGGAGAGCCTACAAACAATTAACAAGGTCAGGACTGGTGTGCTCGGTGGAGATCATTTTAATCACACGTCAGTCCAAATGTGAGGAGGTCAAGACCCAGATCAACTTTTTCTTTTTTTGCTACAGTCATGAATTTTTATTCAGATCGTCTATGAGTCGCAAGTTGCCTGAAACTGGACAGTGTGCTTGTTTAAAATAAAAATCTGATACATGTTCTTGTGAGCTGTCTGCATGTCAGCCATCAAAGTGATGCTGCACCAGAGTGATCAAAACGTCCCTATTGAAATGTCTTATGGAAACATTTCAGAAAAATATCTTGACATGCATTACAAAGTATATGTTTCACTCACTGTTGCTACAAACCTGACATGAACCATGTTGTTTTAAAGTTTACAACCAGACGCGAGAGATCGGTTTGTGACGGTGCCAAGAAAGATGACAGAGAGATGTCCTCCCCCGTTACCTACAGTAACTGCAAAAACACTGAGCTTCACTTCATACAAACAGAAACTGAGACGGTGGATTATTTGCAAAACCTCACATAATACAAAAAGTTTCCAAAAACTTTTCAGGCAATAAATGAAGAATGCACTTCCTGAATCCGTCTTCATTTCAAATCACAGTTAGTTTCAAAGTTTCTCGTCACGATTGTTAAGTGTCAAATCTTCCCAGATTTACATGAAAATCTTACCTGATCAAATATTCCAACTTCCTGTGGGCTCCCTCAACTTGTTCTCGCTCCCTATGTGACTATGAATCTTTGTAACCACTCTTGAAACAAATGGGAAATCAACAAATGGCCACAGGCAGTATAGACGATGGACGTAACCACCACGATGGCATCCATTCATCGACCTTTGGCCATCACGGCATTGATTTTTGAAGCCAGAAGTAACTGCATGGGTGAAAAGGTGGAGTGCTAATTTATCCCTTAATGCTAGCATGGTGCACCTATAAACTGTACAGGTGCAATGAACAGACTGAATTTCACTCAGAAAAACTGTCTTGACATCTGTCGATGAATGCAGGCCACCCCCCATTAAAAAAAGGAAAAGAAGCAAATCTTGAGTGGCCACTAGAGGAACTGCAACTTTTGCTATGACCAATGGCTTCATTTTTAGCTCTGGAGGTTGTCCCTTTACAACAGGGGTAGGCAACTCCAGGCCTCGAGTGCCGGTGTCCTGCGGGTTTTAGATGGGTCCTTGAACCAACACAGCTGATTTAAATGGCTAAATTAGCTCCTCAACGTGTCCTGAAGTTCTCCAGAGGCCTGGTAACGAACTAATCATGTGATTCAGGTGAGACCCAAGGACACATCTAAAACCTGCAGGACACCGGCCCTCGGGGCCTGGAATTACCCACCCCTGCTTTACAACATCATGGCTATAAATATGCCTCCTGTCCACTAACAAGCTAACAAGTTTGCTTCTAAAATGATCTGTTCAGTTTATGTCTCGATGGAAAAAAACAAAGAACAAAAGCTGAAAATAAAACATCCATATAAAGTTGCTTGTCTGTAACATTTTTATAAAAACACATTCTCTCTCCCCCCCCCCCCCCCCCCCCCCAAACCTATTACTGCCTACAGCTGGTAACTCAAACTCAACCCTTCAGTCACAAGCTCCTTTAATCATAGTTGCCGGGATTTATTCAATTACTCTAAGCCCAAAAGACAGCCACAATACAACCCGCAGGGCATGGACATAAGGATGATGAACTTTGTCTGAAATATTACTTTTAATTATTGCAAGAAGCTCTGAAAGCTGCTAAATGGCTCATATGAAAAATGCATTTACAGCAAAGATTCAAAAGAATGATTAAAACACTTCCAAGTTAGAAATTACTCATATCAGTCCTCTAGTCGTCCCTCAACCTGATGAATGTCCTGACCTGCAGGTTGAGAAGTAATGTAATGAAGGAAAAATGTTAATTACTTTCTGCTATTACTCTTCTAAAAAAATGTTTAAAGCTCGAGCTTCTGGACACGCCCCGCGGCGCTAAAGCCTCGACGCGTTCACACCCTCTACACGACACGAGTTGGGGATCACGACTTGTAAACCCACACAGGGAGCTGTTCTGGAGCGTCTGCACAGAGCTGGAGGATGAAATACTTTTGTCTTTTCCTGTGAAGCTCAATGCCAAGTCAGACTGGCAGGGATGGAGAACAAGAGGCAGGGATGCTGTATCGCATTAACAGAAAATTATGTATCAGCACAGCCGGAGGACGAGACGGAAAGAAAGTTTGATTTTGTTTCAGCAACCTTGGAAAAATGTGAATTTCTAACATAAGATCTTCACAAGAAAAGGAGAGGAAATGTGTTTCCTTTATGAACACATGCTTCAGCACTTTGTGTCACACACACATATCTGCACACACACAGCTTAATCAGGAGGTCATTAAACACATTAAAGTTCTCCTGAGTCACTAAATGTAGTTTATCCTAAACAATTCAAAGGACAGAATTAATTCTATTAATTCTAACTCTAATGATATTTTTGCATTCCTGCCGTGATTCCGTCCTGAGTGAAAACTGAATACCTACCTCATGCAGATTGAAAATAAGCCAAGGTGGTAAATAAAGAATCAAAGTCTGACAGCAAAATCCAAGCATCCGACAACAGAGCGGCTACGATCCCCAGTGAACACGAACAGAGTGATTGCACCTCTTTACATCATTTTCAAAGATGTGCAAGACAAAAGGCTTTGAAGTGACAAGCTGGGAAAACTAATTAACCCCCTTGTAGTGCGATCCACTCAGCTCCACAATAAATCAGAAGACATTAGCAGATTAAACATTAATCAAAAAAGAAGAAAAAAGTTGGCAAGCTTGTCCTTTGCTTTCGCCACGTCGGGCGTGTCAATCAGCGCACTCTGTCACTTTCCCCTCGTTTCCTCTACTCGTCTCTGTGTTGATCACAGCGCTCAGCGAGTCGCCTCCCAGCAGTCTCTTTCACCTCCGACTCAGTCTGCACACACGGCGCTGTCTCCTCCTCCTCTCCCTCTCCATCTCTCTCTCGTTCTTTGGTCCTGCCTCTCCATCTCACACCCTCACATCTCCCGAGCGATCTTTATTGCTTCCAGGCTTTTCCCTCAGCTCACCTCTTCCTATTAGCTCCACTGATCGCAGCTTGTTGCACGGCCGACAAAAGCACCGCTTCTTTTTGCGTTCACTCTCTTCTCACTCGCCTCTCTCTGTTGCTCTTTTTCTCTCATAGTTTCTGACAGCTGCACGTTACTCAGCTACATCAGTATGCCCTCAGCAGAAGATATCTGAAGGACTACACTCGTATACTTTCAGATATATGCTGTGCAGACACATAATAATTATGCCAGGAAGAAATTAATTTGAACGCTTCATCCTTTAACCCATCACAGAAACTACCCTTTTAATCTCTGCTTTGAAGTGATTCACATTTCTAAAAATAAAACATTTTTAATGGTTAATTTGGAATCATTAATTAATGTTTTGCTACCGCTGAAGAGTTCCCATTAATTTATAATTAATTAATCTCTCCAGTATGAAAATTAAGAAGTACTTTAAATCGTTTGCTGTCCCTGCAAATGAAAACAAAGTGTCTCTCTGTGGGTCCAATCATCACTTTAGTCCAGACGCAAACATGTCCAGACTGTCCGGATGTCATGGTCCGCGGCCCGGTGTCCGAGGAGCTGATGGGATGCCCACGCCCACGGGTGTGGCTGTTAACTCCACACCTGCATCCCATCTCAGTAACAGCTCGGCGTGTTTTTGAGCCACCTGCCCGTCTGGAGTTTGGATCGCCTCTGGTACCAATCACCTCTACTTTCCTGGAGCTCCCCCGCGGACCCTCACCCCTCCCTCCGGCTCCCACGGCCCCGTTACAGCGTCCCTGCGTAACTCATCCCCCGGTCCCTTGGTTTTTCTAGTTTCTCGCGTGTTTTCCTTTGGCCCTTCCGGGACACCTTTAGTTGAAATAAAGTTTATTTTTCGTACTCCTGTGCGTGTTGTCTCTGCTTCTGGGTCCAGCTTGTGTACTGAACTTCGGTTCATGACACCGGAGCGATCGTGTCAAACTTGTGGATAAATTTCTGAATTTCTTTTTCAAATCTATAAAATTCTGTTTGAGTCTGAATGTCGTAGCTGAAGTGAATTTCTGTGAGTGAAGACAACATATGTGCAAAAGATGGCAGCAGATTTGACATTTTTGCCCATTTATCTCAGTTAATCGACGTATTGGCGCCAACAGATGGAAGGTAGCAGATCTGATGGCAGATCAACAGTCTTAGTGCCGCTCTATGGCTGTGTTGATACAGCAAAGTCACGCTGAAGACAAACTATATCACGCTTTAAAATGTTGTGTGAGAGCTCATTTTTAATGAAAACTATTTTTAAAAAACGACTTCTACCTGGAGCAAAAAACAGAAGCACTAAAGCAGCTGAAACAGTGACGGGGAGAAACTGTTTTCCATAACGAATGAAACCAAAGACTCATCATGTGTTGATCTAATTTTCATGGTTATCATTATTAATTTCCTAATCATGTCAGCGCTGCTGTAGAGTTTGTTTCATTTTGCTGTTTGTTTCCAATAAGAAATTCATTCTAATTAATTTCTTCAGGGTATGAACATCAAGCAGCAGATTATTTAAACTTGTGAAATATGTTTATTTTTAGTCATGCAGGTGGCATGACTCCAGGAACGTCAATCCCGTGACTGAAAAAATACCTTCAAATAAATAATAATGCATCTGCAAACTGCATTTACACATATGCTACCAGTGAAGTCAAAGTTATAGACCGAAATGCCATAAAAATTGCAAGTGTAAGAATGCAATGTTCCTCTGGGAAGCCTTGAGTCTCGGCATTCCTGTAGATGTTACTTTGACACATACAGTCACCCAAACATTATTACAGACCATGCACAGCCTCATGATAACAGCACATTGGCCTTCATTGGCAGACCAATGCAGGTTGTCACATAAAAAGATCTTTTCAGAAATGCTGCAAGGAACAAAAAGCCAGAGGTGGTGACACTGCCTTAAATCACCTCTGGCCTCAATCCTTTCATGCATTCAAGGGAGAACCAGTGCAAGCCTCACACGCTAAATTCCCACTGATAGTCAACATATCCTGGTGCAAGAAGACCCCTCCAGGAGTCTCATCTCCACGAGGAGACCTGGAGGGACAATGTTTCACAGGCGGTTTGAATATTGTGGCTGACGTGTGCAGAAATGTAGCGTGTGCCGGCTTAATTTCTCAGATTTAACATTTGTGAGAGCTCATCTGTAAGACTGACAACAATATGAGTAATTCATGTCAAAAACACAATAATGTATTCAAGTTTCTTTACTGATGTGGAACCATCGTCTTTGAAGCACGAAGGCATCCACTTTGTTATGGATGATAAACAGGAACAAAATGCTTTGCAGCGAGCGGATAGGGATGTGACTTACGGCTCATTAAAAAGCCATTAGCACAAAAGAGCATCAAAGCCATGGCCAGTGGCTCCACAGCCTCCGGCCCATGACACGGCGTTCAGCCCTGAAGGCGAAGCTCAAACGAATAACCGCTCGTGTTGCTGTTACGAAAGACACGCGTGATTGTAGATATTATTCACATATTTAACTACTACCAGAGGAACAACTGTTTCACACCAGCATCTGTTATTACACAGTATATTACACACTACTCAGGTCATATTAGGCTTTAAAAATGAGGGCCTATTAAGTAAGGAACCAGCCACAAATGACTGCAAAACACACTTCTATGGCAGAAAGTCACATAATTAGCACCTCTGCCTATGTGACAAAGACAGACATCTTTTCCAAGGCTTGGGTGTTCATTGACAGAGTGAGAAAACATCACTGAAGAAGAATTGCCATTCAATATTATGAAAGCAAGGCCCACATAACACCTGACAGGCCTTTATTTTACATGTGCTGAGATGCTTTATGCGTAATGCTTTCTGCTGTACACGATTCTTGGTTGAATTAAATATGTGCTCTGGGCAAGCAAAGCCCACAAGAGCCTTGAGCCATAGAAAAAACAAATCGCACTTGAAAAGACAGGAATCACACTGCCGGCAGACAGTCGGAGGTTCGATTTTTCAGCTTTTCAGTCTTCTCAGAGAGCTTTAGTGTCAAGAGTAGGGATGGGTACCGGTATCCGGTGTTCTGACATAAACGGTAGTAACCAGACCGAAAGGTTTTTTTTCCTGAGATGTGATACACTTTGGATTCTAGCCAATCATTTTACGTTTCCAAGGATAGTAGGCGGGCCCAGGTACGTACGTTCCTTTAGAGCAGAGCTACAGATTAAAAATGCCCAAGACAAAGCGGTCAAAAGTCTGGCTGTACTTCACAGCAAAAGATGCAAACTCAGCAGCAACAAGTGCTTTAAGCTGATACTGTGCAAAGGAGGTAACTCCTCGAATCTGATGAAACACCTGGCGATGCATAGCGCTTTTTTAAAAGCCGAGAAATGCACCGTACCTACTGCGGGTGTGGTGCCTGTTATTGGACCCGGAGTTAGCAACATCCTCCAAAAACTCAGAGAGGAGAGTCCTGGCCCCTAGCCCTGCCAGTGTAGCAGAAATGATGAGGATGATGATGCAGCAGCAGCCGTTCTTCTCTGCGTGAGTAGCTTCATGTTGTTTGTGTGTAATTTACGTTGAGTAGGCTAACCACATTATTACATTAATGCATGTAAGGTGAACTAGCAAACACCATCATAGCTACATGCGGCTGTCTTCTTGTTTGATGGCAGATGCTCCCTTCACCCTGGCCAAAAAGGCTAAAATGACCAAAGAAAAAGTGGAAAACAGTTAAACATGAGAGGTTTTTGGACAAAGTTTGTGTTTTTTCCATTGTTTAAGCACTGCTTCCAGCCAAGAGTGATACCATATATGCCCCATAGCTGCAGAAAAGGCTAACATTGTTATCTTTTTACAAAAAAACAGCTGAACATGAGAGGTTTTTGGACAAAGTTTGTGTTCTCCATTCTTTAAGCACCGGTTCGAGCACCGTTTAAGCACCGGCACCGTTTCAAAAGTACCGGTTTGGTACTGGTATCAGACAAAACCTAAACGATACCCATCCCTAGTCAAGAGTAGTAATTTTAAAGGCAGTGAAATGCAGGTTCTCTCATTCCAGGCATGTCTCAGCATTTTACTTTTTACAACAGCCATTGTTGCAGAGAACAAGAGTTACAGAGAAAGAAATCTTGGACTGTGCAAAGGATGTGGCCTCAGGGTCCGAAAACTCAAAGCAAATCATAAGTGCCTCAGTGTCTCTTTTATTCTTTCTAATGGCCAGCAGGAGGCAACTCATCTTTTTTCCAAATAAAGTTAGATTTTATAAAAAGAGAGCCAGTTTACTCCTCGTTTGATTACCTCTGTAAACCCTTCTCTGGTGTGTTTATAGCCTCAATCACTAGTTTTAAGTCTAATTTAATTATGTTCCCATGTAGTACATTAGACGATAGAGTGTAATCATATGATCATATCATATTGCAGTTTCCACAGTTTTTCAGTGAGACTCACCACTCTTTCAATTGTTGTTTCCTTGTGTTAGAGGAGCGAGACATTTAGTGCCAATTCTCTACAACACAGCTGTTGGAGTTTTCTGCATTTTTTTCCTCCTCAAGATTTTTTGGCTTAGTGAAACACTGAGATTCTCTACGTTGGAAAGCAGTTTCTCTGGCATGCTAGTTATTAGGAAGAAATTCTGTCATGTGCTGTGCAGTGAGGAACCCAACAAAAGATGAGAGAGTCCGTGTATGAGTGGCTTGAGGGATGAAGGTTACTCAGATTGGTGGATGGGCAACAGTGGGTGGGTGGGGGCATCGTGGTTGTTTGCAGCAAAACACAGAAAGGTGCACAGAACAAGAGCTCATAGCAAACAAACTGTAACAAAGACTCAAAATGTAAAGAGCACAGAATACAAGAAAGCATCAACGCCTGGAAACATGAAACCATAGCGACTAATAAAAAGGAAATAATCCCCGAGGAATAACTAAGCTACAAATGGCAACTGCAACTAAACACCAGAGATAAATACTAAGGAAAAACACAAAGATAAATTAGAAAGCATACAGGGAATCAAGCAGAATATATTTAATTATAAGTCCAAGAACTCATAATTTAATATTTATTATTCCTTTCTTTCTTCCTTATCAGTGTTTTCAGTGAAGCTTTCCTGTTGTGAAGTCATGCACAGGTAATTCCAGATAGCTGAGAGTAATCAAGTCACTAAGGTGCATGTAATTATTAATTAGAGGGACAGTTTTCCAACAGCGTAACAAGAATTTTGAGTGCACACTAAACCAAAACTCTAAACTACATATATCCAACTTATTATGGTGTCAAAACAAGAACATTTTTTATGTCCACATAAACTAAGGCAGATTTCCAATATGCATTTGTCAGCTGCCTAAAATGCCACGAGCAAGAACAAATGACCTCAAGCATCACTGTGATAGAGTCGTGTGAAAGAAACAAAAGAAAAAGCACCGTAACAGTCAACAAGTTGGGCGACAAATTTGACATCCACGTCTGCTCTGCTGTCAAGAAATGAGCAAGCCAGAAAATTTACTGACTGACTAATATACAATATCTGCTGCCTCTTATTGCAGAGTACCAGAAACTAATCATGACATCATTTATGTAAAACGCTGTATGATGTCTGTGAGTGCAGTCATTTCACCTACTACACAGGCTGTCGGCAGGAGAGCAACGCTTTCATACACCAGCTGCACCTTTCACAAACTGAACAGACAAATGGCATCTGGGTATAGGAGTCATGGTTATCTGATACGGTGGCTACAGAGCTGACAAATAAACCCAACATCCTGCCATTGCCTGGAATTAACTTCAGCCCCGGAGCGTTTAAGACGCGATATAAAGAATTTCATTACCGATAAGGATGTTTCGTTTTCAGTGTGAAGAGGAATTTAATCTACAATTTAGCTATACAAGTTTCACATTTAAGGCGTGTTATTCTTGTAACCTTTTGTAATGAAACATATTTCATCAACATATTTTAGTGTGTGTGTGTGTGAAGGTAGCCCCTGTATTTAAGCTAGGTGCAGTCGCTCGGAGCAAACAAGCAGCCAAACATCTGATTTAACACCAGGATTCATGAGGGCATGAATGAGGCTCCTTACACTTCCTGTAATACATACAGACATATCCACACAGGCTGCCCACGGACCAGATTTCCACAGTGACTTTCAGCCAAAGTCATGGAGCAACATCAGGCTTCGATCTCTCAGCGAGGCGGGTCGTTAGTATATTGAACAGACTCATGATCGTCAAAACACACAAAACAATTCTCCCCTCATTTACCCTTCCTCCTCCTCTTACTCAGTCCTGTTTCCTTTTCCTCTCGTGTGTCCACGTCTCCTGCTCTGGCTTCAAATGAAGTTTCACCAATTAAGATAAAGACTGCCACCAGTTTGTGTTTTGTTTTTAACCTTTTAGATCAATTTTGGATTGAAGGTAAAAAGAACAAACAATTTAGAATAACTGTTTTCTGTAAATGTCTCAACAACAAACAGCAGAACACAAGTGAAACGTTTCACCTGTTGACAATTTCCAAATCTGATTGGTGTAGTTAAAAACTAGGAGGGGCTGTCACTCCCAACTACACATGGACACTTGTGAAGGTCCACATTTAAGCGCATAAGTGCAGCATTAATGTAGCACAGGAGCACATTAACATAAACCTTTTCTTATACCTGACTAAGAAGATGTTGTTGCTTAAATCTAACACGCAAGTCAATGCAAAAGTAAGAATTTTGTAAAAATCAAGTTGAGTTGAGTGTTTTCTAAGTCGCCATCCTGGCGCCTTGAACCTGAACAACAACCACGACAGCCACAGTATGCAGAAAAGCATCTCTGAATGGATAACACATCAGCCTTAAAGCAGATGGGCTCCAACCAGAGGACTCCTGTTAGCTAAAAACACACACGGGCTCGAAAAAACTGGGAGAAAAAGTTTGGAAAGACATTGCCTGGAATGATAAATCTCAATTTCAGCTGCAAGATTTAGATGGCAGAGATTGAGTTTGAACTAAAAACATGAACCTGCAGCTCCATCCTGCCTTCTGTCAACAGCTCAGGCTGATGATATTGGTGGAATAAGTGGGGTATTTTCTTGGCACACTTCAGGCCCTTTAGTACCAGTTAGGCATCGTGTAAACACCACAGCCTACCTGAGGTTTATTGCTGTGTACCCATCTTCTGATCACTGCTTCCAGCAGGATAACACACAAAGTTCAAATAAACTCAAACTAGTTTCCTGAAGATCAAAATCAGTTCCAGATGTAAATCCAGTAGAGCACCTTTTCAATGTAATAGAACAGGAGATTCTTATCTTGGATGTGCAGCTGTTGGCACTTCTGGAAGCAAAACTGGGGCACCTAATAAAGTGGCCAATGAATGTATCATTTCTTTTAATGCACGGTTGTCTGCTGTGAAAATAAACATTATCCAAGCCCGATAAATTCTGCTTGACACTCATTAAAATCAGTCAATAAAAATCACGGTGCTTTAAATTCCAAATGTTTCAAACATTTAATTTCAATCATTGACTGGATGAAAGGCGTCGGCAGTAATAAACACAAAGTCTAGAATGTGAATATGTCATTTAGCCTAAACTTCACAAAGCCATTAAAATGATAAAACAGGATGGAGGTAAATCCTGACTGCATTAGCAATAAGGCAGCGCAGCACATTTATTAAGACAGACGTCCCGGTGTAGAAAGAGCTCAGGGCGTAAAGAAGCCGCCTGCTTCCATCCACTCAGTTTGAAAATTCACTCACTAATTTTCTAATCAAAAGAAGAAGCGCGTCTGCCCCCACCTTATTGTTGACGCTCTGAAATAAAACAGTTCACATCTGAGTGACTTAGATAACAATTTCTCCACCAATAGGAGCTCCAGTACATCACAATTCAGTGAAGCAGCACGACATTGAGTGTTTTGTGTTTATGAATCACTGCAAATGCAACCGCAGAATATTTATGAAGTGCTTAATAAACCATCTGTAACAGGGAGCAGGAGGTTATTCCTTTCCACATGTTCCTTTGGATCCTTGGTGAAATGCTACAGGAATGCCATTTCAAACAAATATAGATCCTTAGACTAGTCTGAAAAATACAGTAAACAAAGCTTTCTCACTCCCCATCTTTCTGATTATTTCCCACCTTTTCATTCTCACTGCTCGTCTTCATCAGGACCCCTGGACAGGCAGTCGGGAGGTGGTCCGCTCCTTACATATCCAATCATGTCTGCATGTCTCCTCTGTCGATAATGAGTTATCACACTCCACCCTGTTCCATCCAACGTGCTGTTTCCTTTTGTTATTAATGCTGCTTTCAGTTTTTCCCCTGATCTTACTCAGAGACATCAGGATCAGAATCCTTTATTAATCCCAAAGGAAAAGATGTGTTAACTTCTTACTGCTCCAAGACAGTGAGAACAGTAACTAACTAAACCACAATAAAGAATGCAATATATTACAAATTACAATAGATGACAAAATAACTCTAATATATGGTGGAAATTGAGGTAGATGCATAAACAAGGTAAATGTAAAGTCGATTTAATTGTGAAAACAGGTTGAAGGGATCAAAGAGACATGAAGCTTATATCTGTGTTCATTCCTCAGTCTTTAGAAAATAAAAGGGCCAGAGTGATGACAACAGGGTTACATTTGACAGTGCAGGAAAGCAGAAGTGATGTGAAACACAGACTGAGCAGCATCTGTCCCTTTTTCTTTAAATTTCATTGATCTTCTGTCATTCTGCGATCCAGCTCCACCCCAACTCCACCTCATCCTGGCTAGACAGAGATCCTGGTCCAAGTCTCCATCTGCTTCATCTTTTTTCTACTCGGTTCTGCTTCATCAAAGTCTAATCACCGAATAGTTTATTACTCAATCTCTGTATTTCAATGAATCCTGTTCACTTACTCTAAATGAGCTCTCCTTACTGAAATGGCTTTCACTGAGCAAGGCCGTTCATGTTGAGTTTGAGGCTACTTGTACTGCACAGGCAAAAGCAGGCAGGAAAGGCTTAAAAGCATCAAAGCAAATAAAGTGAAAATTGCAGGTAAAGCAACAGCAGCCAATAAAGCCACTGAAAATATATATTTTTTCATAAGCCTCTGAATGTTTATCTGCACACATGAACACTTTCACCTGTTAGAATTTTAGATATAAACTCACCAGGCACTTCATTAGGTACATCATAAATCCACTAATCCGCCAACCCAGGCTATTAAGGCATTGGGTCGCCTTGCTGTGGTGAGAAGACAGTGGCCGCACTACCTGCGTATTGCTGCTGACCATGTCCATATCCTTATGACCACACTCGACCCACCGTCTGATCCTTCTTCATGTCATGTAACAAAGCTCACATCATCTCAAACTCGTTATACCCAAATAACCACCTTACTTACCAGATCTCAATCCGACAGGTCCCCTTAGGAATGTTGTGGAATGAGAGGTTTGCATTGTGCGTGTGATGCTTCATGTCAGTATGGACCAGAATGGTTGTTGAATCTATGCCATGAAGATTTAATGCAGGTCTGAAGGAAACAGGGTCAAACTCACTACATACAAAGTAAAACCGGTGACGCGGCTGATGAGTGTGTGTTTAATCAGCTATTTCACTTTTTAAACTACTACTTTTTCATTTTGATATGTTCTTTTGACAGCAATTTCAACCACTTATCTACTACATTTAATTAAATAATTTCAAACTGTTCAGGTTGACTCAATTCTTTAATTAAGTTGCCTTCCCTTGTTATTTTCAGACCAGTTATTACTTCGAGTACCCCCAGGCTACTGTGAAAGTTCAGAATCCCTTTCCTACAGGTTGTTTAATAAAACCTTATTGTCAATTTCAGTTCAGATTTATAACGACACACGTCATGACAGGACATTTCCCACAGTCTCATCCTGCGTGTTAACAGGGTTTGAGAGCAAACCAGTGACTCCCTTTGAGCAACCAAATGATGACAGCTCAGTGTGTATTTGTATTTTACCATCTACCAAATAATGCAAAAGTGTTTGAGGACAGAAATCTTTGTGATTATGTCTTTCTTTCTGAGTTAATGATTAACTTACTACGATTGTAATAAAAGCATTAAAAAAAAATCTAATTCCCACCAGTTTTGCATCAATAATTCAAAATAAACAATTATATTTCCAGATTTTCATTACTGCTATAGCCAGACTGTCTGGAGCTCTGGAAGAAGAGCTGACATATTTAAATAGAATATTTGCATTACACCATATTTGTGGGGTGAAACGTCAGTTCTGCAGGTTCTGAGTCTGCTGTACTTTAGAAAGTGGGTCTGTACAGCGACTGTAACAACCTCCCTGAGATGCTGTGGGCCACAGGATCTCCTCATCTCCCTCCCCACAGTCCTTTCTGGCTGCCCCTCATATTCTCTGATGCTTGTTTTGATGTCTGCCCGGCCCAGAGAGCGATCTCATCTGTTAAAGCCTCTCTTTGGTTGCACAAATAAGTGTGTGTGTGTGTGTGTGTGTGTGTGTGTGTGTGTGTGTGTGTGTGTGTGTGTGTGTGTGTGTGTGTGTGTGTGTGTGTGAAGCATTTCCAAGGATGAGGGAACATCTGCATAGTCCTGTAACCTAAAGTACTGTTTCCACAAATTTCGATAATAGCAAATACTGACTGAATGTTTCTAACCTGAGTTCCCTTCAGACATCATAACCTCATTATGGGCATCTTTTGAATAGCAAACACTGTTTTTGGAAAAAACCCTTCTGCCAGTTTCAAAATCTGGAAATTCTGCACAGCTCATAATAGAAAGTTGCCCCTAAAAGCATCCTCTACTGAACACAGGACCAAGGTCCTGCTGTGGCACCGATACAAATGAAAGCTCTGACTACAATACCTTTACATTCTTAAAGTGTTACGTTAGATAAGGTAGTATAACAACATCACCCCGTCTTTGATATATTGCAGTTTTGTTATTGAAATGCATCACAGTTATGTTGATGTGTAATATTACTGTATTGCAGCAAAGTGAGGTCTTGCTATTTTGGCATATACACAGCATTATGTGTCCTTTGGTGTTAGTCGTTCCTAGTTGTTACATGTACACACTTGTGAGCTCTTGGCATCATATTTACATGCATGGAGTAGAATTCTTGTTTCAACACGAAGAGACACATTTTAACTTAAACCATGGTCTTTTCTCCAAACTAACCCTAGTTTTTCAGGCCCGACCTCAAATTATAATTATGAGATAAAGTGAAACAAGCTTCCACACCAGACATAAACTGCAGGCCAATTATCTCTTGGCATACAATATTGCCACGACTGGTTCATCACGGCACAGGCAACAAAGGGCATCTTGTATAAATCTCTGCTGATGGCAGAGGAAACGACAATATTTTTCACCCAGAGATTAGAATTTGTTGCATATGTTTTAGTTCCCCAAACTTTACCGCTTTCGTCTAATAAACTGTTAAATTCAGGTAAAAACAGCAAACACCGTCAAAGATCCATGACCTGTAAACTCTGCTGCTGTGACATCTGCATACATGAAGACACAGTTGTGTCATATAATTTTGTCTGACAGACAAAAATAACACTTAAAAAACTAAACTAACAAAATAGGCTTAACAAGAGGTTCTGATCAGATAAGCAGGAGCACAGTGCTGTTTGAAGCATCCCAGTGAATCACAGCACTGTCATCTTTCTCCCGACGACAGTCTGTGTGCAACATACAGCTGGAGCCACATCCATCAACACCAATCCACAGAGCTGATCAAACGTGGCAGGAGAAAAGTGACGGGCATGAAAAGACTCCTAATCGTCTCCTTAAATTGAAGAGAGAAAAAAACAAAAAGAAAAGAGAAAAGCCACTATTTGACTTTATAGTTATAGAAGTTACATAAATATATAATCTTCGTCTCGGCAACGCTTTTATTTTTAATGCAGTATAATTATTTAGCATGCCAGACTTTGGTGCCATCCCTTAAACTGCATATTACATGATTAAGATGAAGATCTTCCTTCGTTAAGTTAAAATGTATCCAAATGTTTGTGTTTGCTGAAGGCGAGTCTGAGCTCAGTTTTCCCCAACATGACAATTCACAGCTACACTTAACTGTACTGGGAAGCATGTTCCCCTCTGATATTCACCAGCAGTTACATGTTAGTTGTTCTGTTACTCAGATTGTTCTGCCAAAATGTCATGTGGTTCATCGCAGCAAAGTATGAAATATGCCAACAGAAAAAAGCCGTAGATGCAAAGACGTTTCCTTAACTGCAGTCAATGAGGCGTCACATGTGAATAATGTATCAGTGGTATTGTTTTAAATACTATAAATACTTCTGTCTCTATCTCTCTCTCTCTCTCTATATATATATATATATATATATATATATATATATATATATATATATATATATATATATATATATATATATATATGAAGGCATGCCGGCTCGGACGTCGCCCGGATCAACAAGGTCCGCGTCAGGTGTTGAGGAACCAGGGCACCCTGACGAAAAGTGGGCTACTGGAACAAGAAGGCATCGGTGGGCAAGGGACGAAAACAGGGCGTTGTTGGAATGCTACTACGCAAGTAACCCCGGCGGAAGGGGCTACATGAATAGGATGAGGGACCTATGGATTCTTCGATACCCAACATCCACAATGACGGCGAAACAACTAGTAGCTCAGTGTTCCAACATTCGAAAGAAGGGACTGCTCTCACAGCTAGAGATTGACGAGGTACAACACAAATGCTACGGCAAGGAGGAGTCAGGACGCCAGGTCAGGGGGGAGATATCATCACCCCCACCCGAGATTGGGTACATAGCCCCAAGTGTGATAGGAGAGTTGAGTGCGAGAGGAACTGACCTGAAAAATAGGATCATGGCCAAGCTTGAAACCTGGATCCCCCGTAGCCGATTACCAAGATTACGTGAAGTACCCTCAGAAGGTCTGCTAGATGATGTTAATGCAGCACTACGGGCAATACCTACAACCACGATTACAGAGACTAACAAGCTGATGTACAATACGGCAGCAGTGATCAGTGAGATGCTTGGCTACAAGTTGAACAGCCACAAGGGGCAGTACCCTCCATGGAGAAGGAGGCTAGAGGGCAAGATCAAAGTAGCACGGAGAGAGGTTAGCCAACTAACGGAGTTGCAGAAAGGTGCGACGAATAAGGTGCCTAAGAAATACAGCAAGCTGTCCATACCTGAGGCCTTGGAAACTGCCAAGCAAAGACTCACAGCCTTGGCCAGCCGCTTGAGGAGGTACACCAGAGAGATAGAAGGCAGGAGAATAAACCAGCTGTTCTCCACAGAACCAGCAAAGGTGTACTCTCAGTGGCAAGGGAACAATAAGAGAACAGCACCACCAAGGCTGGAGACGGAGCAATACTGGAAGAGCATATGGGAGAAGGACGCAACCCATAACGGCAATGCTCAGTGGCTAGAGGATCTGAGGGCAGACCACAGCGACCTCCCTGAACAGGGTCCAGTAACCATCACAGTGGCAGATATCCAAGAAAGGGTCTCCAGTATGAAGAGTTGGACAGCACCAGGGCCCGACATGGTTCACGCCTACTGGCTGAAGAAGCTGACTGCACTCCACGAGCGTCTGGCAGCACAAATGAACCAGCTGCTAGTTAACGAGAGACACCCGGAATGGCTAACTGAAGGCCGGACGGTCCTGATCCCCAAGGACCCCAAGAAGGGACCGGTCCCCTCCAACTACCGACCAATAACCTGCCTCAGTACTACATGGAAGCTCCTGTCAGGCATCATATCGGCTAAGATGAACAGGCACATGGGTCAATACATGAGCGGGACACAGAAAGGAATTGGCAAGAATACCAGAGGCGCAAAACACCAGCTACTGGTAGACAGAACAATCAGCCGAGACTGCAAGACCAGACTGACCAACCTGTGCACTGCCTGGATTGATTACAAGAAGGCCTATGACTCAATGCCCCACAGCTGGATACTGGAATGCCTAGAATTGTACAAGATCAATGGGACCCTAAGAGCCTTCATCAGGAACTCAATGGGGATGTGGCGTACAACACTAGAGGCCAACTCCAAGCCCATAGCACAAGTCACCATCAAGTGCGGGATCTACCAAGGAGATGCTCTGTCCCCACTGCTGTTCTGCATAGGCCTGAACCCCCTCAGTGAGATCATTAACAAGACTGGCTACGGATACCGACTACGGAACGGAGCAGTTGTCAGCCACCTCCTGTACATGGATGACATCAAGCTGTATGCCAAGAGTGAACGAGACATCGATTCACTGATCCACACTACCAGGCTATACAGCAATGACATTGGAATGTCGTTCGGACTGGAGAAGTGTAGTCGGATGGTAACAAAGAGAGGGAAGGTAGTCAGAACTGAGGGGATTGAACTACCAGAAGGCAACATTGCAGACATAGAGGACAGTTACAAGTACTTGGGGATCCCGCAGGCGAATGGGAACCATGAAGAGGCCGCTAGAAAAGCTGCAACCACCAAGTACCTGCAGAGGGTCAGGCAAGTCCTGAGGAGTCAGCTGAATGGTAAGAACAAGATCCGGGCCATCAACACGTACGCCCTGCCCGTGATCAGGTACCCTGCTGGGGTAATAGGCTGGCCAAAGGAGGAGATAGAAGCCACTGACATAAAGACAAGAAAGCTCCTGACCATGCATGGAGGGTTTCACCCCAAGTCCAGCACCCTGAGGCTGTACGCTAAGCGGAAGGAAGGGGGCCGGGGACTGGTGAGTGTCAGCACCACAGTCCAGGATGAGACAACGAACATCCAAGAATACATTGGGAAGATGGCCCCAACTGACCGAGTGCTCAGTGAATACCTCAGGCAGCAGAAACCCAAGAAAGAGGAGGGAGACGAGGAACCATCATGGAAGGACAGAGCCCTGCACGGTATGTACCACCGGCAGATAGAGGAGGTGGCTGATATCCAGAAATCCTACCAGTGGCTGGACAAAGCTGGACTGAAAGACAGCACAGAGGCACTAATCATGGCAGCACAAGAACAAGCTCTGAGCACAAGATCCATAGAGGCTGGGGTCTATCACACCAGGCAAGACCCCAGGTGCAGGCTGTGTAAAGATGCCCCAGAGACAATCCAGCACATAACAGCAGGGTGCAAGATGCTAGCAGGCAAGGCATACATGGAACGCCATAACCAAGTGGCCGGCATAGTGTACAGGAACATCTGTGCCGAGTATAACCTGGAAGTCCCGAGGTCAAAATGGGAGATGCCCCCAAGGGTGGTGGAGAATGACCGAGCTAAGATCCTGTGGGACTTCCAGATACAGACGGACAAAATGGTGGTGGCTAACCAACCGGACATAGTGGTGGTAGACAAACAGAAGAAGACGGCCGTAGTGATCGATGTAGCGGTTCCCAATGACAGCAATATCAGGAAGAAGGAACACGAGAAGCTGGAGAAATACCAAGGGCTCAGAGAAGAGCTCGAGAGGATGTGGAGGGTGAAGGTAACGGTGGTCCCCGTGGTAATCGGAGCACTAGGTGCGGTGACTCCCAAGCTAGGCGAGTGGCTCCAGCAGATCCCGGGAACAACATCGGAGATCTCTGTCCAGAAGAGCGCAGTCCTGGGAACAGCTAAGATACTGCGCAGGACCCTCAAGCTCCCAGGCCTCTGGTAGAGGACCCGAGCTTGAAGGATAAACCGCCCGCAGGGGCGTGCTGGGTGTATATATATATATATATATATATATATATATATATATATATATATATATATATATATATATATATATATATATATATATATATATATATATCTAGATATATATATCTAGAGATATATATCTAGAGATATATATATATAGATATATATTGCATTATGCATCTGCATCCACAAATATTGATATTTTATATCAGTTTTTTGCATATTGATGAAAGTCTGTGTCAGATTGTTTTAAAGTGGTTAAACATGAACAAAGCAGCATCATCTGCCCTCTGCTTTGTTACTGCCTACAGCTTAATTTTATCACATAAACAATTTATTAACACATATTTGTGGCGCCTCCTCCCTGTCGTGGTTTGTATCATTCAACTGTACAGCAGGTCACATTTTTACGTCAAGGATAAAAACCCTTGTTAAACCTCGACCACAGCACTCCTGGCAAACCTCCTCTCTCCTTGGTCCCCTCTCCTCTGGATGCATTTTAAAAATTGAAACATTCTTCAAGATGGTGCAATGAAATTGATTTCAAGGTCAACGGCAAGAGGACGTGTGACATAATGAGAAAAAGCCTTTGTTCCGGCTTTATGTTTTCCCTGCAAGTCTGCTGGTTTTAGCTTTTACTCAAACCTGGGTTCTTGTTTACTAGTTGTTACAAAAAAATGAAGACTTTATGATCAAATTTTCCTGGACAGAAATAAAATATACATAACAAAACCGATGCAGCAAAAGCATTTACAGTCGATGCATCTGACACTAGAGATTCTCTGACATACAGAGCTGCAGCACATACTGCTGGCTGTCTGGCGACTTGATTCTGTAGAAAAAGAACCGAATATTAATCTTGCATGTTGTCCCTACTCATTACGTACTGAGTGCAGCATAATGCTGTTGAAAACATCCGCTTGTGATCATATTTTTCCCAGATCATCAATAAAATCAGATTAACAATTTTAATGGACAGTTTGTGTTCCGGCGTGAGTCATAAAGTCAACAAAGAGCTGAAAAAAGCTCAACTTGATTTATTTCATCATGCAGAAATTCATCCTAATCATAAACAAGTGTTGGAAGGTTGTGTTTCCATAGAAATGCGACATTGTTGCCATGCTACAATGCTTGCGAGAGTGATAAAATACTATTTTTGTCCTTAATGGCATAACTGCTGTCCAGTGTCCTGCAGATATCTTCAGAGATACAGATTTCTAATCTGAGACTACACACACTAAGTACAAATGATAATAAATGACTATAATATATAACTATATCTCAATTAAGTTTTACATCAGTGTGGATAAGTTGCTTCCTGATGAAGATGGATGGGTGGAGTAAGTGTTGTTGGAAAAGTCAGCTTTACAAACTGAATTTAAAAGGATGTATTATACTTTTTATTCTTCTAACTCCCTTCTGATTGGCTGCCCCTTGTAAACATAAGGCTTGAACAGCAGGTCGGTGAGGCCTACCTGCCAGAGCTGCGTACCTGAAATCACCATAATAAGAGTTTACAAAGAGAAAAACCAGGATCCCAATATTTGCAGCATTGACTTTTTCATACACTGACGTACTTATTTAAATTGATGATGGTCGCCTAACTATGACAGAAAATGAAAAAAACACAATAAGTCCACTTTAAATAACAACATTGTAACTGACAGTACATACACACATAAGTATGAGTACCTGAAGTGCACTGTTACTACCCTTATGGTGTACTTGTCAAAACCGTCAAAAAGATGTCCACCTTTCCCCTTGACATGTCACTATCTGGGCTTTGCAGTGGAAAAGAAGGGACAAACAACAGTCAGTCAGTAGGGAGTGATCCACTGCATGTGTTATGAAGCCATTACATATTTATGGATGATAAATTGTTGGTTTCATTGAATATTTCCCAAACTGTGGGGCAAAGAACCAAAGCAGGTAAAAATATGGAGTGCAACTCCACTAACAAAGGTTAGCAGTCTTTATTTTCACAACCTGGGTCCTATTTTATTATTAATATTTGATAACAAATGAATTCTTTGCCGGCTTCTTTGTTTGAGTGCATGACAGAAAACAGAAGTGTTTAGTACTGAGAGCATCTCGGAAGAAAATGTGGCAGCTGTCAACATGAAAAATGCCAGCCATAATTCTGCTATGTGCACAGTTTCCCACGATCAGTTAGGAACACTGTACTCTCCAAATTCAAGCAATGCACAACTACAAAGAGTAACATAATAAAGTAAATGCAAGTATCTAAACTGAGACATGGCGAATGAACTAAGGCCAGCAATTACATCTGGAAATATACGCAGCTTAGCAGTGTTTAGGAAAAGGCTACAATTTTGGCAGATTTCTGTTTTCAGCGTTAGCACCTGATGGTTCAGCCAATACCCTTCAACGCATTCAGAGGCAACTCTCATTTTCTAAGATGCTCTGTGCACAGTTGATGCTGCCTCTTTGCATCCCATTTCCATCCAACATCTCATTTTTCTTTCCTATTCTGACTTAATCAACGTCAAATCTCTTGTCACTGACGTCTTCTCTGTCTGTTCTGGGGTCGTACCACTGATGCCCTCACCTCTGGATTTCCACGTGTGGACGTGAAAGTGGTGAGGTCTCAGAATAGAGATGTGCCACCAACATATGTATTTTTACAGCAATGATCCTAACTGGCAGCTCCTCCTCTAGAATACAGTTCCAATAATATCTGGTGATTTGATGGTCAACATCTGTGATGCATAAGATTACATCATAGATGTGTTCTGACATATTGCCTTACAGTGAGATACAGTTATTAGCTGCTATAACCAGTGAAAGAATTGATTGCAGTTTGTTCAGCCGTCAAATCTTTTCTTCGATATCAAACAGGATTTCTAGCTAAAAACTGAACATTTAGAAGCTACATTTAATCTCCAAACAGAACTCCCAAGAACACACGCTAATGAGCATCAACTAGCAGCACAATACTTGTGTAATTGGTCACGAAAGGTGAAGGATCTGATGTGCTTTCTCCTCTCGGTTTTGCAAAAGATCAAAGGTGGCATTTAAAGAAACGATCTCTTGTTGATAAGCCGCTCGGGACTGGATGAACTAATTATTCTCTATGATCTGTCCTGGAGTGGCATGCAAAGGCAGCAAAGGAGTAGGAGGTTAAGAACTTTTATTCTGTTTGCACCAAACACAAATGAAACAGACGACTGGAAAAGCAGGTCCCAAAAAATATATCTCACAAAGGGAGGAGAATATTAATACCTTCAAAGCTTTTCCACTGGAGCTTTGACACTGTTTGTGTACTTATAGATTAAGTACTTGTCGCACCTCAGAAAAAAAACAAATGCGTGGAACCGCCCTAAAATCTCTAAAATGCTGAAAGAAGAAAATTATGAACAAAAATATTAATCCAACTGAGGGATTGTTAACTTTAGGCTGGACTATTCTAATTCGGTTCTATTAGGTCTCTGAAGAGCCTTCAGCCAATCCCAAATCGATTTTAAAATCCTTCATGTTATAGTAAATATAAAAAGCCGAGATGACAGAGGTTCATTAATATCTTTAATACCCCATCAACCATTTTATCCAAGTTCCTCTCAGAGTTCAGGTGTATTTGTGATTCCTTTCTAAACGTGGAAAGAAAGGCAGGTCCTTTAGCGACTAGAATTCTTTCCTGTGGAATCAGCCTAAGCTCACCTATTCTCTTGGTGAGCTTTCATTCTGAAATGCATTGAGCGCCACGCTTTTCAGTGTCTAAGGTAGTCTGATAGGGTTCAATAGTTCTTCACATCTGAAACAGGCACAGACAAAAGTGAAATGATGGTGTCAACACTGACATAAGACATGTAACAGATATGTCTGAGAAGGCTTTTTTGCCTTTATCTAAAATAAAATAGTACGTTAGTGTGTAGAGTCAGAAAAATCACAATAAGGCTAAAATATGTGGAGAAGGAATTCTTGACCGAGCGTCAGGAGTGAGAATGTGTTAGTTTAACCTTAGAGCCCACAGGTCATTTAGAACCGTGTGTTCAAATATATTAATTTAAAATGAACTTGTCTTTTTTCCTGTAGTGTGTGCCTTGCCTCTGTGCTCTCTCCTTCTGAGTCTCCCGGCTCCTGTTCTGCAGCGACCTGCTCCAATGTGCACATATTTAGTTTGTTTCTTCGTTACTTTGTTTGCGTTTCCCTCACTTCAGCCATGGAGACAGATGGCTGCCCTCCCTGAATGTGGCTCTGTTGGAGGTGTCCTCATGTTAAAAGGGAATTAGTTCTCTCCAGTATTGTCAGGTGTTGTTGGATTTCTCCCTGTGATATTTTTAAGTTTTTGCCTCAGAGTCTAAAGTACCCACAGTTGACTGATGTTATTGCAAACTAAGAGTATGAATATATATGAATAAAACTGAATTTAACCTATTCAGTAACCTGAATAATGTCTCATTGAAACCCTGTGACAGTAACAACCTCCACATTAAACCTAATATAATATTGTAGGGTGTCATTCCCATGCTAGCTGAATCTAGTTTAAAACTGGCACTAGGTGGGTCATTAATCTAAATTCATAAGATAAGAAACATAACAATGGAATTTAAAAACTAGTTATGACTAAAATGTCTGCTGCTGGCATCAGAAGAAGGTGAAGAGAGGAAAAAAGGGGGGGGAAAGACTAAAACAAACCCATGATTCAAAGAAATATTACAAAAGTGGCAAAGGACCTCTAATCTATGAGGACAAATTGAAGGTTTCTTCAGATAGAAAGCACTCGAGGTGACTGTGAGCCACAAACATGTCAGTTCAAAGAGAAATTCATGCAGCGGGGCACTAAACGAAGAACTAAATGGAACCATGAACCATTTCTTGTTCTTTTTCTGACATTTTCAATAGCTCTTTAACTTTCAATGCCAACTAGAACCACTAATTCCAAGTAAACACGCACCTGTAGTTGTAATAGTTCAATGTCGCACTGAACTCACTTAACAAAGCAGCCACTTTGTGTAAGGTCCCAAATTTACCTCCTAAGAAGTGCCGTCAAAAGACAGATTTGATTCATGAACGAGCGCTGATGAGCTTTATTGTTTAAGGAGACAGAGTCACAGATGGGAGATGAGATAATTTAACATAAACTTAATGGCTCCTGATGGAAACTTCTCACTTCTGTCAGCCTCCTGCCAGGTAGGTCAGTAAGTTAACTGGGATTCTGTGTTTTGCTCAAGGGCTCTCCTCTCAGCACGGGGCCGTGAACCCACTCGCACCCCCACATTAAGCCAAAGTGAACTAAGCTTGTGGCATTTAAGAGGCCCAAGAAACAAATCAGAAATGAGAATGTGAAATAACCCAAAGAACAATGAACACAAAAGCAGATCTCAGTTGTGACTGTTTGTGAGTGTAGATACTTATTTCCCATCTAGGGACAAAACTATGGACACCACAAACTAACTGTTAGGGTTAAGACTGTGCTGTAGAGTCCACACGTATATAGAACATGCATTTATTCATTAGTATAAAGGAGGGACAATGGACTGATTGCTATACTGTCAAAAAAATTACAGGAACACTTTTTAACACGTCTGAGAGTATAACAACAAATCAAATACATTTGTGGGACGTTGATCTGAGCAAGTAGCAGAGGGAAGTGTTGATCTGTTTTTATAAAATTAACAACACCAGCAGTAGAGGGGCAACGATGAGACAACTCCCAGAACAGAAATGATTTTGCAGGTGGACATTGTTCCCCTTCTCATCTTTTCTGTCTGTTTTTCACTAGTTTTGAGGGTCAGTGTCACTACTGGTAGTGGCACAGGTAGTCCAAGAAGGTGGCCTGATGTCATGTAGTTAGCCCTGTGTTCACTGCCCAGCACCTTGGAGCTTGACTGGTATTGCCAGCACCAGAAATGGAAAAGAACCCTGAATATGTGTGACAAACATGAAGGGGTCTGAAGGGCAGTCTTACACTGCCTGTAACATTGTTCAGTATGACTGGTTTGTTGCTGGGGCAGGGGGGCATATCCATGGACCACAGCCTTCTGTAGGGTAGGACACATCTTCATCTCAGCCATATATTTCCTGATACCATTGTTCATATTTTGCACTCTTCCCATTGTAGAGCACTTAATGATATATGGACTGTGTTAACGTTTATTTAGTCTTGCTGCCCGATCAACCAATTTATTAAGATCACACAGCCTCACGGATTCTCTCATTACATACTAGAGGTTGCAGGACGTAGAGAGCAGCTTAAAGCATGAATGCAAACACAAACAAATTGAGATGATTATCACTTCAGGTGCTCATCAAATTTTCAGGCTTCATTAACTGGTAAGTGAATGGTAAACAGACTGGTTCCTATATAGCGCGATTCTACTCTGAGCACTCAAAGCACTTTCCATAACTTGCCTCATTCAACCATTCAGACCCATTCATACAAGCACCTTTCTATGCAAGTGCTTTCTATCTACCATGCACGCACATTCATACACTGATGGATGCATCGGAGCAACATGGGCTTTCTAAATCTAAGCAGGTTGTTTTCTATGTATGTTTTAACTACATTGATTTTTCATGTAATCTATAAATAAAAATAGTCAAATTGTCATTGTAAAGCAGCCACATTCACTGTGTTCACATGCTTTTAGGTCACAAAGTGAAAACAATATGAATATTACAAAGCAAAAGCTCAGAGTGTTTAGACAACAGCTGTTTCCAACTTATGTTTAATTTACCTGAGTTATTATGAGAATCACTGGTAATAACTAACTTTTCTAACTAATCTAACAAAGTCACCCGATGTGCAGTAGAACTAAAAGACACTTAGTTAGAAATTAAATGCAAGGAAAATGTAATTACAATACATTCATTTTCACAAGTTAAAGCATTTCTTATAGTGAACATAAACTAGAAATATATCATACTAATTAAGCCTATGCCTGTGATAAAAATATTTTCTGTGTGTGTGTGTGTGTGTGTGTGTGTGTGTGTGTGTGTGTGTACTTGCAGAAAAATTACGAGGCTACAATGTCGTTCTTAGTCTAAAGTCTGATTTGATATGTACAAAACTATATTCCCTATTAGTTGCTTTATTCAAAAATAGATTTTATTGCTGCAGTTATATTCTCCAGGGTTTATGTCTCTGCACAGCCTAAAATGTACTTCTTAGCATACAGTGATTTGAGGCAAAATGACAAACAGGCCAGAAATGACATTTGCAGTACTCAGACCCCAGTCGACCGCAAACCACCCTCAGGTGTTTGGTACTATAATAATGAATCTTTTTAACTTGCAGTACCATATCTTGGAACTAAAACCTTTCTGCAACAGCAGAAGTCATAGCTAGATTTGAAGAAGCCAGTGAAGAAAAGGAGTTTCCCAGATCAAAGCAGAAATCCTTAAGGAGCGCAAAATTGGTGCAAATTGCTGTGGCATGACTTGAAACTCAACCAACCCAGAGCAGTAAAGAGGGAGAGAAAGCATCATTACATGAAGGAAAGTGGAGAGAGAGAGAGGGGGGAACAGGAAATGTCAATGTGTCTGTATCTGTGTTTGGGATTTGGCTGTTTTGTATTTCTTGTGCTCTCTAGGGTTGAACCGCTACTAAATACAATGAACTGATTCTAAAATGTATGCAAGGCATGCAATATGTTTTTGTAGTGAGTGTGTAAGAGCAGCGTAAAGAGACAGCAGAAAGAGTCTTCCTACCTCGTGAAGTTTCACTCTCACTTTGTTGTAGGCTTTCAGCCAGCGAACTTTGGACGGAGAGCAGGGTGGAGGGCCATCTACGAAGAGACTGAGGACCAAGAAGAGATCAGCTTTTGGACACATAGACAAGACCGAAATCAATCAACATAAAATTAAATGTCTTCTTGGCTAAATCTGGTCAGCCAGTCATATATTTAGTTTAAAAATAATCCCTGAAAATTTGGCTGTTTTTATTCTGGCTGAACTGGTCTCAATTTAGCCCAGTTTGAGCATCGTTTTGGACACTATGTAGTCTTAATACAGATCCAGCAATCCCATCCAGCAAAACTCATTGAAGACAATGTTGCCAGATATATTGGCTGTCTGAAAGATGAAAGGACATCTAGAAAAGTCATAGCTGTAAAGGGTTTGGGTTTGCCTCTGGAAAGGTCATCTTTTCAACAAGTATTTATTGGGTAGGTTGTCGTCACTACTTTGTTACTAAAAGCCAATAATTCCTACTGGTATCTCACAAACTAAATGCTGTGTACAGTGATGGATATTTTGGTTAGGATTACCAGCTCAATTACTTTGAATATTTTTAAAAATGACAATGCAAGACCCACATACCCATTTGTCTGTCTCTTGTTATCGCAGTTGTCCAAGGTTGGTTTAGGAAGGATGTCTGAAGAGTCCTTTAAATCTTTCTTAGAACCAGGCTCTGGCAGTGCATGCACGTCCTTTTCAGCATCGTCCTCTTCTTCCTTGTTCCAGTTGGACGGCTGGTTTTGGAGAGGAGGGCGAGGCTTACTGGGGTGGCAGGACTCTACATGTCGGCGCTCTTCAGGCTCAGAGCTCAGCTGAGAGCTGACTGGGCTGAGGTTGCCTGACGAATCAAAGTGGCTGCTGTCTGGAGGGCTGTAGACAGCAACATCACAATTTAGAATACGGAGGTGATTTAGACAGAAAAATAGTATAAATGTCCAGGTTTTATTCCAAAATCAATATGGAAATCTGCAATTTACAAAATGGTAGTAAGGAACTGATTGATTGTGGACATTTTATTTGCTTTAATACTGAAAAAAAAGTTCAGTTTGCAATGGCAGACATGATTTTGGAATGAAACATTAAAGGATCAAAGGGGAATATAAGGGTCAAAGGATACTCTTTATCATATCACAAAGAATATCACACACAACAAGGAAAACTAAGAGGGTTCAGGAAGATAAGTTGATTAAATACATTTCTGTAATAGTCAGGTCAAGAGAGGTTCCACCAGGATTGCAAAGTTGATGGTCATGACTATGTGACTATCTGCCATCACTGGAAACTTCGTGCATTTTTGGTTGATGTGTCATTTTTACTAATTTTGCAGTCTGCTTCTCCTTGTTCTGCATGTTGCTATCTTTTCTGACACCACCACTTGTTAAAAATTGTGCACAACTTTTAAGAGCATGTGCAAGTTTAAAGCAATGTTGGCATGTTAGTAAAGAAAAAGTTAACCTGTTTAAGTAATAGGGATAAAACTGATAAATCTCATAAGTCATCGACTCAGGGGCTGGAAGACTGAGACTCCTGGCTCTGTGCTTTAACTTGCACGATTTACTTTCTGTTGGGTGTGGGCCAAACCACTTCTCCTTGCTCCTTTTATTCCAGAGTCCAGCCTGCCTCTACGGTGTACGCTGTAATGCCATGATAAATCTATCAGTTTGATTCATATAAACAAATTGGCTAAGGCTTGGAAATAATTCAGAGAACTGCAGGGGACAGAGGAAGGAGGGGCTTTTTAACCACCTCACCAGTGGAAAGGTAATAAATAAGAGCCGCCGGTTTCGTCATTCATTTTGCTTCCATCACTGTCACAAAAGCTATTACTGAGGTGGTGTAAGCACAAAATAGCTGCAGTACATTTACACTTGATGGTTAGCACTTTCTAAACATGTTATCATTTCCTGTGCCTCGATCATGTCAGATATCTGGTAACTGGTTTCCATGTATGGCTATGGAGCCATACAAGAGTTGCAGAATGAGAATGGGACTGGCGTGTCCTAATGAAAACTAATTAGGGAAAAGGGGGGAAAATGGGAAAAGAAAAGCGGGAAAAGGGCTGTACATTTATCTATGCTAGCATGATAAATGAAGAATGCCATTTATCATGTACATTGCACTAGCCTTTTCATAGCTTCCTTCGTTAACTGTTCCTTTGGTTGATCCATTTCCAGTTCTGCATGCACGACATCAGGTGCGTTTACTTCACTCTTATCTAACTCACATGGGGTGACCATTAACTGAGGTGTATCCAAACTTTCTATTTGGGAAACAGAGTGCGAAGGAACACCAGACAGAGGTGACTGTGCTAAGCTGTCACAGCTTCCTGTTTTTGAAGTTTCTGTTGGTCCTTCTGTATCACTGCCATCTTCACTTTCAGTTTCTCCAGAACCTGGGGAAGGTTGATCAGGTTCTGGATCGTCACATTCAGCAGGTTTTGGAGTTTCAGACTGAGGCTCTACGCTGACCACAGGAGGGGTGGATTCAGGTCTGGGAGAGTCAGAGTTACCAAACATTGAGGTAAGTTTCATGCCGAACACAGATGAAACAGATGCTTCCTCCTTTCCAGTTGACTTTTCATCATGGAAAATACCAGCTGAAAGGCTTTTAAAACCAGAAAATAGACCACCATCAGTTTGTTGTGTCTGAGGTGCCTTTGAAGCAGTGGCTGGAGATGTTGAGGTGGAGAAAAGGGATCCAATCGATGATGTACCTTCAGCAGCTACAGACAAAAAGCCTAATTTTGGGGCAGTGAGACCTGGAATTTCAAAGATGCCCTTGTTTTCTGGAGCTGTGGGGGGTGGTGCTGCTTTGTCAGACACTGCAGTAACTGGCCCTTCTGAATGCTCTACATGTTCATCATCCCCTGATTGTTTCTCAGTAGTTTGAATAATAGATTCAGTGAGAGAATTTCCTTCTGCTTCCGTTTCTTTTTGTTCCGTCTCCTCCACCAAACCTTTTTCAGGAAGTTCAGATTCTGTGCTCTTGACATGTCCATCTTCAGATAAAGGTATCTCTGGTTTTTCAGTGATTGCACAGTCTGTCACACTAGCAGAAAGCTCATCAGGTCTACACTGTGTACCAGACTGTTGAGTTTCCTCAGGTTTTGTTGTCTCGGGACCTTTGAACATACCAAGTAAGTCACTTGTAAGAGATTCTGAAGCAATACTACTTGGAAGGCCAAAAAATGAGCTTTTCTGTTGTTGCTGTTGCTGTTGCTGTTGCGGTTGTGGTGGTGGCTGACGAGGCGCAGGTGATGAACCAAAAAGTGAGGCAGCTGAACTTGAAAAAAATCCACCAACAGTTGGTGATTTACTTTGTGTATTTGGGGCAGAGAACATAGACATAAACCCAGAAAATGGAGCTGGTTCAGGTGGCTTTTGTGGCCCTGGCTGTCTTGGACCAGCCATTCTTGGCCCACTCATTCGTGGTGCTCCCATTCGCGGCCCACCCATTCTTGGTACTCCCATTCTTTGGACTTGTGGACCAAGAGGCCTGGTCATACCCGGCCTAGGTTGTTGTTGTGGTGGAGGAGTTGAAGGAGCAAGAGGTGGAATTGAGTTGGTACCAATGGTTTTTTCTTCATTTGTTGAAGAGGCCACTCCTGCCAAAGGTGAACTTTCAGATACCTTTTCTGCAGGTTCTGTAGTAGCATGCTCTAATTCTGCCTCAGTTAGTTCCTTCATTGTCTCACCAGATGTGACTTTAAAGTCTGCCAAAGGTGTACTTTCATAGACTTTATCTCCAGGTTCTGTAGTAGCATGCTCTAATTCTGCCTCAGTTATTTCTTTTATTGTCTCACTAGATGCGATTTTTGAGTCTTCTTGGACAGCTTTTTCAGAATCTGAAACTGCAGTAACTACAGACTCTGCAGTAACGGTTTCTGGTTTTTGTACCACAGAATCAACTACATTGGTATGTTCAGTGGATTTTTCCTCATCTGTCATTACCTTTTGTTCATCAGCAACTTTTTCCAGCTCACTAGTTAATTTTTCTATAACTGCCTTTACTGTATTTTCTTCACTAGCATCTTCTGAAGTGTGCTCAGTTGATTCTTCTATTTCCAGAACAGCTTTTTGTTCAAAGCTGTCAACTTTCAAAGGCTCTTCAGTTAGTTTTTCTACATCTGCAACTACTGTCTTTTTTTCTGCAGCAACTTTCAAAGCCTCCTCAGATGTTTTTTCTATACCTGTAACACTAGTTTCATCTTCATCAGCAACCTTCAGTAGCTCCTCACTTGGTTTTTCAATCTCTGAAATTGCTAGCTCTGCATTAGTAACAGCCTTATCTTCAACTTTATTTGAACTTGGGTTCTTGTCGGTAGACTCACTAGAAACTTGCAATGCCATTTGCATAGTGTCATTTTTCTCTGAAAGACTTTTGATATCAGCTGTCTCTGCTTCGTCACCTGTGGACTTACTTTCGTCTTTCAAGCTATCAAGTTCTGATTCTGCAAATTTTCTCTCAACATCTACGCTGTCTTTTATCTCTTTATTTTCTTTTTCCGTTTCCGACTCTGCCTGACAAACTTGTTTTTCAGCCTCCACAAGTGTCTCTTTAGAAGTCGTGACATGAGTGTCCACAGTGGAAGCTTTAACCGTGTCTGATGCGTTTTCATCAAAGGGCAATTTCTGTTGTATTGTGGTTTTATTTTCTATATCTCGATCTGTCGAGGGAACAGACATTTTCGTAACATTTTGATCGATGTCTGCAGTTGAGTCTTTGACATCTTGGCATGCCTGTTCTATTTGAGATTCCATCCGAATTGACGATGTAGAAAGAAGCTCTGGGGATATAATTTTTTTGTTCTCAACACAGTCACTCCTTTCTTGTTCTGAGTCATCCTTTGTGCCTTGAGGTTTCACTTGTTCTGAGGCAATTTCCTCCTTATCTGATGATACAGAAAGAGGCTCTGGAGAGACACTTTTTATCTTCTCAACGTGGTCATTCTTTCCTTCTTCCAAGTTATCCTTTGTGTCTGGAGGTTTGACTAGTTCTGAAACAATCTCTTCCTTTACAAAAGCAGTTGTTTCTTGTTCGGGTTTGGTTTCCTCCAAGAAAGACATCCCAAAAAGACCAAACCCAGTTTTAGATTTGTTACTATCAGAACTCCCACCAAGTGAAAACACAGAGGAAACTTTGAAACCTTCTGATTCAGGTGGTTTAGAAACTGGTAATTGTGCTTCTGATGCTTGTTGGCTTTGTCCACCAAACATCGAAAACAGTCCTTTTCCTGTTATCTCTGAACTGCTGGGTCTTGGTGGTGTAACAGTTGGCCCAGGTGGGCGTACTCTAGGACTAGTTTGAGACTGGGCACCAAGACCACCAAACTTTGAAAACAAACCTGCTCCAGGGGTTTCTTTATTTGTAGTAGAACCAGGGAGTATGCCACCAAATATAGAAGATCCAGTAGAAGGTGCCCTTGGTGTAGCACTACCCATAGGTTGACCTCTGGGACTGGGTGGTTGCTGAGGTGCAGATGAACCAAACATGGAAAACAGACCCTTTCCTGGAGGTTCTTTGGGTGGAGGACCTCTAGGTCGCACACTTCCAACAGTTGGACCTCTTGGAGCAGGTGATGCTTGACTACTGGCTCCACCAAACATGGAGAATAAACCTTTTCCCTGTGGCTCTTGTGGTGTTGGTGTTGTTTCTTTGGATCCAGGTGAAGATGGGGTACTTGACCCACCAAACATTGAAAGCAATCCTGTCCCAGGAGCGTCTTTGGCAGATGAGCCAGGAAGAATACCACCAAGTAATGATATACCAGGGGAGGAAGTCTGCTGTGAGTTTGGAGTAGAGCCACTAAATAAAGAAAATAATCCTTTACCTGCTTGTTCATCCTCAGGTTGATCAACCTTGCCAGCAGAACTGTCCTCCTTGGAAACTATTATTTCCTCTGTGAGAGGTTTGACAGGACTGGGCTTAGGTTCAGACAAGGAGACATCCCTTTGAGTTTCATCATAAAGTGGTTGGACTTTTTCAGGCAATTTTGCATCTGAGACTGAAGGTAATTCTTCTGGTGACACATTTTCATGTGACTGTACTCCTTCAGACAGTACGATTTCTGAAGATGTGCTCTCCCTCTTATTAGCTAGAGCGTCAAGTGTTTCAGGAGCATTGGAGGATTTTATTACTGAAGTTGTATTGCCAATCTGGCCAGCCAGATCACCGAGTTGTTCAACCACATCAAGTGTTGTATTGTCTGGAACTGATAATTTTGCATCCTTGGAAGTCAGTTCAGTTTGTGGCTCGTTGGCTTCAGTACTCTCTGATATTCCTTCAGCTCTAGAGAGCACATCATCTGTAGTTGAACATTTTTCAGTCATGATGTGCTGTGAGTCTCTCTCTGCAAGAGTACTACTTTCTGCAGTCAGTATAAGTGGCATTTCTGGTGAAGAGGTCTTGATTTGTTCTAATTCAGTGGATAGCTCTGTGCTACATATTTCTGTAGCTCTAGCCTCCTTAGATATCTCAGACTCTGAAACAGAATAAGGTAAAGAATCTTTATATTCTACATCGGGAGCAGTTTCTTTAGAAACACTGGCCTCTGGGATTTCAGGCGTGCTACATTCACTAAACTCATGCTCATTTGTCTCTTCTTCTGGTGAACTTGCTGCCGAGACAAAAATATGGGGCAGCCTGATATAAGGTTTTTGGTCACCTGGTTCAATTTGTGTCTCAGGTATTTCAGAGCCAATGCCAATGTAAATTGACTTTTGATGTTGACTTTTATCCTGTGATCCATTAGACAAAGAATTTTCACCACACTCAGTATTGCCATCGGAAGACTCTGTGGCTACAGTTTGTTTGGAATGCTCTAGAATCTCATGCATAGATGTGTCTGATTCTGGTACAAACATTTTATCCGTGATGACAGAACCCTCTTTGCCACCTGCTTCTGATGTAACTTCTGACGGTGTTTGCGAAGGTTCTGCTGAACTGTCAAAACTCAGAATTCCCTTGGGTGGCATGGTATCTGATGGCTTTGTTAGTACCTTTTCAGGAAAAGGCCTTTCTTTATCTTGTTTTTCTTTCTCTGGGATTGCATTTAGCATTGGCGGTGGTTGCTGATATTCTTGAGAAAGAGATGAAGGCAAACCATGTACTGGCAACTCACTGATGTTGGAAACCATAGGCAGTATCACTGGTGACGTTTCAGAGCTTATATCACTTAAAATGGAATCGTTGTTTCTGTGTTCAGATTTGCTTATTAGTGATTGGGTCGGATCCAGCTCTGTCCGTAGGGCTGCAGATTGATCCTTTGTTGATTCAGATGAAAAGGAAGAAGTTACTTTATCTTTAACCACCACTGATCTAGAGTCTTCAAAAGATTTTGTTTGTGTAACTGGATAGGTAATTTCTTTCCTGTTTGATATGTCATTATTTTCACTGGTCAATCTAGAACCAAAGTTAGCTTGGTCAGTAACAGGCAGAGAACTTGACACAATAAGACTTTGTGAGCTTAAAGCAGTTTTTCCTTGAAGCCCAGCAGGGGTTACTGGGGGGGTGGTCTGTTTAATATCAGCTGTCACCTGTGTTCCAGTAAATTGCGTCCTTTGGTCCTCGGATGTAGACATAAGCTGGTGGGACGGAGCAGCAGCTGGCATTGTACTGGCAGATGGTTGCGATCCAGCACCGCTGAATAATGAAATCAAACCCTTAACAGAGGTAGACCTTGCTGCTGTCACAGATACCTCTGGTTGTTGCAATTGAGCCCCAAAGTCTTGGTTAGGAAAGCTACTCTTTAATGGTTGTGCACGCACAGGATCACATTTTGTAGACTGTTGGGATATAGATGTGCTAATGTTCAAAGATTCAGTTGGTGTGGAATATTGTTGGACAGTGACATGTGTTTGAGTTTGAGTAGACTGTTTTGATAGTTCAAGAGATCCTGTCACAGATGCCTCTGGTTGTTGCAATTCAGCCCCAAAGTTCTGGTTAGGAAAGTTGCTCTTTAATGGTTGTACAGGTAGTGGATCACATTTTGTGGATGGTTGGGATACAGATGTGCTTACCTTTAAAGGTACGGTTGGTGTGGAATACTGCTTATAAGTGACAGGGGTTTGGTATTGACTAGAATGTTTTGACAGTTCAAGAGGTCCTTTTGAAAAATCTTCTGTTGCCATACTTTGTACAGGTTGTATGCCAGAAGACTGTGGAGAAGGTTCAGGTCTAGGCCTACCATCTGGTTGCTGACTAAGTGAAAGATTATGAACATTGTGTGTGGTGGGATCATTTTGGATTGTACCATACAGTTGATGGGTAGATGCAGAAGGCAATGCATGTCCATTACTTGATACTATTTCACTGTTTGGCAGGATTTCTTCAGTGCTCTCATAGCTGTCCACAGTTGCCTGCTTAATAAGAATTTTGGGTCTAGATAAAATGTCAAACTGAACACTTGGATCATGTCTTTCCACCTTTAAAGGTATTGGCTGAGATGTAACAATTGCTGGAGTCCAACCAGTTTTAGCACTAGAATGTTGATATTGGTGTTGCACAGCTGAATGTTGGGTTTGCTGCTGCTGAGACAGTGGATCATGTTTTTTGTAATCAACATTTGCACAACTGAGCGGTTGATATGCATTGTTTAGTGAAGATCTCTTGGGTTCCTCTATAGCCTGAGGAGGCTGTGTCTTCATTTGAACAGGTACAGGAGATAACACTGAAGTAGTCAATGACTCAGAGTTTATTCCTGTTCCCAACTGCCATCTAGAATTTATTCCAGGTTGGATGGTAGAGTTTTTATCAGGTAAATATTCCCTGTATTGCAAAGGCTTCTGAGTATCTTCTCTGATATCTTCAGTACTGGCTGCAGGTGTGTATGGTTGGTGACAGTAGATACCATTTTGAGATTGTGACGAAATATAAGAAGAAGAAAAATCCTTTGTATTTTGATCTCTAACAACTGTGATTTTGTTTTGAAGATCTACAGTTAGGTTCACAATACCATCTGGTGTTTCCCTTTCTAACGGCCTTTCGGTTTTCCTTCTTTCAAACATTTCTTTTTTTGCTTTAACATTTGAAAAGTTCATGGGCTCTTCAGCTTTTGGCTCAATTTGATTACTTAAAGCACTAGGCTTTAGGCTGTCTTTTGCTGAGAAGTTCACTGGTTTATTTTGTTGCCACATGTCCTTAGAGATGGCATTTGGCCCAGAAAATACATCATTACATTGGTAGGGAAATATATTTGTGTGCAATCTCTCAGTTTTGCTGATTCTACTCAAAACTTGTCTTCCTTGTTGATTTGCAGATTGTGTCACTATAAGTGGTACACCAACAGAACCATTTCTTATCATATTTGCCTTGTTTTTGATCAGTGGCACAACTCCAGTTGACAAGGTATCAGGCACTGTTTCAGACCATTTCTCCTGTGGTTTTGGAGACATGTCTAGGTAGCTTTTGATAGAATTAGCAGGTGCAGATATTTCTTGACATCCACTTTGAACATATCCTTGTTGTATTGGCACCTGTGAGCCAGCCACTGTTGGCTGCCTTTTAGTTTGTATCTGAGATAGGTGGGTTTCCACAATTAGTGGTACACCAACAGAATCCCCTTGTGAATATGAAAAGCCTGACGGTCTTATCCTTACCAGTGATACTGGATCTGAATAGTTTACCATCGCATCTGATTTACCTGTCTTTGTTGACATATCGATTGTGCTTTTAATAGAGTTTGCTGGAGATGTAGCAGGTGATTTCATTTGGGTAATGACTGATAGCTGTGAAGTTATCTGATTTGAATGGAGAAAGGCCTCAGATTTTCTGTGCCATGGTTGTTGACACAGAATAGAACCTGAGTGATTTTGAAGCTTATTCATATCTGTTTGCTGAGCATTTGCATTTGAACTTCTTAAGTTACCAAGAGGTACTTCAGATGGGCTATCAACAACTAATGGTATGCCAACAGAATTATTTCGTACAAATTCATGTGCACTTGGCTTGCTTCTTGTTAGTGGTAGAGCTTCAGAAAGAGTATCATTCGTTCCCACTTCTAGATGTGCCTCCTTAAATTTGGCAGAAGATTTAGAAGTCATGTCTAGTGTGGCCTTAACTGCATTGGCTGGTGCTGTGGCTTGACAGAGTGTTTTGCCAGTTTCAAGAGATTCTGTAAACTGTCCAAGAAGAGGTCGCTGCCTTGGTAATGATATCCTCCTATCACCACATAAAGTCTCCTCTTTTGTGTTAGAAGATCTTATTTGAATCGTTCCAACAGTAAGAGGAAGCTTTTTCTCAACAGGAACGGAATTAGTATACTCTATTGTTTGTTCCGTTGGCTCTTGAAATTCTGCCTTATTTGACAAGTCAATGGATTCGTGACAACTGAGACTTTTGTCTGTCTTTTCAGAAGGTAATGTTTTTCTCTTTGTCAGTGGCAGTGCCTCACAGATAGGAACAGTTGGCACAACAGTTTGCTGAGTCTGCTGGGTTGTTTTCTTTTTAGACATATCTAATGTAGGTTTAATTGAGTTTGCTGGTGAAGTGTTCTTCTGATATTGCTCAGCTGTTCCATTAGACTGATAAGGAGGAGTTGTGGATATCTGTGGGCTCAGCTGCATTTGCAGGCCCACACCAACAGAGCAATTTGGTTGTGGTTCCTGAGTAGCTACTTGTTTTCTGAAAATTGGGCTTAATAGTGGTGAGGTACATACAGGTTGTGCTGATTTCATTGTTGCAGTTTGTTTAAGACCACTATTGAGGCCAGAGGCTTTACTAGAAACATCAGTAACTGAAGAGCTAACACTACTGTGAGAACTCTCTGACAATTTGGAGGTAGAAGACGGCTTGGGTGAATTGTCTGCTTCAACTTTAGTGCAGTTTGTCTCAGTCATTATATGGGTACTCTGAGAGCCTGGGAGCATTTGGATATGAACTACAGAAGTTACATGGCTGGTTGTAACTTCTGGCCTGGACAATCTTCTCTCTGATTTCTTGTGAGGATCAGCATGCCTGTGATCAGTCTGAGAACATGTTGGACTTTGCTGTAATGTGTTCATTGTGCCATATTCTGAATCAGGCCATTCAACTTCATCTTCCTTAGTTTGTTTGGTAAGATCTACAGCAATGGTAGTCTGGCCAGTCAAGTCAGTGTTCGCCTGAGTATCAATGGACTGTTTCTCTTTGAATCTTTTTAACTTGTACTTTGTGAAGTCAACAACTTCAATTCTCTGTGCAGACTTTACTCTGTCATCGGTTGCACCTTTTTGTTTGACATTTTTGATTTGTTTCATTGTGGCAGAACAGTCTATGACTTTATTGCATATTTGAGAGCTGGCAGTGGTTAAAAGTGATGTCCGATTTCTATTGTAAAGGTAAGCTTCACTGTATGTATCCGAGCTGTCATTTAAAATATGTAACTGGGGTGTAAGTTGCTGAGAGGATTTTTGTGGTTGATTTTGAGACAGGGAAGCACTTTCATCAGTTGCTAAAGAACTGTTCACGTTGCTAATGCTAGACATCCCAGTGACTGTGATTTGATTTGGTTGTGATAATACTCTGGGTCTCTCTGCTTGAGAGGGCTGTCTTGCAAGCCTATGTCGCTGTGGTGAAACTGAAGGTACAGTTGAGGTAGATGTCGTGGATGAAATCTTAATAGAAACTGCCTGTGATGGAGATGCTGCAGAGCTGACACCTGTACTAACAGCTGGTGGTGTCGGGAGTTTCCTTCCTGAATGCACAGGTCCTGGTATTTTTTGAGCTGATGGGCTCCCTGAAAGAATCCTTGATGTCTCTGAAACCTTGTTAGACACTGGTGGTGATGTAGCAGGTGTTGATGACTGTATTCCAGTTTTACTTGTATCAGTCTTGGAAGGCCTTTTAACAGCTTCTCCAGCAGCTGAAACTATAGAGCTTGACTTTTGTCTTGGTGGTTCTGCAAGTACATCCTCTGCAGGTGCAATCCTGATTTCAGGAATTTGGGAGTGTCTATTTGGAAAGATTTGTGTTGAACGATACCTTGGAGAATGTGCTGATGAGGTTGTATTTACATCTGCTATTGCCTGATTCTTCCAATATGGCCCTCCATGTCCACCTTTCAGTGACTTTAAAGTCATATCAGCGGCCTCTATTGGTTCCTCTTGATGGTCATGAGTATTTTGTAACGATTCTACATTGATCTTTTTTAGCTTGTACACAGAAAAGTCTACAGGTTGTTCTGCTTGGGAAGATAGCGATTCCTGAAACATTTGAGAAAAGCTTTCCAAATTCATGTTCATTATTTTCTCACCCTTTTTGAGTGCAGAGGTTAGGTTCACAGGAGCATCAGAAAGAACTAACCCATTCTGCTGGTCACCTTGAATCCAGAAGCCTTCATTTTCAGTGTAAAAGGGGATTTTAAAACCACAAAGGGTAACTTTATCCCTTTCTTTTTGTTTCAGAATTTTAGCAATATTTTCAGTGATATTTCCAAGAGCTTGTACATCCTCCGGTGTAGCACAGGCATAGAGATGTTTACCAGCTCTGTCAGTTAAAAGAGAATAAATGTAATCCTCATTTGTATAGACATAATATCCACAGTCCCCAGCCTCAGCTGGCCACCACAGCCCTTGTTCCAATAGTAAAAGCCATTGTTGATACCACTCAGAGTCCTTAAATAGCATTTGTTCTTCTGCATCTCCTGTAATGCCTGCAGATCTGCTTAAATCCAGGGCACCACGTCTTAAATCCATTGGACCCTTTTTTGTGGCAAGTTGTTTTAAAAACTCAGTTGCTGATTTCAAATCAAAGTCTTTATCTTTTAAATGACTAACAGTAGTTTCTTCCACCATTTTGCTAAATTCCTGTCCTCTGCATTCAGTGAGCGACTGGCATCTACTTAACTGGGTCTTTGTTTTTTCCGTAGACAGATTCAGCGCACTGCCTCTAACGATCCAAGGTTTAGCATTTCCAGCAAGATTATTCAATTGGTCACAGCTACTCCAGGATTTGTTATCTCTGCAGCTCATGTCAAACAGAATAACATCTTCACCTGGCTCAAGGAAACGATTTCTGCTTCCAAAAAGCTGGGCAGCAGAATCCCTCCAAGGATGCGAGGGTACATTAAAGCCACTAATGTCCATTTCTTTAGGTTTCAAACATGTTTGATTCTCCCATTGAGGTGGTCTAACTGTAGGAGCCATATGCCCTTGGTATGTTTGGTAGCCTTCCTGGACTTGAGTTGCAAGGGATTCAGCAAGGATATAATCATTGAGTTGTTGCCACAAAAGAGCTTCAATAAGACACTGATGCTCATAGAGGTCTGGTGGAATAACACCATGCTCTGTAAAGTTGTATAAAAGATCCTTGTAACCATACTCATCTGCTGTTCCATACAAGAGACGTTGTATTTCCTCAAGATAACGTCGCGTTGGAGAAATTGTAGGATCTTGCAAGCCCTGAGAATGTGTGGCTTCTTTACAAGTCTCAACAGTGGAAGTGACTGGACTGCCACTCGTTAGAGTTGCTGTACTTGAATGGATATCCACCTTACTCTTTGGTAGTAAATGATCGAAGCAGCCTTTTTCATTTTCCTTTCCAGGAGCAGAAGTACTGTCATTGGTGCCTGTTTTTAAAATACTTGATAACAGACTAGGAGACCTGCTACTTGCGCTGGTTTTTTGTTCTTCCTTTCCAAGTTGAGGAGTAGATGGCTGCTGTGTTTTTGATGGTGATTCCTCAGTGGCACTAAAAAGGCTTTTGAGAAAACCTTTTTGAGATGTACTTTTTAAGTCCTTATCTTTATCTCCCACATCTTGGGAGGAATGCATTTCTACAGGTTTAGTTCTCTGAATCTGAGGTCGGCCCTGTCCTGTATGTGGCTGCTTTGGTTCCTGTATTTTCTGATCAGCAGGTGGGGGTGGCGACTGTTCCACAGTACCTGAAATTTTGTTTAAAATGCCAGAGAATAATCCCCCTGATTCAGACTGAGCTGGAGTTTGTCCAGGCTTATCAGATGGCTGACCTCCCTGTACAGGTTGAGGTGACGGTTGTTCCTGTGGTGCGCTGTCACCGGATGCAAGCTTAAGAAAACCTGAGAGCAAGCCTCCACTTTGACTCGGCTGCTGAGTTCCAGTTTGTTGAGAGCCTGTTTTACCAGATTGCTGCTGCTGTTGTTGCTGAGGTGATGTTTGACTGAACAGACCAGACAAAAATCCTCCTTGCTGACCTGTTTGAGATGACTGTTGACCTACAGGTTGGCTGGGTCCAGCTAAATTTGATTTATTGCCTTGTTGAGATGCAGTCTGTGGGGTGGGCTGTTGTGGTGCATTATCACTAGCAGCCAATTTATTAAAAAGCCCTGACAATAGTCCCCCCTGTTGTAGCTCTGGTGCAGAGGCAGCACTTTGCTGAGGTATTTGGTTTTGTCTCCGGAGAGGTTGTCTGTTACCTTGTTGTGGTTGCTGTTGGTTTCTACTGACAGGTGGCTGTTGCTGAGGTGGAGGAGTAGGACCTGTTGAAAATAACCCAGAGAAAAAGCCTCCCTGTTGACTAGATGCTTGTTGAGTAATGTTAGGCCCTGGTCTTTGTGCTTGTTGCTGTTCAGGTTGACTCCCCACTGTAGACTGTGGAGTAGCTGCATCTGTAATTTTGCTAAATAATCCACTGAGCATCCCTGCAGGACTACTGGGGGGTTGCTGTGGTGGGAGTTGTTTTTGCCGTTGTAGGTTTTGCCTATTGGTGGGTTGCTGAATGGGCTGGTTCCCAGGTTTGACAGTCCGCGACTGGTTTTGTGAGTGCTGGGTTTGGTTAGCTGGAGCAGAGTCTTGAGCTCCCATTCCAAAAAGACCAGAGAGGAAGCCACCTTGCTGAGGAGGATGTTCTTGCTGGGAACCAGTTTCTGGGAATTTTAGCAAACCTCCAAACAATCCACTAGGTTGTGGTGTTGTTCCTGTTTCTGTTGGAGGTGGTTTGGGGGGTGTTTGGTCTGTCTGTTGCTGCTGTTTGCTTGGTTTCTGGTCTGAGACTGCAGGCTGTTTTAGCTGTGGGTCAGATGGAGTCCCTCCTGACAAAATCCCTGCTGACTGAGTAGGAGTCATCCCTTGGCTCAAGTTTTGATCAGATCCTTCCATTTTTGCTTTATGGTCAGCCACTTCTGGTTGTAACTCATGGCTAGCAAGATTTGGTTGAGACCCAGACACTGTGTCTGTGGCTTTTTTTAAGATCCCAGATAACAGTCCTACAGATGATGGCTGAGCAGAAGTAGGCTGTTCTTGCTTTGGAGTTGAAATTTGACTAGATTGTCCTCCTGGTAAAGTGGATGAGGACTGATTCGTAGAAGCAGAGACATCAGAGGCAAATTTTAAAAATCCAGACAACAGTCCTCCTGACTGTTGTGTGGCAGACGTTTGCTGTGTTTGGGGAGAAGACTGGGAAGGTGGTGAAAATAGACCTGAGAACAGCCCACCCTGTTGAGACTGAGTGTTTCCTCCTTCAATTTTCATTACAGAAGAATCAGAATCAGTTGATCCAAGTTTCAACAATCCAGAAAGAAATCCTTGAGTCTGTGAGGCTTCTGGTTGCGATTCATCTTGTTCCACAGATTTGGGAGGACTTTGATTTTTAGATGTCGCAGTTGATTCAGACTGAACATCTGGCTTGGACTGGGAATCTTTTTCAGATGACATTTGCTCTTGGCACAAAGGTTCTGTTTTGCAAACGGTGCCCTCTGTGATATCAGACACTATTTGTTCAGTTTGGTCAGTAGGTTTGGTTAATATCACGGTGGGAGTCATTTGTTGCTTCATGGTTTCCTTAGCTGGTTCATTTGGGGTTACTTTAAAAAGGTTTGAAAACCACCCAGTTTCTGTGTTTCCTTTGGGTAAACTTTCAAGAAGTGCTGCACGACTTGGAGAGGGTGTTCTTGTAGGGGTTGGGGTTGGACTCTTTGGCGTGGCACTGGCATCTTCACCAGATGCAAACTTAAGAATCCCTGATAGCATGCCCCCTTCTGCCTGTGGTGGGGCTGTTGTTGTGGAAATATTTTCTGAGAAAAATGGAAGTTTGAGTTTGGTACCTAAAAATGACTCATCTGCAGGCTTGGTGTCACTCTGCTGGGAACTTTCTGGAGGAGTTGTTGACATTAGTGAAGAAAGAGACTTTTTAAAAGGACTGAAAAATCCTGCTTCCTCTGAACTGCTTTCAGGTTTTGGTTCAGGTACTGGTGAAGATTTTCTTTGCTTAACATCAGGTAGTTCACCAGAGGACTCTGTCTCTGGAAGAAGCTCTACTGATCCACTACCAGTTTCTTGGAAAAACTCGATTGATCCACTTCCTGTATCTGACAAAAGATCAACTGATCCACTGCCAGAGCCTGTTCTCATTTCACCTGATAATTGCCGGTCTGTTTGTGATCCCTCTCTAATAGTACTCACCGTTTTGTTTACAGGGCCTTGCTGGGAGTCATTGATTGGAGCAGATGCACTTCTTTGCTCTGATGGCTGAGGTGATGGGTCTCTAGATGGTGGTGCACTAGAAAAAAGTCTCAAAGGACTAAGTCTTCCTAACATGGATTCAAAACCAGATGTAGCTTGTTTAGAACCGCTTCCTTGTGAATCTGTACTAAGTGTCGCCGTCTGACTGGCGTCAGCTTGCTGGTTGGATTCGGAAGATTGAAATGGCAAAAGAGACTGAAGGGAAAACTTTTTTTCTGATGTGGGTTCCTGAGAGGCAGGTGGAACTATAGCTACGGGTGGGGAAGTACCACCACTTTTGGGAATAAATGAAAGCAGCTTTGAAATGCCCGACTCAGGTTGGGGTGATGATTGAGAGGTAGGTGGTTCTGTGGCAGTAGCACCAGAGGTTTCTGTGACTTCAGTATTCGCTTTGGGGATCAAAGAGAGAAGTTTTGAAATACCAGAGTCTGCTTGGGTTGGTTGGGGAGATGGAGTTGTACCAGTAGCATCTCCCTCAGTGGCAGGCTTTGATCCTGTTATTGTACTAAACAATGAACTCATTGCATTCTTTACTCCAGCTATGCCCTGTTCAACAGCACTATCCTCCTTAGTATCAACTTTGACATCGTCATTACTACTCTCTTTAGGTTGCACAACTTTAGCATCAGTTGGCAGTGCTGGGAGTTTTCGTCTAACTGGTTTAGGCATTGATTCGTAGTTGCTGATCTCCTCTTCTTTTACAGCTAAGTATTCCGACACCGAGTGAACTAAACTCTTTAGTTCATCCATTGGATCTATATATTCTTCACCTGGTTCCTTCACCGGCGACAACATAGGATCTTGTCCATGACTTGACCTCCTTTTACTTGAAAAGTCTTCTCCGTAAGGCGGCATATACTTGCCAGGGTAGTAATAACTTTCATATTCATAGCAAGTATCTCCCTCAGTGAATGTCAGGTCATCTAATTCCTCCTCAGAGCCAAAGGAATACTGCATCTCATCTGAACCAACTGAGTTATATTCCCCTCTCTCCCTGATCCTTTCAGCCTCTTCCCGAGCAGCTTCCTCCTCACGAAAAGCTGCATAGTTCTCAAGTGTGTCTTCTAAAGCAGTTTTGGCCCACAGTCTAGTTTTGAAAAGTAGACTCTCTCTATCTGACAGCTGTCGTAGCTGTTTAGCAGAGGGTATTATATCAATTTCAGGAGGTGACGATTCATCCTCAAAGCTGCCGGCTTCCTTGTAGACTAACCGCACTTCTCCACTGCCGAAGGCACGCCTCCGTCTGTGTGTCCTGCCATCCAGCTCCAGCAGGTCCTCTGGGAAATGTGCATCACATTCCACTGTCTGATAGAATCTGCTGACTCTGGACTCGGATGGACTGTCACTAATTTTATAGATGATGCTTTTGTCCTCATCCTCCCACATTTTCTGCTCAGCATCCAAGTAATCGTCCAAGACACCAGAGTCAGGCACTTTGTATTTACTCTCCCAGTCCTCCACACCCATACCTGAATCAACAGGGATTATTTTTACTCCACCCTTACTGTTTGATTTCCTAAAAATAAAGTTAAAAGTACCAAGTGGGAAGCAGCAGAGGACGATGCAAAGAAAAAAGAAAGAAAAAGATATTAAGCATTAGACATGAACCAAAAGCAACAGATCATGCAGAAAAGAAAAGCACTGTAGAATACCTGTGTAGTAAAAAAGAAAACAAAAGACAAGAAATACAGACAGAGGAAAAAGTATGTGATAGTGTGCAAATTTTCATGGTCCAATTTTTTTGTCAGAAAGTTATGCTTTGACATATGTCAGTTGTGATTGAGAAGTTTTCTATTTTCGCAAAACAAGTTGGGTATAATGGCTTTTCTCCGATTTTGGCAATACATTATATAAAAAAATATTGGTTTCCCATGGCAACACACTCTTTAAATAGAGTAAAAAATAAAACAGTGTGCATCTTATGAGCTACAACACTCATAAAAACCTTTCCTGATTTCAACCTTCAGTGATCTGCCTTTCAAGGTCACCTTATTGTGCGCCTCTGGACTAGTTCCAGTGTAGCTGCCATTTATAGGTCACTCTGTGGAAGTCCTGCGATCACTATTTGCTCATGCACATTTGCATTTCCATCATAGAATTCAAACAAACATCTGTGTCAAGGGTCATTACAGGTGAGGAGAGCTGTCTACAATGTGGACGCAAAATAGCACAGTCAGGTCAGGAGGTCAGATACACAACAAAAGACATGCTAGGATTTGTGTGTGTGTGTAATTCACAGGGTTATGCACCCTCAATTTGTCCTTCATTGTGCCACTGTCAGCTTGGCTTTCTACTGTGACATGCTGAGGCATCCATGGGGAGACATTTGATGAAAACAAAATTAACTGTGGTGCTTTCATGAATGCCGCAGCAACACCATCTTCAATCATCACTGCTGTACTTGCTATAATTTCTTTCCTAGATTTTTGTCCTCTTTCCCAAATTGATATTCAAGTCAGTGGGACGCCTTTTGAGAGAGCGGTGGAGATGCATCTGAAGTCGGAGTGGTCAGAGAGAGATTTAATTGAAAGGGCTACCATTCATTTATATCAGATTTGGCTTTTGATTTTGATCTTAGGCGGTGAGTTACTCAAACATAAAAATGTTCAATCAATTAGACTTAACATACTTCAGTAAAAAAGTTTTGACAGAAGACAGTATTTTTATATATGCAGTGAGAGCATAGTTCACTCAAAAAGTGCCACTTCTGCTATCAAACTGTTGCCATTTAAAACAGGAGGGTAAAACATAAGGCCTGGGGCCCAGAATCGGCTCAGCAAAAATTCAAATCTGGCCCACTTGATGTCTTTGGAAAATGTAGAGAAGGGCATAGACTTTAGACTTTTCATTACAAAAGAAATGAAATAATAAAGAATCAAATTACAGAAAAGTTCCTATTTTTCACTTCATCTACTAGTGAAATGTTTTTATTGTGCGTCCACAGTAAAACGAATAAATAAAACAGGACAATTTCTGTCTAAATTTCTAAAAGCTTGTTCTTTATAATTACAGGATAATCTGCACAATGAGCTATTAAGAAGTTATTCTGTAATTTTACACATTAATTTCTTATAATTTAAGACCAAAAAGTTGTGCTGATGGATGACTTTCATTAACTAAAGCAGCACATCATTTATCATGCAAAAATAAATAAATAAATGAAAAATAATTGAGATGTACTGTTAAAATCCCACATGTCAGGGATTACATGCGCACTTAAACAACTTTACCGACAGAAAAGGGACGTTTCACTGGTCCAGCCCAGTTAAGATCTAAGCCCTGTTTTAAAAACATTAATAAAGGATTCTTAACTATTATTAATATTAACTAAATCACTAAAACCAAAGGCACAAGGAAGAGTAGTGGATTAGTGTGAATAATTCATATAGAATTATTTACTAGCTTTAAACTGTATTTGGAGGCAAAGAGTGACCATGAAAATATTAACCTCTAGCAGTGCTGCAGTGATGTGCTTGCTTATGAGTATTTTTAAGTGAGCATATATTTACCTGGGCCCCCTCATTTCTAGCTCATAGCTATGCACAGAGTCAGACTCCTTTGACAGTGTTTGATGTTGAACCCTGCGCATCATGGGATACTGATGCACTGAGGAATTTGTTTGGGAAGTGTTGTGGAAGGGTGGAGGTTTGTTTCCAGTTTCACTGTCCCAGTCGTCCACTGCACTGTCATGGTCATCAAAAGCTGGGTGGAAGACAACAAAAACACAGTAAAGAATAAGATCATGTCCACCCTCTGCAGAATGCTGCCTGCACTTAGAGCACAGCCAAACAATGAAAATATCTGAGTAAATGGCTCCCTCTTGGGGTAACAGGCATGTATTACAAAGTGAAGGAAGTTAAAGCCCAAAATGATGGGAAATGATGGGATATGTTTGCTAGAAAACATATCAAAGTGCCACATAACAAAACAACATGCCAACAAATGAGGGACTCGCATTTTATATTTTGACCAAAAGAATTCAAGATTTTTAAATTTCATTTACAGCAATCGTAAAGAATAAAGAGCTAACATGCAGTGGTACTTGTTTTCAGTAGGCACCATCCATACCATGCAGTCATAGACAGAAAATACAAGTGACAGAGGGGAGGAAACACCGCCATACGTACTCTGTTGGTCACTCCATCCAAAATAACTCCAACTGCCTGGTGGCATGGAGGCAAAAATTAAACTTTGTTACTGCAGAACGAAGCCAGTAAGTGTTACTGATGATGGCCGAATGAGAGTGTAACATGGTACTGAACACATCCAAAGAGAGATGGATGAGAACTACGTGAAGAAATGCGGTGAAGACGAAAATGAAGTAATGTGATGACTGAGTTAAATCACACAAAAACAACAAAACAGAAAAAAGTATTTACAGTCAGTAAGTTCATATCCGTGTACAAGTAACTACAAATTTATACTTTATTATTTTATACTTTGACTACTTATTATTATCAGGCGGTGAAACGGCTTCACACCCAAAATCCAGCAGAATTTCTCACAGTAGCTGAAAATTATATCTCCGCTCATCTTACACAGAGTGAGATGACTTTGTCCAAATCAAAGTGAAAGTTTAATACTTACAGCACTGGGAAGGCACAGATGGCATTCTTCTTCTCTGGCCCTCATCTTGTGATGGATACTGCAAAGATTAAACAAAACATAGAGGAGAATTAGAAGCATTAAGATATCAAAGAAATGCCTTTATTGGAATATGGGCTTGTCACTGCAGTTCCTATAAACCCCCTGCTACTGTTTCCCATGTTATGTCAGTAGGTGGAAGCAGAGCAGCAAAACAAAGTGCCACGTCACTGAGAAGCCCACACAGTGTGAAACAATATGATATTAAAGCACACAGAGTTTGTAGATAAAAACTCAAGCATCAATTACTCAATATCTCTAACAGCTGATTAATATATAACACAGTAACAGGAAAACAGAATATGCAGTGAAGTTACCTCATTATGTATCCGCTCCAGTTTGCTGGTCCAGTACTGAGCCTCGTCTTCGGGAATGTCTGGATAAACGTATGGGACAGAAGAAATATGGAGTGAGTTAAAATAGTGACAGGCGATTACAAGGTGGTGAAAAAGAACGTGTGGAAGAAATACAGGTGCATGGAAAAGGGGGAATTTAGGTTTAAATACATAACGGGAGATGACAGAATATGAGGCAAAGTGCAGAAAGAAATGAAGGACCATTTCTTTAGCTCCACCCTTCCATCATTTGCCACTCCTCCATGCTCCCTGCCCCATCCCATCCTATTCTGTCTGCAGGTTGATGAGGTTCCCTTTCAGGGGCCTAAAGGTTCTTCCCAAAGAAAAGGGAGTAGCAGAAGAAAAAAACTTAAGCATAAGAGGAAATGTGAAAGAGCAGTCGTCTCTGCTGTGGTTCCCCAAGAAAAAATAACCAAATAATATTTCAGCTTATGTTTCAGCAAAATCTTGTACAAGCAGATTTATGGCCATACTATCGAGAAAATTATCTAGATCCTCATACTCATATATACTCATATTTCATGCCTGGGTTTCTAAATGTTAATTTTTATCAAAATAATTTTAAATGTTAGTAACTGGGTAATTGCCTTGTAGATGATATCACACTCATTGGCTGCAAAAACATATCTTTAAACTAAATTCTATTCATCTGAAATTGAATCATCAATCGGACTTCAATCTATGAACAAACTACAGGCGATAGCTTTAAAATATATGATGCATGAGATTCATTTCACAAAGTCTGTCAATCTGTGCCAAAACAGTAAAATCATTACAGAAAACCTGTTAGACCACAGCTAGAATTCAAAGAAATGCGTCAGTGTGGCTCTTTGGCTTAACCATTGTTCAGTGGTATAGCGGCTCAGGGGTGATGCCTTTTCTTAAGAAGAAAGCTGTTAAACGGTGATTCAGACTTTGCACAATGACTTTTCTGCAGAATACAGTTAAAATTCCAACAATTACACCTTTCTTCTCTGCACTTTCAAACTTTGCAGACCAGTTTTCACCCACAAGCTGAGTGTGCGTTACAAGAATGTTGAATTAGCCATGATCAGGACCTGGTGGCAATTTTATGTTTGTTGGATGTAAAAGAAAGTGGATTACTAGATTACTCTGAAAACGAAGAAACATTGTCAGACAGGATTTGAATTTCATCTTCCATTATCCACATTCACTTGGCAAGGCGAAAAATCTGCAGAGCTACCTGGTGTGGCGACAACAGAGTAGCTGAAAGTAGCTTTATAACAATTCAATCAAGCAGTGAAAAGGTCACAAAATCCCAGCACTGTAATTCACATATGTCTGGTCAATGTTCAAGTATCAATGCAAACTGCAGCAGTCAAGTTTCAGTCAGTGCTGCAGCAGGTTTCACATGTCTGCTTCACCTCACATCCCTGCATCTCACCCCGCGGCCTCCCCTCAGCTCAAGCTGTCTCACCGAGCAGCTGTGCGTTACGATTTAAAAACTTTGAGGCATTTGTCAATGTGTTTTCTAGATGATATGTTGTGCTAACTGATGAAAAATAGAACTAATCACTGATTAGAACCTACGTTGTTAATTGCAGGTCACATACCTTCTCCTGTTTTTGAGGATTTATCAAAAATAGAAACTCTCCATCTTTTTTTAAGTTGAGCAGACATGAACCACAGTTCCACTGTTGACAAACAGTGAAGGTGGACGGAAAATGGCAGCTCAAGAAGACACACTTCAGACAGCTTCTTGAGATTAATAGCTTGCAGAGGAAACAAACTGTTCCACAGTTACGTTGCTATTTCAGTCAGAACACTGATAGTGGGGAAAAAATTATTTCCATTTGCAGTAATTTACATTCGTATTTACGGCTCTGTTTAGAGCACACATTCCTGCTGTCCAGTGTGCACACGTGGAAGTGTGGAGGCAGCAAAACCCCAGCATAGAGCAGAGCTCAGTGACAACAGATATGATGTTAATTGGGTTACATGCAGCACTGGGAGGAGGAGGTGGGTAACAATGCGGTCTGCAGATGCAGAACTACTGTGGGCATGCTAACATCAAAAGTGCCCCATATATGAAATCTACCAGCTGGATGGTCACAACAGGATCAACTGCTGATCTGCCAGCTTTGCTTGGTGACTGCACTCCAGAAATAAAAACAGCAATTAGGACAACAGCAGAGCACGCACTCCAGCCACTGCTGTGTTTTTCCCTTTTAAATACATCAATTCAAATTATCCTAAACTGCACAAAAATGTACTATCTTGAAAAATGAGAGGCAAGCAAATATTACCAAGCACAATTCTTCACCTCAACTCTTCCATGGAAGAGGAATAAAAATAGAGGACTGAGGAATATTTAGGAGTGAAATGTTACAGTGAATAAATCTTTCATAAAAACTTTATGAAGCCTAATGGTTCTTCCACAAGTTCTGATATATGAGGGATTCTACAGGAAGTCTTAGAGGATACAACATGGCACAAGTAAAACTCCAAACAGCTATATTTAGTGCAATGTTTAGAGTCTAACCACTCTGAAAGATCTCACATGTTGCTAAGCTGTGGATAGTTGTTATGTTCAGGTTTTATTTTGAAGTTAAAATGCTTTAAATAGTTATTATCTTCAAAATTTTAATTGTTATTGCTCTCACCCAGCATAGATTTTCTTAACCACTGATTTAACTTAGAACAGACAACGACACGATGTCACATCCACAAATATGGCCGATTCAGAATCACCGGTGAGCCTAACGCATATATCTTTGGACACAAAAAGATAAGTTTTCTTTTGTGAGAAAATGTGTTTGCACAAATATACAGACCGAAGGGCAACTCAAAGCGAGTGTCCATCAGCACTTGGTGCGGAGTTGGGTTGGTGGTGCCGCAGATCTCATCCTCCCTCATTAACACCTCAGAGTCCAAAGACGTCCACTCTCCTGGTCCCTCCTAGAAGACAGAAAAGCAGATGCAAAAAGAAAGGTAGTCAGGAGAGAGCCAGGAAGACTAAAACAAAGAACAATGCCAAACATCTGCTTTGTGGGAAACAGCATCAGCAGAATAATGGAGGGTGCAGGAGGGCTTATTAGGAATATCATCCACTGAACCTGAGCAAAGATGAAAAGATGAGGAACAACACTGGCAGTTCAGATGTTGAAAAAAAGAAAAAAGAAGGTGAGTGTATGCTGTGCTTCATACTTAGACGCCAAACATTGAGGCTACATTATTAATGACTACACAGGAGCTGCTGCCTCGCTTTAAAACTGCAGAAAAAGTAATGAGGTCTACAGGCGAGATCGGCCTGCCCACAGTCCGACAAAATGACTTAGCCAATGCTTCACCTGTGAGAGGGCTTTTTAAGACTAAGCTAAAAGGGAAAGATGGAGATTTAATAAGTAAGCACTGCTTGGCAGATGGTGTGTGTGTGTTTACTTTAAGGGCTGTTGCTAGCATAAGTAGCCTGAGCTGCAGATACACCAGATCTAATTTAACTGTAATGGTAAAAACCAGTGTAACCATCTGTTCAGTTCAAATATAATCAGATACAAATAATAACCCTAACCCCAAAATTACTAAATTAAAACTTTATCAGTAGCTTTGTTGTGGTGTGTGATCAGTTGCATCTTGTTGGGTTCAATTATGCTTGAGGTGTGTCCCGCTGTGGCAGATTCACTGACCGATTAAACTGTTTGGACCACAGCTGACTGGAAGCTACACTTCCAGTTGGCAGTTGACTGATCAAATATTTCAAATTATGCTTAAACTGATTCATGCTTTGCAGTATTTATTTGAATAAAACCTGATCTCTACAATAACCGCAAAAGAACCAAGGCATTCACAGACGGGAGAGCATCAAGTCTGCTTTATCAGGTATAAGAAGTACTAAAAAGAGCAGCAAGTGTGTAAAAATAACAATCAAGTTCCCATTTGTATGTTGAAACAGGTCCTGGTTGTTATAGTCAGTCTTGCTGTTCACACAGGCCATTAAAAAGCAAAGTCCACAATAATTCTGTGGAAGTGTGAGGCTATCAAATCAAGAAAATGTTTTCTTTTGTGTCAACTAAGGGGCACAAACTAATGCACGAACCATGGCCACGGCTCATTTATGTTTAATGCCGAAACCTAACAAGTGAGTCAGAGTGAAAGAGAGCAAACAAAAACAAAAAAGGTCTCAATGGGACGCAAACCAGGGTCTCCTGGTTGAAAAGCCCGACACTTAAATCCCCCGACCCAAACCTTCCAATGCAGATTTTGCATGTGTTTAAAATGGAGCTGTTATCTCTCAATATTTGTGCAGACAGGGTGTCAGGGCGCTCACTCCAAAGGACGCCTTTCACTCAATGCTGACATGCTGGAAGTAACTGACAGAACAGCGCTATTACAGCATGCTCCTCGACGGGGAAGGTTTATTTTAGAACAAACCATTAAGCATTGATTAACTTTGAAAAACGAGTAATTTTATTTGACTTATACCTTAAACTTTGCATATTGAAATTAAACTGAAACCATGAATATGTGCTCATAGTTCATGTGCAGAACTCTGCGTCTAGTGACATAACCAGGTGATGTTGTTTTAAGCCCTTCGTGTCCACATGCATGTGAGGACAAAGAGATTAAAGGGTGTGTTACCTCGTCAGACTGTCGAATGGAGCTGAGGGGTATCAGCGCCGTGCCGATCATCGTGTCCCAGATCAAACCTTTGTTCCACAGCTCCACCACCAGCCCGGACTCTAGATGACTGATCTCACTGGGAAAAAGACAAACACATCACCTATATTACAGTCAAAGTTAAAAGCTCTGTACCAGTGTATTAGCCATAGAGATTATTAACTAGAACACGTCTGTGTAGTTGTTCAGGTGGCAAACTGCTGTGAGTGACCTCTGGTCACCAGCTTCAAAACAAAGACGCACAACTGTTCTGCAGGTTTGAGAACATTTGCAAACACACTCAGGTTCATAATAGAACATTATTAATATATAACTTTGGTGGGAAATCACATCCTTCACTTTTCTCTTTGTACCGTTGTTGCACACTGATGTGACTGTCAATCACTGCCGTGTATAAACAAAGTAGGAGGTGTTGTCTCGCTCTGAATTTGTCGAGCTGTCGTATAAACTCCACGCAGTCTTTGGTGATGTCTCGTATGACTTTATTACAAATGTGAGAGCCGTGGAAATCAAAATGAGGCAGGGATGAATATAGGGCCTTATGCTGAAGAACCCAGAGTTTACAACTTGATTTATCAAATATCACAAAAAAAAAGAACACAATTTCACACAATTAGCTACAACAATCGTCACGATTTGTGACAAATGGACATCAATAAAAGTGATAATGAAGATTTAGAAGATGGTAGTGAGACCTGTTACGATTTATGGTTTGAAGATGGGAACAGTGAGAAAAAGGAGGCAGGGGTGGAGGGGAAAGATGTCCAGATTTTAGAATAGAATTGAATAGAATAGCCCTTTATTGTCATTTTGAATGTACAATTAAATTGTAGGTGCTCCACAACAAGTGTGCTGGAATAAAATATAAATAGCAGACAGTAGGAATAAATGGCAAACAGGATCCTGTCCACCAGGATGAATAAGAGATGAGTGCATCAGAGGGAGCGCTCAGGATGAGAAGTTAGGAGACAAAGTTAGGAGGCAAGGCTGAAATGGTGTGGACATGTGCAGAGGATGGACAGTGGATCTGTGAGACAAAGGGTGTTGAATCTGGAGCTGCCAGGCAGGAGGAAAAGAGGAAGCCCTCAGTGTATATTCATGGAAGTAGTGGAGGAAGACATGCTGAGTGGTGCGGTGACCCCTGAAAAGAGCAGCTGCAACAAACATCCCAATACGCTTCATCAAGGGATTAAAGACAATCCCAAGTTCAGTTACATCAAACATCTATTATACTGTAGTCAAAAGAAGACTGTCATGTCCATCCATTCATTTATCCAATTCAGGGTTGCATGGACGCCGGAGCCGTCATAGGATGAGAGGCGGAGTGCACCCTGGACCAGACTGCTGCAGGGCTAATGCAGAGAAACAACCATTCACACCAAGGGCTACATTAGAATCAGCAGTTAACCTAACGCCACTACACGCATCTCTTTGGATTACGGGGAAGAGGCCGGAGAGAATCCACACAAACACGGGGTGAACATGGAAACTCCAAAAAAATCCAGATGGTGGATTTGAGCCCGTGCTCTGCTACCCACCACACCACTCCGCTGCCCATGCCAACGGTCATTTCCATCTGTAGCAATTCATCTGTGGCACATCTGTGTTCAGAGCATACCTGCCTTCCCTTTAATATTATATGACTTTCACAAATTGGGTGCACAGAAACTGACTGGTTAATCCATCAGCTGATGCAGGCCGACACTGAGATCAGCTGACCCGCTAAGCTTGTCTCTGAGCTCAATTCTGTGGCCTACCTGACTTAATGCTACCCTCACTTAGTGCTTACTTGTTATTTGTCTAATAACAACTTAAATAATTAGTGATTATGACACAACAGTTGTTTGGTTCAAGGCTTATCATTATATACTCTGTGTGTGCCACTAACCTCAGCACACTGCAGTACCGCTCTCCTCCCAGCAGGTCTGTAAGTGGGCCAGTATTATCTCAAAGAAGCGAGGCTGAAGGGTGACAGCCGTCTTTTTCTGACAGATCTTTTAAAAAAAAGAAGACGGCAGCCAAACCGTCTCCGCTCCTCATCTGCATATTCATATTCACAGTCCCATTCATATTCATCTTGCCTCAGTTTAGCTGTCAGTCATCCAAGATGACTCTTCACAGCTGGGATGATGGAGAGAAGAGGGTGTGTGGGAGATGCTATGTGAAAAGTTTGCACTTGTGTACGTGTGTGTGCTTGCTGCCTGATGAAGGAAAGTCAAACCAAAATGGTGATGTTCCTAAATGTTAGCATGGTTAATATTAAACACTGATGTGTTTTTGGCGGTTTGCTATTCCAACTATGTAAAACAGCGCCATTAATGACGCTCTCATTGAGGAAAGCAAAATGACAGCAGAGGCCAGAGACCAGGTCGATGGAAAATTCTGACTTTTATCTGTGAATTTTAAACAGCAGGAATCAATTCAGCTCCACAATATAACTGACACACAAAAACATTCTGCACATATTAAATCTTTCACATCATGGATGCTCGTAAATGTAAACATATAAACACAATGTTTGTTGACCATTTGTCATGAATAAGAAAACATTGATGACATTAAAATGTTCTTTTTTTTTTCCTTATTTTCACTTGTAATGTATGTGATACAAAAATAATGTTTTAATGAGTTCATTATATGCAGAAAACCAAATAAAATGATTAATACCTTGTTTGGTCTTTTATTAAATCAATTCAATTCAAATGTATTTACTAGGGCTGCAACGATACACAAAATTCACGGTTCGATATTTTTTCGATACAAAAAAATGTTCATGCCTTTTTAATTTGTCATTTATTAAAATTATAAATATATATTTTAACTCAAAAGTACAGTTTTTAAATGTAATGTTGCTGAAACAACAAAGTAATAAAATACTAAATCTATCTGATGGAGAAATCCCTCATCTTTGGAAAAGAGAGTTTATTACAGAGAAATGTCTCTTTCCAAAATAAAAGCTATACTATACGCTTCTTCTGGGCTATATTCTCAGCAGCATATTAAACATATCAGGTCCCCATAAGGAGAATCCTGTGCTAACGGCTGTCTAAATGACTCGGGTAAAGTTTGTAGCATGCTGCTTGTTGTTTTTGTCTGCTTCCACTTGTCTTTGCACTAGGATGATGTCAGAGTAAATGTGCAGTCATATTCGTTGTGTTCCCACTAGTGCTGTCAGCCTTAATCTGAAATGACGTTAACGCCACAACACGGCAAATCTCCGTTAACGAGCTACCGCGGATCGCCCCGTGCGTGGGGCTGGACGGCGTCAACACGTTAACGAGCTAACTGCGCTAACACACTAGTTCCCACCAATTGAGCATTGCGTGGCACATCCGACATACTGTTTTACTTTTGTCCACGACGCGCTTACCTTCAGGGTCATGCTTCACATGAAAACCAAAATAGTTCCAAAGGCCAGATCTGAATGAGGGTGGGGGAGGTTCAATTCTGTCTTGCTAGCTTGCCCTGCGCTCAGTGAATCTGCGTTCGACTACTCCGCCTAGGCTGCACTGTCAAGCGCAGATCCACTGAGCGCTCAACACAGACAGCATCGTCAGAAGGAAAGTTGATAAAATAAATTAAAAATTTTGTATTGTTCATACATATGCGTACAGAACCGAAAGCACTGTATCGAACGGTTCAATATCGATACGAGTATCGTTGCACCCCTAGCATTTACATAGCAGCAAACTACAACAGCAGTAAGGTGAAGACCCTACAATAATAAAGAGAAAGCCCCAACAAATGGAGCAAGCACTTGGTGACAGCTGGAAGGAAAAACTCCCTTTTAACAGGAAGAAACCTCTGGCGGAACCAAAGACATGCTGCTGAAGATGGCCACAGATGTGACGTGTATAAACACAGTGAGTGGAAAAAGGTGAGTGAAGAAGAAACAGTGCATCATGGGAATCCCCCAGGAGACTAGACCTATTGCAGCGTAACTAAGGAAGGATCCAGGGTCACATGATCCAGCCCTAACTCTAGCTGTGTCCCAAAACGTAGGCTTCATCCTCCTGAGGCGGCATTTGTAGACCGATTACGTCACAGCGATGCGACGAAGGCTGTCCCAATTCATAGACTCCTCCGAATCCGGCCGACAAATGCGTCCTTCTTTTCCCCAGATTTGAAGGATGGGTCAGGTGTATCCTTTGTGGCCATCCATATCCCAGAATTCATAGCACGGCCCAGCCAGTTCCAGTTTCCCCACAATGGCAGCCACTATTAAGTTTCAGCTGGGTTTTCACACAGCTGAATAACCATCAAACAGAAAACTGATTGAACAGAAGTGTGAGACGGTCGAGAATTTACGGCAGTATCCTGTTATATTTTAAATAGCAAGGAGCAGACGGCTGAGTTAACTACACCAAGACAGCAGTGATGCACATCTGAAGGTTAGACCGTCCCATTTCACAGCCTCGCACTTGCGGCCTTCTCAGTCTTCGAAGGACCCAGCCCACGTAGACCACGAAGGCCGGTTCTCCGAAGGATGCGGCCTAGGTTTTGGGACACATCTTATGTGCTTTAGCAAAAAGGAAAGTCTAATCTTGAAAGTAGAGAGGGTGTCTATCTCCCAAATTCAAACTGGGAGCTGCTTCCACAGAACTTCTGCTCTTTTGACTTTCCCAGTCTCCCTTGTTTGTAGCCAAAGTGCAAAAACACCATTTGGACATTTTCTGGGTTTTTCAGCCACGCTATTGAAGCGATCTGTTCTTGGCAGATTGTGTAATTTTCGAAGGTCCAAAAAGATGAAGGTGAACTCGACTAATGGCAAGTAATGCATTGCATAACGAGAGAGTCAGCTCTGGATCAACGGGCTTAAAGAAAGGGGAAAAAAACAAAACCAAAAAACAAAAGTACCTCATGATCTGCTCATTTTAATCTGAGGGATTATTTATTTGATACCATATAATCCAAATGTTAGAAATAAGTCTGACGTTGCCCTTCTGTGAAGCCTGTCTCCAAACTATGTGACTCATAGCTCAGATGTGTGTTTGTGTGCGTGTACATGTGCCTTAGGTTTACATCTGGCTCTGGCATATGCCCTCCATCAAAGCCCATCCATTATTGAGGGAATGGTTTGTGGTAAAAGGGAATGAAACGTATTTTTAACACTCAGATGGGAGTGCGTACATGTGCAGGGATGTCTTTGAGTTCAGTTTCTGACAGAAGAGACAGAAACTGAAAAAACAGAAAGGCCAGAGAGGATGTGTAAGTATGTATTTTTACTGAGCATAATGCTTGATGGAAATTATGTCCTGTGAGGGAGAGACCGGAGCACCGGAGAATAACGGATAAAGTCAGTGGTGAAGCAGCTTTTTATGTGTTCCTGTGAGAAAAGCTTTACACAAGCTGCTCCTCCAGCTACGAATCAGTGCTCCTGCTCAAATTTACAAAACATTTTCCCTTTATTTGACATCACCTGCACAAATCAAAACACTTTTTAATGCACTCTAAGAAAACTGCTCAAATATCCAACTACTGCTTTCTTTAAAGCCAGACGTGGGTGGAAAATACTCTTTCTAATAAACAACACCACTGAGACAAACGTTAGATGAGTGCAAAAGAGTGAAGGAAAAGGTTACGATCAGAAAGATGTTGATCAGTCCTGATATTATAACTTGATAAAATCGGTGGCCAAAGACTAATAAGGGTTGATGTGAAAAGACGGAAAGGTTGCCCTTTTTTGATAGTTAAACACTTAATTGACAGAGAACTTGAAGGAAAGGCCACACACGTGGGCAAGGAATCGAAACAAATCTATTTTATGTGCGCGTTGTCTTACACTAAGGGGGTTTCAGATTGAAGAGAAAAATGTGAAAGCTGCTGTTTTCAGGAGGAAATGATGGGATAAAGCATAAGCTCCATGTGGCATCCTGTTACACATCCCTTCAAACCCCTGTAACTTTAAAAGTCAACTTTTACTGAAGCCGCCTTCACAGCAGACCTCTGAACTGTGCCAATCATGAGATCTAGATTTAAGCGAGTGGGCAAGTCAGACTAAATGAAACAGCCAGATTCAGCAAAGAGCCAAAGCAAGCAGAGACATACTGAAAAAGGAAATGGAGACAAAGAAGCTAAGCCACTCCCACTTACCTGTGATAAAAGAAAAGAAAGACAAGAGCAAACCGAGCTGGAGAGTTGAAATCCTCACATGCATGAGGAGAGGCCAACAGGCTAAGTCTCATGAGTCTGTTTAGAGGCATCAACATTCAACTGCTTATCGTCTCATATACCAGCCCACCAAGCAGCCATCACACATATTTAACAGATCAGACACGACACAAAGAACGAAGGAGGCTAAGATCGCACAAGACAGTTAGTGATAGCCGAAGGAAAAATATTAGACTTTGCAATAAGATGTTAGACAGACGCTTTCAGCAGAAGAAAACAAACTCAATTTACAAACAACAAGAAAAAAATGTCATAAATAATGCAAATGTGACCTCTCAAATACCCAACTGAGCATCTGTTCGTACATAGCCTGATGACTACGAGTCATTTGGTAAGTATGTATACTTTTTACATATCATAGATTGCTTGTGTGTGTTGAGATTGAGAGGCAGTGCTGGAGGTTCACGAATCACCTTTAAACTGCTGCTTTATTGTGATCTCCCTCTATTTCTCTCTCACACGCACACCCGCCTCATTTTTCCTCTCATCTCCAAGAAAATGTGTATTTTCTAAGCCAAACTTCATTACAGCTCACCCTGGTCCTGATGGAGCAACATCCTGATCATTTTGCCATCACCGTATCTACAGCAGAGCTAAAAAATAAAGAAAAATCTTCCTGGAGGAAATAAATGGCTTAAATTAGAATCTCTAAAATTTAGAAAATTGCTGCAGCAGTGATGTGTAAAATTGGTTCCTCTTGAGTTTTCGACAGCAGCTTTTTATGGGAACATGTATTCCTGTGTAGAAGGAGGCCCGTTTGTGTGACTGGTGCTCATCAGGGGTTTGCCCTAAATCTCTGAAAGGCTTAGGTCGTGTCTGTGGACAGAGATGTTTTAATACTTTCAAACTGTACTGTCGAGGCCGTCATCTGTGCATAATTTTTGAGTCTGTTTTCTTTTTAGGACAAATTTCAGAAGTTAATGTAAACATTCAGTATCTACAGAGAATAAATGTGCAGATTTAATCTATTTAATGTCAAAGAATGCAGTAGTGGCCTTTTGCAACTAAGCTGAATCTCAAAGTAGTTGCACTGGTACTCAGTGACATGCTGTATCCTGCTCACCAACACACTGCTGGACAGACTGACCCATGGAGAGAAGTCAGGATTAGGTACACTAAGTAATTAACTGATCTTAGCATTCGACTGATAGCTCAGGCATATAAGGCACAGACTACACAGCAGAACTGGTATGAGACGGTTTTCAGCATCAGACCTTAAGGTGGGATCTTTGTGGTTACTCCAAAGTTAAAGCATGTCTCCAGAGGTGACCGTGCTGTGGCCACGAGGACACCTCAGCTTTGAAACAACCTCTGCTGAGCAAATCCAGCTGGCAGTGACCTTTAAAGCAACATGTTTTTTTATACATTTGTATTTCCTTCCTGGTGCTATTACTGCTTTCATTCAAAGACTGCTACAATACAGTAGTTTACTATTTGTGTTTGTATTGTTGAGTCCATTTGTGTTGTTGCTGTTGTTGTTTAACTCTTTCCTAACTTCACTTTTTGATTTTTTTCATCTTCAAGTATGTCGCAGGCTGCAGTCTGTCTGTGTGAATGTGTGCATGCAAGAGTGTTGTTGGGTTACTCTGTGGCTATAATGAAACAGATTCTTACAGGATAATTTTGTTGATGAATTCCACAATTTCATAGGACATGTACAATGACAATAAAGGGCTATTCTATTCTATCCTGATACAGATCCTTGCCAGATGTTTATACAGTATCTCCACCTGTGACGTTACCCGAGGTTTAACTGAGAAAGCTCCGGTCTTTCCAGAGGTATAGGCTCTTTGGAAAATACACTCATTCAGGCCATTACTACTACCACTAAGATTCAGCTAAACCTCACCATTAGTCCTCGCTCACCATTATGTATAATGGTATTATCCTGTGCACAAATATAAATATAAAGTTGGGCTTTAAAAGTGAAGCCAAGTGCCTCAAACCTGCATTCTTTCTGATGGCCAGCAGGGGGCAACTTGTTTGGCTCCAAGAATAAGTCAAATTTAATGAAAGTCTTTGAGAAAACAGCCCCGTATGTATAGTCTGGATCATATTTCATATTTAGCACATGATGATGTTCATTTTGGAAATTATGGTTCCATTAAGAGTAAAGGAGACAATAAAGCAGGGCATAATTTAGGGTGTTGGAGTGTCCTTTGGTGTCTCAGCCACATCTATCTGCTGCTCATCACAAAGGGTTAAATTAACGCTAATGACCAAAATGCTCAACTGGAGGCCTTGAAACTATGTTACAAGAATAGATGACATCAAGGTGGCTACATCCATATCTACAGTGTAACCTGGATGCAACTTAAAGACCATTGATTGACACACAAAATACTTCCAACAGTTGAAACATGGAAAAATACTGACTGTTTACTTTCAAAGTAAGCGGACCCCCCCCCCCCCCAACCTAAACAGATATCTTGTAGAACAGATATCTTGTGGCTTTCAAAAATCAGAAATCAGGATTTCAGAAGGTTGCAGAGTGTCAGACAGAGTAAGCGAATGCAATCAGCAGGTGAGAGATCGAGTTTGAAAGGATGGCCTAAGTGCAGCTGGCAAGGCGGTTACTGTTCTCAGCTTTATTTTTAATTTTGGGCAGGAGTGAAAGGTTTGGCATGACGTTTGAGTGCAAGCTAGTATCAGTCCAAACTCATCTCTGACTTTTTTCTTTGATCCGAGCTTCATCCGAGCCAAGATACCAGCACGCCACAGTGAAGCTGGTTATCCCACCACTATGAAATCTACTCCTGATCAACACAGATGCCCAGTGTGACATAGGCATGCCAATTCCTATCTTCACTAACACACACAAGGTAAACATGAGCACACAAACATTGTGTAAGCTTAGACATGTGCCATCCCTGTTTGTATCTGAACGCACGGTAACTTCTGTCTGTAATCATCCGTTTTAAGAATCTTGAGAAGAAACAATATAAGAATCTAAAGCCACAGATGTGCCTGGTGCTCCCAGTGAGGCCTAAGAGTCAGACTGCACATCTGGCAGGGTCTCGGCACAGTCACTATCCAGCTGTGAGGAGGTGACTTCTTCACTGTTCCTGAGCAACGCAACCATATTTAGAGTGAGTCCTGCTTGTAATACAGTTGATATTTACAATGCATCACACTGGAAAATGTCATTTCAGTACAAAAAGAAGAAGATGCAAAAAGGTAATTTTCAGCTTCTCTTTAGTTTTTTATTATTGGATTTACTGTGTTATATACTGTGGGTCGAGAACAGCTGCAGATCTCTATCACAGCAACACCTAGAACAATATCTAGAGTCACCAGTTTAAACCTGAGTGCAGAGGCCCCCCATGACTTGAAGCCAAGCCCATGTAGTGAATGCTTTTTATTTAAAAAATATTACCATTTGTCTTAGTTCCTTGCTTTGGTATGTTGTGATTTCATCCATTAATAAAACACATAAAAACACATTTCAGGAGGTCCTATGACAGATATGACCGTCTCACTGAAACCTTGAAATTCCTTCTTGATACCTCGAACGTGGCTCAAAGGCAGCGCACTGCTTCTGCGCCCCACTGAGCATAACTGCTGCTAATGAGACTCAGGAGTTAATTAGCCATTTAGCTACAGCATGGGGGGCTGTGTGGTTCTTTTTTCAACAATTAAGGTCATAATATCTCGATGCACGCTCAATCATCCAGGTAAGGAAATCCCAGAAGGATGATTCTGTTCATCTGATCACAGCGTTTTCAGTGGGAGAAACGTCTGTCACTCATCCAGCTGACCTCTTACATCCAGATGAACAGAGTCAACTTTTTGGGTAAGGTCATAAAACTTAATATTTTACTTAACTAAAAAAAAAAAAAATCTTCATACTGACTCTGGAAAACTAATTCTCCAAAGAGAGAAAGGTGAGAGAAGTGAGGATAACGGTCTAAATGGATGTGAAGAAAAAGCACAGAGTAACAGGTAAAGAGTGAGGCGAGGAGACAGTGTTATATAATAATGTCGATTCACAGTCAATCTCTCCACTCCATTCTCTAATCAAGTCTAGAGGGATCAGTCTGCAGGAAAGATCAGTATCCCTTGTACAGCACACAATGCACGACTGACAACTGTGTGTGTGTGTCTGACAAAGACAGACGGGGAGAGGAGGGAGATTAATGTGCGATACTGGTGCGCGCTTTACAAGCTGCATTCAAATGCTAAACTGTTATGTAAAGAAAAATACTATTTCACACTGTTGTACTAGTGAATCATTTATAAAGCATGTTTATCTATCACTTTAAAATTTACCCCTCATTCACTCACGCTTTCTCAAGCAAAGTGCTGACCTGACACTCAGGATTTGGGGTTCGCTGTTTTGTGTAAGACCAGGTGCTTGGAGTGGCATTACATGCACACGGATTTTTGAGTTTTTCACTCAAATCTTTTATGTTATTCTCCACGATGTGGATGCAAAACCACCAGTGTGTTAATGTGTGTGTGAATGGGTGGATGACTGAATGTAGTGTAAAGTGCTTTGGGGTCCTTAGGGACTAAGTAAAGCGCTGTACAAATACAGACCATTTACCATTTGTGACGATTGGTGATTAGTTTGTTCGTTAGTTTAGCCTGTAAACACTCTCACAGAGCTTCTTAGCATATCTGTGCAAAGAACTGAGGTATAAGACATCCTTGGTGATCCTAGCCTGACCCATATGCATTCATAACATGCATTTATTTTAACTGATCTCCCAGCCAGTGCAATCAGTGTATCAGTGTACAGCAGTTACTGGCAAATAGAATAAAAATGCCAAGAAAGTCCTTATTATTCTGCGAACCCTGCATGTATGTCAGCACACGTAGGGTTTAAAATTAATAACTGCTAGTTACATGATCCGCAAAAAAAGAAAGTGGCACACAAAGTAACAAATTACTTCCTACAGTAAGCACATGCACATTTAATATTTACTGTAGGAATTAAAAAGTAATGTGCCGACACAGATCTCAAGACATATACAACTGAAATGGCAGCTGCATAACAGTTTAAAAATGGGTTTTGCATCCACACCAATCGAAGAGTACCAAGAACCAGCACTTCAGGAATCACAATAAAAAAAACGTAAAGTGGGATTTCAGCTATTTCAGCTGCAGCTGCACCCCCTCTGCTGTTCACATATACTCAGACCTGGCTGGACAATTCATTAGATTTATCACCAATTCGTCCACTTATCTGAGCTGGGCATGTCATTTCACTTTCTATCCATCCTACCTGCTCCAACCACAAATTCCCATTTAGTAGCCTGTGCCCGACTGGAGTCCCACAGGCGGCTGGTGCTCTTTCAATTTCAGCGAGCCCTATTAAAGCCAGCTAACAAGTCAGCTTGCATTGGATACCTGGCCTGCATTCATCCAAGGGCTGACACATACTCCTGAAGCTCCAATTTCTCCCTGCATTTTCTTTAATACATCCCAGGAGTTTAGTGTCGTACTGCTGCCAATAAAAGTGACAACGTTGAGCCAAAAAAGTAAACGAGGAACATGTAAACCAAAGCTAGAGTCAGAATAACGTGACTGATCCTCGGTGCAATGCGTTATAGCATAGGTCTTATAAATGAAACCAAAACTAAATATGCCTCCAATACCAGGAATCTAAAGTGTGGTTGGACGGTCCTGCCTACATTTGGTTAAAAAGTGCAAGATGAAGTTGTCTTTGAGAGATCTTTTAGATCTCTTTCAACTTCAAAGTCTGGATTAGTTTGGGTGATACTGAAAGTATCAACATCAGGCTCAGCCCATTTCGGAAATGCAGCTTTTCCGTATCCGTTGTCAGACAGAAACAAAGTTCTGGGTTTGAATCTGGTGGCAATTTACAGAGACGTGCAGGAGGAAGAGACGGTCTTTACTTTAAAAGCTAAATCAGATGTAACAGGCTTTTATAGACAAATGAACAGCCAGCTTTCCACCTTTCACTTATTGACCAAATCTTTATTTTGTTCTCAAGTCTAGCAAAGCCATCTGTTCAATGAGTTTCTGCTGGGTGGAATACATTACTTCAGCCCCACATTATTCAATTTGAATACTGCAAATCTGTACGCCAGAGCACAGCACCATGTTGCAATATTTAAACCATAAAAGAACACGTAATCTTTCAGTGGATGAAAGATGTATGTAGTTTCTACATAAAGATGTATGAACTGTCATTTTATATTTAAGCTATTGTCAGGCTTTCTACTGCTTAAAAATGCTGCAAAAAGCAGGGAAACTGAATTAAATGTAATAATTTAAATGCATTTTTAAATTAACATATAAAAGTGATAAAACATAAAAACTATACACTGAGAAGTGAAATTTAGAGCAAAGCAGTAACAGGGTTTGAGGTACTCACAACATGAAGTCTTGTTCCCAACATGGCCGGTCCCCTCGGACTGTGATGGTTGTGCTTTTCACATTCTGCACCTTCAAAGTCACGTAGGCGTTGAATTTGTCTGCAACAGCAAATAAAATGTGAGACTTTGATTATTTAACACACAACATTTTTCATTTTATCTCAAGCCTTTTATTGAAGGTTCAACTACTTTTTGCTCTTTTCTACCATCGCGAGCTGCAGTGAACCAGCACACAGCCTCCTTACTTCAGAGCCATATGATTAACAGGCATTATTTTTAGAGTACTGCAGTCTCATAAAGAGTTCAGTAGAAAGATGAAGGCGAGATAAGAGAGGCAGAAAACAGACAGAGGTATCGGTGTATCTGGCAGACAGCAGGAAAAAAAAAAGAATAACCTGGATTGGAAACAAAGACTAAAGAACACACGTCCAGTTAGATGGAGAATTCTGTGTAGAATTTACTATCACAGAAAAGGTAAAGCATTTATCTGCTACCCACTATAAGATAAAGACCTACCTCATGGTATAACCTGGAGCAGCTTATGCTTGATATAACCAATCAGGTCTTTAGAAAACAACGTCACCATTTATTCCTCAGACCTCAGAGGTTTTTATGATGATTCCTAGCATCTAAAACCTTTGTTGTTCCATAAGGAGCATCAGTAGTAATTTCAGATTTTTAGACAACTTTATGTCTTGATTTTTATTTCCTGCTGGCTGCAACAAACAATTTTATTGTTTTATAAGTCTTAATCCTAATATTTGCAACTTATCTTCATGCCTTCCTACTATTGCCTCTTCAGAAAAAAAAAGTAAAAGCCACAGAGAACATTTTGCTGTCTCTACCATTATTCAGCATTATTACTTTGCTGGTTGGTCATTGATGTTCTGGGGAGTCCTATCCATGGAGGAACAGAGAAACCTACAGGCTACGCATCACCACCCTGACTGCCATTAGATATCAGGGTGAAATCCTTGAATCCACTATCAGACCCTATACGGTGCACAACAATGCCTGGCATCACTTGGCGAGAATATGCAGGCAATTCTTGGAGGATGGAAATGATACCACTGACTAGCCCACGTGCTCGCTGGCATAAATCAGTAGAACGCCCCTGGGACGTTATGTTTCAGGCCGTCCGATAGTTCCAGGTTGCACCTCAGACTATCCAGGAGCTCAGTGATTTGTATAGATCTGGAAGGAGATCCTGCAGGATACCATCCGTCATCTCATTAGGACCGTGCCCTGGGGTTGGACAAAAAGGACTAGCCTGATGCAGAATTTTGTCAGATTTTCAGGGCGTTGTTGGATCCAGCCCTCTGTAGGTCGATAATTTTCACCTCAATCAAACAACGCGGTAGTCTTTAATTCTGTAACAGCATACATAGCCAGCATGACCTTTTCCCATTGAGAACTGATGTATTTTCAAAATGTTCCTTTAAATTTTTTTTGTATCATTTCTATTTGAAGGCAGCACTTATGTTCCCGGTGAGCCAAAAAATGGAGGGAAAGTTTGTAAATTCTTCACTTTGTTTGAAAATATCGAGTTTAACTCAAACCCCGATCGTTTCTTAAACTTTACCAAGTAGTTTTGTTTCCTTAACCTAACAAAACAGCAACTGACACTTAAAGCAACATGTGAAAAATAATCAAAACACATAAATAATGGTGTGAGTTGAACTTTACACACATTTACATTTTTAATGGGCTTTAATTGGATACTGTATGACAAAACAGAATAATTACTATTAATAATAGTATTCAGTAGTGTAGTCATTTGAGGAAATATGCAGCAAAAATGTTAAAAAAAAAAACCTTCTAAATCTTGAATATTTGATCAAACTGAAAAAACCAGGAGATGGTGAAGAGAAATGAACAAGTAGAAATAGCTTTAAAAACTGCACTCTGTTGTATGATAATTGAGCAGGAGAGAAGCTGTGACAAGAAAACGCCATTTCAGAAGGTAAACCAGACATTATATTTATTAATCAAGCAAAACGGAATTTATTTTGTTTCCTTTTATAAAACTAGTCCAAGTCATGCACTCAGATGTAACGCAAATCATATTCAGTCACATCAAAGTTACATTTGGTTATTCTAAAGTATCAATAGCATAATCAATTATGTCAGTATTTATAAAATAAATAGAACTCCTACAATCTACATTGCCATGCAAATAAACTGCATTCTCCTTTAAAATCTATTTTCTGCTCAACAAAAGAAATTGCAATTAGAAAGGTATTTAATGAACTTACAAAACTGTAATGAAATATGGTTACTAGGGTTATTTTGCAGATTCATGGGTGCTGAGAGCTCAGTGTGATTTCCCAGCATTCAGTACTTGAGAAGGGAAATTACGCCTTACATTTTGAGCTATGTTGGTTTAATCAAATCAACAAATTTTGCCCAAGAAGTTAATTCAGTTGTCACTAAAGGCCATCCTGACTATAAGAGCGTTTAACCCACACCAAATATGTTCCTTATTGTTTTCAAATTCTTGATTTTATGGGCCTAAATGTACTTCAAAAACAAAACTTTATAGCCTTTTAATGGTTTGGAAGGCAGTGATGAATGACACAATCCTGAGAACAGAAAATAACTGCACGTGATACTCTGGTGGAAAATTTAAAAGCACTTAATTTGAATTTTGCATTTCTTAGATTATCTTCTTTGTCATTTTAACCCACTAATCTGCTCTTTTACTAAACTGAAATTATTTAATCAATTTACTGCATAAATGGTATAAATAAATACATAAAATGTGATTTGATGTTTAAACACACACACAAAACCAAAGTGTGTCTGCATATTCGGCAATAACGGAGGAGGTCTGAGCATCCAGCCACCTAATCCCTGCTTGATTACCTGCCTCAAGTAGCCACTCTACACACAAGAGAATCCACTCAGTGTTATAGTGTGTGTGTGTGTGTGTGTGTGTGTGTGTGTGTGTGTGTGTGTGTGTGTGTCCTTGTATACTTCTGCGTTCTCCATCTTACAATTACTCTCTTTTGAAGAGCACCATTAGTGTTTCTGGGGTGAAGATGAGGTAAGCGATGAGCTCATTAATCTGCATGAATGAATACATTACAGCCATTGCTCGGTTCCAATATCCAGGTTTCATTTGAATCTATGCCCAAGTTTGTAAAATATAGCTAAATCCTAAATTCTAGATCACATCAGTCCACGCCATGCCTTGGTTATTTTTAGGGGTGTGTGTGAGTTTGAAAAGGCGTTTCAAAAATGTCTTTATATGTGAAAGATGGGCCGGTCAAACAGCCATGCAGTACAGGAAAGTGACCTTTCCTGCTAGGTGACCTTTAGATGCCATAAGGGCTGTGAATACCTGAAAACTACATATTCTTTGTGAAAAGACATCATTGGCCAGCTGTTTAAAACCTGCTTATAGAAATAAAGTGGTTAGTAGTGTAATGTAGAAATAGACAGCAATTTTCCATCTAACAAAGGTTGATGTGGTTCATTTTTAAAAAGAATCCATAGCATACTGCAGAAGCTCAATGATATAAGTGGGGGCCTGTCCTCGTGTGAGGAGGATTTTAAACTGATATCTGTACCCAACCGGAAGCCAGTGCATGGACTTTAACAAGGGAGTGATATGAGAGAATTTATGACTGTGGGTTAAAAGCCTTGCTGTGGCATTTTGGACCGCTTGAAGGTGATTTAAAGAAGCCTTGACAGACAGGAAAAGAGTGCATCACAATAATCTAATCGGGAGGAGATGAAGGCACAAACAAGCATCCCCAGTTCACCTTTGGAGACAATAGTCCTAAGTTTGGCAATATTTCTTAAATGAAAAAAGCAAGAACGGGTCACAGACTTGAGCATCAAAAAACAGAGATTGATCAAGAATTAACCCAAGACTCTTTACCAAGGATGAGAAAGGACCCAGATGTTGCCTGATTTGGGGCATGATACTCTCTGGAACAAGAATTAAACACCCAGTCTACTCTGCGTTCAGCTGCAGAAAATTGTTTGTCATCCAACCATTAATTTCCTTAAGACAGTCCATTGGAAGTGGATTGGAAGTTGTCCAATTCACAAGGTTTAAAGGAGATGTACTTTGGGATATCGTCTGCATACAGATGGTAGGAAATAATTTTGAAACAACTAATGAGAAGGCCTAAAGGCAGATTATACAATGAAAAATACAAGGGGCTTAAAACAGATCCTTGTGGGACACCGCATGAAATTTCAGCTCCATCTGACCGAAAGTTTCCCACTGAAACCAAAAGTGTTCAATCAGCCATAAATGAGGACAGATCCACATATCCCTACTAAAAGATTTAAGCAGTGGATTAATATCTGATAATCAATGCTATCAAAGGCTGAGCTAAGGTCCAATAGAACAAGGCCTGAGCCCCTGTCCCCGGCCTGTTCGCGCCCATCAAAAGGTCATTTGTGACTTTAAGGAGAGCTGTTTCTGTGGAGTCTAACTTTCTAAAACCCGGTGGGTCTCTAGCTTGTCTGTAGTGTTGGATCCAGGTTAGGCTTTTTCAGCAGATGTTGAATAACTCAATGTTTAAAGTACCTGTGGACAGAGCCAGATCGCAGGGAACCGTTTATCAAGGTGACCACAGTGGACCCAAAGGTGTCAAAAACATTAAGGAAGTAGGTAAGACATCAACTGGACTCGTCGAGGGTTTCAAATGTCTGCAGGAGCCATTTCTTGTACATCGGGTCCAGTGCTACTCTCTACTGCCATGTGGAATAAAGGCTAAATAAAAAATCATTTAAAAATATGACACTTCATTAGCCACGTTCTGAAAATATACAACTGAAAAATATGTTAATGGAGTTTAGATCTTTACAGGTATTTGGCATTATAATAAATTATATATCCTCAGCCGGAAAAGGGTGGCGTGTCCACTCCGGGTCAGGGACGAGTGTCGAAGTTTAAGTATTTCGGGGTCTTGTTCACGGCTGAGGGGAGTGGGAGATCAACAGATTTGTGCTGTGGCTGCAGTGTACTGGTCTGTCATAGGGAAAACGGAGCTGAGAGTAAACGGGAATCTACGTCCCCACCCTCACCTACGGTCACGAGCTGTGGGTAGTGACTGAAAGAATGAAATCAAACATACAAGCAGCAGAAATTAGCTTTCTCCGAAGGGTTGCTAGTCTCTCCCTTGGAGATGGGTTGAGGAGCTCAGCCGTCTGGGAGGTGCTCAGAGTTGAGCCGCTTTTTTAAAATATGCTTGTCTGAAACAGGTCTCACTTGTAAATGAGACATTGGGTCTCAATGGGGCTACCTGTATAAATAAAGGTTATATAAAAATAAATAAAATTATCCTCGACATGGAAAAGGAGCCAGTTGAGTTGGTTGAGGCATCTGACAAGGATGCCTCCTGGGCGCCTCTTGGGTGAGGTGTTCCAGGCATGTCCCACTGGGAGAGGCCTGAAGAAGACCCAGGAGACGCTGGAGAGATTATGTCTCTCGACAAGCTGGAGGAGGTGGCTGGGTAGAGGGAGGTTTGGGCTTCTCTGCTTAGGCTGCTGCCCCCGCGACCCGGCCAGGATGAGTGGAAGAAAATGGATGGATAGATATATTTTTAGTTTGTGGTGCTAAATCCGAAATAGTGTAACTCCAACACTGAACACCCAAAGATTTAAAATAAATAAATAAATAAATGTATGACTGATACAAAGCCTCAAACAAGCGCCATAAACATGGCAATATTTTAGTTAACTACCCTGATGAATAAGCCCTTTGGCTCTACCCTGTACCAGTGCAGGTCTCCATATCCGGTCACTTTAAAGATTTCTCTCTGCGTATTTTCTTAGGTTTTCCATTTCTGCCAGATTTTTAACGTATGATTTTATGCTAGAATGAACACAAATACAACACAACATATTTATCAAAGTATTCTGGGAATGGTTTTAAGATCGTTCCAGTTACTGGTGTGTCACATAATGCCATTTTCAAAAGTCACTGGCATTTCTCATTTATGCATATAGTGCCCTTTAGAGACAGTGCATTAACAGACCGGGTTATGGCATCAATGTTACGCTGCTGTCATTCCCAAACATGACTTAACCCTAAGCAAGTTGTTCTTAGTGCCTAGCAACTAAAAGGTACAACGTGAATAAAAACAAATGCATCATGCATAATGAAGAGTGTGGGACTTAGACGTCTGACAAAACGTTTTTTTAACCATTTACTTTTACATTTTTTGCAAAGTCATTTAAAAACATTTTGCACGAGCTAAGGAGGATGAGCTTGGAAAGAAAAAATCGACTGGACTTCTTTAGGTTTATTGAACACATTTCCACTCTCATCCAAAAAGCTTCTTCTGTGGAGGAGACTTAGTGGAAGTTGTCCCTTAAGGGGGTTGTGACCCACTAATGATCATGCACCTCACCACATGGGCCAAGGTGTGCAAAAGCGTGTGGGTCATTATCGGCAGAGGTTTTGGGTGAAACCATTGTGAGGCCTTGCCCCACACAATTATGTCACCCACTGAGCTCACCTGACACAGGGTGTGAGTGGGGGCTCCAGTTGCATTGTACTGTAGGTTGCAGTTGGTGTCATGAGCCACACCCAGTGTCCAAAGACTGTCGTTCACAGTGGACATAGGTAGCCTCTTTCAAACCATGTCTTCTCTGCCCAAAATGTGAATATTGGCATCCTCGAAAGAGTGACCTTTGACCTTTAGATGTAGATGTGCAGCTAAGTGTTGTCCCGTCGAGGTGGCTCTTCTATGTTGAGCCGTGCGATTATGAAATGGCTGAAAGTGATTTTTCTGTCATACTGTAGTGGAACAAAAGAGAGTTTGCCATTCATAAATCACTGTTCTTTGTGTGCGCGCACGTGCGTGCGTTCATCAGGTTTAGGTGCAATAGATTTCTCCATCTATAAATAATACCTGTCCATTTATGAAATAAAATAAAACTAAAATGACGTCCACTGTCTATGTACAGTGCTTTCTCTTCACCAAGCACAGCTCTAGAGTGAAAGGGGGCAGGAGGGAAAGGGTTACATTGGGAATAATCCATCATTCCTTTAAGACAGTTGCCAGGTCTGTGATTAAGGGAACAAGGTGACTGGCAGGGCTGAAGGCAGCCCAATTTACTGACAGCTACCAAGGGTAAAGGGAAAAAAAACGAGGAAAACAAACAACTGGATAGGCAGTGAATGAAAGAAAAGCACAACAACAAAAATAACCTAAAACACATTATAGTAAAAATGTAAAAGTGTGGCATCTATTTCCTATGACACCTCCACGGTTGTCATGCAAAATATGGGCATCATAACAAATATCTGAAAGACATTAAGCACATCTCCATAAATGGTTGCAGTGAAAAAAACAAACAAACACCTTCCTCTTGTCAGCAGCTCCTTGCTAAAGACAAATCCCAGCATGCAGCGGGACTCTCTCAGGGGGCAGCCAGCGTCATTTATAATTAAGCAGCGATGACTTATGAAAATAAATAAGTTATATTCAGTTATACATGGATGTGTAGAGCACAGCCAGGCAAGATGACATTTACTAGGCAGTCTACAGTAATGAATACTCTATTATGGGTGTCAGGGGAGGTGGCGGGGCTGGAGAAGGCTGGAGAATGTGGCAGAGTGATGGGGAGCTCAAACAGAGAAGAGCTGTTGGTCGATGAGGACAGCTTACGGTGGTGACAAAAAAAAGAATAAATTCTTCCATAACAAACACAATCAGCAGCATTTTGTTTCAGCTAATTACATTTAATATATATAATATATTTAAAATTCTTTGCTACTAATTTAAATTTAAAAAGTATTTTCTGAGACACCGGTGAAGAAAATTTTGGGGAAAGTGGATGTCGCTGTTGCACTAACTGTATTAGGCCAAGCGTAACAAAACTGTGGGCTCATCTGGGATTTGGATCGGAGACCTCTCGCACTCCAAGCAAGAATCAACTTTGACCAGATCCCAACACCGCTGGCTGAAAAGCAGATCGAGCAGCCACCGTCTTATAGATCAGTGGCCCCCAAGCTCCGTGCCACGGACCGGCACCAGTCCACGAGTCGTTTGGTACCGGGTCACGAGAGTTGAGGCTCGGGTGTGAAATTTATGGCTTTCAGGAGTTTTATTGTTAACTCTGTTTCCCTGTTCTTTGTAGTTGTGTGTCTTATTTACATGTTACCATAGCAACCACAGAGCATTAAGGGGCAGAGAGGAGGATGTCACAATTTTCAGGAGGACGCTGCTAATAAAGTTACACAATTACACAGCGAATTTGCGTTTATTATTATATTTACAAAAACCACAGTTTTTGTCTTGGTCATGTCATTTTATTTTGTTTTATTTATGCGTGACACCTTAACGGCCGGTCTGTGAAAATATTGTCTGACATTAAACCGGTGTTGCAAAAAAGGTTGGGGACGCTGTTATAGATGACTGTGGTTTTCTCCTGACCTCCTCTATACGTACTGACTATGCCAAAAGGTTGATTCTGTTCATCTGGACGTTGCGTTTTCAGCGGGAGAAACGCAAATTGTCACGACCTGGATGACTGAGCATGTATCAAGACATACTGACTATGATTTGAACCAAAAATGTCACATTATTCTGTCCATCAGACCTGTTGTCACTGATTTTCAGTCCAGTTCTTGTGTAGTTTAGCATACTCAGCCTTTTCTCTTTCTTTAGAATAGCTTTTTGAGACCATTTCTGATGATGCTGCAGTGAGCAGTGGATGGATCGACCAGCTGCATCTCTAAGTCAGTGTCAGGTCTTGGATTTTTTCTTATTTCTTTGGACATGAATGCTTCTGCTAGGAACAAGGATTTCATCAAGTTAGGTGGTTGAGTTAGTAATGCTTGAATAACTGATAAGTCAGTGTTAACAGGCTTACAACAAAGGACAAAAAAATAAAAAAACACACATACAATATTTCTCTGAAAATGGTCAGGTACAAAGACTGGACTGAAAATGAGTGAAAAAGCAGCCAATGCCCAAAGAGAAACTAGGGCAGACCTTCAGAAAGCCTGAAGAATATTGGTCAAGACCAGGAAATGACAGTGAAGTCTGAGTCGTCTCCTTGTTCTTCCTAAGCAGACTCTTTTCTGTGCATCAGCTTGTTCTGGAGTTCGTCTGCCCTCCAGTAGAAAAACTTTCCATGCCTGTTTGTTTAACCGACACTGTAGAGCCTTACTGTATTGAACCTAGATTTCTTTTTCTAATAGGGAATAATACTGTCCTCTGGGGCAGCTACGCAGTTTATGAATAAACTGTTAACTGGGAGGAGCTGCAATAAGTCAGGCAACAGGTTCAGGCTGTGCAGAGACAGGCCTGCCTCATTACACCAGCACTATTGACTCATTAGGGTGAGGGTTTCCTCTGCAGTTACAAGGCAGCAGTGGACCATCACAGCTATATAGCCACTTCTGCTAATGAGCAAGCTGTCAGATATGGAAAAGAACATGGCTTGAGACGAGTTTGTGTTTAAACAAAACTGAAAAATAGTCTCTTGTTTTGAGGGAAAATGATTTCTTTTAACAAGCAACGCCTAAATATTTTAACTGACTCAACTTCAGCTGAAACGTAAAACTAAAAACAGGTAAGATGGACAATTAACTTTTTTTTTTAAAGATGCAGGAAACCATTTGATTTACTATTAAACTGACACAGTCGTTTTCTCAGTCAGATTTTCTGCAGTCATGAGCATTACTCTTACATCCCAAACCTCTAACCCAGACAGTAAGTAGTGTCCGGCCCCTCAGGTCCCAAGCACAGGTAGTCATTTCAACTACCTGTGCTTGGGACCTCAAAATACTAAAAATCTGCTGTCATAGCAGATGTTTGAAATTCTGACATTATTTAAAAGGGAAGCATTCAATTTAATGAGCCGTGGAATGGTCCATGTGAACATCTTAAGTGGCCTCTGACTCCATAACACCATACCATAGTTTATTTATATAGCACAAACAAAACATGGCCGAACAAAGTGCTGTACAGCAGAAACATAAAAAATACAATGAAAACATATAAAAATACAATAAGAATAATAAATACAGTAAATAAATAACAATAAAATAATAGTGTCAGTTACCCACTGAGTCAAAGGCCAGCAAATAAAAATGACTTTTTAGTCTGGATTTAAAAACCAGCACTGATGTAGATTGTCTAATAGGCAGAGGAAGATCACTCCAAAGCTTCGGGGCCACAATAGAGAACGCTCGGTCTCCTCTAAGTTTCAAACGTGATTTAGGGACTGAGAGCAACAGCTGTTAGCGAGGGGGGACACAGGGCTTCAGCAGATCGGACAAATATACAGGTGCCAGACCATTTAAGGATTTAAAAACCAGTAAAAGGATTTTAAAATAGATCCTAAATTGAATTGGAAGCCAGTGTAAGGAGGCCAGAGCTGGAGCAATATGCTCAAATAATACTACAGTTATGCACAAGTATTTTCATGTGTCGCAGCTAAACTGTATGTGTAGAGATAATGGTTCTTAAAGTACAGAACATAAAAAAAATAAAAGAACTACAAATATGTTGGAGGTTTGTCAGCTAGGTGACTGCAGTGTTTGTGGTTTTTCTGGGGACAGCTCAGCTCTGTGAACTTTATTTCTTCTTGTTTTGATTTGGTAATTTTTTTAATTTTTACTTTTTGTTTGTTTGTTTTTTTAACTTCCTGGTTATGTTTACAAATCAACTGCTGCTTGTGAACCTTTAAAAATGGTGTTCAGCTTATGCATTTAAATTGGACTCTGAGACTGGGCTGGTATTCTTGCTCAGCGACAACCAAACAACTGACCTGCTTATGGCTCTGGATGAAAACAAAAATCACTATTAATAATATTTTAATATTTGCACCGAAACCCAATGCTTGCTGGGTGCTGTATAGCTGAGATTAATGTCTCCAGAGCCTAAAAACAAGATAAAAGTTACATCTTCTAAACTAATAAAGTGACACAAATCAGCTAACATCCCTCAGAGGTCATCCACCCATGAGATTTCAGGAGGGCCCTGGGACAGCAGCCAGCTCCCCCCAGGCAAACAATCTATTGCTTCTACTATTAAGATAAAATCAGATCATGTTTTTAAAACTGGGGCATTAGAGTGGGACAAACTCATGTCGCCCGACAGAAAGCCGTCCTGCGCTTATTCTCTTTCACTGACGTGACTGGGTGTTACAGCTGGGAGGAGAAGTAGGTGTGTTATTTCAGGTCATTCCAATGAGAAAATTACGAACAGAGAGCTCCAGTAATTCCAGTGTGCATCAGACACTAATGTATAACAGTGAAAAACAAGAGAACAACAGACCCTGTGTAAGCAGGCCGAGATAGGAAAAAAAGACATTTTGTGAACTAATGTGTTTACAGTGTCCTACTGCAGGTAGTTCAGAGGAACTACAGGACACCACAGGCGCCACCGACACAACCACCCATGTCCCGTTTCATGCACCCTGGATTCAAATCTCGCCCTCCTGCTCTGAGAAATTGCTCGTCAATCAGAGGCCAAAGGCAGCCAGTGACAAATCGCTCGTGTATGGAGTCTGTCTCTGTCTACTAAAGAAACTGAGAGATTTGTCTCCATCGTCTCCTTTATGCCGGGATGACACGTAGTCATTTCAGGCTAGCAGGTGGCCCTTTGTCTGTGATGATCTATTGATTTCCTTCTCCCGTCCTCCAGCTTGATTTCTCAATCTCCCACTCTTTGCTGTTGTTCTACCGTCATCATCGCCTGGAGAGAAGATGGAAGGACAAACAGCTGCAGCCAGCAAAACTGTTTAAAAAACAAAGAACAAAAATGTGCGGGAAGACGGAGTCCCACTCTTGACTGGCTGCTGAATCGTTGATGCTTCATGTGTGAAAAGGAACCGTTTGAAAAATGGTTTTTCAGCTTTGTGACACGTCTGTGTGCAGCCACAGAGAGATTCAAACAAGCGTTTTGCAACATGTTTGCAAAGGGACAAGTGCAGACTAACATCTGCTTAGCAGATCAAAATGTACCCTTTTTTTGGACTGACAAACTTTTATTTCCACATTTTAATTCAACTTAAGTACATGACCCCGGGTTTGATCCACCACCTGGCCGGGGCCTTTCTGTGGGGAGTTTGCATGGGTTCTCTCCGGGTACTCTGACGTTCTCCCACAGTCCAAAGACATGCAGTTAGTGGGGATCGGTTACTGGCAGTTCTAAATTGCCCATAGGCAACTGAACTCCACTGTCGCCTCACAGCAACCATCTGGGTTTAAATCCACTAGCCGGTACTCTGACTTCCTCCCTGAGTCTAAAGACTTACACGTCACATTGGCTAAATTGGCTGTAGGTAGGGTTGCCAACTCCCTGAAAAATAAATAAGGGACACCTCGTGGCCAGGGCCGGGCAACCCAGTTCACCCTTCCCAGTGTGGTGAATTTTGTAGCTCTTTTTTTTGTGTGTGAAATTATTTTTTAACCATTTGACTTGAATTTGATTTAAGCAGATGCATATTCTTTGTGATATGACCATATGGGAAACAAATGATCATTTAGCCATTTATTTTTAGCTCAAAATGACAACATTAACACAGTAAAACAGGTCTCCTTCTTAAACAGAAGCCTGTCATGCTTAACTTTTGAGAATATAAGTAAATCTTTCTTTAAAAGAACTCTGTCCTGCTTAACTTAAAATTATATAAATTAATAGAAAACAATAGAACGAAAAATATTCTTGTAACAGTGCACATATGCATTTAGTACAGTTGGCTTCAGTTGAGGTATTATTTCAGCTTTTCTAAAGCTAATCAGCTGCTCCTGTTTGTAAACCCGCTTGTTCCCATGATTACGCATCTTAACTCATCATCATTATTCATCTATGTATTACTTTTATGTATTAGTCATCAATTTGTTGTAATCATCTATCCTTACAGTTGTTTATTACACAAAATAAATTATATTATCACACTTCTGGCCACATAGCGCTGATATTCACTGCACATGCCCATATTAACCTTAACCAGAGGGTTTAAAAAAAACAAACCAGTGTTTACATACCATATCTGCTTCTGCCGTGGCCTGGCGGACAAAAAATTGGTAAAGGGTTCCCCGAGCTTTCACGCCCCTCATGTTCTTCATGTGCCCACCAATAGAAGCATGCCTATGGAAAAAGTGCGCTGGCACACAGTGCAGTGCGCTTTATATGTGTTATCGTGCACTTTTCCAGCCAGGTGTTTTCCTTTTCCCAGTCCTCCCTGTACTTTTGCAGCCTTTTTTTCTTTCTCTGAGCGAACAAACATTGCTGCTCTAATGCTGGGCTCACACTGTGCGATTTTTGGCCCATTTTGAGACGATTTTTGAGTCGTGCGACCGATTTGGTGATCGGCCCGATTTTGGCCTTCATCGTGCATCGTTTAGTATACGTGGGGTAACGAGAAGCGGCTGTGGTGACACAGCCGCTCACACTGCTCACGCGCAAACACGTAAACGTCTGTGAAAAAGACGGAGCAGCACGGCTGTGCAGCGTGTGATCTGGACACCAGCGATGGAGGCACAACTTGTAGAACTTTGGAAAGCTCATCCGAGCCTTTTCGATGTGGCCTCACAAAATTATCACGACCACAACAACCGTGAAAATAGTTGGATCTACACTGCTGCTCAATCACAGCTGCCTGATCATGTTTTTCATTAGCAATTTAGCAAAGTTGATGGTGGTGGTGTGTCTGTGTGAGTGAGAGACAGAGAGAGCGAGCGACAGATTTTCTGTTATAACCTTCATGTTATGTTGGCACAGTGTGAGCACTCAGGTCGCATCAGAGCATCGGGTCGTATAGTGTGAAACCCTGCATCGTGACTTATGAACTTCTAACCCCTGCGAGTCAATCGTGCAGTTTGAGCAGGAGCTGAATAACGTGACTGAAAAAATCGCACAGTGTCTGCCCAGCTTTAGGTGTACTGTCGTCCGAGACTTGCACCGCAGTGTCGGCGTTTGTTTCCCTGTTGGCCATGCTTCTTGTTGTGGTCATCTGTTGTCTTCCGGTATTTTCTCCGTAAGCGACCTTTCCTCGACCAATGAGATGAGCGGTAATCTGAATTGTCATACTCGAATTGTCATAAGTGTGCTGTCAGCTCATTGGTCACAAAGCAGGAGAGGGGCTGGGAATTATGCTTTCAAACAAAGTGTTAATTCCATAAACATTTATAGACTACTTTTGGTTCTCACTGTATTACGGGACAAAGTGCGTCCCTTATTAGCTCAATACGGGATGTGTACTTTTGTTTCTAAATACGGGACGATTCCGTTTTTTAAGGGACGGTTGGCAACCCTAGCTGTAGGTGTGAATGGTTGTCTGTTTCTCTGTGTTAGCTGTGTTATAGACTGGATAAACATTTAAGAAGAGACTTTCGCCTCTTTATTGTTTTTTTGGTGCCAGAAGTGACTTCATGTGGATAAAAGACTTTATATGGAGTACTATCAGCTAACACTAGTAAGCTAGGTTAGCAAACTGCATCCAAAAAAAGTGTGTGTCATATACATATTTGCCTAATAAAATACATTTCACTAATGAAAACCAAAACATTAACTTTATGAACAACAAGCTACAATATTAGTCAGAAATTTCCATTAAAGTTGCTCCAAATGGCACCAACAGGATAAACATATTAAAGTTCAGTGACTCCAGTTAGCAGAGATGAGGCCTCCAGCCGTCTATGGCAGGACACCAACGCCCCCACGTCCCCTCCAGTGTCCAGGTCACCCCGCTCAGAGGCAGTTTAAAGGTTTAAAGGATGCAAAAATCATCAAGGCCAAACTTTCTATCTGTTGTACTGAGCTATGAGCATGATTTCTGATGCTGTCAGACATTCAAGGTCACTGGAGGACTTTTAAACATTAGGAAACCTCTTACTGTTTTTCAAACATCTGCTCAAAATATTCAATTTTTGCTTATTAAATATCTTCAAAACTAATGAGAGCACCGCCAGCCTCAGCTGTGCATGATTAAAGTCTTAACATGCCTACAAACCGAAGACTTCTAACACTGGTGCAAAACCTCAGGCTGTGAGAAAAAGGTCAAGGTCTTAAAAAGAGGACTCTGTCAAAACTTAAAGAAAACTGTTTATATTTCTTTCTTTTTTTTATCGCTAAGACAAAACAAAAAGTGTGATGAGTGGATACCGTTGTTCCTGGATGATCAAGTTCTCTGTATCTTGGACACAGACACTGCAGAGTCAATATGTCTGTATCAGGTTTTGGAGATCACTGAAGTGACTTAATGTGAAATAATGTAGAAATACAAATAGCATATACAAAAAAAGCGCAGCAGAGAAAGAGCCAAAATAATACGCTCTTACCTGGGGGCCCGTGGAGTTTGGCTTTCTTTACTGAAAGAAGAAGAGAGAAAAAACCTATTAGTCCCAATGTGATGAAGAGGATGAAGAGGATTCTGTGACTCATCAGGATTATATACTCTTAGATATTTCAATGGAATTTAATTTTTGAGGGACTGAACAATGTTCTAACCCCTCTACACTCTTATTCCTGATTGTTGATGTACTTCAAAAATAAAATTGTGCAATAAAATTTCATAAAATTAACCCCAAGCCTATTAAATAACAGTTCAATGTGTTGTATGACTGTAGGAAACAAATACAGTTTTTATATTTGATGTATATTATTGTGGTTGAAACAGTATTGGCACTGTTGCAATAGCTGCAGGAAGAATGGACTGTGTGAATCAACAATCAGCGAGGAAATGAGTTGTGAAAAGACACTGACACAATCTGCTAAATCCATAAATATTAACCTAGAATAAGTTAACCCAGCCAAACACTGGAACCGTTCATAGAGATCACACATCCGTGATAAGAAACAGTTCATAGTTTATCTTGTGGGTGGAAGGATATGGGACACATTTCTCACTGCATACATCCTACTGGAATCTTTTCAGTGACTTCACATAATTTACTATAAGCCATAGCTTCCACCTTGATGAACGGCTGATGGTACTTTGGGTGCTTTCTTATTTCCACAGTGGATAAATCTGCATGTTTGAGTTGGAAGAGAGTTTATTCCTGATGCACTTCCTGATACAACCCTTCCTCCCTGTAGAATTTTGCTTTTAAGAAGGTTTTGGTTATTATTTCCGTCCTGGTACTGCACGCATAATACTGCACGCAAAACAAACAGACAAATCCATCTTCTACCAAACAAGAATGGGAAAACATTGCTTTCTCAAAAATCCAACAGCTGCTCTGTTCCCAGATGTTTTTGGACTGTTGTTAAAAAAAAGAACGAGTGCATGCTACGCAGTGGTAAACATCACCCTGTCACAACTTCTGAAAAGTATTGCTGTCATCAAATCCAGAATAGACTAATACTTTTCCTAAAATGGTACATTTTCTCAGTTTAACCATTTGATTGGTTTTCTACATTCTATCATGAATAAAATGTGAGTTTATGAGACATGTTTCTGTTTCATGTTTAGTTACTTCTTTGCTAATCAGTAATCCTATTAGCTACACTAGCGCCGCAGTAATTGGTGGAATAAAGCAACTGTGTTACTAGTTCAAGCTGCACCTGTTGGCACGACAATCCCAAATGTGTGCCGATGGCGTTCACAAACTTCGTTGGCCACGCCCCCACCCGCCTGATCAGCGGGCTGATGTCAATATTCCTCAGCCATTTACGACTGAGGGGTTTACAACATTTAGCCAAGCAAAATAATGTATTCTGATTACAGTTTTACAGCAACACGCAAACCTGAATATGACTACAGCTCGCTCACTTTCAAGGAAACATGATGCTGCAGTTACATTTCTCCTCTCAGTCCAGCTTTCTGAAGCAACCGTTCCTCATCTATGACTCCGTGTCTTTGCTACTATGTGGATTCAAACAGAATAATCGAGCAGAATGGGGCTCTCTTTATGCTCTACTCAGTTTCCCAGCTCAGTTGATACATTTAAGAACCTAAAGTGATACACAGGCCTTATTAAAATGTATAAAGAGCCTTGAGTTTGACACATGTCATCTGTATACACATTTTTGTGCGTTTTGTTGGCTTTACTGTAATGTTGCATTTTAAACTTTTGCTGAGCAAAGCATCAAGCAGCGACTTTTGTTTGCACAACAGGAACTATGTGAAAACTAAACCTTGTGTTCCTGATGGTGTTGCAATCAATGTATTTATTCTGAGGACTAAATATTATTAGTCTCTAAAGAGCAGCATGACAAAAATTTGAGAAACTGCTATTATAAGCTAGCATTTAGAGAAAAAGGGGTTATTTGTCTAGAAAAAAAGCACTCAATAATATTTTATAAAAACAGAGCTGAGATTTTAAATGTACTGAGACCCAGAATGCCTTGAAATTCACAAGAGAGTCTTGAAATGCCAACATGTTCTTGGCTTCAGGCTTGAAAGTCCCCGATATTGATCTGCAGTTCAATCAGGCCTCCCTTAAATCTGTTGCAGTCATTTGACTATGCAGCAGTATGAAAGCTTATTGCCTTTTTAGGGCTAATTCAGTTATTTAAATCCAGTTTAGACATATGTTCTCACTGAGGAAGATCAATATGCTCATTCAATCACAGTCAGAGTGAGAGATGTGATAAGAAAAACAGAGAGAGAGAGAGAGAGAGAGACTGTTAACAGGTCATTTATCTTAGGCTGTCAGCACAGCTTGCTTTGTGTGTCAGTCGTGCCAGCTCGGCAGAGGCTCACAGTGGCCTCGTTGGTCAAGTGCCAACTGGGCTCTGACACTACCTGTATGAATGACCCAACACTGTGAGAGAAGATGTGATTTAGTCTCATTCAAAAATAAATAAATGTGAAACAGGTGACTCAAGGGTAGCGCCACTGCTTTATATAAATGTAAAAAGTGTTCTGAAACTTTAGCTCACATGTTCTGAATTTACTTTACAAAATATTCAGTGTAAAGTTGGCTCTGTTGGCCAGTGAGCCACCTTTCAGAATCACAGCTCCTAACGGAGAAGCATTAAAACCAACATTAAAACAACACAGCTCATATTTGTAACTGTGTGACAACAGATGGCAGCTGTCAGGTGTTACACCTGAGTCCGAGGTAATGCACAGCGCAACATTGTTTCGATTCAAGTCGATAAAACCGGATCAGCAGCTCATTCAAATTAAAATCAAAAAGAGCCTTATCATGACACACATGATTGGCAGCGTCGGACATGTGACTTGTGCAAAGTTTATACTTAGACGTTATATAACGTACAAAGGATTTAAAGCCCTACCAGATGTGATGATGTGCGTTTGTGACATTTGAGCACAGAGTCATCTCTGAAACAAGGCACCAAGGATCAAAATGATGCAGCACAATCAAAAAATCCTTCAAAACCTGAGAGCGACAATGCAACATCAGAATGAGTTCTGAACTTCTGCCTGGTGGAAAAATGCATCCTCTCCCCTTAGTCTGATGTGTATGGAAGCCTGTTTCCGCCACTAAAGGAAAAAAAAGGCTCCATAACTCGAAATTTCGAGTCATTTTCTCAACATTTCAACTTTTTTCCCTCAAAATTTCGACTTACTTGAGTTAGTTATTAACTCAAAATTGTGAGAAAAAGTGACTCAAAATATCGAGTTAGCGCTGCCAATCAGTAATCTATGTGAATGATGTCATTCCTTGTTGCCCGGAAGCTGAAACCCTCAGGTACAAATGCTACAGCTAAGCTACCGGTATTACATCCAGTCATGAATGCACAGATTGCTGAGTATTTTCAGCGTGGCTTCAAAAATGATGAAATCCTTGTGTTATTAGCTGAATCACATGACATTACTATCAGCAAACGTACTCGCGAAAGCGCCAATTTGTTGCGATCCAGTTTTGAGTGCGTGTTACAGGTGTTGGGTAGCACAAGATATCCTGATTTGTTTAAAGCAGCCTAAACCTCAACTTCATGCAAATGAAGCGCAGCCAATACAATGTTCTCTTTGAAGACAGCAACGAACAGGAAGTGCTGACAAACTGGCAGAAAACAAAGGCTTGTAATGAAAAAAAAATCACCTAAAATATAAATGCAAGTGCATCGCTACACCAGACAGAAGCACTCTTTAAGATCTGGACAAATAAAAAAGCGATGGTCAGTGTCACATTTTAGTGCTTGCAGAGGTCAGCATCCCTCTGGGCTACAGGGTTGGTGAGGCTGATCAGAGGTAGTAAAGCAGGCACGTGTCCTCTGGAGTGATTGTATGAGAGGATGCGTGCTGCTGGTGACCGCGTGTTTAGCTGGTGGGATAATCCCTCCAAGCTAATGCTTTAAGCGGGGCTGAAATCTACCAGACCCTGCTACATTGTTCTGTGGATGAATTACAAAAGAGACATAGGAAAGCAGAAAGACTTCTTTTCATTGGTCAGTAGCTAACTCTCAACCTTACAAAGTTTTTTCTTTCTTAATACCTGAAAAAAATAAAGAGACTGAGAAAACCCATTTGGGGAAAAGAGCAGGCTGATGTTCGTGTGATGACTAGTGTACTGGATTAAAGCTGCTACTGAGGAGCACTCAAACACACATCTGTAATGTCTCCATACGCAATGGAGGACGTGGATGACAAGGCATTGTGTTTTTGCACAACACAATGCTTATACTGAAGCTTATATTCAAGCACAGCAGGCTTGATAATATATTTCATTTGGTTCTTTAAATGCCCAATTTAAAATATATAATTATGTTTGCTTGAAAACAAGTTTACTGAGCAATTACAGCCATCTTGTATCTATCCTGAACTTTCAGGATTTGCATTATATAACTTTTCATTGTCATTTTAAATACAAGGCCCAAAGAGAGGGAGGTCATCATTAGCAGGACAAGTAGATTTTTTCTTTTAATGAAATCGATACAGCATGGTATCACAATACTATTGCAAAATTGCAATATTGTATCCATTCAGGGACAAAGTTACATTACTCTAGGAATACTACAAACATGCATATCGTCCTGAGATAACGGTAGCCGAGTAAAATTAAATTAAATTGGCTCAAAAAACAGCGAACTAAAAAAACAACTGGACACACTTAGCTTCACAAATTCAGAGCCAACTGGTGCCTGACTTGAACTGACTGCACTCGCTCTCAGAGAGATTATCAAAGGTTTAAAAAAAGATTGCTGTCTAATTTACAAATGCAGTCAGATTGCCAACATGTTGCCATCAATCTGAATGAGTGTTTGTCAGTGAGCAAAGGCAGCTCGCTGGTTATATTCTGGCTACATTCCTATATAACAGGAAGGTTGAGGAGCACAAATGTAATAGTTAAATGTCAATTTCTGTCAAAGTGGACGGCAACAGATGTGGGATTTTTAATGATTTATCACGGCTAATTGTTAGATTATCAGAAATATGCCTAAATCATAATGGTAAACGGCCTGCATTTGTTTACTCAGTCCCCCCAAAGCACTACATTCAGTCATTCACACACACACATTCACACACTGGCAATGGCAAGCTACGTTGTAGCCACAGCTGCCCTGGGGCGCACTGACAGAGGCGAGGCTGCCGGTGGTCAGAGGGCCCGGTGGCGCCCAAGGATATTTGGCATGCAGCCAGGAGGCAGCATGGGATCGAACCACCGATCTTCTGATTAGTGGCTGACCTGCTCTGCCACCCCGTATGTATGTTATTTCAGTACTCAGATATTGCTAAATGTTAAAAAGCACAATTATATTTTATTGCGAGTGAAGTATGATAATATGATATGATAATAATGATAATATCACATCGCAGGGTCTTTGGGTGTTTCCACATCAAATCATTAGGTCAAACTAAACCTAACAGACAGGAAGCAAAATCTTTAGCCAAGTGCAATCAAAAGACGCCTTCATGGAAGGAAATACAGAAGGTTTACAACAAGGTGCAAACCGCTGGTTACACTGAAGGCAGGAGTGGGATATTCATCAATGGCCAAGTCAGTCACCTGATCTCAACCCACTAGACAAGTTTTCTCAAGGAACCTCAAGGAAGCAACACCCACAATTAGCACCCACCCACAATTGGTGAATTCCAGAGGTTCCACATTTCAGACAGACACTGACTACAAAGTTAGATGTTTTTAAATACAAAACAATCTTTATATTTAACATCCTGTTAGTTTGGTCAATTCATTTTAAACCTCTAAAAAATGGAGTTATGTGTATAAAAATGGGTGTAATTTCTAAACCCCTCACACATTTTTTTTTGAGTAAAGCTGCAACTGTGGTTGCGTGCAGAGGCTAAACTACAGAAACTGAGTCAAATTATGGGCTTCACTATATTTAACTTACGGATATGCATCGTTCACTTAAGCGTTAAGTTTATTCTCCGTATCACATGTAAAATTCATCCAAATACATTTTGAAAGTAAGGCCTAAATATTTGTTACGTTGCTCTCACCAGGAGTACAACATCTATGAATTACATGAACAGTGAATGCACGTTTGTAACCGATATCCAAAACAACTATCCAAGACTGAACTTTTAGCCTGACATGGGAGAGAAAAAAAACAACATCTGACAAACTCTGAAAGCTAAAATGATTTTCTGTCATCTCCTCTGTACCCCGATGACATTCTTCTCTTTGTTGGACTGCAGCTCTGACTGTGACCACTTACAATCTGCTCTGGTGTCTCAGGTTTGAGCTCTTTGAAGTGACAATGAAAGTGCAGCTTTGAAGCTCAGGGTTGGAAATGGCGTCTCGGTGGTGAAATAAAGACACTTTTGAGCCTCTGAAGCGTCACAACTTTAACTCGCTGGAAGCTGGCCGTGTAGAGGAGAGCCCTGGACAGGATCCACGACCTCTAATCTGTGCCCGAACATTCACGAATCCTCTTCCCTCAGTTTTGTCATCAGTGAGTGAAAGACATGCTTGATTGGGTCAAAGGTCAGGCGACAGTCTCAGAAAATTTGGTGATCTTATGGAGATCTTAGAAGTTTTGGGCCACTTTACCTCTGTCTTGTGAAGCAACACCTAACCAGTGTTATCATTTGATTAAGCTACTTTTATCAGGAGCCACATCATCAGCAAACACCAGTGACCAAGTTCTAATGTCAGCATTACAAGTCCAGGTTAGCACACTTGTAATTACATCCCTTTGGACACCTCTTAAACCAAACTCAGCACGAATGCCTGGAATCAGCTCTATATCTTTATTTCTTTAATTTGTCATGAATTCATTTAAAAAAAGAGAAAAAAGCAGATCACAGCTGGACACAAGACTGTTCATCAGGTTGGGAAAACATGGCTGTAATTCCTAAATAGTCAAATGCAATATTTAAACGCCCTAAATTATATCTGAAAGTCTACACAAGTTGATTGCTTCTTTCTGCCAGCTGGTCTCAGTTTGTGACCAACACCCCGCCAGACAACCTACAGGACATCTGCACCCCTCATGAAACTTGAGCATATCTGTGCATATTTATTTATGTTTGGCATACTTTGGGGGTTTATTTCATTAAAAATAAAAGATGGCACCCTTTTACAATGATGCGCTTTTCATCTAAAGAAAAGCTGCACATAAAAGATATGATATTCTTTTACTTTGAAATATAACATTACCACACAATCACTCAGGTGTAGTAACACTTAATAAAACGTGTTGAACAGGAGCAGCAGACCTGACATGCTCAGCAGCCAGACAGGCGCAGACTATAGCAGTGTCATTACAAGGGGCCAGACTGTGCCTCTATTTTTAGCTCCAGTCCTTCAGCTCATGGTGGGTTTGAGAGCGTACAGGTTGCAAACCTTTTGGCCATGTCATTAACACCCTCTCACTTCCATTAATGTACAGCCCCCGTGGACCTCGCCAGGCCAACCTAATAAATACAACTATTGTGGATCTAGCATGGGTTGGTCAATATCCTCTGACTGAAGTATGTTTGATCATTTTACTCAAGTATAAGCTTCTGCTTACGCTCGGGCTTTATGCTAGCAGCATATATGGCTGTATGTTTGTGTGCAAACACTTCAAATTCAGCTTACGGATTAACATAATTTCTCTGAACTGTATCTAAAGACACTTTATATTGCAAGGTTAAGCTGTATATATTCTGTGTATAGTTTAGTGTTGTGGGCATACACATTCCTTCATTTAATTATCTGTTTCAATGCCAGTGCCTCATTGTGTTTACATTAGCATGTATACCACATATTATCCTGCATAAACGCAAATTAAAAGAGACCGTCTCCCTACCTCTCCACGGTAATGAGCCAATTAGAGAGACGCTACTGAAAGTCCACGAGTGATCCAGTATGAGTGGATCATGGAACGAGGGCTTTATAGACCATGACATTACCACAGACACATACAGTCGCACCATTACCTGAGTGCTTGTCTTCATTTGTTCACTGTGTATCAACATGTATTCATCACAAACACAAATTAGAGTCCCAATCGATCAATATCTGGGGTCTAAAACAAATCAGAACTCACAAACCTAGTTTACAAACCAGGATTAAAACCAGTTTTAGATCCTCCGTGTTTTTCTAGGACCTGCATTCATAAGGAAATGAAACTTATGGACTTCTGCATTCCTGAGTTACATCCAACCCCTTTTTCCTGATCAGTTTTTGCACAATTACTTTGACCCTTCAAACCTCTGCAGGTCTATTTTTTTTTAATTCAAGAAAATTGACCAGGAAACGATAAGAATCAATAAAAACAATGACATTAAATCAGTTTTATCAGTATCTAACCTTTGTGGTCACTGTGATGAGCGCAAAGAGAATCCAGAATCCAGGAGTCATAACGCTTCATCCCAGAAGCCTTCATATGTTGATTTTTTTCCACCTTGTCTATCTTAGGTTTACAGCGATCATGGCCATCCCAGATGTCACCGAGGGAAGAGGCCATCACATGGCTGAGCACAGAAAGACAGACAACCACACAATCACATCTACACCCAATTCAGAGTCATCAATGAACCTAACCAACAGTCTTTGGACTGTGAGAGGAAAGCCACAGGAGAACACTCCGCACATAGAGCCTCAGGTAACCATAAGGTTCGAACCCAGAACCCACCTGCTGTGAAACGGTGGTGCTAACCACAACGCTGCGCCCTAATTGAAATATTACAACTTTTACGATCACCTATGTAAAACCATGCAGTGCACATGAACTGTTAAATACTCTTTGTCCTCTTCTTGTTTGGTTTTTAACGGAGATGTTCGCGCGGCACGGAGCACCGCCTTTGCCTCCGCGAACACATCGGACTACAAACACGCACATTACCAACTCCGGAAGACGATCAAAGCAGCCAAACGTGAGTACAGGGACAGGGTGGAACAACAGTTTGACAACCCTCGGAGTATGTGGCAGGGACTAAACACGATCACAGACTTTAGAGGGAAAACCAGCACACCGCAGACCACGGCCTCTCTGTGTGAGGATCTAAACGTATTCTACGCTAGATTCGACACAGCGAACACCATGAGACCGGACAGTGTGCGCACCGCGGATGACGTCAGTGCACACACTGTGTCTGAGGAGGATGTGCGGAAGTGCTTCAGGAAGGTGAACGCACGCAAAGCTACTGGTCCGGACGGGATTCCCGGCCGCGTCCTCAAGTCATGCGCGGCTCAGCTGGCTGGAGTGTTCACGCACATCTTCAACCTTTCCCTCTCTCTGTCTGTAGTCCCAGCCTGCTTCAAAATGGCCACCATCGTCCCTGTACCCAAATCCTCCACCATCTCCTCATTGAACGACTGGCGACCTGTAGCCCTGACCCCCATCGTAAGCAAATGCTTCGAGAAGCTGGTCAGGGACTTCATCTGCTCTGCACTACCCGACTCACTGGACCCTCTACAGTTTGCATACCGCCACAACAGGTCCACTGATGATGCCATAGCCCTGACACTACACACTGCCCTGTCACACCTGGAGAAGAGAGACACGTATGTGAGGATGCTGTTTGTAGATTACAGCTCAGCATTCAATACCATCGTTCCCTCGAAGCTGGACAGGAAACTGCAGGATCTAGGACTGAGCAGCTCCCTCTGCAGCTGGATCCTTAGCTTCCTGTCTGACAGACGCCAGGTGGTCAGACTGGGCAGCATCACCTCATCCCCCGTCATACTGAACACTGGTGCTCCACAGGGGTGTGTACTGAGCCCTCTCCTGTACTCACTCTACACCTACGACTGCACAGCCACTAACAGCTCCAACATCATTGTGAAGTTTGCGGACGACACTACAGTGGTGGGTCTTATCACCAACGGTGATGAGACGGCTTACAGGGAGGAGGTCAGCGCCCTGACCCACTGGTGTCAAGACAACCATCTCACCCTCAACGTCGCAAAGACAAAGGAGTTGATAGTGGACTTCCGGAGGTGCAGAGAAGTACACACCCCCATCACCATCAACGGCGCTGCTGTGGAGAGAGTGAGCAGCTTCCGGTTCCTTGGCGTACACCTGGCTGAGGATCTTACGTGGTCAGTACACACAAACAAAACAGTGAAGAAGGCGCAGCAGCGCCTCTTCTTTCTCAGGAGACTGAAAAGATTCGGCATGAGCCCCCGCATCCTCAGGACCTTCTATCACTGTGCCATTGAGAGCATCCTCACTGGATGCATCACCACCTGGTATGGCAACAGCACCGCCTACAACTGCAAAGCTCTCCAGCGAGTAGTGCGGTGCTCTGAACGGATAATTGGAGGTGAGCTTCCCTCCCTCCAAGACATCTACAGGAAGCGGTGCCTGAGGAAAGCGGGGAGGATCATCAAGGACTCCAGTCACCCCAGCCATAAACTGTTCAGACTGCTTCCATCAGGAAGGAGGTTCTGCAGCATCCGGTCCCGTACCAGCAGACTGAGAGACAGCTTTTTCCATCAGGCCATCAGACTGCTGAACACGTCATAGACACCTCAGCTTCACTACTGGAACTTCAACATTATGCACTCCACACTGTATATAAATGCCACTTGTTTTGCACATATTCAACTCTGTATATTTTATATATTTTATTATTATTATTTTATTTTATTTTTTTACTATTTAATTTGTAAAAATGTGTGTATACACACACACACACACACACACACACACACACACACACACAGGAAAATATTTAGTATACACATCCAGAAATGCATACACTATTATATATTGTACATATATTTATTAGTTTCAGGTTGGCCATTCTTGTATTTTGCTCGTTTGTGTTGTTTGCACATCTCTGTTGCTTGTGGGGCTCGCACACAAGAATTTCACTCGCATGTGCTGTGCCAGTGTGCCTGCACATGTGATGTGACAATAAAAAGTGATTTGATTTGATTTTTCTCTTTAGGGGCCTCCACAGTGGATCATGTACTTCCATCCCTAGCATCCTCTGCACAGCTTCCTTCAATACATCCATGGATCATTTCTGTGGTCTCCCTCTTTTCCTGTAACTTTGTTGCCAAAGAGCTTGACCTGAGCTGTCCCTCTGATGTACTCATGTCTAATCTTGTCCTTTCTGGTCACTCCCAGTAAAAAGCATCTTCAGCTCTGCCACCTCCAGCTTGTTCTCCTGTCTTTTGTCAGCTCCACGGTTTCCAAATAATAAACCATAGCAGGTCTCGCTGCTATCATTCTGTCACAAATCACCCCGACACTCATCTCCACCCACTCCACCCTGCCTGCACTCTCTTTCTCATCTCTTGTGCACTGCCCATTGCTTTGGATGGTTGAGCCCTGGTATTTAAACTCATGTACTCTCACCATCTCTACTCCTTGCACCTTCACTGTTTTCAGCTGGGAGATTCTGAGGGGAGACCAGAAGTCTTTGGAGATATTAAATATATATTTCATCTACCCTGGGAGCATCTCGGGATTTTCCAGGAGTAACTGGAAAACAGTGATGTTAGGAACGTTTAGCCTAATACTGATCCAATTCTGTTTCAGATAAGTGCAAAAAAATGGACGGATGCTGGTTTACACATATTTGTCATTACAAATACGTGTGGTGATGTGCCAACTGATGTTTTTACTGCAATAAGAATCACCAATCACTATCAAAACTCCCGCCTTTGTAAGAAAAAAGAAAAAGAGAAGAAAAAGTGCTGAGACAGCACCAATTTCTGCAAAGAGCAGAAAAATCAGGTGAACGCAGTTTTGTGTCTGTATTTTCTCTGCATTTCATGTCACAATCGTCTTGGAGTCTACTTCTTTGAGCACTCCTCGACCTGAGTTGAGACAAGTGGCCAGTAGCAAAGATTAAGTGTAAAGAGAAACTGTTAGACTGAGCCAATGCTCGTAGCAGGAAATAGCCTTATCATGACAGGGAGGGAAAGAGAAGGAGGAAGTGAAGTCCTCTGGCCCATGTGAGCTGCAGTCCAACATACACACACGTATACAAGCATAACCACGCAGGATAGGAAAAGCAGCAGATGGCATGGGGATTATTTCCCCTCTATCCCCACCCCCGCCTCCACAGATTGGCCGCTGAAGCTTTGCTTGCATCCCTGTCATTTCACTACAGTGTGTGCCGGTGTACTGGCTGACCTGGTCTGCCTTCACCTTTGCCCTCATCTGGTGGCCTACAAAATGGTTTTAGTTATCACCTTGAATGGATGAATCCAAACCAGGCCATTAAAAAAAAAAAACATAAATAAAATCAGCACAAGCTCCAGTTTTTGTGCCGATCTGCTGAGACTGAATGCCACTCTGCTTTCTCCAAATGCCTGACAGTCGACCTGCACGTATTTATCTTCTATTACTGCCGGATAATTTCCTCTAATCCAATTTCTTCACAGTAACCTTACTCAACACTGAGCAAATTATGCAATGCCATCAGTGTATGCATTTATTCCACTGATAATTGCTATCCAGAAATAGCTAGGAGTGGGTACTGACTGAGCTGTCAGAAGCTGTGTCCTCCCATCCTGCTTTCGTTTCTGCAGCCGTTCACTTCCTGCAGAGATCTGCAAGCCACCATGCAGGTTCTGAGGGCGCTCAACACAACCAGGAATGAGGAAATGAGCCTCTGAAAGGTATCACAGCTTCCAAGAAAGAATGCCACTCGTCAGGGTTTATATCAGGCACTTCCTTTAAGAGATGGAAAGACTGGCTTCTCTGATAGCATGTCAGGTACATCATAGACAAGAAAACTGCCAAAGAACACATTTACCACAGGCAGAGAGAGCATTTCCCAGCTCATCACACAGAGATACATCTCTTGTCCCTGAACAGCCTGAAGACATCATAAGAACACAGTTGGTTATCTGTTATCTGCTGGTGTTGTCAGCGTCTGACGTTTTACGCCAAGAAAGGCTCTTTTTAGTCCAATATAATCACTTTAAACTACACCAAGCAGTTTTTAAACCATAGAAACAGGGAAAAAACATAAGGATTGTGGAAATTTTAAAGCAGCTAAATTTACTTTTATGCAGAAATTACCTAAAAGCAGAGTAAAGAGCACACATTACAGGAGGTGGGGTCATGCACGTCCAAGGACTGCTCTTTGACAGCGTGAATCTTAATACTATAGACTGTTTGTTTTTGTTCGCTGCTCGTTCCTGTGAGGTTATTTCTCCTTATTTGCCTGTAGCTCATGTTTCTCACCTTACTGTCTGCATATGCAAGGAGATACTAGGTAGAGTTCCAAGTCTATTATTAGCGTTACAAAGAAAGGCCACCAAGCTTGACCCCTCGAAACCTTTCCATTAAAAAGGGAGATTATCTCAGGAAGAATTCAGGTGACATTATAAAGCACTGAATCTGCAAAGAAACAATGATGGGCTGGACAAGTTAACAAAACATTAGCTTTTCACATGGGAAACTGTGGTTTACTTCCTATTTCTGACAGTGTTGTTGTTTACTATTAAACCATTCTAGTCTGGCATCTAAAAATATATTCTTTATAAAAGATTTGATGCGTCTGTGAAAGTCAGATGATGGAATATCTCAGATTTTTTTTAAAAAGGAAAAGAAATACTGTTTAAAGGACAGTCAGATGACATATTATGTAGATTCACTTGTGTTGAGAATCACACATCCACTCATATTTATAAGATGCATTTACTTCAATCACCGCTTCGATGAGTGTTTGAGTCCATCCTAAGTCAGACCTGCAATAACTGATATTTATGGCCTCATCTGGGCAGCAGAAACAAGTTGCAAGCACTCACAAATCTGCACTTTATAAAGATGATGTAGTGAACATTTCTGGCGTATATGTCCAGATGTTGTGGGACAATGTCATGACTGATTTGAATCCATATTTCTGTCCTTCTGAGTGAAACAGCAAAGCTTAAAAAGCCGAGTCCAGGGTTCATGCTAACCTGAACAAGTAACAACTTTTATGTGAGCATGAAGCACTCTTTCTCAATCCCAGGGCAAGCTATGAAACAAAATTAGATTATTTTATAATTCCACTTGTCTGAGCCCACTGCGACCCAGGTGTGCTTCACTCCCTCCATCTCCAGCCTCACCCTCATCTCATCACTCTGTAATAGGAGTTGGGTGGAGGTGGTGGTGGCCTTTCATCCTCAGGCAGCACTCGCACCCAAAGATGAGAAATGGTCAGAAATGATCGGTGAGAAACAATACACCAGGGGCTGAGAGCTGGAGATAGCCAGACAATAGTTTGATGGTGTGAAAAATCAATCAGCATGTCTGCGAGAGAAGAGCAATTTGTGATCTGGGAAGGAGCCAAAAATGTTAATAAACTGGCGGTGAGGGGAAGCGCCGGCTTTTTAACCTTTAATGAATCAAACTTTGTCAGACCCGATAAACATGCAGGTTTTCAACAAAAAAAATATCCAAAATCATTTCTTATTCTTTTACTTAGACATTAAAATCTCACGTCGCTCATCAGCTTTAGTTGAACAACTGCAGATCAAGTGACTTGCTTCAGGGCAACTCGGGGGGCAGTTCACGTGGAAAGAGAACGCTGAACGATGAAGGAGGAAGTGCACATTTTATTAATAATGTCCCTGCAGAGATCTATAACCTGCTACCTTAAAGGGGTCAGTCAGCTTAAGGATAAAGACCTTAAAGTACCAAATGTCAGCAAATACATAAAATGTGTTCTTGCCACAGCAAATTACAAAGAAATAGCCACTGATTAATCTATTTTCTTCCTCTTACCGTATTGAAGATGTGCAGTCTTAACGGTCAGGTGAGAGTATACAGTCCTAAGTTATGTTATTATGTTATGAATCCAGTTTTAAACTATTTTAACATGTAGTATTGACAGTTTTCAGGTTCATGTCATTTAAGAGTATAAGTGACCCAAATGTAGGCTGCTAAGAATCCACCTGAAAGAATCAGAAAACCGAGCTTTTACTGATGTAGCTCCAGATCACACATCAAGTCTGAAAACGGCATGGAGACACGGCATCCAGCCTTGTTTGCACTGTAGCCGAGGATATGCACAGGGAAATGGAAACATAAAGGTAAGAAGACACAGCTGAACTCAAACTACTGAGACATGAGGCACCTGTAGTAAAACTAAGGTGAAGAAAAGAGACTGACAAAATCAAACAGGAAGTAGCCAACTAGACACAGTGACAAGCCACTGACACTCAACTGAACACCGAGAAACACGGTGGAGGCTACGATCACCAAAAACACCAAGGACCAAATATAATAGAACTCAAAGACTACTTGACCTATAATGATGATTCTAAACAGGACTTGGAACGCTAAAATAATCATAGAATCTCGGATAAATGGAAATCCAAATTAAAGTTCAAGAACAATAATGAAAAGCTAAAAAAAAAACAAACCAAAAAAAAAAAACAAAAAACCAATAATCATAAAAATATGCCAACGAAATGGGTAAAAATCAGGGCCAGAAGACCTCCTATCAGAATCAAGCATATGTTACTATAACAGGAAGAAAACAAACTTCAATCATTTTGTGAGCATTTTTTCATTCAGAAAAACGAGTCTATGATTTTTAATAGTTTCAGAAATAAATGTCCCTCTTATGTTTGGGTATAGCCTAACAGACTAAATCCATCCTCCTTTAGATACAAAGCTAATACCTTAACAGGTGAAAACAGAGTGCTCTTTGGTGAGCATTGGCATTGAGCACTGATTACTATGGCTCGATTTAACCACAGCGTAACTTTTCAGACTCGCAATATCGCACCATAGAATAGCAACAAAACATTAATGCGCACATAGCCATCGATAATGACCAAACGCTCTCACTTAACTGTGATTTTCCTTTTTTAAAGTCAGCATCCAGCCTGAGTGTTACACTAAATGTCACTGGAGGCAAATGAGGTTTAAATTCACCTTTCAGGGAAACACTTAAAGTTTATGTTATGCTCTGTATCTTCACAACTGGATAGTTTCAGAATCATGTTACAGTATTGCCCTCAAATATTCTGCCTTCCTTTTTTCTTTCATCTAAGTTTTTGTGTTTTATATATAAAATCTTTTCCGTGAGAACTTCGCCTGTTTAAGAAACCCTCACACGAGCAGATCCATGAGTTCTCCTGTTGAAACGATAACCTGTAGCTGTGAAGTGAGAGCATACCTCTAACGCACAGCAGAGACATCGCAGCGGGATTTTGTGCAACAGTTCCTCCGACCAGCCTTCAGTGAGTTTGCAGCCCAGGTGCCTGTTGCACAGAAGTCCTTTAGACTGCTCCTAAATGTCGCTCAGTTTCCGCTTCATCGCGCCGCGCGGTGAGGAAAGGGACAGATGTCGGGCAGGTGGACAATCCAGGAGGTCCTTAGGGTTTAAAGGGATGACTGTCACTGGCAGAAAACGAGTGCCTACCGGCTGAAATCCGGTAGAGCGGGGCGGCACTTGTGCTGCGTTCAAATGTCACAGGCAAAGTAGGAATCTGGGCTATCAGCTCGAGCATACAATTGTCCTCCTGTGGTTCATAACACTTTACGCCACATTTGAAATGTTGAATTCAGCTTGCCATGCCCAAATCCTAGTTTCCTGCTTCACTGACAAAAAGAAGGGAAAAACAGTACAGTATTAAGTGATGCCAAAAGAAAACTTGGCAACACTTTATGATATGACCGCGACTAAACACGTAATTCCTTTGTAATTAAATTGAACTTCATTCTATTGTATTTAAAATTACAAAGTAATTATGTTTACCTACTAATACTTAAGGGCACGTACGCTAAAATAAAGGGTTAACGAGTAAAGTTTTTACAACAAACAAAGAATAATTATATATTTCAGTAAAGTGATTAAAGTCTGTAAGGATTTTAATTGATGCGCAAGTCATTTTTGGCAGTGCAGAAGTCATTTTAAATATTGCACAATTTGAGGTATTTTACAGAAGAGGAGAAACAAATTATACAGTAAGTAATTTCAAGTACAGCATGATTTTGAACATTCATTCTGCTCATCAACATAATGAATATTAAATGCAGATGTAAAAAAGGCACGATACCCAAAATAAAATATGCTAAGCAGTGCTCCATCCCAACATAGAGCAACCCCACCCAATACCACACTCTCCATCTTCCTTCACTGTATGGAGTCAAGACAGTCATCCTACTTGAGCAGATACACGTGTCTGTAGTAGGTGCAAGCTTGTAAAGTACATCAGCAGTTTGGCCTCTGAGACAAGACTTCAGCACAGCATGTGCATAAGTTCTCAATTCCAGGACTGAACTATAGAGATTTGCTTCACAGCAAGAAACAAATAGAAGTTTTTTATTACTATTTTTACAAAGATCATTTTAATTGGGTCCAAGTAGTTAAAGATGCATTTTCTGACATATCTGAAATGAGAAAGATAATTTAGGGTGTCGATCTTATGTTAAAAGCACAACAGTAGATTAGAAAGTAAATGCCATTCTTACCTTGAGCATCCTCATGTGTGCTAATTAAGCCTATTTCCAAGCTTGATGGTTGTCTATGGGAAAAGCCCTGCCCCTAGGATAAGGCCACGTTCTGCTTTGAGGCTGAGTCTGAAGGATATCCTGGGAGCCCTGCCTCTGGGTCTCAATCTGAAGCCTGCGCTGAGAGCCCTGCCTCTGGGTACGTGTCGGAAACCTGTGCTGGGAATTCTGTACTTGCCTCCAAGTCTGAGGCTTTCTCTGTGTGCCCTGACTTTGAGGCAGAGTACTGCTTTGGAAGGCCTGATCCTGTAATCCAACCTGGTATTGGTGGGCAGGAACCAGGGACCGAGGCCAAACCTGATACCTGGAAGCCTGGGACGGCAACGAAGCCTGGTAGTTGGGAACCCGGTGTTGTGACCTAGGCTTGTAGTTGGGAATCTGGTAATGTGACCAAGGCCTATAGTTGGGAATCTGGTAATGTGACCAAGGTTTATAGCTGGGCATCTGATAATTTGACCGAGGCTTATAGGTGGGAACCTCAGAACGCAACCAGGACTGGTAATTGGGAATCTGGGAATCTGACCAGGACTGATAATTAGGAATCTGGAAATGTGACCAGGGCCGGTAGTTGGGAAGCTGGAGCTGAAGGTTGGACTGGTAACCTGAGGCCTGCTGAGGTTTTACCACATCTGCAGTTTCAGAGTCAGGATACAAAGCTGAAAACAGAAAATTTCAGATCGACGCCACAAGTGAAATAGTTCTTTTGTCATTTTCTACTTAAGCTGTAGTTTGAGTCAACATGTTGTCTTACATTTTACATTTGCTTGAAGCTCCCCCACACAGAGTAGCCATGGCAGCACCGCACTAGAAAAGAATACAGGTTTAAGTAACCCTGTGTCACTTCAAATGGACATAGCCATTGTATGGGGGCACAAAATAGTACCATAATAGTCTCATAGCTTCAATCAGTGACCTAAATGCATGCAGAAAGGCAGCTAGACCCAAAAAAACAAAAAAAAAATCTGCTTTCCTCCTTCGGTGGTGCAGTTGTAGGAGCGGTCCAGTGCACATAATTTATCTTCTTTTGACAGCCAGTCAGAGTTCTTGCCCTCCATCTGATTGACTGGAAACAGGTGGATTGATTGCACCTGGACCAGATTCATCATGATTCACAGGTGTTGTGGGACTTTGTTGTGAAACACTTTGAACAATATCAAAGCCACAATCTTATTTCAAAATTGCCATAAAGCAAACGACACATTCTGGTTACCATCTGGTAGCTTTGCATTTATTGTTTGAGTTATTCTACAATTAAATGCTTAGTGGTCACTATGCCAACCAGTTTGATTCACAGAATGGTTGTCTAAAGATCTGTGTTTGAAATTAATGGAGACAAGATTAAAATGAGTTTTATTATTGTTAGGTAACAATAACGCATCACTACTGCCAATGCAATTACTAGACTCAGAGTCAAAGCAATATTGCATGTAAAGAAGCTAATTAAAAAAACAAATGTACAAAAATTAAACAAAACAAAAAAAATTAATAAGAAATCAACTAAAGAAGATTGGCTTACTAAATGTATTATGCTGTTAAATGATAGGATCTGGTGACACATGGCCTAAACTAGACCAAATACAATTAACTGCGCAGATGTTCGGGGAGTTCTTTGGACACTGGACTTCATAGTGTAGCATGTAAATTGCATGATTTAACACTAACATAACCAGTTGTGTTTGTAGTGACTATTGAAACAGAAACCCCTCTGGAGACTGGCGGTCTTTATTCAATGCAGTTAAGTTTTATTTATATAGCACCAAATCCCAGCAACGGGCACCTCAAGATTAAAAATACTACAGAGGAATAACACCAATGTTCAGACAACCACCTATGAGCAAGCACTTGGTGACAGTGGGAAGGAAAAACTCCCTTTTAACAGGAAGAAACCTTCAGCAGAACCAGGCTCAGGGAGGGGCGGGGCCATCTGCCACAGCTGAAGGGAGGCAGGACAAAACAATCACTAGGCTCGCCTCTTCAGCCCTCTGGCCTTTCTTGCAGGATCAACCTTTTGCTGCAGTGACTCAAGCTGCATTCACAGCTGACTTTTTGGTGGCTTAATGTCAGTTTTCAACTGTATTTTTTTAACCTTTTAATTTACATACATACATACACACACACACACATATATATATATATATATATATATATATATACACACACACACACACACACACACACACACGTCTGAGCATTAGTGTGACCGGAAATTATATAACTTTTAAGCTGCAGCTGTCATTACGTGTTACTTTGTTGTTACTTTAAAACCTTAAAATGTGACTGTCATTTTAAACGGGAGATATAGAAGAATTTTAACTCATTCTAATATATCATTATAGCACAAGTTATACTTCTGAGACAGCGTAAAGTCATTTCAGTTAAAAGCAACTTTCTAGAAAGCAGTTCCTTAAAGAATCTATCCTGACATTTGCCATTTAAGGGAAACTGGTTTTATAGTTTAAAAAAAAAAAAAAAAACTATTAAAATGTTCTAGTCCCAGCAGTATTTGTCTTTTAGTTCCAACATGTCCATGACAGTCTCAAGTTTCATGTCAGATGGTGCCACCTAATGGCAGAACATAAGCATGGACGTGTAGGAACACTGTATGCTGGATAGGAAACAGTTGATAGATTAAATGTGCTGTGAAGTTCAAAAACATGGAATGCCTCTGCTAAGGACTTGGAGGGATTGCCAAACAAAATGGAATTAGTCACAGGCCTGCAGTCTCCACATCTCAAAGCAATTTAACAAGATCCACCAAAACCACGATTTGGACAAACAGCATTTCATCAGTCAAGGGAATTATCAGAGACATGCACATTTTCAAAGCTTATAATGAACAATCTTATTTCTACCACCTATGTTCTATCCATACCTCCTGGAGGATACTTAACTGATAAAGAGATGAATTTGGTCGCTTTGCTGGTTGTTGAAAAGGAACATGGGAGTTAAGCATTGCGAGTGCACTGCATGCAGCAGTTTTCCATGAAGGCCTGTTTTCTCTCTTCTTGCAGTTATTCAGTGAATTTAGATGTGCACCTGAGACTCATTTGTCTCTGGTGCACATCAAAAATCTGACTTTATCTAGTAACCAGACTGAATACTGCTCTGAATCAGTTGGATTTTCTCTTTTAAGTTAAAAGCAATCTGGAAATAAAAAGGTGCAAAAAAGTATTCAAGATTTCATACGTTTTCAGTTACATGCTGAAAAAAAAATAATGTAAACTTTGGCTCTATATGCAGAACCAATGTTAAAGTCTCTATTTTGTTTAAGTTCTGTACAGTAGGGTTCTTTGCCTGGGTCCCCCCACCCTTTAAAAAAAAAGAAAAAAAAAGTTCCAGTTGAACTGGGTCACCAGCAAAATGAAGAGCAGGTCATTACGCATCACCTGTGCTTTCAGAGCAGATCTTCTTTGCCTGCCGTAGTGCTGCACATGAATGGCTTCAGTTTGAGCTAAAAATTTGAAACATGCACCACCTGCTCTCACAACTGTGAGATATTACTATAAAGTATAAATAAGCTAGCCCACACACAGACTCATCTAGAAAGATTTATTTACATTTCCCCTAAAGATCAGTTTAATTGTATCCATGCAGTTAATGATCCATCTTCTGATGTTGGCCCTGGAATGAGAAAGATAATTAGTGATGTTGAGCTTATGCAGGTTCTAAAGGGAAAGAGGAAAAAAAACAAAAAACGACAAAGTAAACACCAACTAGTTTTATGGAGTATACCTCTTCGGTTAAGCCCCTTGCAGAATCTGGTGGTTTGTGCCAGTTGTCCTGACCCAAGGCTGAAGATGAGGTCTGTGCTGGTAACGCATCATCCGAGGACGCATTTGATAGCTGCGTGCCTGTATTGGGATTTGAGTCTGATAGTAAGAATGGGCATGTGGATATGCTGGATAACTATGAGGCTGTGTCTTGGCCTGAGCATGATGACTGCGAGGCTTTAGGTGGCCCCGCGACTGAGAACTGCTAGCATGCAGCTGGTCTTGGGGCTGAGCCGGAGAACTATGAGGTTGTGGCAGTGAGTCAGCCTGATAGCCTTCAGGCTGAGAGCTGAGAGACTGCAGCTGGGTCTGGGCCTTGGGATGGCCCTGGCCCTGAAAGCTGCGAGGTCGCAGCTGGGTCTGGATTTGGGCCCGAGGATGGGCATGGCCCTGAAAGCTGCTGGGCTGCATTTGGGACTTCAGCTGGGCATGGGGATGGCCCTGATTGCTGCGAGGCTGTGGCTGGGTCGGCAGCTGGGTCTCAGGATGGACTTCATGGCTACGAAGCTGGGTCTGGGGACGGACCTGGGGATGGCCCTGGGGATGGCCGTGAAAGGTACGAACCTGTGGCTGCGTCTGTACCTGGAGATGGCCCTGAAAGCTGCGAGGCTGTGGCTGCGTCTGTACCTGGAGATGGCCCTGAAAGCTGCGAGGCTGTGGCTGCGCCCGGGGATAAGCCTGGCCTTGAAAGCTGCGTGGCTGCAGCTGGTTCTGGGCCTGGCTCTGAAAGCTATGGGGCTGTGGCTGGTGGGCATAGCCCTGAAAGCTGCGAGGCTGTGGCTGGGTCTGGCGCTGTGGCTGGGTCTTGGGATGGCCTTGATGGCTATGAGGCTGTGTCTGGATCTGGGAACTACCCTGAAAGCTGCGAGGCTGTGGCTGGGTCTGTACCTGGGGATGGCCCTGAAAGCTACGAGGCTGAAGCTGTGACTTCAGCTGAGCCTGGGGATAGCCACGATAGATGCGAGGCTGTGGCTGGTAGGAATAGCCATGAAAGCTGTGAGGCTGCAACTGGTTCTGGGGATGACCCTCAAGCTGGAATTGAGGACGGCCCTGAGGATGACCCTGAAAGTTGCGAGGCTGCAGCTGAGTCTGCGTCTGGGGTTGGCCCTGAAAGGTACGAGGCTGAGGCTGCATCTGGGTCTTGGGATGGCCCTCAATCCTGCGAGGCTGTGGTTGGATTTGGGCACGATTCTGAAAGCTCCGAGGCTGGGTGTGGGGACGGACCTGGGGGGGACCTTGGATCTCAGGATGGCCTTGACTGCGAATCTGCAGCTGGGGATAGGCCTCAGCCCAGTAACTATGAACCTGTGGCTGAGATTGATAGCTGCGAGCCTGCACCAGGGGCTGTGACAGGGGCTGGACTTGTGGTTGAGAACCATGAGCTTGCAGCAATGGCTGGGGGAGGTAGCTGCGAGACTGGGGTTGGACCTTGGGCTGAGAGCTAGGATGAAGCTGATGAAGCTGGTCACCCGAGACCTGCTTACTGGCATCAAGATTTCCAAAGCCAAGATAGGAAGCTGAAAAGAGATGAAATTTAATAGTGAATAACCATGTTTGTCATACTTAACTCAAATTCTAGCTTCACATGAGACTTACGTTTCATACTTGCTTGAAGCTCCCCAACAAGTAGTACCCATGGCAGCAACACACTAAAACAAAAACATATTTGAACAAACTATTGTGATCACATCAAATAAAATCATAAATCTCAGGAAAAGAATTATTTGAGATTACCAAAATATAAAGCTCATTGCTTCAAGCAGAAATAATATCAGGTATAAACTTGAGAAGCCCCAATCTAGCGTCTGTTAGCCCAGCACAAAACAACTACAACTCTGCTTCCCTCCTTCTGCAGCACAGTATCAGGTAGGGTCAAGGCACCCAATTTATCTTCACTTGACAGCCAATCAAAGTTCTCGGTTCCAAAGCAACTGACAGGAAACAGACAGATTGCTTGCACCTGATGCAGATTCACTATGATACACAGGTGTTCAGAAGAGAAGAGACTTCTTTCTGAACCAGTCAATTGCTTAGTGATGCCAGTGTGTGGTGCTGAAGACGGACAAACTTTAACTTTCCAGCAGCGGCAGAGTGTGCAAAGTTTGCAGTGAAAGTATGAGAGACCCGGCCTTCTAAAGAGAGCCCCACTTGACTCCACTCACTCTGTGCAAGTGGCATGTATGATGATTGTGTAAAAAATTTAAATCTAACAATCTGACACCAAGATAAAAAAGAAAGATGAAGAAAAAAGAGAAAAGAGGAGAAATGAAAGCAATCGAAGCAACAAATCAGTGAGTTAGGCACATAACAATTAAATCTAATGGTAAATAGTCTATCCTTAAATGTTGGGGACACTTGAATATTAGAGCTTCCTGTAGCACGACATTATTTCTTTTCTTTATTCTGACTTTGACTTAGCTAACAGAGCATCCTGTGTGATGTGACTGAGCATGCAATCTTTCTGTTGGTGTCAGATTATTTGTAACATAATGATGATGAACACAGTGATGAACCCACCGCATCCCTCTGTGGGTTTTTCCGAGATCCTAACAGAGTCTACAACAGCCACTGTATGTAAGTGGATAAAAAGCCAAACCATTGTTCTGATTATAGAGCTAAAGTTAGAAGTGCGAGTGATGTATTGACACGTATTGATATGTGAAACTTCTCCCGCCTTAAAATTCAGTTACAACAATACATGATTTTGTACATATTTGAACAGTTTATATTTTTGTTGATGTTAAAGAATAACATAAATGAAATAAAGACAAGTGGGAGCGTTTTTTAAGGGCTTGAATGGAACTGAAAGATAGCTGGATAACTAACTGACATAATCTTTATCCATAGAGCTCAAGGCTGTACAAATCAGGGCTGGATTGGATTCGGGCCTATTCACATTAACGTCATGTCAGCTTTAGTTCCTGTGGGTAACTTTGTCTTGGCCATTGCAATAACATCAGGAAACCAGTAGGTGGAGCTCAGCATATGCAATTCTCACTCAAACTGAACTGGAGTTTAAATCTCATTGGGAAGGAAAGTGGCCTGGTTCTTGTATAGTGATTTTCAACACTGGTACTCAGAGCACTTTATACAGCATGTCTCATTCACCCGTTCATATGAGTTTTTTTTAGTTCTACGTTTAAACGCTTTCTGTCTAACATTCACATTTAAATGCATCGAGCAACTCGAGGATCAGTATCTTACCCAAGGGTACTTTGGCATGCAGAGTGGATCAGCAAGGGATTTAACTACCACCCTTGCAGTTAGTAGATGACCTACTCTAGGCCCTGAACCTCAGCCATTCTGAAAGTAAACGATTGTCCTTCAAATTATGCTGTATAGTAGTATAGTATAGTATAATGTATAGTCTAAATGAAATAATCTTCTGCAAAATCCATAAGAGGTTTGTTTGTCTCCTCTTCTCCACACCTGGCCTGGCAGCCCCATTTGTGTGGGAGATTGCATCACCTACAGTCTTTTGTGAGGCTCATCATGTTGTTATGGCTTCTCACCTTTATCAGACATATTCTTATTTCAACCTAAGATGTTTGGTTGTTGACCCTCATCTTTGTGAACTGAGATAATGGTTGCAGGTTGGGCAAGCCGCATGAGAATGAAGAAACCATAAGCTTGCTTTTCAACAAGTACAATTAATCAGACAGTTTCAGGCAATCATTGCAACCTGCACAACTTTGCCATTTGTTTATAGTTTATATCTTTGTTCAGCTGTTGGGGGGAGGGGGGTCCCTTTTTTTGCACTTTTTAAACTAAACCTCTTCCATGCATGAGAAAAAAGAAGATTAGAATAAACAAAGTTATGAGAGTCCCGTTGGTTATGTTACACAACAAAATTGTCTTTTGTTTGAGAAAAAAACTCAAGTTTTTTATTTACAGGTCAATTATTTCATATTATTTGTTTGTAGCCAAACATGTAATATTTTAGTTTATGGTATAAATAATTTTAAACCTGCTGTAAGATATAATTTGCAGGCCCAGGCACTAATTTCATTTTAATTCAACTGATTTTTTTAGTTACTGTATTCACATATCAGTTGTTTTGTTCCATCAAGTTACAGGATGTAAAGATTCAAAGTAATCTGACTAAAATAACACAGTTACAAAAATAAAACAAACATAAAATCATTATTTTCCAGATTTTGAATGAGGGGGAGATCGAGGCTCAAGAGTTGGCAGTTCGTCTTATAATCGGAAGGTTGCTGGTTCGAGCCCCAGCTCCGACAGTCTCGGTCGTTGTGTCCATAATGACCAAGACTGTCAAGACACTTCGCCCGTTGCCTACTGGTGGTGGTCAGAGGGCAGGGTGGCTGTGGCTACAATGTAGCTTGCCATCACCGAGTAGCGGTTTTTGATACGGGCGACACGGGCGTTTTCCCGGGGTGGGGCAGAATGATATGACAGAAAATCATATCATATGCAATAACTTTGCAACACAACAAATCAGCTTGTCAAAACATAGCACAGAGAGCACACAATGACAGAGATGGTGAAAATAAAGGAAATCTCCTGTCAATTATGGAACTACGAGCAAAGCACGATCCTGCTGTAAGGAAAAAAATGACAAGTCAGAGAAATGTCACATACCTTGGACATGCTACACAAAATGAAATAATGGATTGCCTGGCTGAAATGGGCCTTTCCTCAATAATTAGTGAAGTTACACAAAGTGAGGCTTTTATTATAATGGTGGATGTAACCAAAGACCTCAGTAAGAAGGACCAGATGTCTTTTGTAATAACATATTATTATAAAGGGTCAGTGTGTGGGTGCTTCCTCAACTCTAAAGCTGCAGAGCATCTGGATGCTGCTATAAATACTGCAGAAGTATGGGCCTGACTACAGAAACCACCTTGTGGTTTAACACTAACCTTGTAAATGTTGGGGCCTCAGTAATGAGTGGAAAGAACACAGGTGTGCAGGCACGCGTTAAATTTTATGCCCCATTAGCTTTTTATGTTTGCTTTAATGCACATTGTTTAAGTTTAGTATTAGTTCACAGTGTGAAATGCATTCCTGAAGCAGACTGTTTTTTTTTTTTCTTTTTTCCAATAGCTTTATGTTTTTGTTTCTGGTACCAAAAGTGGCCAGAGGTACAAAGGGAAAATATTTAAGGTCCACCTAGAGAGTTACAAAGGCTGATAGAAACACAGTGGGTATGAAGGTACAATGCTTACACAACAGTGAGGGACAGACTACCTGCCATTGTACGTCTGCTGAAAGAGTTATCTGAGGAAGGGAATGGTGACAGAACTGTAGAGACAAGAGGTCTGTTAGCCTAAATACATCTAAATGTTGTCTTCTTATAACTTTGTTTTGTGTTTGGTGAGGTCAAACATCTGTCTGATATTTTGCCATCCCCACAGCTCAGTTTAGTCACAGCTGTTATTGACGCTCTTGTTGAAACACTGGTGGTAACACTGGTGATGCATCTCCAGGCCGTCACGTCACACCAAGCTCTGGCTTAGAGCCTACTATATTTCCACTCCAGTAGTTCAAAGACAGATCAGCACAGACAAGGAATCATTTCAAACTGGTACATTCCTCCAATCACTGACATGCTTCGGTTTGAGAGAAGAGAAGATTATCATCAGGAAACTGTTATTATGAAAGGTATACAAGCTTTAAATCTAAATTTTTTCCATTTTCTGCACAGTACACACACAGCAACATCAACAACCGGAAATACAGATTCCCCAACTAACATGAATTCTTGAAAAAAAAAAGAGCGACTGTAAAACATAAACACAAGTTTATTAGAGCTTATCATGAGCCGTATAAGGAGCTGTTTCGTGAACTATTCAAACCGTGCAAAATAGCACTTCCATTACCGTGACCTGCGTCATGTGAGCACAGCTTTTCAGTGCTCACATCTTCTTTAAGGAACACGATGAGTGACAACCGACTCAGCAGTTTGGGGGCATTAAGCACTGAGGCAAGAAGGGCTAGAGCCATGAACCTTGATGATTTTGTGGATGCTTTTAGATATGAAAATGATGGAGCAAAACTGTTTTGAATAAATGTGATGCCAAAAGATGGTTTTGTTTTGCACCAGTAAACACGTAGCATTGAAACCCGTGAAGGTCTCTGTGTGGGGTTTGAAATTTCAAAGTCGTATTTCCAGTGAAATAACTACTGATCAAAGTGATGGTAGAATTTGTTTTCTATATTATTCACAGGTATTTGATCCTGACAGATCACTGTTGCATCTCAGGGCCAACACATAGACAGACAACAGTTCACAGTCTTACATGATCCAACACGTGTCTGTCTTTCCTGATCAAGTTTACTCTTAAAGTGAACTCCATTCTTGGAGAGGGAATCTTAAGCTGCTTGTGCTCAGCTCTGCTGAGAATCATTAAAGCGGTGGTTGGGACTTCTAGTCAATCAAATAATCGATTAAAAACAGATTATTATGGATTTCAAAATCTTATTTGGTTTTCATTAGGAGTGCAACGATACTCGTGTAGATATTGAACCGTTAGATACAGTGCTTTGGGTTCGGTACGCATATGTATCGAACAATACAACATTTTTTGTTTATTTTATCAACTTGTCTTCTGATGATGCTGTCTGTGTTGAGAGCTCAGTGGATCTGCGTTCGACTACTCCGCCTAGGCTGCACTGTCGAGCGCAGATCCACTGAGCAAGCTAGCAAGACAGAAGCTAAGCTCGCTGCAAGATGGCAAATTGAACCTCCCCCACCCTCATTCAGATCTGGCGTTTGGAACTATTTTCATATGAAGCATGACCCTGAAGGTAAGCGCGTCATGGACAAAAGTAAAACAGTATGTCGGATGTGCCATGCAATGCTCAATTTGTGGGAACTAGTGCGTTAGCGCAGTTAGCTTGTTAACGTGTTCACGCAGTCCAGTCCCACACACGGGTGATCCGCGGTAGGTCGTTAATGGAGATTTGCCACGTTTTGGCGTTAATGTCATTTTAACGAGATTAACGCTGACAGCACTAGTGGGAACACAACGAATATGACTGCACATTTACTCCGACATCATCCTAGTGCAAAGACAAGTGGAAGCAGACAAAAACAACAAGCAGCATGCTACAAACTTTACCGAGTCATTTAGACAGCCGTTAGCACAGGATTCTCCTTATGGGGACCTGATATGTTTAATATGCTGCTGAGAGTATAGCCCAGAAGAAGCTATAGTATAGCTTTTATTTTGGAAAGAGACATTTCTCTGTAATAAACTCTCTTTTCCAAAGATGAGTGATTTCTCCATCAGATAGATTTAGTATTTTGTTGTTTCAGCAACATTAAATTTAAAAACTGTACAAAATATATATTTATAATTTTAATAAATGACAAATTAAAAAAGCATGAACAATTTTTTTGTATCGAAAGAATATCGAACTGTGACACCAAAGTATTGAACCGAACTGTGAATTTTGTGTATCGTTGCACCCCTAGTTTTCATATATAACTTTTTTCAGTGAAATAAACTTTAATAGCAGGAAATTAACTATGCATATAATTCTTTTCTTTCACTCCTTTCCCTCGTATTTTTCAGGTAACCTATATTTCACAAAATCATAATACAACTGTAAAAATTCTGTTTCTGCTGTGCCACCCCAATATTTTTAGTTGCCCCCATATGGTTAAGCCTATAAAAAAAATTGTGGGGGCCCCCTGCAACAGATCCGTTGGGTAAAGCGTAATTTATTGTCCACTGTCAATAATTTATTATTCTCTTTTTACTTTTTTATTAAACACTGTGTGTGCACCAGTTCATTTTAATCCCACTTTATAATCTGTTATACTGTGCTATTTATATTACTGTTCCATTTTTCTTTCATTTATAGTTTTTGTAAATTATATCATTTTATTAGTCATTTTAAAAATGTATACATTGTTTATTTTTGCATTTTAATTTAACTCTTTTGTTTTTGTAATATTGCCAAAATGGTTACAGTGTATCTTACTGAATTATATACCACTGGAGAAGTTTGTTGTATGTTGTGTTTAACTTGGATTTTAGCCGTTGTCATAAAGGACTTTCCCAACTTTGGGGCAAATAAAGTATACATTGTGTTTTCTTCGTACAATATTCATGCGATTGTGAACTGTGCATTCATTAAGTCAGTATAGCTTCGCTGGTTGAGGTCACGGGGCTATTAATGAGCGGCAGCTGTCCCACCCAGGGTTAGATAATCCAGTCTGGGACCAGGCTGTGACTTCAGGCTGACGTGCCGCTCCAGCCCAGCCCATCCTGCGATGCAGCGCCGCTGACGCTGTCCGCTCCGCAGTCTGTCGGTGAGAAAACAAGCCTCGCTCCTCCACAGCTGCACATGCGTTTCACCGAGAACAACACCACCGCCGACCCCGGAGACGAGGTTAGTGCATTAAATTGTGATTTTTGTTGTTTTCTTTTGTGAGCGATTTGGTTAGAGGTGCGGAGGGAAAAGGGCTCCGCTCAGCAGCATCGCGTCGGAGGCAGAAAAATGATGCCTAGCTCGATCAGATCGGGAGGGACGGAGGCTCGGCTTTCAGACGATGGTCACCCTCAAACCGCTGTGTCGTGTTAGAAGACGCCTTGTTTTTACGATTAAATGACAGTTTCAGTGGATGGATGTGCCCGTTTGCCTTCTGACGTGATAAACAAAGATTTATTTTAATCGCAGCAGCACAAAGGCAGCGTGGTAACGGTCTAACACATCATCCATGTTCGATCATCTATCCGCGGCTTCAGGGGGGCCTTGGGCTCCGGAGTGAAGGGCGCGATGTTCGGTAATAAACTGCGACTGCTCGGGATCATCTGCACTGGTGACACCAGCGGCCTGCACCGTGCCATCACCATATTGATCCCTTATTAGTAGAAACAACAGGGATACGCGAGCAGCGTCAGCTTAGTAAGATTGTAAAGGGATGACTTCCGCCAAAGATTTACAAAATAAAAGCTTGGCTGAATCGAAGAACTATAAACGTGTGCAGCAAACACTATTAAAAGGCAGGATGTGTGTATAGGATGGATCAAGAGACAAAAATACAATAAATAAAAATATAAAGAAAACAGGATCAGTTCAACTGATAGAAATATGAAGTTTGTATTTTTGAAAAGGAAATGTACCGTACCATGTAAGTAAAAAAAAAAAAAAAATCAGTGTTTTTGTTTTGTATTGTTCAGATCCATTATTAAAAGGTTCAAGACAGTAAATTCTTGAAGCTAAATAGGTGAAAACCTTGCAAATGCTCAGAACTGCAGTAAACATAAATTACACGGAACTAAAACTTGATTTTTATCTACGTTTGATCTGATATGTGATGGATGGATCCATTTTTGCCATAGACCCTACTGAGGTTGGTTACTGATACTCAGAACAAGGCTACATATCCTTAGTATTGATCTGCCCATCCCTACTATGCATCAGAGGTAATGTAGAACACAAGGAAATGGGAGATCTAAAATGTTATCGATGCACTGATCTGAGATTTGGATCAGATGTCCGCTGGACGCTGACTCAAAAAGACAAGCCAATCTGGTTGTCAGAGCATCGATGGGAAAAAAGAGGCAAAAAATGAAGTAAACTGTAAATATGTTTTTCAAAACACTCAAGTAACCATAGTGGATTCAGTTTTATAGAGTTGCTCTACTGTAGCATGCTCTCTGAGGATTTTATTTTTTAAGGCTTCTTCCTATTGCTGCTTTTGTTTGTGGATTGTTGTTGATCTGTTGAGTTACATTACATTATGCGACATGGTGGGGATGCAGATAACTCGTTTGAAAGGCATTGTTGTGTCACGGTCACATTAATGTATAAGTTTTACCAACTAAAATATTACATAATGAAAGAAAATGCCATAAAGTGACGACACTGATCATTCTCTCAGGGATCACTGTGTGATGTCTTGGTGACATCTTTTCTATTTTGTGGTGTTTTGTTTAACAGGTCAGTTGTTATTTGATTCAGTGATTAACTGAATACTTGTTTTGGACTCCAGATGTTTTGTCTGCATTGTTTATGCAATAATAAGTCATGCAAGATGTTAATACACCAGGTGGTCTGCTTGTCCTGGTGCTCTTTTAGATAACCTGATAATCTCAGGAGGGAAGCAGCGGAAGGGAGAAAGCTCAGCGTGTCTTATGTAATTTATTTTTTCTGCCTTGCTTTCTAATCTCCAGAACCTGAATCCATTTGTTTACAGCTAGCTGTCAGCTTTATGCAGCCCTACTGACCTCTGCAGTTCTCTGTCTCACTTATACTCTCTATTTTCTTTGTTTTTATCAGTATTGTATTTAAAAGAAACTTTTGTTTATTTTGTAGCCTGTACTGTTGTGGGATTACTACGCTCTTCCTGTGGGGCACAGATGATTTTCCTTTTAGGATTATAGCTGTAGTAGTAACAGTTAGACTTAGAAGGCTGTGGTAGAGCTTGTTGCAGGAGCTGTGCTCACATTTTTATTAGTAGTACTAATAATAAAATTAGATACTCGTAAGAAATTTTAAAATACATTTTTTTCCTGCTGGTTGCGTACATTGATTCAGGTTAGGTACTCCATTAGAGATTATAGAAGTAGATACACAAATATGCAGAACCTGAAATAAAATGTAACAATTTTCTCATGATGAAAGCACTGAAGAGTATTACGACTGCCACTGTTTTTAAAACATTGCCCGAACTGCCCTTACATCCTGCTGCAGCGAAATTTACTGAACTCACTGATTAAAGACAGAAAGAGATCAAGGAAGAGCCGTGAAGATCAGCAGGCTTAGGCTGATGCTTATAGCGTCAGAGTATTAACCTAAGTCAACCCAAGGGCCCAAACCGTGTCATTACACTCATACTGGGGTGCAGCTATAGAATCAACATAAGTTTTACAATAGCAGTGTGTTTATCTGCTGTTCTTTAAATTGCACAATATGTTAAAATGTTCCAACTGGCCATTTCCAGCCCATCAACAGGTGATTGTGTAAGCTCTGATTGCTGATAAATATGTTGTGGTGGATATGCTTTTTATTCTAAAGTCACGTGTTTCCAGAACTCTGAATTTTGGGATTCAAATTGGTTGTTTTGTCTTATGTAAAGTTGTTGTTGACTGTCAGAGCAGCTCACACTGTTCACAGTGAAAGCCACTTAAAGCAGCAGCGTGTTAGCAAAGCATGAATCTGTGCCGACTCTGTCTGCGTCACCAGTCAGTGTGAAGGAGGACCTGTGACCGCTGAGCTAATCGTCATGGCATTACAGGACTAAAGCCTCAGCGTACTGGTCATTTCTCGAAACTGGCGGATTCACTGAGTCAGGGCGATGTGCCTCCTCTCGCTGTTCAGCTGCCTGTCCTCATCTTCAAGTGTGTGTGTGTGTGTGTGTCTTGTTATGTAACTGAAGGCCTGCTGAGGCCGGATGTGAATAGTTTCTGTGTGTGTGTGTGTGTGCACATGTGTGGCTTTCCTATGTGTTAGTGTGTGCTGTGATTTGAGCTATGCTAAGTATGTAAAAAAAACATGCACAGACGTGACGCCCGTTTCCCAGCGTGTAATCGAGTTTTCCTGAATAGAGGATTTCAGCACTCTGTTATCTGCAGCTGCACTCAGCCACACAAATGCTTGTTTTGGAGACTCTCCAGTTTGTAAAGAACAAAGTTAGTTTTCAAAAACATAATTTGGAAACCTTTTCAAGCCATGCCAGCATCTCCCAGTCATCTCTTACTGAGCTTCTTTAGCTCATGTTTGTGTAACTCCGTGCTCAGAGTAGACTGTGCTGTTCTTGCTTATTAAGATCTGCAACCATAACATATAATAATTGGCCTCTCTAAATTTTGTCTGTTTGCAGCTTGAAATGTATATCTAGAGTTGTGAGGTATATTTATCGTAAAAATTGTTGCTTAAAATCAGAATCCATTGTTTTAGAGTGAATCTGTGACAGTAAGCTTGTAACCGAGGTATTTATCCCCCAACAACTCAGCATTTAAAGTCAAGGAAACGTGTTAAGAACTTGATTCTTCACAGCTGATCAGCCGAGGCCGCGTGTAGCCTCTGCAGGCCTGTGGTGGTTTGGCCTGGAAATGAACCTCCTTGTGATTTTGATGCAACATCTCTGTTAGGGCTTTTGCAAGTGTTCTGCTGATCAGGGTCTTTTTGTTTAAAGCCTTTGGCTTCCCAGGAAAAGGGCAATACTCAAATTAACAAAGTGCATTGACTAAAGTACTATAATTTAGTAATATCTGAGGCAGATTTATGACTCCACACAGTTGCATATTGATAGTGAACTGGGCTTTTGGAGCCAGAAGTGACCATAACTTGACCAGAGGGTGGACGGCTAAGCTGTCAGCCAATGCTAACAAGCTATGTTAGCAAGTTGCAAACATCAAGTTTACTAATTTTCAGATCAATCTATTAGGAATGAGTTATAAAAAACAATCCTGTGTTCAGTAAATACGAAGGGGGAAATTAACTCTAGAGAACTAAGCTGTTTTTAGTACCAGGCTGTAAACGTACTTTTTAAAGCTGTAAAATCAGACATTTTAACACAGGAGTCTGGTGGGATGATTTTCAGAGCCAGCCTCAAGTGGCCGTTCGAAGAACTGCAGTTTTTGGCGTTTATGCTTCAGCTTGGTTATTTTGGCACTTGGGAGCAATGTACAACTCTACAAACCTTTATTTTTTTCACATTGCTTTAATTTCAGTTAATTAAACTATTAGCTCCAACTTGGCTCAGATTAGTGGGTATTGTTTAAAGTACAGGAAAAAGTTGAACAGGTCTGTGTGTCGCTGATAGTCTTCAGGGGAAAAAGGAATCATGCAAGATTGGAATCAGCAGCATCATTAAAAAAATCTCTGATCTAATTATGCAACTAATAATAAAATACGCACGTCTTACTTTGAAGCACATTTTACTGATAGTGTTTTTACGCTGATAAGTCCTTTTTAGTCTTCATAAACCACTGACTGTGTGAAATGACTTATTTAAGTAAAACTATGAAACAGAATCACACAGCCGGCCGTGGAAGGAAAGCAAAGCAGAACCAGCACAAAGTGTAAGGACACGGCCACAGTCGGTGTCAGAAAGGAAAATGGCTGTGCACGTCGGATATGCATCTTTCCCTTTTGAAATTTTTGAGTCGAACACATCAACACAAGCACATGCGATCGTGCACCCACACAGCTTTTGCCCTCCAGCTTATTATGGCAGTTTTGTTCCTTTCATGTCTCTCGGCCTGCAATGCTTCGCTGATTTAAAGGCACCCAGACGGCTGTTTGGGAGAGTTGTGAATTTGTGTGCGTGTGTTTATTGCTGAAGCAGATGAATGTTGCCCGCCCTGCATGCTGATTTGTCTGACTGTGAAAGAGCTGCTGGGACACCATCAGAGTACTATGGACATTTTCACTGTGCTGCTGAGAAGAATGGGAGGGTGACATGTAAGCAAAATCATTCAGTGTGAAGGCGGCAAGACTGTCTTAGCTTATGTGACAAAAATCTCAGCATTTTCCTTTTAACTACATTTGATTTTTTTTAAAGCGCTTGAGAGAAGCAATGCGTTAATCTAACTTTTTCCCACTCTTATATAATATCAATAAGTTGGCTTTGGATATCTGCTGATGTGGATTACTTATGTTTAAGGATTGATTTTAAACTTTACTTTCCTAACTTTGTAAAATCAAATTGAGTAAATCTAAACTGTTACGTCACAACTGTTAAACTCAAAATATTGCAAGAAAGAAAGGAAAAGTTGTTGGTGTTTCAGGGACGACCTCTGACCTCTGCGCTATGTTAGCATTGAGGAAGCTCCTGCTTCTCCTGCTGCAACAACATTTGTCTTAGTTAATAAAGAACAACAGTTGTGTGGCAGGTTGCAGAACACAGGGGGGGAATGGAAAGGGAACCTTTTTTGCCGGCTGTTCTAAATGAGTCCAAAAGCAATTGGCAAGGTGATCACAAACCAGGAGATGCACAACAAGGACTACAGGAACTATTGAGCAGGGAAGCACGCAGCTCTGAGAGACGACACTACAATGAGTAAGGGGAGACTGGGACAATATATACACGAGGCCGTGGGAAATACAGCGGGAACTAATCAGGGATAACGAGACAAGGGAAGATAAACTCAATACAAGACACAGGTGACCAAAACTACCAAAATAAAACTGGAAGTAACCAATAAAAATGACTGAACACAGAGATGGAGACTCAACAGGAGACACAGGGAAGCTGGGGGTAAACGCAAACTCCAGGAATGAAAAATCAAAGAAGTACAACAGAAAGAAGACTGCAAGAGGAGGTGAGGGTAAAACCTGAGAATAGAAACACCAAGCAAACCAAGAAACATATAGAAAATGTAAATAAACAAAACTCAAAGCCACCTTGACAAATAAAGCTGACTGGCTTGTTATCAGAATACCTTATTCAGCTTTTTGAGTCAGGACCAGACAGATATGCGATCCAGATGGAGGCTCAGAGCGAAGTGAAGTAAAACCACAGTTAAAGTTTTAAAAACATTCATTAAAGTTAATTCTTCTGGTTCTACTTACAAGTTTATCTTATACATTTTTCTTACTGGCAGTGAATCGATTGTTGGCCACGCAAAATAAAAGCACTGCTGGATTGTAATAGGTGATCTCAGTGAAACCATATACAGTCAGTGTCAGTTGGATACGGAAGGGAAGAGAGAGATTGAAGGGAAGGGAGATTATGAGAGAGGCAGAAGTAAAGGAAAGATGCGTTACACTGCAGTGCAATATGGAGGCGAAGCAGAAAGGGTAGCCGAGCAGGGATTTGGTGCAAGTAAGTGGGGAGGGGGATAAATGAGAGAAAGCAATAACGTGTCAGAAGAAGATGGGGAACAGAGTGAGAGGTGTTTGGATGTGGACCGGAGGAGAGGAGCAAGAAGGACAAAGTCAGCACAGTGTGAGGAGGAGGTCGAGAGGAACGGAGGTGAGATGGCCGGAAGCAGAACTGCAGCGCTGCATTTTCAAACATGCTTTGCAAGTCATACTGATGAAACCTGGTGTCATGTTCACAGCTGGTTACATCTGTGTTTGACACGTCACGGTGTCACGTGTTGTTCATGCAGACTCATGCTCACGCTGTCAGGCTTTGTGGGAACTTAAATACCTGTAATGACAAGTCTTTGAAGTAATCTGTGGCTCAACCTGTTCAATATAACAACCAGCAAAAATCCCACCTGCACTTAATCATTTTCTGAGGGTGTGTTTGTGAGAAAAGCAGTTACTTAAAATAAAAGAGTTTCCTGTGTCATGTGACACACGGTGAAGATCTTTGTCTGCTATCTTATCTGCAAAAAAGGATAAAATATCCTCATCTGGACACGTTTGAATTCAGTATGGTGATGGTTTTTGTCAGGTTAGATAAAACTGAATAGGTTGGTCATTAAAACAAGAAGATATTTGTCACGTGGCACAATAATCATTATATTTAATGATCCTCGAGTGGTTAGGCAGCGGGGAGGGAAACCTCTTTAACTCTGTGAGAAAACCGGTGTTTCTGTTTCATGTATTGAAATTTAATGTGTTGTTTTATGGGCAATAAATTGCATTTTTAATTGAAAGTTAGGAGCGATTAGCAGCCAGAAGTGCACTGATGTGCTGTAATTCTTAGTGTAGGTATCACTTTTCTTCATCTGTTCAGAGATGTGCATATCTCGGTTATCATGAGCAGTTACTGTCACCTCTATCAGCTCAATTTCAATTCAGTTCAGTTTTATTTATATAGCAGCAAATCATAACAACCATTTCCTCAAGGCGCTTTGTATTGTAAATTAAAGGCGCTACAATGATAAAGGCATTTGAATGTGACTGGAGTAGCAGAGGGATGACTGCATTTTATTTGATTTACAGATTGATGGATTCCTCTATTACAGCAGCAGAAGTAATAAACAATACTATGCTCAATACAGCAGAATAGTGCCATAAAATAGAGTAAATATCTCAAAAGGAACCACATAAAAAAAAATTAAAAGAGCAAAAAGCTCAATAAAATGCAGTGATGCTTAGTAGAAATAGAATAGAGCTGAAGCAATAATAAATTTGGCTATAAAGGCCGTCATGCTGGGGATTCTGTGATAAAGCAGTAAAGAGGAGTCCTGTGGGACAGCAACACCTTCATATGTTTGTGGCAGTGGCGCTAAACATACAGGATCAATAGGACGACCGATTTTTGCTGTGTCAACAGGTAGCATCCCCCCCACCCCCCACCCCTCAGTTGCATGTAGTGCAGTGAACTCTGCTAAATAGATCAATAGATGGTGAATCAAATCAAAAACATGTGGAATATGAATTGAAACAATGCAATTATTCAGAAATCTCAAACTTTTTTTTTTTACAGTAGAAAGTAGACACGGTGAGACGTATCGTGGCAGCGACACGACTCAGAAAAATGTGCAGCATCCCGTCTTTATCAAAGGTTTACAAATGACAGCATTCTGTTTTTATGCTCTATTTTCAGTGTCCTGTTTTTTTTGAACTGGGGTTGTATGTATGATTAGCTCTCTTGAGTTATTATGGATGAGACTGAAACATCATCCACAGTCTGTGTATCCTCATAACTTTTATGGTCTCTTGAATACTTTGTGGTCCCCTTATTGGAGAATTGGCATCACAAGCAAAACATTGTTTCTTAAACAATGGAATTAAATCAAAGGTTGTGCATGTTAACATCAGTGCAAGCTTAAACTGACAACACAGGTGTAAAACTGAGCCCGTGCAGTCCCCCCCGGCCTTTATTCCAGCACCAGTCGAGCCGCAGATAAGATGGATGTGATTATTTGTTAGAACAGTAGAGCCCCTTGTTATCCTTCTCTCATACATGTATAATGCTCTAGTTTTGAGTTAGTATGGTAGGATTTCATGACTGTTTGAGTTTTGGTACACATCCTTCTTTGTGTTTTTGTTCCCGGCAGCTGGTTGGACTTGGTGGAATGTTTCCACGCTGAATATGTGACTCAGTGTACTGTGACTGGGTCACTTCCTGCTTGTTTTCTATTTTTCTCCTTTTAGTTATCTGTGTGGATGTTTTACATATTCTTTCTTCCTGAGTAGCAGATAAACCTTTTGTTACTCGTCGAGTTCAGCGCAGCGGTAAAACGGCCTCAAAGTTCCAAGAACCCATCAAGGTTGTTTAGTTGCAGCATTCCTCGCTTTTAGCTCTTCCCGTCTTTTTGTCTGGCTCTATTTTGCTTTGTGACGGCGAATGTGTGCAACAGACAAAAGATCCATTCAGTCGCTCTGCAGAGAGAAACACTGATTGATAACTCGGCACCAAGACAGCTACAGACTGTTGCAGGAGATGAGAGCGAAGCAGGGACTGTCTGAAAAAGAGAAACATTTGTTTTCTGTGACAGTGTTTGTTTTTGTTTGTTTGTTTGTTTGTTTTCCACAACGAGCCAACAAATCATAGATGCAGGATGTGTAACATGTAATGCAATCGTGCTGTTGGTTGTTGGTAAGTTTAGTTATTTTTCTTGGCTGTATGTGGATCTCTGATGGCGTTTGGTGGGATGGTCCAAAGAAACTGATCGTATACATTCATCTATGAATTTTCTAATGTTTAATAGAAATTCCGTTTACGAAGGAAAAAACAAATTAGTCCTTATTTTGGAGCAAATTCAACTTTTCAACATGTTTTTTTTTTTTCTTTTTGTTTGTTTGTTTGTTTTTTCTTTATCGGACCTGACTGGTGATTCTACACATGTAGTTCTTAGTAACTGCAGTAAAACTACAGCTATGGTTGCTTTCCCATTCATTTAAATTGGCTGCAGAGGCAGTACAGGTATAGGTGGTGTACAGCAGCTCCTTTCAGTTCATTCTTTGTACCGTTTTGTATGAGCAGGGTGCTTTATTTTCAATTGTTCTGCATCCTCCAGCCATTTAATTATACTTCTAAGACATTAAATTATTCATTTAATACGTTTTTTCTTTCTTAAAAAATATATGTATATTTTGTATTGTGTGTGTGTGTGTGTGTGTGTGTGTGTGTGTGTGTGTGTGTGTGTGTGTGTATATACTAAAGATGTGAATTTGAGTTTGTTTTTACGTTTTTAAGCAGTTTTGATACAGGCCAGTTTAAATTCGACGTTTTATTATTTTTTCTGAATCTGTTGTCTGTCTTGACTTCTTCACTGAAACAAGTTGTCACCTGCTTGTGTTTTATTGCAATAAATATGTGTCTGGCTGTGCGTGGACTTCATCCATCATCATAATTGCTGTTGCGTCTGGCTGTGCTGTCTCTGCCCGTCGAGGGTGTGCCGTCACTCGGATGCACCCCTCCTGGGCTTAGACTCATTCCTGGAAGTACAGCCCCAATGATTTAAGAGGGAGGATGTCCTTTGTTACAGCTTTGCTTTCCTTTTCCTCTCGTGTTTCATAAATAGGTCAGTTTCCCACCCTAGTTAGCATCTAAGCTATGCTGTTAATGCTTTCAGAGGAACCCATTAACGACGTAGTTGTGGAGAAAGATAATAATGGAATTGATTTTTTTTTTTAACAAGAACCTTTTACTAATCCGTAGTTATCAGAGTGTCAGAGACCAAAAATCGTCTTTTTTTTGTTCTCCATCGTTATCACATTATTAACTGTTTCATGGCGAAAAAACCTCTAAAAATACGGAAGTACAGCTCCTTCCTCACACGATCCTGAGTGTTTGTCACGGTACTGGGTCACGGACTCAGTGCTTTGTGTTTATTGGTGATTCTAGCTATAATTATGGTTTTCTGCTAATGTTACGTCTTTAGTCCTTGGGTTGTGGTTTCTGTTTTGTATCATCTCTGCGGTTCAGGTTCCTGTGTTTCCACGTCTTAGTGTCTAGTCTGCGTCTTAGTTTCCTGTTTTACTTTGGTAGTCCTTGTCCCATGGTTATGGTTTCAGTTCTGCCTCCCCGTGTCTCGTCATTATCCCAGCAGTGTTTCCCTCCTGTCTCCCATTCCCTGATTACACCAGTATGTATTTAAGCCCTGTGTTTTTCCCTGCCCGTTGTCGTGTCCTCTGCGTTAGTTGTGTATTCATCAGTCCATGGGTGTAACTTTGTGCTGAACATTGGGGGGGATCAAGATCTCTGTCTAAATAAATAAATCTGGGTAAATTCCCAGATGATTAAACATGCAGCTATTTAGCTCGTAATACCTGAAATGAGTAAAGAAAATCAACAGCCTACTTATGCAAGATAATTCATCGTTTTATTGGGGGGGTTATAATGGCTGTGTCTGATTATTGTGGGGGTCATAACTCCCCTAACCCCCCTGGAAATTACGCCCCTGCCTCAGTCGTCATGTTTTGTCAGGTTATGTCACGCCACGTCATGAACTCCTAGTTTAGATCATCCTTCCTAGTTTGAATGTTGTTTTTTTGTTTCTAGTGCTCGTCTTGTGTTTCTTTTTCATTTGCTGCCGGTGAATAAAAACTGTCGCCTTGAGTTAAATATTCCGTCTTGAGTCCTGCGCGTGGGTCCAACCACTGCCTGCCACACAGCTCACGGTGACAGTGTTACTGTCAAAGCGGGCAGTTGTTTCTTTAAGCCACCATTCAATTTATTTGACTTGTCTTTAATTCCTATTTTATTACAGTAAATATCAGGGATGCTGTTGAGTTTTATCCAGTCTGAACACTGAAACATGATCATGAAGTTACAGGAAGTCTTTGGTGCCCTCAGCAGATTTGGCATTTAGTTATGTTTACTCTGCTGCAGGACTTTGGTTAGGTCTCAGTACTAAAAGGCAACTATGTTCGTCAGCAAATTTACCTGTTGGAACGTTTAGCTAAATGATGCTAAAACACTGCACAGTATAGGAAAATAGCACTGTGGGTATAAAATGCTGTGAATCTGAAGGTGCTGTGTTTATTTTGTCTTGTGTATTTTCAGGCTCATGACAGATTTGGAGACTAGTTGAGTGAATAAAAACACTAACAATCCGATGCTGCTGATTTCAGAATGATATTCTGGTCTCCTCATCAGGTTTAACGGGGTTTAGACTGTTTAAGCATCAACAGTAGGACGTCCTGAGAGAGCTCGACCTTTCTGGATGAATTCAGGTTCTTATGTAAGCAGGTATTGTGTTGGAAGTAAAGAGAGACGAAGAAAAGAAATACTTTCTCATGCTGCCCCTCGTGGAGCAGGGCTCTGATTGGGTGGCATTGTAGCTAGGGTTTCTGATGTTGCATGGGAAATGGATTTCGATTGGCCAAACACAGCCTCTTTGTTCTTCTTAACCCGTTATCTGATCAGATGTGCTGCAATCTGGTAATAACACAGAATTCAGTCATGCTGCTGCTGCTGGCTTGTGTGAGGCTGGTTGTGCATGTTTTCTTAAGAAAAGTGTGCAGAAGCTTTCTCTGCACTGTATTGTGCTCTTTGTTGCAAAGGCTGCATAAAGGCTGATCAGTTTTAGATTAACTTTTTCACTTGTAGGACCGTTATTTATATTTGTCGGGGTGGAACTGTTGCAGTTATGTAACTGCATGGGTATGGGTGCCCCATAGAAATGCCAAAAAGATAAATGTGGTGGTTAATGCAGCATAATGGGCATTCACTGGACGTATTCACTGTTCACTCTGTCATTTCTGCGTGTGCCTGAATAGCTGAATAGCTTGGCAGCCTGCATACATTTGTCAATCTCTTAAGAGGCAGTTTTGAGACAAGCGTCACACAGCGCCGTTTCATTGCTGCTGATTGATGTAGCATAAATATCACGCTGTAGATTTAAAAAGGCTTAACTTGTGGGTCTGTGCCTAGATGTCTTCACAACCTAGCTGTTGATACTTCAATTTTTAAATGATTTTCATAAAGACACATGCATTAAATTAATGTAAGAAATTTTATATCATTTGCTTTTAACTGATTCTGTCAGTTTAAAACAAATTTCCACAGTAAATTGGATTTGCAAAAAATTAATTGCTGTATGAATGAAAGGTGAAACGTGGCTTGTAGTGAAAAATGCTTTGACATAATGTTTTTCCTCATAGCTGTTTTGTCAGTATCAGTCATCCCTGCAAACACTTTAATCCTCAGATTGTCTTTATTAATCATCAAAAGGAAACATATTTGTCACAGTTTTTCAGAAATTGATATCTGTAAAATCACTAAAGGATCGAGGAAAGCAGTGAGACTGTGGACTGTCATCTTGCACAGTCAAAGCAGATGATGTCACACTCGGTTACCTGGCTCATGAGGTGACGGTTATAAACAACAACCAGGATGTTGTGTGAAAAGTCCCCGGTGAACACAGCAGAGAGGCCAAGTGTGTTTGTGTTGCAAAGCAATAGATAATTGTTATTATTTGATTTTATTTTTGGTTTAACAGGCAGAGGCCCCTTTGACCAGTTAAATATAAACGCTCTTTAAGCTCACGTAAAAGTAGCTATTCAGTGTTTTAAGATAATGAGCAGCTTTTATTTTCCTTAGCATGAACTCTGATGTGAAAACTACAGTAAGCTACAATCAAAATCTCACTGGTGAAAGTCCAACAAGTGTCTTTAATCAAATTATGTTTATCACAAATTAAACGTGAAGAATAATGTGATTTCACCACCACCCAAACAGAATCTGTCTGCATGCAGTTCATATATTTCACCACAATCTTTGCTGGTTTCTTGTAAGTTGCAGACGATCAATAACAGCTGCAGCAGGCAGGGGTGAGTCTAAAGAGGGACACGGCGGTTTTTACTAATTATTTTGCACCTTTTAGATTATTAAACAGAAAATGTAATAGAAGTACAATTATTGCTTCAGCTACTCAGCAGTATGTAAAATGAGTTTAGTTTTGTTCAGAGACTAGATTAACCCACAAAGTTGGCGACAGTGGGAAGGAAGAACTCCCTTTTTAACAGGAAGAAATCTGGGAAAAACCAGGCTTAGAAGACTGATATATTTCATCACCGCTGCTTTCAGCAGTGAAATCCTGTTGTTATATGATGAACGCCCGCCTCCAAAGCAGACAACCCCAACTAAACCTGAGACCCTCCATCTTTTTGTTTTTAGAACTGAACAGGCTTCTTGTTTGAGAGATGAAATGTCTTCACACACGTGCTGAAGTCCAGGCACCGTCTTTTTCACACTCTTAGGAGTAGAAAAGAGATTCCTCACATGAATAGATCAATACTCACATGGGCTGCTCTCCTAAAGTTCATCATCTTCACAAGAATTCACAGCAACAGGTGATATGAACGAGACAGCTGTCTAATCTGAAGACACATTACAGTCTCGCCTACCTAACCCTGCAGATTATCTCATAAAACCAACTGGCTTTCCCTAACCTCGCCTGGAGTCTTTAACTGCGCATAGAGTCATTAATGTGACTCTGCTAACAGGAACCAGTGACAGCCTCAGATACATTGAAGGCTTCTTGGACCTGATACGTATATTATATGCAGAGATATGTGGAGTCTCGGAAGAAAGGAGCAGATTCTATGATGTTGTATACTTCACTTACCTTTCTGTTCCACATGAGCGTTTGTATTCAACACTTAAAGAGAATACGCTGCAAGAAGATTAGACTTATTCTTTGGTGGTTTGTTGCGTCAGGTGTCTTTGTGTCGTCTCTGTTATGTAACAACAGGACATCATGTTGCTAAGCGTAGTAGTAATGAGATGTCAGGCTTCTGATTCTTACCACACAAACAAAACAAAATGCACTTTTCTGTTTGAAACGCACATAAAAGTGCATGATGAGTGTGTTTCATACGATACGCCGATTGAAAATCGTTCTTATATTAGTCCGTCAAGAAAAGGAAAATTACATGAAACTGTTTATGATAAAATGAAAAGCTGTGACGATTTTTAGTGCTGTAATGGTTTAGTTTAGGCTTTGGTTCAGAGCGGCAGCTAAGAAACGTCTTATTCTCTGTTTCAGTCGCTACAATTAATTTATGGCAAGTAGTCACAAAACAGGTATTTTTAATTAATGATGCCCTAAACAAACAACCGATGGTTTATATTTTCTGTCAGTCAGCTTCTTCTGATGGTCTGCGATTATAACTCGATTCAGTATCCTCGCTGTGATTTTTAAATGCAGTGAGGTGAACGTGGGCTCAGATCTTGGTCCATGTTGTTTGTTTACTTTGCTGTTTAATCCAGGAGGAATTTAAAGGCTAACCCATCCTTCGCTATCACATGAAAGACAACTTTCCACCCAGGCAGGTGCAGGTTCACATTCACTGTGGGGGGTTTTCACACCGTGACGAACAATAGTTTCCTTCCTGCTATAATTTATCAGTTCAAGATACTTTTTTTTTTTTTGTGCCTGTCCCGTTTGGCTCTTTTGCATCAGAATTGTTGTCTAAAGGCAAAGAAAGATGCCCAACGGATTTACTTTACCAAACTGACCATCCCAGCCTTGCCGTAATGGTCCATTTGATTCACCTTTTATTGTTTATTTTATTTTCACTTACTGAATACGGGACAGACTTGACTGGGGGAAAGAAGGGGAGAAAGAAAGAGGGAAAGAGAAACAGCTGAGAAGAGGGACGGGGGAGAAGGGCAAAAGACAAAAACCAACAGAACGGGCAGAGGGAAAAAAAAAAAGTTCAAGATACTAAAAAAGAAAAGTCAGAAAATGTCATGATTTATACCTGCAGCACAGGTTAGTGGGAACCCATCACTTCTTTGTTCACAGCTTTGAGATAAATAGGTTGAGCTCCACTTGAGGTGAAATCCGAGTCCATCCCGACAGCAAATACCTCTGTTTAAAAGGTCAGATATCAAGAGAAGCATCACAGTTATTGCAGTGCCACCAAGTAAACCTGTCGCACAGTGCGAACACGTAGCTGTAGAGCTGCTGTGTGTCTTTGCCTCCATCGTGATTGTGACGCTCTCACCAGCATTTATATCTTCATCTTCTTATCCATGCAACTGTTAGCAGTGCAGCTTAAATGCTAAATGCTAAAATGTGGCTTTTGCTTTTATCTTCAGATCTGATTTCCCACTTTTTTAGTCACAGGCGCACTTAATCTGAGATTGCGTACAGTACATATCAGTCTGGACTACACAAAGGATAGAAAGGTGGTTTATGAAACATTTCTACATAACTTGAGTAGAAAAATCCTATAAACAAATGATGGAGAAGCTTCCCAGCGTCTGAAATGATAAAGAGCATTAAAGCCTGTGTGAAATGTTGTTACTGCAAATAGAGCTGCATTTTACTTCCTCTGGGGAGGAAGTGGGAATCTGATGGAAAAATGACTTTCAGTGTATTTATTCACCTCAGTGCGGTGAGAATAGCATGAGGAAATACATCATTTTTGTGTAAATTTTCTGTAACGACACCTAATTTGGGAGTTACATGTATTGACATATAAAGACACCTTTATCTATAAAGTTTCATCAGCACGAACGCTGCTGGGCTGTAATTGAAAAATGACAGACTTGATGGAGTGCAAGGTAGTGCATACTTACCTGCAAACAAAAGCAAAGTAATATTTTTTTCCTTATTTGAAGATAAATTGCATGCTAGGTAAATGTGTGTTTGCACCAACAAATATAATCTGACAGCAAGAAGATGTGAGGGCCTCGTGGAGATTTGATCGTTTGAGGGGCAAGAGAAGGATGAAGGCTCAATCCTGTGTCTGTTATTTAGGGTGTGATGTGAATAAGGATGAGATCATAGTCCTGTTTAAGAGTCAGCTGTTTGGTGTGTTACTGGCTCTCACTGTTTCCACTGCATGTGTTTCTCTACAGCTACTGAAGCTGTTTTAATAGGATTACTTTACATTACTACAGTTTATTAAATGTTTTGGGAGACTCGCTGATCATTGGTGGAAACAACTGTGCATTGTGTTTTGTAGTTCCAGAACTCTAATTTCTCTTTTTACTACATTTTAACAACAAGTATGGTTGCAGTGGAGGATGCTGTCGAGTTTTTGGAGTAACAAAACCACATTAGGACTATTAATTTGATCGTCTGTGCATGGTTTTTGACCTTTTGTAATGCAGCTCTGGTTTCCCATTACCTTCTCCTGAAAGTCTGTCATGTGGGGAAGAAACAAAAAATTGCTAATAGAAGTTTAATTTTTACTTATTAAACTGAAAGGGACAGACAAGCTTCTGTCACAGTGAAAAGAAAGAGACGGCAAAACCTAGAAGCTGATCACTAAAAGAGCAAGTCAAGAAGGTTAAATGATTAAAAACACCCTCCTCTTCACTGAGCAGGATTTAGCAGTCAGCAGCAGACTGCAGAGTCGCTCTGGCTCTCCTCCCTCTGGCCTTAAGTACTCCTGGTCTAATTGCAGACTACAGACATTTGCTCAGAAGGGAGGCTGAAGAGAAGAAAGCAAGACATGCAGGAACTACCCCTGAGCTCAACCAACCCAAAACAAAGAGACCATTGCAGAGCTGCTTTACACAGAGCTCACTGTTTTCATGCAGCAGACTTTGTTCTTACATTATGTCCTCTATTTTTCTCATGTCTAACATTAGTTAAGCTAGCAACAAAAAAAGAAGCTAGGTGTGTTTAGGCTTTACTAGAAGAAAAGTGGCTTGAGAACAAATAAACACACTCATCTGTTCCTGTTGTTTCATAAATTACTCGAACATTAAAGTTTAAACACAGTGTGAGCCCTGTTAGCTGTGTTAGGATGCTCCTGTTGCTGGGTGGATGCTTCCATTAAAGACTAAAAGTAAACCCAGAATCTAAATTTTCAGTTATGGGGAGTTCATCAAGACTCTTGTTTGCTTTGGGAAAGGAAAACTTCAGTCACTGGTTTGTTATTGCTTTCCCTGGAGGGGCTTTACAGTGATTGGTTTTGGGACTTTGGGGTTAGCTGATCCCGTGTATTACAAGCTAATGAAAGCTCTGATGCTCCTTGAAGGACGAGGTTTTTGTAAATGATTGTGGTTTAAGCCATTCAATACTTTAACTGTACTTATATTGTATGGTATACAGTATTATGGTATGCTGTAAATACTATATGGTAACTTTACAGAAATATGTGATTATTTTTTTGAACTTCTGTGCAAGATGTAACAACGCACTAACAGTAAGAGCTAAGTCTTCAGCTAAGAAAACCATATGTCGTTTATTTATTCATTAATCTGAGAGAACTGAAATGCAGTTTGTGAAGGGCAGGAGAAGATTTGTGCCTCAAGACACTGAAAGGGACATTTTAACGGTTTGTTTTACTCAAACTGAAAGCTCATTGCTGTGGTTTCCATTTGATCTCAACCATTCGGCCAAGAAATTGCTCAAGAAAGAAGAAACATCTATGGAATAGAAGTTGATTTATCACATTATACCTGGGCAGATTGTCCGTGGATATCTTGATGGTGTCGGATATGAGGACAGAATATCACCATAATATTGGTGGAGCTGCTAGTAAAAAGCATGCAGCTGGCTGCGGTACATAGGGTACCAAAGTCCTGGTACCCTAACTGCCTCTGATGTTACCTACTAACTGAAAACTCTGCTCTGATGTCCCATGTTTAACAAGGACACCAAACACCAATAAAACAGCCTTTTTTTTTCCAGCTCTTTTTTTTTTTTTTGTGGTCTAATAAGTTATGATTTTATCTAACACCGTTTCACTGGCTTTTTTTTACAACCTTGTAGCCTCAACCCCTGTGTGTGCATGTGCGCGTGCGTGTATTTGCCTGCTTTCCTAACTTCTTTTGTCTTTGTGTTTTCCAGATGTATCACTCTGACCATGGTGTAGACTTCCCTGACCTCTCCTTCCAAATCCCTGGCTGCCCTGCAGAGAGAGGCCCAGCAAACAGAGTGTGAATACAACTGCCAACACACCTCGTTTCAGCCTCCCCCCCTCACCCGTACAGGGCCTCGCTCAGCTGCTGCAGCTCCAGTCCCTCCCTCGCTCCTCATAGGCCATGGACAGCCCTCCTAAACTGTCTGGTGAGACGCTGATTGTGCACCACATTCCCCTGGTGCACTGTCAGGTGTCGAGTAGGCGGCAGGGTGGCTGCGGGAGCTCAATGAAGAGGACCAACCCTTTTAGCCCACCAGAGAACCTGGGCTTGAGTCGCACCACTTCCCTTCCGGAGAGAGACGTCCTCCAGAGAGAAGCTCTCCTCTACAGCAGCCTGATCCAGACCTCTAGTGGCTCCTGGTCCTCCCACAATGGAGGAAGAGAAAGAAAGGGTGGCGGGAGAGGCGGGAGAGGCGGCAGCACAGCCAGCGATGATTCATCATTTGCCTCGAGCAATTCGGAGGACCAGCTGATTACAGCGCACACATTACCCAGAGCCAAACCGAGGAACAGGAATCCATTCCGTCAAAATCCTTTTCTGCTGAATACCGAAGAGGACGAGGATGACGAAGGGGAAGAAGATGACGGTGACAACCTCAGTGGTTACCTTGAAGACTCTTCCTTTCACCTTCACAGTGACGCTCACTCTGCTCTCAGTGACGGTTTGACTTCCTTCCATTTGCACGACCTTGGTTTTGCTCCCCAGCCCTTCCTCCTTCACAGCTCAGTGGGAGGAAGTAGTGGGGAGTCCCTGAGAGGTGGCGCCTCGGATCTTTCAAACCACCTAGAAGACCTCGAAATTTTGGAACTTGCCAGTCAACGGCGCCATGGAAGCAGTGGCTCCAACATGTCGATGGACTGCGGAGATCAAGATTGGGGTGATGACGACGAAGAAGACGAAGATCATCCGATGAGGTGTGGGAGAAGCAGCAAGACAGGCTCCTACTCTTCCAGCTCTTCCACCCAGCACTGCTCCTGCTGTACTCTCTCCCAGAATTACCCTCGGCACTTCCCCGAGGCGTTCTCCGAGCCGTTCTTAGAGTGCCAGCAAGGCTACGGCAGTGACTCCTCCTGCAACAGCTCCGATGGTGTGCTCGTCAACTTCAGTGCCATCTACAACAAGATGAACAACAGCGTCCCAGAGAAGCCACCAGTGTCCGGTCCCACCAACCTCAACAGCTCCACCGACCACTCCTGCACCTCATCTGCTTCCGATCTACCAGGAAACCGAGACTCAACTGGAGGGGCTTTCTATTTGGACCTTCACACTTCTCCAACCGAACCTCCCCTATCTCAACAACTTGGAAACACATTCCCTCTCATCCGTGAACCACGCCTGTCCTCTTCCTCCACCTGTTCCTGCTCAGTGGAGCACCAGGGGGCTCTTGACCTCGATGCCAACTGCAACTCCTACCACCCTCCTCACGCAGGGTCCTCTGGCGACCTCGCTTCTTGTCTCCAGAGTCAGGCACGACTGGTCGTCGCCACCCAGAACTACTACAAACTGGTCACGTGCGACCTTTCGTCGCAGTCGTCCCCGAGTCCCGCGGGCTCCTCGGTTCACAGTTGCTCAGACGAACACAGCAAAGGCAGCCCCACCCCGACTCAGCCGAGTGAGTACTTCCTCTTCAGGCAGCAAGCTTACGAGGAAGGAGTGGAGGAAGAGGATGAAGAGGGAGAGACATCTAGGGTGAGTGGAGAATCCGGCCTCTGTAGTTTCAACAGTTCCTAATCCATTTCAGGATACACTGCATGCAAAGGTCCACACGAGAGTGGAAATGCAGTCCACTAGAAGTGCGACCAAAGGGTCAAAGTTCATCAGCTATTTTGTGATGTAAAATTGTAACACTGACAAAACTAAAATGTCACATTGGGTTCCATTTGATATAATATGATTATAATCGAATATGATCAGTGACAGTTTTGTTTTCCTATTTATTATGTGTAAAGGTAAATACACTGATTTACTGAATAACTGCAGCACTTAACTGTGAATAAGGATTTATGATGATAAAGAATCTATAATCCAAGTCGAATGTAAAAGATCTAGTCTTTGATTTATCCTCCACTGAATCTGTGTTTGATGTTTTTAGTTAAGTAAAGGTCAGTTTAATTACGTTACACAAACAAGTGATTATGATGTAATGTTTATTAATTGTCTCTCCCCTCCAACTGGTTGTGGCAGATAGCTGCACCTTCTCAGTCTTGTTCTGCTGGAGGTTTCTTCCTGTTAAAGGGAAGTTTTTCCTTCCCACTGTCGCCAAAGTGCTTGTTCATAGGGGGTCGTCTGATTGTTGGGGTTGTAAAGGCTTTGAACTTATAATATGAAGCACTTCGCGGTGACTGTTGTTGTTATTTATGTAGCTAAAACTAAATTGGTCAGTGAAGCAAGACCAAATCAACAACAGAGACAGAAATTACATCTGACTCAACAGAAAAGGCAAAATGGGGAGAAGAAACATAAAGAGCTCCTAAACTGTAAATTAAAATGAAACAGTGAAACCTTTAAATAGCAGTAACACTGGTATTAGTCTGGCACTGGCTCGTTTTAGACACTAGCCACCGTCTGCAGTTATCTGCTCATGTCTGAGGATTATTTTAGCACTTATGTAGACTGAAGGGTATTAATATCAGTCGGTAACAGTGCCACTGCCACTGTGTCAAAGCAAATCTGGATTAGTCAGTTTAAGCCTTTGGTTTGGTTTTAATTTGACCTCTTAACCACAGCTAGTAATGTGTTTTATTTTATAATCTCTTGGAAAAAGTTTAACTTTCAGTCTTTTCTTTTCATATTCCTCGTTATTCAGCAGGATGATGATGATGATAATGACAATGATGAGGATGAGGAGAAGAGGAAGAATCAGCAGGGAGCTAAAGCTGGTCCTGTGATTGAAGGCCAGGTGTATGTCAACATTTCTCCTCCTCTGTCTGGTCGGGGCGTTATTGGAGCGTCTGCAGGAAGCCGTCCACGTTCTCGCAGCTACGATCGCAACCTGGACAAGTCTCCGTCTCCACGGCTCGGCTCGCTGGAGCGGATGCTGAGCTGCCCCGTCCGGCTCAGCGAGGGCGCTGCCGCGACCCCACCTCCTCCTCCGAGGGTCACCTCCTTCGCAGAGATAGCTAGAAGCAAACGAAGAAATGGAGGAGCGGGTGGATCGCCCTCGGTGAAGGCTGCTTCAGACGCCGTCTCCTCTCACTCGCACTCCTCAGTGGACTTTTCTCCGATCCTGGAGCAGCGTGTCGAGGCTGACAGTCAGGCCCTGTCGCCTGTGCCCTTTACCAGATGTTACAGTCAAGGCAGCATAGAGCGACACCTGGAAGGGGGGAGAGAAACCCGGGCCAAGGCAGAAGGTACACCACCTCTTACACTGCACAACAACAGTGTAAACCTCATTTATTCCTTCATTTAGGTTGCAAAGGGACAGAAGAGCTTAAACTGACAGTTTTTACACTTAGAGAATTTCCCATCTACATATCCGCCTCGAGCACATTAGCATTCATTTGTTCTCCTTCTGTCTACCTAATGAATGGAAGATACATAGTTTCCTTTGAACTAGGGCTGCTCAATTAATCGAATTTTAATCACGATTACGATCTGGGCTTTCAACGATCATTAAAAATGACTGAGCCGATTATTAGCCCCTCCTTCATTTATCCGCGACACCTTAAAGGCCGGTTCGTGAAAATATTGTCGGGCATAAACCGGTCCGTGGCGCAAAAAAGGGTGGAGACCGCTGATTAAGAGGACCCGAGGGAAGCGTGGAAAGCTAAGCAGAAATTATTTGGAGAGGAGAGTGACTGCCGTTGGTTGAAAAGAGTTTAAAAAAAAAAAAAAACTTCAGTGGTGTTGCACACTATTTTATATTATTTTTTAAAGTCATTGAAGCCGGTCAGAGCAGCACGCTCCGTTTTGTGTAACTATTTTTAAATCCCTGTAGAACCGGAACCGTGTAAGCTAGCGCAATAATTTGTTTTGCATATGAAACCGGAGGAGTTGTACTTACATCTGATGCCATCAGCTTGTCCTCGGTCACTGTTTCCTTCCACATATAGCTATGCAAAAATTGCATAAAAAGCGCTTGCAGGAACAAAAACATAATGTTCCAGAAACACGCTTTGCCGATCCGATCAGCTGTTCGTAACACTTCCCACAGTGAAACAGACGTCGGCGCGAACTATCACATGTCGGCCATTTCCTCCCCGAAACCGGAAGTGACGTCATTTTCGCAGAAATGTAGTTTTTTACTTGTAGGCCTTAAAAGCCTATACTGGTCATGTTTGACTTTTCTGAATAGTTGCTGGGATGCTTAGAACTCGAATTGCACAGCTGGAAATAGTTTATTTTGATGCACATGCTGTTTTCTTTGCAAATTTGCATCATAGGATTGTTTTTTTGTTTTTCCTGCAGTATATAAAAATTGGTGTATCTCCAAAATAAAACTATGAAGACACTCAAAATAAATTTCCTGTTGTTGTAAACTATTTTTTGCAACTTTTTTGTATGTAAAGTTTTGAGGGATAAACCTCTTAAATTTCTCCAAGTAGAAATGTATGTAAAAACAAAAAAAAAACGATTTTCAATTTTTTTTGTAGTTTATTGCACTTTTTTGCAATTAATGTAGTTACTATGGACTTAATGCATACATATTATTAAAATATGGGCTATAACAGTTATTTAGCAACTTGAAATGCTCCCACAAATGGCACTACAGCATGTAAAAAAAATAATATAAGCTCTGGTGGACTTGGTTCTATGGTAGGTCTTAAAGGGTTAAATAAATATCGTCAAATAATCGAGATCTCAATTTCAGTGAAAATAATCGTGATTATCATTTTTGCCATAATCGAGCAGCCCTACTTTGAACTAATCTGGGCTCTGCAAACTCCAGTGGAAAGTATTTGGTTTGATAAAAGCTGATGTCACGCAATAATGACATATAAACGCAACATGTTTGGGAAGTTCCCCCTGCACCCTGAGCCAATAGCAGCATCACGAAGGTATGAATCATGTGATCAAGCCCTGACTGTGAGTTCGTTATAAGGGAAAGAAAGAAAGTTGTTTTAAAAATCAGAAACAGTTAAAACCTTTCATTCAATTGTAAATATGCTGACATTTTTACATACTTTATAGACTTACTTTAAACAGCAGATCATCAAATGTGAACAAATGTTGAGGTAATATCCCTCAGGCGTGGACAGGCATTTTGTTCGGCCGTGTTTTTTCACTTTTTGGGTGTAAGATTGCGCCCCTGAACAAGCAGGCTGATGTGTGTGTGTGTGTGTGTGTGTGTGTGTGTGTTTAGACATCTTTGTGAGGACAGAAAATTGGCATCTTACTATACTTGTGGAGAAGCAACAGTCACTTTTGGGGTTTAAAGGCATTTTTGAGGCTTAAAGGTGTTGTCAGGGTTGTTATTAGGTTATGGTTAGGTTTAGGGTTATTGAGATTCTGAGGTGTGTGTGTGTGTGTGTGTGTGTGTGTGTGTGTGTGTGTGTGTGTGCGCGCGCGCTCTGCTTTAGATGGAATGAAGGGTTGAAGTGGGCCAAGCGTGCTCAGAATAACAAACAGGTGAGAGAGGAGAGATAGATGCAGTGAAACACCCGCCCCCCACAGAGCTCTGCATCAGCTTGCTGAGCTGTGTGTGTGGCTTGTATATTTGCATATCCGTGCATGTTTGTGCCATCCTTCCTAAAACAAGTGCTCGTAGATAGAAACCTCTGTGTCATCGCTCCCAATCAATTCTATTTCTGAAACTTCTAATGAAGTTTGTGTTTGAATGTGATGCCTTTCAGCTCCCTTTCATTTGGCTTAACAGATCAGTTATTCTCAGAAACCTCAACACAAACCTCCATCTGTAGCACTGGATTATTTTCCAGAATTGAGAGATGTGAGGAATCTGACGGAGGAGTTTCTACTGGTGTCAAGTGTTTTTTGGCTTGTTGAACTTGAAATGGTACCCACATCACCTTCTCAGCCAACCTTAGTCACTTATGACTAAGATGTCACTGTATTCCTGCACAATCCTGTTTTGCCTTTGTTTGTGCCTGGAAAACAGATCAATTCTGCTTAATTTGGATGTATTTAGCACAGTATGCTGGTTGTTACAAGTACACGTGGAGTTTTAGGCGTAATTCTTGCAGACTAAATCAGGAATTAAAAAAAAAAAGATGGATTTGGAATCAATGAAAGCACTCTGTACTGTACAATTAGGTGGACAGAAATCATTTGAAGCTGAAACATCTGCATCTGTGAATGAAAATAAAGGAGAGTAAAGCCGTTAACATATCGCATTATGGAAAAGTTTTCAGCCAACCCTCATTCCTGTATATTTTGCAGGGATAAAAAGAAACAGGTGCAGATATAAGATGCATGGAAATACAGCATCAAGACAAAAATAGAGTTTGTACAATTCTAACAAGCTTGAAAGTCAATATTTGGTATGACCACGTTTATTCTCTCTCGGGCAAGTTCAGGAGTAGCTCTCCAAGCTTCTTGAAGGACATTCGGCGCTCTTCTTTGGATGTCGGCTGTTTTTTGCTCTGCTCTCTGTCGTGACACGGCTTCAGTAATGTTGACGTCCGGTCCCAGTGTTCTGTTTTGTGGTTTTCTCTCCAGGTATGCTTTGACCTGCCCTTTGGGTCCGTACGACCTGTTGCCACTGGTTTTCAGTCCAGTTCTTACCTCAGCCTTTTCTTCCAGTTTGCCTTCCTTAAGAACGGCTTCTTGACAGCCATCCTTTCACTGAGACCATTTCTGATGAGGCTTCAGTGAACAGTAGATGGATCGAGGCTCAAGGGCCAGATGCATCTCTCAGGTCCTGTTTCAGGTTTTTGCTGGATTTATTTCCTATTTCTTGAGGACATGATTTTCAGATGCTGTTCGTCTGCTGCGGATAGTGTCTTGTAAGCCTGCCACTTCTTCTTTTTTTGTCCTCTTCTTGTCCAGTTTCTTCAGATTGTGTAAAGACACGCCACACGCCAGTTTCTCAGAGCTAATAACTTTTTGGGAATCAGCTTGTTGGTGCAAAAATACTTCAGACTGTGTTAACTTTTCAATTTTTTTAGATTGAACTGAGAAATGTGGTCAAATGATGTGTGTTTGCAACAGGCTGTTAGTAACAAAGTGCTTAAAGGTTTTTCTTCTTTCAGCTCCTCCTTTTAGGGATCGCCACAACAGCTCATCCTACACCTAACGTCCTCTGCTGTCACACCAGCCCTCTGCAATAAAGTGACTAAATATACAATTACAACACTGGTTCAGGCTCGAATGATTCATAGATGAGCATTAAGTAGCTTAACAAACAAAAAATCTAAAGAGAAACTAACTGAAAATTAGAGAAATAGAAGTGGAATGTCCAAAGAAAACTACCTGCAGAAAACCCAGAGAGCTAATGCTCATTTTTAAAAGATCACGAGTGTCCTTGGAAGCAAAAAAAGTAAAATGAGGGATGGGCCAAGACTTTTGTACAGTACTGTACACTAAATGGATAGACTGTGCATTAGATAACTGTCTGTACTTGGTAATTTAATGTTAAAATAAAGATTATTGTCAAAGAGTAGCACAAATACAGTGTTGGACTGAGGTGGATGGATGGATTTAAGTAAAATCAGAAAGTTTTCAGCCACTAACTCTGACTCGTTAGGGTTTCAGGTACTTTTAAACTGTGCAAGATAACTTATTTCTATGAATTAAGTCACTAACCCATCAGTTTCTGTACATATAAGAACAGTGACCGTCGTCAGCTCAGTCTCAGCTGCTCGCTGTTTGTCTGCTTAGGTAAATACACAAACACATGCTTGGGATTCCTGTGGAATAAGACCAAGGAGGGTAAAGAGCACTGGGAGAGTGATATCCCAGGAAGCCCCAGCTGTCGCCTTTTATAGTTGTAGACCGGCTGGCGTACGGAGAGAAATCAGCCTCAAATGTGTCACAGATGTGTGTGATTTGTGGGTATTCACAAATATGTGCTCTGATCTACACACGTTTGAAGACGCGTTACAAAAACATATTTGGAAACCTTCAGTGATCAGTACCTGTAGTAATGATGCACAAACGTTTGAGGTTTGATTGTTAAATGATGAGCTTCCGTTTGTGCATGCGCAGTTTTGAGGCACTTTTCACACAGATTCACAAATGTATGCTGCATTCAAGTGCTAGTGGAAAACTGGGTCATCCGAACATCATTTGAGGAACATAAAAAAATCTTTTTAATTTGGACTTGTATGATCTTTTAATAATTACAAACAGACTTCTGCCTTCGGCTGAGTGTTTAACAAGGTTTCTTGGAATTAAAGAGAAATGCTCTCTGGGTTTCGTCCTGCTCTGCTGCGCCATAATACATGAAAACATACGGCGTGCTACAACCAGCCTGTGGGCCGCACTTCAACTACATTTTTACATTAGAGCATTCAACACCGGAAGATCATCTAACAGCTGATTTTTCTGTTACGTTACAGCTAAATCACAATAATGAATATTGTCTTTACTTGAGGGTATAATTAAAATAGTCCTTGTAGACTTTTATGCACAAAACGGAAAGGTTGTATTTCTTTCCTTCTACCTGCAGGAACAACCTAGAACACGTCACCTCACCAGATTTACTGAGTATAGATGAAAGTAGTGATTGAAACAGATTGTATTTCACGTCTTTAAGCCCTTCAGCTGGGAAGTGAAACCGAGGATTTATTGATAATTTAGAAGGCGAGGGGAAATTTGGTAAAGGATCATCCCAAAGAATAGAGGCACGTTCCTCCCTTAGTTTGTAACGTTGTGTCTATAAAGGCCGTGATAATTTAAGGCTGTAATGAAAGGCTGTGCAGAATCTCAGCACATATATTATTCATTAGACTTCACTTCAGTCAGCTGTGTTGTTTCACCGCAGTACAGTACAGGCTTCAGTAAAAGCCTCTGGGAGACAGCTTGCTCACTAATGATGCTAACATAAAGCAGAGAGCTGCAAAGGAAAAGCTTCGGCTGTCTAATGGATTCATCTGTGAAACAGGAGAAGAGCTGAAGAGAAAAACAGGCAGAGAGGAAGAAGAATGAAGTTGGGAGAGGCCAGTTAGCGAGAAAAGAAATGAGTCCAATTAGAAGGATGACAGAGCAGATCCAGAGTCGGAGAATGAGGGCTTCTCTTCTCCATCCCAGTGGGAGCTGAGTCCTGCTGGGTGTGTATTCCTCTCACTCCGCCCTCCCTTCCCCCCGCTTTCCACAGCAGCTTGTTGTCGCCCTCTGTGGCTGAGAAACAGCTACTGCACTCGGGTCAGGTGGCACTGGTGGGCCGGCCGTTGGGCGACAAACAGCTTGCGCAACCCCGCTGACGTCACACGTCACTGTCTGTCACCCAGTGCGCTGGATCTAGGAGCACACACACAAACACACACACTGCAGACAAAGGCTTCTCCTCGCTGCTGTGTCTCCTGACTTTCCCAGGTTTAGTCTGCATGTGTGTGTTTGTCTTTGTGTGTCTGTGTGAGTGAGTGAGTGTGTGTGGGCATGTGGGCCTGTGAATAGCAGTGTGGTTCTCTGTGATAAGAGCGGTTGAGCTTTCTGACCGGGCAGTTTTCTGCTGTGTGTTGTGGTTTCACTTCTAACCTTTCTGTTTGTGCAGTCTTGAGCTGCGATGACCTGCAGGTTCATGAGTTTCTACGCCGGCCTGTACTGATTTTATTTCATTTCTTTATTTATTTGTTTGAGTATCTGAGCTGTGAATATGTGTGGTGTTTGAGTCTTTATAAATGTATTGACTTTTAGCTTTAGCCTGTTGATTGGACAGTGTGAGGAATTTGGAGGAGTCTGTGATAATCCTATTTTATTTCCTAAATTATTAACCGAGAAATCAAATAATCAGCAAAAGGGAATCCACAGTGGAAATAAATATTTGCAACACACATTTGTACTGAGGTCAGCTTGTCTCAGCTTTCAGAGAAGAGGTCAAAGAGAATATAAATGGGAGTAAAAGATGCATTTGTGACATCTTGGTAAACACATTAAACACTTAGCTATGCAGCTGCAGCACTGACAGCTCATTATTGCAAATGCTTCACTTGTGGACGGGGTTAGGGTTCTGTTTCTGCATTTCAAATATGTCCCCTGAACGTCTCACATGCAGGGAGTTGACAGAGCTGCTGCTAGTTGTGATAATCTAAGAAGAAGAGCTTTTCGTCTGCCCCGAGGAAAGACAGTAGGCACAAAAACATGAAAAGCATTCCATCAAAATACCTCAAACTTGGCACCGCATTTACTCAACAATACAGCCGACAAATATGAAGCAGGCTGGATTAACGGTGAAGCGCGCACACCCACAGACACACATAGTGACACTCCTGGATATATTCAGTACATTAACAGTCCTCAGTTGCAGTTTTGAGTCAGGACTTTTTATATCTTTGTTTGTTGTTGCTGTCAGAGCAGGTTTGTACTGTTAAACTTGTGGCAAAGTAGAACTAAGCAGTTTGTGTTTGGGCTCTTCTAGGTGGTCTCTCCAGTTCAGCAGACAGCCGCTCAGCAGTGGTCCGCTACAGCAAGGACCAGCGGCCCACGACCCTTCCCATCCAGCCCTTTACCTTCCACCACCAGTTTGCAGCTAAAGCCCCCCAGCCCAAGCCCCTGGCGCCCCTGCTCACAGGCTACATCTCTAGCATGCAGGCCCGCTCCAGCTTGGGCTCAGGCTCTGGAGGTCCAGTCGGGGAGGACGGCGACGACGCAGCTGAGAAAGTCCACAGCTTCCAGGGTTCTCTCATCACAACGGCTCCTCCTCCTGGATCGGTTAGGCCCTCGCCTCTTGGGAGTTACTCCCCGGTCCGACTCCAGGGAGCACCCAGCTCCGGGACCTGCTCCACCTGCACCCCCAGCCCTAAGCCAACGCACAGCCTCTCCTGCCCCCTTTCAGCCGGCCTCGGCCCCCTGCAGACCCCGCCCACAATAAAACAGGCGGGGGCATCAGCGCCGTTACCCCCTACTCCTCCTCCTTCATCACTGGGGCTGAAGAGAGGGGCGGTGCCACCAATGCTGCCAGCAGTGCAGGGACACTGTTTCCGCCGTGGAGGGCTGCCTGGCTTACCAGCGCTTCACAGTGACACTCTGAGCCCACTGGGCTGCCTCGACTCTGCAAAGCACGAGGAGGGCAACAAAGGGCACGCAGCCAGGACACATAATGGTACGCCCATAAATAAATCTCACGTTTCCGTTAAAAACTATTCATTAAATCCCTGATGAGAAAATGCTGTTTTAAAATAGGTGAACAGTTTTTTTCACTGTTCACACTTTGCTTTCACTTTGACTGAGGCCATCTTCCCCTCGTCGTCTCTCATGCCTTTACATTTTCCTTCTTTTAACTGTCAGCCCTTCGCTACAGAATCGCTCAGCAGGTTTTGTCCTGATGCAGTTGGTTTATAAAATCTGCATTGAATTAAAGTTCTGTTGACTTACTGTCAAAAAGAAGCTCCTGTAGATTCTTACTGTTCTCTTTTTCTCTTTCTTCTCTCCCTTCATGCATGACCTTAAACGTTTTCCTGTCCTCCCTTCACCTTTTCCACACGCCCATCTTCATCTGCTTTGTTCCTGCGTATCATTTCCATCTGTCTCATCAACAAACCCTAATCCGACCCCTTTATCGCAACCCTAACACCTCCCGTCCCACAACAGCGCACCACCTCTCGCCTCAGGCTCTCAAATGGAGGGAGTACCGCCGTCGAAACCCTCTGGGAGTGGAGAGGGTGTCGGGGTGCCATGCTTCTGCTGGATTGGGGCCGCGACCTGCCAGACGCAACGTTTTTGATTTCCCTTCGGTCCCCTCTGGCCACAAGCTGGGACGACTCAACGGTGCTCAAAAATCTCTTGGCACTGTTGAGACCTGCAAGAATATCAAATATTTAAACAATAGACTCAGATATTTTAAGTACTGGCAGTATTAGTAGGCTCATATAAGTGTGCTCCTTACCTCAATGCCTCTAATAGTGACTTGGTGTGTGTCTCAGCAGTGGGCCAATCAGCTAAGCTGCAGCAGAGCTACAGCGACTTCCTGTCCGACTACTTTTCCCTGACAGAGAAGCCGCCTGAGGAGTTCTGCCTCTCCCCGGACGCCTCCACCTCCTCCTCTTTGTGCTCGTCCTCGCAGTCTCACATCTCTGTTGACCTGACGCAGAAGAGAGGTGGGGGTTCTGTGTGTGTGTGTGTGCATGCCTATGTGTGTGTATTCCTATCTTTGTGGGGACCAAAACCCCAGTCCCCACAAATTTGAAGGAATTTTTCTGACTCCAAATGTGGTTTTAATGTTTAATTAGGTTATGGTTAGGTTTAGGGTTACTGCTTACCGTTCTCCACACACACCAACAAGCAGGTCTTTATTCTAAGAAAGTGTGATGGTGTTGTTGTTGTGCCTCTGGGCTCACAGGCTGCAGGGATCTCCCAACATTTATAAATATTACTGTCTGTGAACGATACAGAATTAATCGATTTGTTAGGAGAGTTCACACTAAATTCAAGCTCCCTTAAGTCTTTCATACAAAAGTGCACTGTTCTCCTTTTTTGCTTTTCCTTGTCTGGTAACTGAATACGAGTGTGATTCAGGGATCTGACTGTTTTTCACACTAACAAAAGCTGCTGCTGGTCTAAGCGTTAATTAGTTACACTTAAAGAAGAGCTTAAAACCTCCAGAAACGGTGTACAAGCCAAAATACAAACACGAAACATCAGATTTCACCTCATGCACTACCTGTATTTGTATAGCACTTTACTAGTCCCTAAGGACCCCAAAGCGCTTTACACAACCTGTCATCCACCCATTCACACACTGGTGATGGCAGCTACATTGTAGCCACAGCCACCCTGGGGCGCACTGACAGAGGCGAGGCTGCCGGACACTGGCGCCACCGGGCCCTCTGACCACCACCAGTAGGCAACGGGTGAAGTGTCTTGCCCAAGGACAGAACGACCGAGACCGTCCAAGCCGGGGCTCGAACTGGCAACCTTCCGATTACAAGGCGAACTCCCAACTCTTGAGCCACGATCGCCCTTTGCTTTTCTACAACACAACTCTTAGATAGTTATAAGGAGCAACATGTTTGCATTAACTTTGATTAAACACAAAGTACAATTTTCATGGATCTTTAAATACAAGGAAAAAATCCCATAAAAGTCCATTAGAAGGTAATTCAGACATTATTTGGCTCTTCAGTTAAAAAAGGCATCACTGTTCCTGTTTAGATGCTCAACTTTAGTCCTTCCTAATATGTAAAAGCAGGATGACACCTTCATTTTTTTTTTTTTTTACTGACAACCTGTGAGCTGTAAAATCAAATCAAAAATCTGTGAACTGTAAAATCAAATCACCCTAAATGAAGTGGATCTCACAGAGTTATCCGAGGCCACAGCAGTGAGAGAGGAGATCATCCTCCTACCAGATAATGCAGGTTTACACAGCTGTAGAGAGCAGCGACATGAGTGCTGAGCAGACTGATTAAGCCCTTTCACCTTACTTTCATAAAAATCAATTTCACAGATGAACCAGGACACAAAGATTTGCTTTACCTTCAAAGTGAAGCTAAAAAGCTTTTTGCTCAGTAGGAGCTGAATTGCACTCTTTGTCAGCGTTTTGTGACTCATATCTTTCAACGTTTGTCTTGTTTTCAGACTGATGTGAGTCAAATCCCTAGAAGACAACTTTACTGCTGTAGCAAATCTAACAGTGCAGATTTGGAGCTCAGACTCATTATTATATTGGTACCTCACCTTCCTGCAGGGGTTTTGTAAAATAGCACACAGATGACTGCCATGTGACTGTTGCCACAGTAACACAGAAATAAAAAGATGGACTTACAGACGCTTTGCTCGGTTTGTCTCGTCAGCTCTGGTGAAAGCCGTGAACACTGCAGTGGATCTCATCGTGGCTCACTTCGGCACCAGCAGAGACCCCGATGTTAAGGTAAGCCTGGGGTTCACAGGTGAGGCAGCCACACACGATGGCACGAACTGCTCATTTGTGAATATGAACTCACACGCTGGTTCTACTGGCTGATCAAAGTTATACGTATAGAATTTGCACAAACACATCACAACTGCAATGAAGCGCAAAAGAACCAAAATGTGTGTTTTGTGGTGAATTACACCAGCTTCACCATCAGATGGCGCCACCTGACTGCTTGGTGAGAGTGAGCAAGCTGTTTGTGTACTTGTAGCAAATGTTATGTAATATTTATTTGTATTTTTATTCTGTATTTGTATATGGGACAAATACAGAATAAACACACGCTGCATCTAAAGCAGCGCTTGGTTCAGTAGCTTTAGATTCAGTGTCAGGGGGACAGAGCGTTCTGTCAGACTGTCACCCACGGTCGGGTAATCTTGTCTCAGAGCATCAATGACACAAACATCTATCGTTTATTGTTACAGTGGTAATATTATAATATAATTTCTGGCAAATACATGTGAGTTTATCAGTTGGTGAGGTGGACCACAGTGTCACGGTCCGGGGTCGGTGACCCAGTGTTTCTGTTCTGTGTTTCTTGCTGTCCAGTTTGTGATTCCTAGTTTTTAGGTTTTGGTTCCTGTGCCCCTCATGTTTGGTGTATGTTTAGTTCTGTCCTTGTGTTTATTATGTTCTCCAGTCAGTCATTTCTCATGTCACTCACTCCATGTTCCCTCTGTTCAGTATCAAGTCCGTGTCTCTGTACCTGTCGTGTGCTTCCTGTTTTATTTTGACAGTCCCTGTTCTGTCCCCATGTTTTCTCTGTACCTTTCCTGTTCCCACGTCTCATGTCTAGTCTCCCTGTCTCTATGTTCCCGCTATAACATGTCAGTTTTGTCGTAGCGTTAAGCTCGTATCTCTGAGTCTGTGACTGTACTTCTCTCCAACCCGCCAGGCAAAGCTCGGGAACAGCTGGGTGAGTCCCAACGTGGGTCACCTCATCCTGAAGTATCTGTGTCCGGCTCTACGTGACGTGCTGCAGGACGGTCTGAAGGCCTACGTGCTGGACCTGATCATTGGACAGCGCCGCTGTCAGCCCTGGAGCCTCGTGGAGGCGTCCACACAGCTGGGTGAGAGAGCTGGGGTGGAGGGGACATACCGATACTTAACAATTAAAGTTGATTTTGCGGGAAGTTGGCATTAGTATTGATCCACCGCAGTGACTCGCTCACTGTAATGCTGACCCTGCGCTGACAAAGGCCTGACTAATTCTAAGAGGTGATGAAGCAGTGACATGTTGAACTAAACTGCAAGATTTTCACCATCAGTGTCGGAGCAGACAACTATGGTGCAGAAGGATGAAGTGAAGTAATAGAGTAGAATGGCACCTTTCAAAATAAAACTACAAAGTGCTTCACAAGACTAGAAAGGAAACAACAAGCAGTAAAACATTTAGAAAGATAAATGAAACATTAGAAGATTAAAAATCATGAACAAATAAAATATGAACTGCAAAGCAGATAAATAAAAACAAATATGATAAAAAATAAAAATGACTAATAGGAGGCATAGATTGTGTTTGTAACAAAACGAAACTTTGACCTTTTGGCAGCGCTGACGTGAGCAGGATTCAGGTGACTGCAGAGCAGCAGGGCACAAAGAAATGAGCTCCTTACCTCCATGTCAAACTTCACCTTCTAACCAGGGTCCCAAAATGCTTACTCGTTGTACTTTCCTCTCTATTTGGGGTGCATTCACAAACCGCTACAGTCATTCTTTTGCAGATGTTGTTTAAGCTTAACATGTGTTTTCTGAAACGTGTGTCCTTTCAGGCCCGTCCACACGTGTTCTCCACAGCCTGCTCTCAAAGGTGAGCCAGTACTCGGAGCTCACGAGCCACAGCATGAGACTGAATGCTTTCATCTTCGGCCTGCTCAAGTGAGTCGTTTCATTTACTGCTGTTTTCATTCTCAGTTTACACTCGGAGCCTCGAGCTCACTCTGATTCGCTCTGACACGACAACAGCTTCTGTGTTTTTGGGTCTTAGTGACTGCAAAATAGTGACGTTTCTACTTTAGGTTTATTCTCGAGGTCATCATGGTGTGCTGAAGTGCATTGCATTTAAAAGCGTTACTGTTTATGTCTGATAACAGAGGTGATGGATGAAAGTCTCAGTCAGTTAAGAAAAACACAATCTGTGAATTCTTGAAGTCAAACAGATTAGAAACTATTGAAAACTCGTTCTGAGTATTTTAAACCCCACGTTGTTTGCATTCATGACTTCTTGTTCCATTTCTTTCTGGTACATTCCTGCATATCTTGGCACATTAGTGCCCCCTGTTGGTCAGTGCTTTGGTGTATTTGTGGCTATGTGTGTAACCTACAGTGAAATGTAATCAGATTTTTTTTGAATGAAAAAAGTAATCATGTTGTGAGCTGTTATTTGTCTCTCGTAACCTTTTTGTTCTAAGTTTTGATTACCCGCTCTCTGAGGACATGTTTATAAGCTGAAGTGTATTCATGTGTGTTTTGAACTGGTGTTATTCCTTAAAGACGGCCTAATATTTGCCTAATCAGCACTAAATTATTATTCTTGAGGTACGTAAAGTAACGTTGAATACTTCACACTTCAGTTTACCTAATGCTGGCCTTCATCGTCAGGGGCAACCTCCCAGATTTCCTCTAATAGGCTTTGAACAGGTTTGAACAGTGGGTGGGCGGGGCTTCTGGGATATATGAACTGTGTGTTGGACATGAAAGTACAAAGGCAAGAGTTGAGTTCAAAGCTGGCCGTGTGAAGGCGGAAATGGACCAAAATGCAGACTCACAAAGGCAAGAATAAACTCAGAAGGCAGAAATACAAAAACGAACTAAACTGGGAATACGCATGAAACTAAACAGGTGGGAAGGCAGAACACTCGGCAGGGAACGAGACAGATCACGACGCTGGACAGACAGAAACAGAAGGCTTAAGTACACCAAGACTGTCAAAATAAAACAGGAAACACTAAGACGCAGACTAACTCCCAACATGACACGGGAACTGAGAGGAAAGCACACTTAGGGAAACAAAATGGATTCTGTAGATAACAGGAGGAGATAACGAGGGGGACGCAGAAACAGTTAACGGAGACGAGACAGAGCGAGAGGAGAGACATGACGGCCTGGGAAAAATAGATGGGGGGAGCGTGGAACGACACACAAGGAGGGGAACATGGGAACAGAAGAGGGAAACAAGACACAAGGGCTCACACAAACACACAAAAACAAAGACACACACAGAGGGACGCGGTAAACTAATTCTAATACAAAAGACACCAAAACACAAGAAAACTCAAAACACTGGTCAAAAGGACCCAGAACCATGACACTGAGCGTCTAAATCACTCGGGAGCTAAAGAATGACTTCCATACACTGACCCCATTATCATCAGTAGCAGAGAATAACAAAGAGCATGACGGGTCCCCTTTAAAACCATGTCAGAGCTGATTAAAAGACTCAGTTTTGGGTGTGATGACTGTTTAAATGTCTTCTGCAGGAGACTTTTACTCTGCTGCAGGTTTTAAATAAGTGACTGTTTGTCTGTTTTAGTCTGAAATCTTTGGAATTCTGGTTCAATCACCTCTACACGCATGAAGGTAAGACCATAGTGACTGAAACGACAGATTTCTTCTTGTGCATCTTGTTGTGACGCCTCCTTACCTCTCTTATCTTTTATTCAGATATTATTGCCGCATACTACAGCCCTTGGGGTTTCCTTCCCCTGTCACAGGGGCCGTGTCAGCCCCTCTTTGAGGAGCTCCTCCTCCTGCTGCAGCCTCTCTCACTGCTCCCCTTTGACCTGGACCTGCTGTTTGAACCACATCTCCTCCAAAAGGGACAAGAGCAGCTTCGTCGCAAAGAGCAGCTCTGCTCTGCAGGCCAGAGCGTCGACCAGTCGAAGTGCTCCACCTTCCAGCTCATGAGGGGGTGGAGCAACACTGTCAGTGAAATGGTCAAAGACTCAAGCGCAGAGGTGAAGAAAGAGAAGGCGGGGCTCAGGCGAGAGGGAACATGGCCAAGGATGGAGGGAGTTGGATCGAGAAGAGAGGCAGCAGCGGGGAAATCGATGCTGAGGAAAGAGAGCGTTACAGCTCAGAGCATGACAGCTGGGCCTGATTGCAGAGGGACAGTGAAGGAAGTAGGGTTTGCACATTTATGGAAGGAGAGGGGGGTCCAAGGGCAGAGGGTGAAAGGTGTAGGACAGGAGAGCCATGGAGAATATGAAGAGAAAAAGAAGAAGGACAAGAGGAAGGAAAAAGACAGATTTCCTGCAGATGAAGGGCGTCAGCGGCAAGACAGGCAGGCCGGCTGGTGGTACCAGCTCATGCAGTCCTCCCAGGTCTACATCGACCAATCCACAGAGGGGACAAAGTTTGTTAAGACCGAGAAGAGGAAGAAGTCATCGGAGAGACGACAGGGCCAAATCCCACCCACAAGAGAGGGAGTGGTGGAGGGAGCGGAGGCCTCTCAGGAAGGTGAGGGCAGGAAGAGCAGCAGCAGTAGCTTGAGCGGGGACTCATCTGGATCCAGGGGGCGGCCTTCGTGGATGGGTAGCCCCCCAGAGTCTGTCCTCAATCACACCAACCCTCTGGAGGTCACGGTGACTGGGAGCCACGGCGGAGCCCAGGATGAGAGCCCCTCACAGGGACAGAGTCTGCGCTGGAGCAGGCTCTTTGGCTCTAGTGTCGGTTCTCCCTCGAAAGCAGAAGGAGGTGAACAGAAGCCAAAAACCCAAAAGACCAGGTGAGAAAATGTTCATGACTGAAACCACCAAAATATCATTTGTATATCTTAATCTGAAACGAACAGAACGATCACCTTCTTCCTGAGGAACATTTTCCAGTTCTTTACAAATTTAGTGGGTTTATATATATTTTTGCTTCACTGGATGCCGTTGATGTCGTGCCGCAAATGACGAAAGACTGACCTGGACTAACATCGGCCTTTTGTTTTCACGTTGTGTTTGTGTTTCTTAGACCTCCATCTGGCTGGCTCGGCTTGGATCGGTCTGTTCTCGACCTTGTAGCTTTGACCATTGGAGCAGGCCCCGGAAAAAAGGCGGAGCTTCCTGCCACACCAACTCGCACCCAAAGTACAGCTCCACCAGCGTCGACGTACCCAGCTGAGGCCAAACTACAGTCCAGCTGGTAGGAACCGCCTGCAGTGTTATCGTAGTGTTACTTGGAAGTGATGCCAAGCATTCCTCCCTCAAAAAATGTTTCCGAATACTTTTCGATCACTCATCCTCACCTTCTGCCTCCGTGTTGATTTCTCAGCGAAGTACGAGCACTGTGCCACCACATCGCCACCGAGCCCGGACAGCTGAGCTTCAACAAGGGCGACATCCTGCGCGTTCTGAGCAAGGCTGACCCCGATTGGCTGCTCTGTTCCCTGGGCTCCACCCGGGGCTTGGTTCCAATTGTCTACGTCACCCTCAACAGCATGGAGGACAGCCAGGATGCCCCTGGTTTCGGGCAATGCTGAGCAAGAGAAAACTGTCCGAAAGGTGAAGCCAAACAGACATGGAGGGTATCCCTCCCGCACACGGACCTCACACAAAAACCCGTTTTCATCTGTAATTTAAAGGGAAAAAAAGACAAATCATTGTAGTAAAGCTGGAGAGGATGCAGACATGACTGCGAGGGCAAGCATGCAGGCTCAACCACAAACAGACATCTGCTTCAAGGGTACACCCAGACACGTATGCATGCATACATCCAAAAAACAAAAAAGCACCCCACAAAGATCACAAACAAACCCAAAGACTCTCAAGCGCTTCTTTCTCTGCCTCTCCTTCTAGCTTAGCAATGTGCAGGTCCAGTCTATTTATCATCCAGCTCTAATTTCAAAAAAATAGGCAGATCTCTCGTGCTCCACACCTGGCTGCACTGTGCTGTACAGCTGTGCCACACGTTGAACTCGCCGCTCAAACGATCGCCCTCGGTGCCGGCGCAGGTTAGTTTGACGTCCTCTTGTAAACTTAGTGCTAATATGATCTTTGCATTCGTGTAGAAACGAGTGAGTCTTTGCTTTTTGGTAAGATTGATATGAATGTAAGAGCTTTTGGATAAATGTTCTGTGATTCAGCATATTTTTATTATTCTAATGAGACGGTGGAGATCTGCACACGAGCTCGTGACAGCAGCTGTTCAGACATTCAAAGTGAAAAGAGAGCAGAAGGAGAATCAGCTTTTTCTTTTTATCCTCCGTTTTGTTTGATCTGCCTTCGTTTAAGCGTGACTGTTGGATGGATAGACAGTCAAAGTAATCCTCCTTTCCTCACAGCTGGGATAAAACCATGGTTGACACCGACGACTTGCATGAAATCTCTCGAAATCTTTTGCTTTTCCTTACCGTCCTATTTCCCCCTCTCCTCACTCTCACATCTAAGAAGACTTGACAACCTGTGAGGATGGCAGGACTGAGCTGGTGGTAACACGGCCCGATTTATTGGTACATACTGTAAATGCATTAGTGACTTAAACGTCTGATAAATTCTATTTATTTAATAAGTTGAGGGAAGCACCTAAATGGATGCTTACAGAAAACATGGATGTCAAATGAAAGCAAAGCATAGCTGTGCAGGTGTCTTTGGAAAAGGGGATGATGGGATTTACTCCAGCATGGAAGTTTATTCCGGTTCAAAGTGCAAAGATCTCATTCATGCCTTAAAGCACAAGTGTCGAACTCCAGGCCTCGAGGGCCGGTGTCCTGCAGGGTTTAGATCTCACCCTGGGTCAAGTCGAGTTCATTACCAGGCCTCTGGAGCCATTTAAATCAGCTGTGTTGGATCAAGGACACATCTAAGACCTGCAGGCCCTCGAGGCCTGGAGTTCTACACTTGTGCATTAAAGAGTGCAGGTGGGGGGGGGGCACCTGTCCAGCTATTTGTCCTGATGGTGTATTTTGTACATGCTCTGACGCGTCTAATGCGACGCGTCCTCCAGATTTATGTCTGCACACGTTCACGTGAAAGAAAAGGATCTGTGGTGATATTTTTGATGTTTAAAGGGAAACCCCGACACATTGTTTGTGATGGAGGCTCTGGGGGGGTCCTGTTCAGGTGCAAAATGTGGCCTTAGGCTCAAAATGAGTTGATGGAGAACTAAAATTCCGACTGTATACTTTAAACGTATACAGAAGGCCAGTCTGGAAAATTATAAACAGGTCAAATTAATGTACATATATTAAATAAATGAATGCTTGTGTATTTTTTGAAAATCTCACATAGGATATAATTTCACCATTTCAGTTTTCCGTTGCTGTATAGTTTTTATTTTTATGTAAGACTTTTAACATCTAATTTCAGCGAGATGATTAACATTTCATCCAAATGTAAATATATTTAAAACCCTCCTGAATTAATTTCTGCTGTAGAGCTGTACGTACAAATGTTATTAAAGGTTTCTCAGTGCATTTTATGTTGACTACAGAAAGCGAGCATAAGCTTTAGTCTCACTGCTAACCAACCTGCTGACTGTAAGTTGCCCGTCACGTTGGAGGAAGGTTTGCTGTTCGTTGCCATCCTGCTCAGAGCTCACCGGGGACCGACAGAAATAAACACACAGTAATTAAAACAGAGACGGGCGAGGGAGGCCCAGGGGGCCAGAGGCAAAGAGAGACTTCTTTTTAGAATTAAGCATTTAGATATCTGGGATGTTGTGCATTAAAATACTTGTAGGAGTGACATAAGAGAGAAGGAAAGAAAGGAGTGATCTTTGTTTCTCTCGTCTGTTTTCTCCCTGCATTCTCTCTCCCGGCTGCCTGTAAATACCTTCAGCATCAGTGACACTGCTCTTCTCTCTGTGTCCAGACTATATGATGTGTACGTATGACATTATCAAACTACTATGGATGTTAAATAACAAAGTGCTCATGTGATCACAAACTCGTGTGGCTCCAGTGTCTTTTTCCCCCTCACACGTCACTTTTGAAGGGATTTTTCTACCCGAGAACACTCTGGATTTATGGGCAGCATCCAGCTTACGACTCGGTTCACTGCGTGCTTATTAAATACCTGCTTCATTTATCAGTGAGGCTCTGCGCTGCCCCAGTGATGGGCATGCTGAGTAAGTGTTCCCATCTTAAATTTTACTGGAAAAGCATAAAACTAAGTGGCTGCAACCAGAGATGTGTCAGGCAGTTGTATTATTATTATTATTACTACTGAGGGTGCAAGTTGTGCTTTCTGCTTTAATGCTATGCCAACGCGTTCAGCTGCTTATGATTTATGAGTGGTTAAGTTTTCACAGGACTCCATGCAAACTAAATACAGCTTTACCGCTTCCATAGGACGTAAGTAACAGCCAGGTACTGCTAATCAAGCCTACTTGATAAACTAGGAATCAGTAAGTTTAAGCACCTGTGTAAAAGCAGATGTTTGGGCATTTTACAGCAGGTAAAATAAGCATTGAACACATCACCAAATTTCCAAGTAAATCTATTTCTAAAGGTGCTATTGACATGAAATTGTCCATAAATTCTCAATGATCCCAAACACAGCAGCAAATCTACAACAGAATGGGTGAAAAAGAAAAGAATCAAGGTGCTGCATGGGTCCGATCACAGTTCAGACCTCAACCTTATTTAATACTGTGCATAAACAAATGTCCACAAACCTGAATGAACTGTAGCGATGAATTCCTCCACAATGCTGCGAGAGACTCGTGAAGTCACACAAAAGACTGAATCATCTTCTGTAGTGTTTTCTTGTGTGGTGGATGTTTTGGTTTTTTTGTTTTGTTTTTAGGAGTCTGCACAGAGCTCTGTGAATTTCTCCATGATTATATATAAAACACAAGTCTGTTTTTTTAATTATTATTATTATTCTGTCTCATTAAACACCAGTTGAGTTTTCCAGTTCCAGTGGTGTTCCAGTTACACAGGTTAATTGTCTGCAGATCTGAAGTAGATTTAAAAAAGAAATCCTTCCCATTACGCCCTCAATATTATTATCATTCCACGTGTAGCACATGTTGCCACCAGAGGGCGATATTGTCTTTTTGTCTGAGCCACCTGTGCATGAACTAATGTGCTGCACACTGAAGATGTATTTGAGAGGCAAACATATCAAATCATTTTTCTACTTCTATAAGTTGTCCTCTCTTTAAGGAGCTGTGTCTCCACACATGCCCTTCTGTACTGATGTCAAGCTACACAAGTTGAACTTTGGTTGTAGTTAAGAATATACCTGTTTAATCTAACCGTACTGCTAAAGCTCATTGAACCAGCCTGATCCATGAGTGGATTTAATATTATTCTAAAGTCTTTGAAGCAAAACATACTTCAGAAGTGTTAATTTGCAAAACAATTTTGCATAAAATGTAGAAACAACATTTGAAACAAGGAAATGAGAAAAAAAAATTGACATAAAATTAAGATTTCATTGAAGGGTAGTGTCATATATCCTCAAACAGCAACAACACTGATAATTCAGTGTATATAACACTTAATGTGTTTAGGATTGCGGGGGGTTAAATACCTGTATACTTAGGAGACATTTATATTGGGGCAATTAAGGACAGCTCTTGGTTGAAGAGGTAAAGCTTACAGTGATGTCAGTCAACAGCTCATCAAAGCCAGGGTGGGTAATTTAACACCAGCTAAGAGCTGAGCATCTGTCTGCCATCAGGGAGGTTTGCCAGCGGTGCTGACAGATATGCTAGTGAAAGCCGTGCATCATCATGTGTAACTTAATCTGATGATTCACCTGGTTTCAAAGCACAGAGCATGTTAGACTTCAACATACACTAAATAGTCGATAACATATAACCCCTGGTGATATAAAATGTCACTCTGCAAAATGAATCTTTCCCCAGTTTGTTGTGGAAGAGCGTCACAGATATGCACTGAGCTCTGAGTTCAGCTCCAGCACACAGGTGGGTATTTTCCACAGTCACTGATGAGAATATTCTGTTTATCAGTGCTGCTGTCTTTCAAATGTTTGACCTGACAAAGTAAAAATTATATTAATATGTGCAACATTTTACAGACTCTGTAATGCTACAAAAGCTACACATGTTGTATATGATATGAATGACCACATGCTTTAATTAGCTAGAAACAAATCCTCAAGTGCCCTCGGTCATACATCTGTGCAGTTATAGAGCAGTAAGATCACGACTCTCCCAAACTGATACCAGGCGTTTCTAATATCCTCTGAAGAGCTACAGTTCTTTTACCTTTTTACTGAACCATGTTCCAATTATAGTTCTATAATGGACATGGACATAATGTGTAGACTCTCAGGTTTCATTCGAGGGTATCCACACTCGGACTGGATGAAGGGTTTAGGAGCATCGGCTCCTTAGTGTGCACCACCCTCTTTTGAAAGGGAACAGAAGTCATTGGACAATTGACTCAAAGGCTATTTCATGTGCAGGTGTGGGCGATTCCTTCGCTATGTCATTATCAGTTAAATAAATAAAAGGCCTGGAGTTGATTTGAGGTGTGGTGCTTGCTTTGGCAGATTTTGCTGTGAACTGACAACATGTGTTGAAACAAGCCGTCCCAAGCTGTGAAAATAGATTAAAAACAGCCCAGAAATTGCTACAATATTGGGAGTGGTAAAATGGTACATCCTGAGAAAGGAAGACGGCACTGGTGAACTCAGCAATGCAAGGAGACTTGAACATCCAAGAAAATAACAGTGGTGCATGAGCACAGAATCATTTCCATGGTGAAGACAAACCCTTTACAACAGCCAACCGAGTGAATAACACTCTCCAGGAGGTCAGCGTACTGATATCCAACTACACCTAAAGAGAAGATGGCATGAAAGTAAAGGGTACAGAGGGCTCACTGCAAGGTTAAGCCACTCATAAGCTTCAAGAATAGCAATGCTAGACTGGACTTTGCTGAAAAAAGAGCTAAAAAAGCCAGCAAAGTTGTGGAAAAACATTCTTTGGACAGATGTTAAAGAGATTTACTTCTACCAGAGTGATGCGTGGAACAGCTCATGATCCAAAGCAATCCACATTGATGATGTGACACAGGACAAAAGCAGCTGAATGAACTCTGAGGTGTTCAGAGGCTTACTCTCTGCGCAAATCCAGCTAAATGCAGTCAAATTGATTGGGTGGTTTTTCTAATCCAGATGGACAATGACCATCCAAACATACAGGAGTTTATCAAAGCGAAGAAGTGGAATATTCTTAAATGGACAAGTCACCTGATCATGAGCATGCATTTTACTTGTTAAACACTAAACTTCAGACAGAAAGGCCCACAACAAACAGCAACTGGAAGCTGCTGCAGTAAAGTTGTGGTATCACAATAAAAAGCAGGAAACCCAGCATCTCTGTCTCTGTCCAAATACTTATGGACCTAACTGTATTTCTTATCACAATACTGAAAAGTTCCAGTCAAGGGTCCGGTCTCAAAACCTGAAATAACTCACAAAGACAGAAGTTAAACACATTTCCAGCGCTCAAATGCAAAGTTAGAAGTACATGCATCAGTGCACAACGTGTCGTGTCTGCTTACATTTAAATGCACAGCTTTTTTTTCCTGGAAATGTTTTTGTTAATATTGGTGCAAGTTTTTCAGGCTAATAACGGCTCAGCTGAAACTGCAAATCAACTGAAATCAGCTCACGGTCAGGCAGCTTGCCCTGGACACATTACTCACATTTGTGATCAGATATTGCCAATTTGTGTATTTTGCAAGAATCACTTCTTTGTGCTATTAATATTTCTGTGAGCCACTCTTGCAGACACACTGACTGCTGTGTGCTGACACACGGTGAGTGCCTCTTATTTGTGTCACAGTTCCTCTTTAATGGTTTAACCGCAAAGACGTAGATTAGATTCCCCTGAAAAGATGCCTTTTCCTCAGAAAAATGACCGCGCTTCCATTTCTTCTTCTCCATTTATTTATTCTTTTGCATATAAGTATGTCCTAACTCAGAGCAGCCTGAGCCATTGTGATATATGTGGCTACACGCCTATACCTAATGTAATGAAAGAAGAGAGGGATTTTCCTTCTTGGGAGTGTCTTTGCACTATAATGACAGTCATGGCACAAGGATCTGTTGGGAAATAAATGAAGGAGTTGTAAGAGAAATGTTGGCGCATTGACTGTAGATGACGGATGATCTGATATCCTCGTGTTGGTGTTGTTCCCACATCATCATAATCAATCCGTAGAGGACAGCCTAGTGTGAAATCTAATGCTCTATATTTCCTGAATGTGTGGTGGAGGATAACAAAGGCCTTCTCACACACCAGATTAAACTTTATCCAGATAAGTCAATTATTAAACGTCTCACTGACACTTCCTTGAAATTTCACTCCAAATTTACCAGCGTGTAAATTCTCGTTTTCTAAAGTTACCTCACAGACCGTCTATTACATAAAACCCAAATAATGCCTCATGGTCTCACTTTGTGGGGGTTTTATGTTACTGTGAAAGGGAAGTTGTGCAAGCTCACAACAAAAGCTGACTCAGCTGAATAAGCAGCTGCAAAATGGACGTTTGCAGCTTTGTTTTCTTTGCTTTTACACAAATAAAATTGAGTTGCTGGAGTTTCGGACGTCTGCGTAACTGTGAAAACAGTGAGGCCAAAGTAGTTCCTGTAAATCCTGACATCTTAGGAAAGTGGCCTTAAAAAACAAACAAAAAAAAACCAACTCATGTAGCCACTGAAACTGTGAGTAAATCAAAGATTATATGAAAGTTCTCTGATCATTGTGGTGATGCAGTGGTTGAAAATGTGAAGGTCTCTTGGAATTAGCCAGTTATTGGGTTCAATGAAGATTCCTGGTAATGGAGCCATAATGTCTTTAAACAAGAGTCTGAGGTTTTGCACAGAACACAGCAGTCCACAGAGCTGTCTATGCCAACGTTTGATGTTCACCACATTCACTAAACCAAATCCTAAACTGACATATAACCATGTAATTATCAGTTTAGCATTTCAACACTTGGAATGCTATCTGCCTCTTAACCAGGGTTTCAGGCCTGTGTGACACCATCAGTGTTTTGGAAAGACAAACCTGCACATACACAGTTATGCAGGATCCAAATACCCAGAGAGACCAACGAGTAACTTTCATATCTGAAATAGGCCACTTTAGCCTGGGACCTGTGGTGGCAGGCTGTGGTTGTGGCCCAGCTGCAGGAGAGGGGTCAAACAGAGGGCTCCGCAGTAACGCACTGGTACTGTGAAGTGCAAAGTGCACCATACCTAGAACTGGAATCAAAAGGCAAGGGGTGAGTAAAGACTGGTCATCAAACTATGGTGTGTGTGTGTGTGTGTGTGTACACATGTTTAGACATCTTTGTGAGGACAGAAAGTTGGCATGTTACTATACTTGTGGGGACCAACATCCTGGTCCCAGCGAGTTTGAAGCCATTTTTGAGGCTCAAAATGTGGTTTTGGTGTACAGTTAGGTTATGGTTGGGGTTAGGCTGAGGGTTAGGGTTAGGCATTCGTTTTCGATGGTTAGGGTTCAAGTATGGAAATCATTATGTCAATTAGATGTCCTCACTAAGATATAAAAACGAGTGTGTGTGTGTTTTCGTGTGTTCTGACCTGCAGTCATTTTGATTTATTCGTGGATATTCATACAGTTTTCATGCAAAACAGTTTAAGCTCTCAGAACTCTGTCTTCTACATGCTGGGTTTACTGGAAACTCTAAACTGACCATAGGTGTGAATGTGAGAGTGCATCGTTGTCCAGGATGTGCCACACCTACCACCTTATGAGAACAGGGATGGGTTCCAACCTTCCCACAGCTAAATGATGGCTGGTTAAACCAACCAAGCGCTTTTAAGCACTTTTATCATATTTTCAAAGCAGTTATGATTCATTATATGAGTCATCTAAAGAAACTGTGAAGATGTTCAAAGCACTAATTACAGTCCTGTAAAAAAATATCAAAACTAACTTTGATATTCAGCTAACCAGAGTAAATACAAAATGCATATTTTAAAAACATTATTTAATTTATCAAAGGAAAATCTATCCAAACTTAGCTGACCCCGTGTGGGAAAAATAATTGCCCCAGATCAGGAATTAACTGTGACCCAGTTTAATTTCACCAGCCACACCCCGGCCTGATTACTGCCAGACCTGCTGAACCAAGAAATCGCTGGAGTAGAGCCTGAGAAACTGAAGCAGGCTTAAAGATCTCAAAAAGCATCACATCACAATCTAAAGGAAGAGCTGAGAAATAAAGTCACATTTATGAGTCCGGAAAGGTTACAAAGCCATTTCTAAGGTGCTGAGAGCCACCATCCACAGGAGTGCATCAACAACTCATCCAGAAGGCAGAGTGAGGACTGCAGATCAAAGTTAAGGTCAGTGTTCATGATTCAACAATGAGATCATATTCAGATGGTTTGGTGTGACTGTCAGTAGGCTGGCCATGCTAGAAAACTCTCCAGTGTGGAAATTTCTCAATAATATCGGCCAAAAGTTCTCCACAGAGATGTGAAAGAGTCATTCTCAGTCATCCAAACACTTTAGTGCAAAAATAGCATTTCTTTGATGATCTGAAACATGTTAATATGACAAATATGCAAAGAAATAAAGAAGGGGCAAATATTTTCCACACAGATGTCTATGAACACATCTATGAACATGGGTTCAGCCCCTATTGTAAAGCTAAATAAGCCAGGGTCTGAATATATACCTACATTAAGATGAATTATAGCATTGTAGTGAAGGTCATTTACTCATTTTCAGTCTTAACAGAGAGTAGAGCATCATCGACAAAGAACACAGGCACGATTTGGATTTTTTGGGGGGGAAGCTTTATTTTGATAATATCAACACTCACATAAATCCATATGACCAACAAACTGCTTGTTCCTGAGTTTTAAGTTGCTTAGCGAACCAGACACTAAACAAACAATCACATTTTCAGTTTTTTCACAGACCCTTTACTTCTAAAACAAAACACACAGAATACAAAACATAACGTCCTTCAAAATATTTTGTCTTTCATAAAATTGATAGTTACATAAAAAAGGCAAGATATTGTTTTAGTAGGCAGAAAAATAGCTGATCATTTTCATATTAAGCTTAAATTCTTAATTTATTCATGTTGTGGTCGATCCCATCTTTCTCCTCGCTGACTTGGAACCACTGCTCTGGCTGAAGGGTCAACGTTTGATTCACTAGGGTTTCACTCCAGTGCAGCGTTTGCCCTGTAGGAATACAAATGTTCAGAAACCCCAAGGTCATTATTTTCACCACGGCTTTAACTTCCTGTTTTGTCAAGCATGGTGCCTAATGACACAGTAACAGGGGACTCTTGTGTAATCCAGTCGAGTGCAAGAACAGCGATTAAGTGATTGCAGCTTGTGTCTCGACTTGTGCTTTCTAAGATAAAAACGTACGGGTCACTAGCGAGGAATAAAAGAGAGTGTTCTAAAAATAACCAACTATCTATCACAAAAGCAACACAGAGGGTAACAATGTGCACCTAGCAAACAGCTGAAGGTGAGAGGTGAGCACCACCACATGACCAGTATCAGGATTAGCGGTTTAACAGTTCATTGGCCTCAAAACACTTGAAATTAAATGAGGCTTGAAACATGTGGCTGCTTTGGTTAAAGTCTGTGAGGAGTTTAACTGATGATGCCACGACAGCATAAAGTCCAAATATATATGATCTAACATTTCTAAATCTCACTATTTAATACGTTGCAGCTTTTTCTGGTGTTTTTATTTGAAGACATGTTATTATTTATTTATTGTATTGCTTAGTAAATGTTATATTGTAAAATAAGAATAAGTGCATGTGAAATGTGCACTGGTGTCAATTTTAAATAATAAACATCTGTTTAAGGGTTATTTTTTATCCATAACACTCATCTTGGCCTGACTTCTAACCTCAGTGTCTAAACCTTCAGGCCTAAAGTGACCTCTGTTCAGTGATGTAAAAACAATTGAAATCCAGATGTTTCAGGCACCATCCCCCCAAAAATATCCAGAAGCTCGTCACAGACAAAACATTAACCCAAGAAAGCAAAAGGAGACGAATTGGAGATGAAGCAGGAGATTAAACTAACATCTTACTGATGTAGAAAGTCCATGTTAGGAGGTGGTGGGTGTAAGTTCTGGTGTTTTAATATTAAAAAGACTTTGATTTGATTTAAAATTTGGACCTTTGGACTTTTAAATTCACTGCTTGGTTTTAACTTTGCCTGAAGATAAGTTTCACACAGTGGGACTGATGTGATGATTTTCTGGGAGTACCTGTTCAGCGCACATAAGCAGTCTTCTTAAAACTGCAGCTTACATTCCTAAAAAGCGGCACTATTCCTTCAAATCAAGTGTATTTCGCTTAAGTAGGGTCACCATCTCGTTTAAAAACATCTAAAGAGTTTATCTTGCTGAGAAGCAGAGTAGAGTGAACGTACCGTGTAGTTTTGTTTCTTGCAGAATTTCCTCAGCTGATCCACGTGGCGTTTCAGACCTTCCACCCACTTTTCATCAACGGGGGCGCACATTGTCCGGCCACCTCTGGACAGAAATCTGCCAGAACACAAATCACTCAGGTCAAAATGAGCTTGTGATAGCAGCATGTCTCTATATCCTGATCCCTTACATACATAATCCACTGCACCTCATCAGAACTTACATTGTGGCATCAATAGCGCAGCCTTGTCCCTGGACCTGATGGTGGTAGTTTGCGACGACACCTTTCCCGATAGGTTTTTTTGCCACACTCAAGCAGCAGTCAACGGGCACCTGTGCCAGCGTCACTGAAACACAAAGAAGACCGTGTCAGCAAAAGGTGACGCTCCAAAACGAAACCACGAACACATGCTCTGTCTCTGAGGTCATGTTTGTGAAGGATAAGGTGACGTAGGTTCAGTCCAGCTGAGCTGTGAGGTTTTACAGGAAAACAGCTGTTATAGTTTTTTAAGCGTCAGGTTACATATCAGGTTCGTATATTTGCCTCTTTTCATTCATAGTTTTTAAGATTTTTCTTTTTAGTTGCATCATTTTTCATCATTACTACTTTTATATATTTAAAGAACATATTTCCAGGAAAGGTTTGTTCAGCACTACATGCGTGCAACTTATTAGTAGTTATTAGGATGCAGTCCCCAGAGTGACGAACACGCCCAGGGGCATGGCACGCTTTTGTCACTGGACAGGGATTTTCCACAGTTGAACTTTAGCTTTCACCTACAACAAAGAATGCACCAAGGCGAGGGGAATGCCACTGCCACACCTTTGCCATTGCACTGATAAACAATGCTTATCAGCATATTTATAGTTAATTTTCACATTTACTTAATATTCTGCTCATCATTTTACTATATTTTTACTGGATGTCACCCTCATCTCTACATCCTGCACGAGACTTTGCTGTCCTCTTTTGTTCAGCTCTTTAATGATTCATAAATTGTAAATCTAGCAGAAACAATTGGAGATGCATTTGTCAGGAATCTCTGCAAACGTAAAACTCAAATTCTACAGAACCACAGATGTATATTTAGGATTACTGCTTTCTCTATTTGTCATTTCAAGTGATTATTTTTTAAAGATACATTGCATCCCTTTAAGCCTACAGACATGTTTTTGCAGTGATTCATTTCATATTTCTGCCTGAGATGAAAATGCATGAATAGAAAATAAAAAGATTTGGCACCGGAGGATGCCTGGGAGAAACTCACCTGTGCAGTAACAAGCGATGAAAAGGATGGAGAGGAAGAGTCTGCCATCACCCCTTGGAGCCATGTCTGGTCTTGCAGGAAGAGTTGCCTTTTGGTTTCTCTGGAGACAGATGCGCTGATGCAGAGCCTGTTCTTCCCTTCAACAACTACTGTGGCAAAGGAAGTGAGGGGACTGCTGCTGCAGCACTCCTTATATAGGAACCGTGCACTATGCAACCGGCCTGTTCAAACTTTCACTTTTCATCATCCCACTTTGTTCTTCCTGTTTCTACTTCTCCTAAACCCTTCCCTCTTAATCAAAGAAAAATCCCCTCTTTTATTTAGCTTTAACAGCTGTTTCTTGGCACTGTCTGTTGACGATAACAAGATGAAATTAATCAGACATAACATTAAGCACACATTTGATCAAACCCCAGGAGTTTGTAGCATCCGTCCATTTTCTTCCACTTATCCAACTCAGGTCTGCGCAGGTGGAGAAGTCGAAGTCTAAGACAAACAGCCAGTCACACCCACTAGTTTACCGAACCAGTGCATGTGTTTGGACTGTGGGGGGCAGCTGGAGTGACAGGAGAGAAACCCTGCAGACACAAACATGTGACTCTTGCACTGACTTTAAAAATTGATAAAAATAAATAAATAAATAGCTGTAGTCTGCTTTTGGGAGCCCCACTGGACCACATTGGACTGTATTCTCAGTCACAGTGTCCACTGACATTTCCCATATTGTTTAACAGCTTCTATGGAGATATTAAAGTAACAAGAGCAAATATAGTACAGTTAAATGCTTCGGTCATATAGATTAGAAACAACTAAAGGATTTGACTTGTATCGCTGTGTGCTGAATCCAGTGGACTTGGGCTCACGTACAACTAGATAAGGCATAGCTTAAAGCAAACCTATGAAGCACAGGGTGTGGACACAAGTGAAATAAAAGCTCAACTTTAAAAATAAGGCAGGACATTTAATTTACTTCTATTAAGTTCTAAAAATGGTTAGTAATTCATGGATATGGCAGCTCAGACACTGCAAGGACCAAGAACTGAATAGTGGCACAGTGGTTAGCACTGCTGCCTCACAGCAAGAAGGTCCTGAGTTCAATTCTACCATGAAGCAGGTGTCTGTGGGGTGTTTCCTAGCAATCGCAGGGCAGAGGTTGTACTTGCAGATCTGGTTGAATGAGATGTAGTCGTGCTTGTTGCACTTTAAAAAAATAAATAATAATTCTGCCTGAAGGAGTACCAGGGCCACATTTATATTTGAAAAATAGAACCGTTGTTGTTCATTTTGAGAATAAAGTCAAAATGTGTTTAAAGTTTAAAGTCGATTAAAGTTGTTTCAAATAAAATAAACTGACACGGCTGCAATATGCTCTATAAAATGCCTCGTGTAGACGAGCGTAGAGAGCCTGTTTCACTAACGATCTATTTCAACTTATCGATTTAACTGATGTCACATCATCTACAAACAGCACTACATGTGCAGAGGACCAAAGTGGCAACTCCTGTGCTGTAAAACAAAGCTAACACCGACGTCAAAAAGCTGCAGTAATCATGGGACGCTGGCTCCTAAAGGAAGTCAACCTCCACAGACCCTCGCTGTAAAATGCCCAACTTCACGCATTTAAAAACATGTTTACAGACTGGAACCAAATCCTTTGCACATTTTCTTATGTAACCTTCAATTTAAATTTTCACATTTGTTTCCCAAAGTGCACTGCCTGTACATGAAAACTACTGGGACATCAATCCTCTGGTTAGGGAGACTTGTGCATCCTCTTGGCCTCCCAGAGGTCACCAGCCTGTCGCACTTACGCTATAGCACCTCACATTAATGTGGCACAAACTGATGTCCTGATGATGTTTCCAAAATCCCAACTGTCTCTGAGAAATTGTGGGTTTTTGTGCAACAATAATTTTTTGAATTATGTATGGAAGTGTTCCTTCCCAGTAAAGGGAGCAGACCAATGTTGAGCAGAAGAGAAATGAAAAGAGGGCTGTTGGGACGTCTCTTTTTCAAATGTTGTCTGACTTTTAATTCAGTTCTATCTGTTTTAGTGCCAGTTCACAGCAACGGTTTCCTCAGTGTGGTTTAATCTAACCAGACAGTTTAATTATTCGTGGCTTCCAGGATTCAGAGAATTTATTCCACTTTGACATCATAGCGTCCCACAGTGACTGCAGATTTGTCTGCTGCACGTTCATGATGATAATCTCCAATTCCATCTCAAAGGTGCTCCAGTGGATTGACTGGTGACTGTGGAATAGAGTAAACTTAGTGTCAGGTTGGCACTGAGCACATTTCTGTATTCTTACAGCAAGAAGGGCTTTGGTTTAAATCCCATCTGGGGCATCTCTGTGTGGAGTTTGCATGCTCTCCCCATTTCTGTGAAGCTAATCTGGCTTCCTCCCAAAGTCCAAAAACACGAGTTTAGATTAACTGGAAGCCTCAAACTGAGCTGATATGTGTGAAACTGATGCATGGATGGTTTTTGTTATTTTAAATAAACATGCATGTCCTTCAGCATAGCTTAGCTGGAATACAGAAAACAAGCAACTTTGAGATAAGAAACAGTGCTCTGAGCAGAGAGCGCTTTAGCCTCCTGTAACACAGCTTTCTTCAAACCTGAGGTGAAGTACCCTCAGGGTCTATTTGACTTTTCAGCTGTAGACTTGTCTGACCAGAAACAATCAAATCAGGACCTGCGATAAGAATAAAGATTCCCATTATTACAACACTTTGTTGTAAACTTCCTCGTTGATCTGTTCCTGCGTAAATGATACCTCCATGGAAGAGCTGTACTTCCAGTGAAACAGATACCGCTGCAGCTGAATGTGGTGTCTGTAAAGAGCAGCTTTCTCTTCCCCCCTTATAGTATTGAGGAACTTAGAACAATTGTGACAGACTGATGACCTCTTACTTTTGAACAACTTGTTGAAGGAAATAAGAAGTTGCTTGCACCGCCGTCTTAATGCATTAACAGGAGTAAACACTGATTCTCACGTGTCATTCCAGTGAGTTTCAGTTTCTTGTAACCTGCTGGGTGGAAGTTTGCCTTATTGGGCAAGTGCAGTGTTTGGACTTTCCCTGCTGAAGCACTTACAGGAACGTTTTTAAACAGTTGATACGCCTGAATTATAGCCTCTGGCAGGATTCCATTAAGTAGTCCATGTGAAAGGACTGTGTTGGAAAAAGTCTCTCATTATAAATCTGCGTCCTGCATGAACAAGAAAGGACATGTTTTAGCTTTTGCAATGTGTCTTTGAAGACATGCTTACGAGAATAGTTTATGCACGGTTATTGATGCAGGTAGGCATGAAGATTAGAGTTAAACAAGGCCAGAGGTCATCCATACTCATTTCAGAAAACTTTTACCTTTGCCCACTTTTTCACAGTGATTAATACCACACTGATGTCATTTTTTGCAGTGTGAATTAAAAACATCCAAGCCATGGGCTGAAAATAAAGTGCTGCAGATGTCACTGAAATCGCACTCTTTTGCACTTTCATATGGAGCGTTCTCAAGACGTCCAGAATAAATGGGGCCCAAATACTTTCTTTTATTTTAGAGATGTGAAGGTTACAGCTGGCATTTCAAGAAAAACTGCTACGGCTGCTGTAATGAAATCGAGAATCAGTTTTAGTAACAAGGAAGAACTTTTTTTTAGCACATAAACAGTGTCATGATGCACGAAACCATGGTGCAGAAAGCTGCATCTGGTCAGACAGAAGAACACAAACCTGCAAGAGGGGATTTGCACAAAATGAAATGTAATGGATGGATGCGAGGTCATCGATGGCTGAACGCTCGTGCAATACAGAGGATGTATGTTCTATCACAAGATGGTTGATCAGTTGCTTTCTTTTTTTTTTTTTTTTTTTTTTTTTTTAAATGACATCAGAAACAGCAGTATGCGACATTACGTGATGGCAGAGCTTCAGTTCATCCTTTGTCATTTTTTTTTTTTTTTTTTTTTTTTTTTTTTAATAAATAGGACAGGGGGAATGAATGAGAGAGAGAGGGGGAGAGAAAGAAAGAAAACCCAAGGGGAGAAGAGACGGTGAGAAGGGGGGGGAAGAGAGACAAAAAAAAAAAAAACTCCTGGGTCACCTGTATGGAGAAAAAACAAACAAACAAACAAACAAACAAACAGAGGAGACAGCAAACAACAAAGAGCAACATAATAATAGAGAAAACAAAGCACCATCACAATAAACTAGCTAGTCATAGATATCAGTATTTACTAAGTAATAAACGATATTGTGCAGCACGCAAGATAGACAGCGCACAGTGTGCTTTGAGGCAGCAGCCAAGAAAGCTTTAGTCCGCGTCTGTGAATACCCATGTGTGCATACCTGTGTGGATCAGCATGCTTGCATTCCAAAGGTTTCTCCATGTAATGATCTGCTAGGGAGTGTGGGGGGGCCACAGCCCCATCCTCCAGGGTGTGAAGCGGGTATGGAGGAGATCAAAACTCCAGACATCCAGAGGCCCCCAGAACACAAGAGACCATGGAAGACCAACAGAGGGGCAGCCGCGCCACTGTTCCAGTAAGAGCTGAGGAGAGTCCCAGATGAGGGCTCACTCAGCAGCCGCGGAGCAGAAGCCAGGGGGGGTTGCAGTGACGCGCCCGTGAGCTCCGCCGGCCCCCAGCTGCGCCTGAGTGACCGAGCCCTAGGCCGAGAGGCCGGGGGCACCCCACCTCCAAAGGGGCCCGAGCGAGCCCCAGGCCCCAGGCCCCGACAAGCGGCCGCCAAGGAGTGAGCCGGTGTGTACCCGGACGCCCACCCCCAGACACAAAGAACCACCAACACACCGACACCTGAGGGAGTCCGCCACCGGCAGGGGAAGTGGTGGTGGGTGGAGATAGGCCTCCAAACCTTGGAGGGCCTGAGGTGTCCCCAGAGAGGTGGCGTCTGATACCCAACCTGACATATAGACACAGACATACAGGCACACACAGACACAAACATCCATTCCCACCCTCATGCTCTCATATGCACTCACTCCACACTCAACCAACGTGGAGACAGACATAAAGAGACGCTGTACACACAATCACACTCCCCAAGCGTACTCTACAAACCGGGTCTAGGTACCCTTGCCCCTGGAGGGGGGAATTGCACCCAGACCCAGGTGGTGTTACCCTTTTCCCTGCGGTGGGGAGAGGCAGACCACCCCGACTCCGCAGCAGCAGGGAGGCCCCACACCCCAGACCGCAGTCGGACGGCCAACTCCTCCTACTAGCCCCCCCGCTCCAGCAGGCCGCAGAGAATGGGGGTGGGAGAAGACTCCAAACCTCCCTCCACCCGCTCATTGTAGTGTTGATGCATATGTGTTCTAAGGTGCAATTAAAACCCAGGAGGGCATGGAGCTACCTGCCAAGGAGCAGCAGGTAAGCGCATGGTCCCTCCTGCTAGCCCTCAATGACTAAGTGTATTTAAAATTGAGAGGTGGGCAACGACGTCAGGGGTGAGGTATACACCCTGATGGTGATTTGGACTCCGTGATTGTGCCCACCCCCAAGATCCTATATGTATGTGTAATGAGAGTGTGAATAATGTGAATGTCTAAGTTGTGGGATAAAATTGAGGCAGAGGCAGCCAGAAGGGGACAGGGGGGGGGGTAGCCTCCTCTGCACCCTGGTGACATACCCCCACTCCAAGGCCCTGCATGTGTGGGTGGTTGTGGAGGAGCGGGAAGAGGGAGGCAGCTGGAGATGGGGAGGGAAGGAAGGGAGGGGCAGGTAACCCCTCCCTGGGGCCAGCTCCCCCGCTGACCCCAGTAGGCACCCCCACCCTCCGCGACCCGCCAGGGAAGGGGGGCCCAGGCCCATCAGACCGGGGCCCAGTGCAGTAGCGCCCCCCGGCTCCACAGAGCCCTGGACAGTCCACCCAACCCCACCACAGAGAAAACTGCACCCACCCCACCAACCACACATCTTCCAGACTACATAAGACGGTAAACGCCCAGGCTGAGATCTTCCTCCACCTCTCCTGTATCTCCCCCTCCTGCAGAGAGTTCCTGAGAGAAGAAAGCTCCTGCCAGATGTGACCATCCCCCCCACCAGTTGAAGAGCCCCCCAGGCGGCTCGATGCACCGGCGGCACCCTGCTCCAGGGCCGGGCCCCCATGCACCCACCCGCCCACAACCCCGGCAACACACCAACCAGGACCCGAGCCCCCGAGGCCCGGCCCGGGCCCCCGCCCAGAGACGGAGCACCCCCAGAACCTCACGCCCATCCCGGACCCACCCAGGGGCAGCCAGGTTGCCAGGTCAGTAACCCACGTCCGTCAGCACAGACCCTCCCCTAGCCCCGCTGCACGCAGCCGCGAGGAAACAGTCACCTGAGAGCCAACAGAGCCCTCAACCGGACGTGACCGCTACCCCGGGTTGAGCCCCCCAAGGAAGATGCCTCCGGGGAACCCCCCGACGCCCTAAGCCTGTCCCTACCCCCTCACCAATCACAACAGTGAAGGCGGGACCAAACTATGACCCCCCACCCCCACTAGGTGATGGAGCTGATAAAAGGGGCCCAGAGCAATTGATCTGATGTGGTGGCAGAGGCTGTGTCAAGACTAATGTAATCTAATAGATAATTTCTATATTGGTTAGAATTAAGATTATTTTTATTTTTCCAGTTCATGAGGACTGTTTTCTTGGCTATGCATAGGGCAGTGAAGATCATATGGGCTCATATGATCAGTTGCTTTCAATAACTCGCTTTCACAAGGGGTTTAGCAGCCGTGGCAACAACAACTGTAATCTCCATGATTTAAATTTTGCCTTCAATCTCCAAATGATCAACAGTTTTTTTCTTAATGTGGCCCTAATACTCCTTCATAGGGCTGCATCAGGAAGCGCATCAGTTATGCACATCCATCCACTTCGGTGCTCCTTGCAAATAAGGAGAAGCTGAAAGAAGCTTTTTAGCAGCATCCTCCAGAGAGCAGTCAGCCCTCACAAACAGCTGACTGTTGCACTCACATGTCAGACGTCTGGTTACTGTTTGGTAACAGAGTCCATGACAGGAACATGTCCTGTTGATCGATCCTGTAACTAACCAGGCTTGCAAATGCTAGCTGATAACTGAGCTAATAACTCCACCCTCTCATCCCAATATGGTCAAATCTGGTTTCAAATACCAAGATGGTGATGGCCATCCTTAAAATGTTGGTGCACAAAATATTGAGATGGTTTTCAGTTCAATTCAGTTCAGTTTTGTTTATGTAGTGCCAAATCACAATAACACTCACCTCACTTTATATTGTAAGGTAAAGGCCCCACAGTAATACAAATTCATTTTGTTGCAACATGTTTTTATATGCGGTCTGTGATTACCAGTCTGTGTCCAAGTTGTAGTTAAACCTGGGAATTTTCTAACTCCTGATAAACCAGATATGGCTTTCATAGATATGGAAGTGATAACAAAACATGAACACTGAGGTAGATTGTGTCTGAAAATGGAAATCTGATGGAAGAAACCAAGTTGAAATGCAAACAAACCTGAAAGATAACCAATCCTAAAGCATGCTGAAGTACTGAGTCAGTTTACAAATCACACTTACGGTAAAGTTTGGAGAAAGTCTCAGATTGGACTGTTTGGGTTTTTTAGTTACCGATAAGACAAGAGTGAAAGTCAACAGAAATCTGAAGCGTTTAGTTTTGCTATGAAAGGACATCTGTAGCAGATCTGACCAGAGTAAGTGCTTCCCCCCCCCAGGAGCGTGTTTCCTTTTTGGGTGGTCTGTAGTTATACAGATCATGTATCTTGTGGGAAACTCAAAAGAAATGCCGTGAACTGCTGATCTTTGGCTCCCTGGACAGTTTTAAAGTGAGCACAGAGATTCTGTTACGAGCAGGTCAAATGGTCAAAATGAGCTGGAAGCACTTCCTGTTTTCAGACCCTCTGAATCCCAGCCTGGATTCTCATAAATGTTCAGCATGCTTACCGCCAGTCATTCATCACTTACACTTACAGCAGTCGAGTCTTTAGGCCAACTCCAGTTTCCATTTGAAGGTTTCATAAATTGTCAGGCACAGCTTCCTGGAAGTGGCGTTGTCAAACATTTTCATTTAAATAAACAGCTGTTATTTGATCATTTATTGCCACATGAATAAACACAACGATAATAAACCCCAAAGGCCTGAAAAACTACACAGAAACAGCAAAACCAATATAATGGTAACTGTAACCAAAAAGAAAAGGAGATGCATGTAAAAAAGAGAAAAATAACCTTTTCCAGTTATTATTTGCCTCACACAACGACGTCGATTCTTCTTGGTAAACATTTTAAGGTGTGTGGTAAGTCGATTTAAATATCTTGAATGAGATACTTCGCTAAAGGGGTAAAATTCTAGACGTCTGACACACTTGGAACTTTTGCCCAGAGCTGTACATTGAAGCATGAGGAAATCACAAATGCAAGCAACAATTAACCACATTTTACTGTTATGTATGTGAACCAACTTACTACAGTATGTATGCAGAGCAGACTGGTTTCAAGCGGCGAGCATCGTGAGAGTCGGAGGCACACTTTGTAAAAGACGTGTACGCACAAGCAAAGCAGCAACAAGAAGGGTAAACACCTGTAACCACCACTAACCTCTCACACATCATCAACATCACATTTAAAAAAAGGATGACAAGTGTAGCTCGAGCTGACATTTAGATGTTTATCTAAATGCTAGAACAGCTTTGAAATTCACACGAGTTGTTCGCACTAAAGTAAAAACCAGCATTTCATGCGGCTACCGCTTTTGCGCCAGCTGTGGTCTCAAGGCCGGAGCTGAACAAAAACACCCTGATAACAGACTGTGGATAGACGGTTTCTTCCTATCCTACGCAAGGCCACCTGGGTCGGCTGGAAGACTGTTTGCTTAGCCTGGCAGGGCGAAGGACACTGTCTCAGCTGAACTCTGGACACGCACACAAACACACTGATACACACTCACACCCCCCTTTCCAAACGCCTTCGATGCTTTTCTCCTCCCGGGTCAGATGGCAGGTCGACTGGACCGGCGCAGACATGCTGCAGGACCGGATGCGCTGTCTCTCACCCTTTTACCCGTCCCTGTTGCTTGTCTTGTGTTTCTGTGGTGTATTGACAGTCATGTGCTTTTTGTGGGGTTTTTCTGTTATCAAACTGTTCTCCCATTAGGAGCTCACTCTGAGTGGAGTTTTTTTCTCTTCCTCTCACCTCACCTCATGTTATGTATTTTCGTTGTCTTTTCCTATCAGCCCACCTCTCTGACATGTCTTCCCAATGTGTTGTTTGTGTAAAGTTTGGTCAGAAGGTTCCTTTGTAAGTGCGCATGCGCCATCAGCGTGCTGCCTGCTGTAAGTATTCTGATTAGATTCAGTTCATCCCGACGTCCAGATTAACAGAATCTACTTTTTGGGAAAGAGGTTAGGTCATGTGCAAATACTCCAAAAGTCCAAAACACTCAATTGTAGATGGTTATTCTACTCCTAGCTGTTAGCCACAGCTGTGGCTGTAAGCACAGAACACTCAGCAGCTTGCTGTTCTGACCTTCTGTTTGCAAGGACAAGCAAATCAGAAGACAGCTTAAAGGACGTGTTTCTGCTGCAAGACCCAGTATATGAGGAGTTTGTTTTGTTTGCTTTGATCATAATCATGTAAACTCACTCTAGTATAGAAATATGATCTCGGAAATGAGGAGAACTGGTCCACTTTAACAGTTCTTCAGTGTGTGTGTGTTCATAGTTCTTCTGGCACGACACCAGTTCCACATATCAGCAGGTAACATCTGTGTGGCTGCTGGATAACACATCGCGCTCACAGAGGTGCAGAGTGAGATACCGCTAAATACACCCTGATAAGGAACTCATGTTCCCTCCACCATCACACGTCTTTTATCTGAGCACATATGGCTCAGTTTGTTTTCATTCACTCTCAGTTATCGTTTTATTCTGTTTTATTGTTTGGGCTTTTTAGTTCTTTGAATTTTACTTTGGCGTTGCTGTAGCTCAGGAGGAAGAGCAGGTCATGTGCTAATTAGAAGGAATTGGAATTGCATGGCAAATTTCCTTTGGCAAGATACAGAATCCCACGTTGCTCTCTGGTGTGTGTGTGTGTGTGTGTGTGTGTGTGTGTGTGTGTGTGTGTGTGTGTGTGTGTGTAATTAGAAAACGTGACAACTTTTGTTTTTCTTTTCTTAAATGATTTGTTAGAGAAACAGACGATTTAGTCATAAATAAAAAGACAGCAACTAGAATTTACAAAATAATATCCGAGTTTATTTTGGGATAACTCTCTACAATACGTTTGATATATACAAGCCGTGTCATCAGATTTTGTACAAGCTCTTGCAAAAACAGAAATGCGAGTCATTCACAGACACTGACAGAAACAGGATTGTAACACTGCTGTCAGTTCCAGGGCAAGTTCAGGCAAATCTTTCTATTTCTATGGATCATTCATAACAAAAAGGAAGAAAGAAAAAAGAGACGTCCACAGCTGCTCGTCTCAGAGTTCGAGTTTCACCACAGTTTCACCGCAGTCACCACAAAAAAACAGAAGAAACACATGTAGCTATATATTGAGCCAATGGCCGAGGCATGGCAGCTTATACAGGACAACATTATAAATAAGATGAAATGATGATTTCTCCGTAATCGCTCTAACAGGTTTTAAGCTTCTACAGTGCAACATTGCCATCACAGACTATGAGATCTGGTTGTCTCCATCCATCCTTCCCAGAGTTTGTTCATCTAAGAAAAAGCAGAAGATTCATTGATTAGCCGGTGCACAGGGAATAACTTTTAAAAATCACATGTGATGGAGTGAGGAAATCGCTTCGTTCTCACCTCATTTACTGTTGCTTTTTCTTGTTCACGATATTGATGAGATTTCTCACCCATGGTTTCTGGCTGGGGTGGATGACACACAGAGTTCTGCCACTGTTGGTAATGAACCTGAAAAAGCAGATGAGATCATGACGTGAGATGAGGCAAATACAGGTAAACCAGGCACTGTGGGTCTTTAGGAAAGCAACCCTGCACAAATACACTCACTACTTAATACATATGCATGAATGTTGTGCACGTGTTTGACACTTACACAGTAGCGCTTATTTGACAGCCTTTCCCAGCTTCCTGAATGATGTAGTCCACGATGTTTTTGGAGGGCAGACGTTTGTCGATAGCTTGCAGACAGCAGTCCATTGCGATCTCACCTGCAGGGAGAAATTACAAGAGAAGACTTGTAAGGACACACACCAATGTCAGTTTAACAGGCAGAAGAGTTTTATACATGTGATAGTCTAAATCTGAGAGATGTCATGCAGTCTGCACCTGTTTTCTCTCTGTCTTACCTGATGCAAAGCTAAAGCAGAGGACGCCCAGCAAGAGCAGAGCTGCAACTCGGGAAGCCATGTCTCTGATTCTTCGTAGGTTTGCTGCGGCTTGGCTGCTTGAGCGAGTCTCTTCAGGAGAGCAGAGGAGGCGATGGTGTGAGGAGGAGAACTACAGGTGCATTTATACAGGTGAGCAGGCGAAACTGAAAGTGTTCTCTCAGCTCATTGACTGGAAATGGGTGAAAGTTGGCACAACAACAAGGAAATGTTGGCACGTGGCAGGACAATTACAGCTTAACTCCTCCTGACTTTTGGTTTTCTTGCCAAAGAAACTTAACGAGTATTTTTTTTTTTCCCACATGCTTTCCTGACACCAAGCAGGAGTCTTTTTTTCATGTATGTTTTGTGCAAATGTTACAAAAAAGGAAAGATTTTGCAATCAAATAAATTGGAGTCTTCTGATTTTTGGGAAAATAAAAGTCTGAGGATTAGCTTGTATCAGTCAGTGCAGGTGACCCACTAGTGCAAGACAAAGAGCAGTGACTCTGAGATTCTCTGCAACTAATGTAAAACTGGATGGAAACATTGCAACATCCATCCATCTTCATCCCCTAAACAAAGTCAGGTCACCTGAGCCTATTTTCCCTTTCACAGGGTGAGAAGCACACTAGTGTCTGCTCAAGTGGAAATCCTGGAGAAAGCTCAGGCATGTGTAATTTAAGCTTCTATTAAGCAATATTAAAAAGGGGGGAACTAGCTGATATCTGCATCCACAGCTGTGCTGCTGCATCATGACTGCAAATTGTTTTTAGGCTATTTTGGTGCACTACACTACAAAGTAACAACAACATATCAAAGCAGGTTAACACGACACATTTCTGCAAAACCAAACAATTCTTGCAAAACTTATATAGCTCAGGTATTTGCATCATTGAGTGGATGAGCACATGGAGCACCAACTACACAACATGGTTTGTCATACATGGAGGGAACACTCAGACACAAAGTTATCAGATTTGGTTCATAACACAAAAGCAGTCAAATAGGAAGCTAAGAAGTGTTTTGTGCGTCATTTGCTTTCAAACATGCTCGAAACAAAAAAAGGTCTCACTTGTGATGCCACGTTTGACTCTGAAGTGAGCTGTGTTTGAACACATTCAGTTTTCACACTGGCTGCATGTCAGCACTGGCAGAGCTTCGAGAATTCTGTGCTCATTTTACCTCATTAAAGCTTTAGGTTTATTTTACAGCTTTTAACAATATTGATTTCAATTAGAAATTAAGTATTATTGTAGTTTTATGAACCACTGGAGACTCATGGAGACTACACTTGCACCGACGGGCAGCTGACCCATATGGAAAAGTAAAAACTTATAAAAGACTTGCATAAGATGTGGCCTACTTCATATCGTGAATCATATAAGGCTTATATGATTTACTCATGAAAGTGGCCACTTTCATATATTGATTTAGTAAGTATGTGTTTTCACTCTTGTATGCTTTTCATACAAGTTTCACACAAGACAGATACAAACTTTATTAGATTTATATATATCTTTTCCATATGGGGAGAAAGATCGTTTAAACTAACTTTGCACTGTGGGAAGAAACCTGGAGAAAACCCAAGAGGCACAGATGGAACAAAAGGCCCATGGACATTCAGGCCTTCTTCATTTGAAGAAACATTTTCAAGGCTGTCTTGGCCAAGATAAACAGCAGTTCAACCAGCCGTGATTCCACAAACAGCAACACATGTGCAAATGCACAAAAAAAGTTTATTTGTGCAGAAGATCAAGAGTGAGATTCAGAAACAGGGAGAATATAATATTTAAAGCTACGAATATTGTTGGCCAAACAGGGGCAAGAATGTTCAAGCAGAGTCTCCTATAATGTCCTTAAATGTATTTATTGAAATCTATTCTTTGCAGATGGATCTGCAAATTTAAATACCTTTTTTAAATTATTCAGTGTTGCCTTTAGGGCCTTTTTAGCTTTAGGTGCACTACACTGAGGTGTGAAGACCTGCATAGTGATAGTATCATTTTGTGGTTTGGGAAACTGCTCTCCCAAACCATGCTCTTGGCATGTCTACAAAAAGATATCAGTCTACAATTCCAACACAAACAATTGCATGAAGTGGAAAGTTGTAAATATCTCATCTTAATCTTGTCTTTACAGTAATAACCCCAAACTTTAGCCGTTGGGATCCGTCTATTCACTGTGCGGTTCGGGGATTTTTCATGGAATGCGTACGGGCAATCGCTTTATTGTGTTCTCTTCTGAGTGTTTATGCTTGTGTGTGCATGCATCCAACACTAGATCTCGATCTGGGAGAGCAGGATTTGCTGCACAAGAGCAGCCAAACCTTTCCCGCCAGAAAAGAGGGTTTCGCCAGGAGTGATGCAACTTTTACAAAGCCTGTGGAGAGACGCAAAGCTTAACTTGTTTCACAGGAAGTAGTGTAGACCGGTTTCCCCATTAATCTTACTGTTTATTTTTTTTCCTTGTCTCCACTAGTTGCATTCGATGAATCAAGATTATCCTACCTTAAGATTAAGGAAAGTTATTATCTTGGTTTTGTGGCCTGCAGCTTACAGCTTTTGTTTAGTCTGATCTCTCTAAAAAGCTTCCTCCTCAGACGTATCGGGCTTGCTTCATATGGTAAATGGCCTGTATTTGTATAGCGCTTTGCACGTACAAATGAACGTTTAGAATAAGAAGATCACATTGTGTAAAAAAAGAATAAAGTCAATACCTAAACACCATTTGAACCATGTATGAAAACAAAGAGTTTGCAGAATAAGAGCCAGCATGTTGCATAAAACACTGTAAACTCTGCATAAATGCTCCCATTGGATTTCACCTGCCAAGCAACCACATCTTGAGAGTTTTTGTGCGTTGCAAAATTTAAAATAAGATACTCATGGTCCCGTCTGTATTCCCCCCAACTGTCTCACAGTTCCTTATACACAAACATGAAAATGGTTTAAATCCTTTTTCCAAAAAACATTTTGTGTGTTCATGTTGGTAAACGTTTCACTTCCTTAAATCTGCGTGTTGACCTTCTGAAGTTTTACACATACATGCAGAGTTAATGGTCATGTGTTTATGTTGTTGTGAAAGAAGCTGTGAGTTCTAAAAGCACCACATTTCATTACAAAGAAATGAGTCAGGAGGAAGTTTCTCCAGTTCAGCACCCAGGCTCTTCTACTATGAAGCCATGCTCGAGTAACAGATGCGGTTTAGCATCTTGCCAAAAATCAGAAAGACGACTTCTGTGCACGGGAGCATGTTTGTCTAAAACTTTCTAGCATTAATGGTGCCTTTTCCAGTTTGTCTCAGTCCATTTTAAAAGACGTTGGCTCAGAGAAGATGGCAGCATTTCTGGATCATCTTCAAATTTACTTGCAATTTACTTGCATTTGAGAATAACATGGACAAATGTGTTAATAGACAGAGGTTTTTGGAAGAGTTCCTGTCCCAAGCAGGGATTTCCGTGATAGAATTGTGCCAGTTTTTAATACAGTGCTGCCTGAGGGGCCAAAGATCACAAGCATCCAACATCGATTTTCAACCTTGTCCCTTATTTCTCAAGACTCTCAAAATCTTTTGATGGTATTATGTACTGTAGATGACGAGATAGAGAACAAATCAAATGTTTAGAGACTTTCGATTTGTTCTGTTGTGGAAAAAATCTGGGTTTGTGAGATTTTGTTTTTATTTACATCTCACACAATGTCTCAATTTTTTGGAACTGGGGTTGTTTTTAATTGGAACAAGAGAAGCAACAGAAAATTTCCCTTGACCACTCGTGGTTTCTGTTATATTGTTGCTGAGGGAAGTACTTCTTGCAGCACATGAAGTAATTCAATCAATCAAGCAATATTTACACAAATGCCCTGGCTGGAGCCAGAGCATGCAACCTTTCTCTGTAGCTTAGCAAATATTAATATTAATATTAATACCAGCAATAACGCCTGCACTACCCACACAGCAAAATCCACACATGACTGTTTAAAACTGCAAAACGGAGTCTTTGCCAAAAGTGAGCGTTAAGAGTACCAAAAGATATTTCTCTTCCCATTCATCGTTCCGACATTCCAAACTGATGTTTAGTTAGTCATAGACAGCCGCAGGCCCTGCAGGCTCCCATGCAGCCACATATCAGGTGTGAGACATCAGCTGTGTCGTCGTACCATGTGGGAACGTAGACAGAGCGGAGATTGATGGAGTGTATCGATGTGTATCTGGATGTCTCAGAGCGAAACTAACTTAAGGTTTGGATCCGAGCCTGCTCGCAACTCAAAAACTTTAACATTTCACTCCACACCTGTTTGGTGTTTTGGGCTCTGGCCCTAATTAAACACTTCCTAAGGATCTGTCTTACCAAGTGTAGACTTATACAAAGTACACAGGCTGAGAGTGACAGCTTTAAGTGTCAAAATCATAGATTTGTTTGCTTTTGCAGTATTAAGGGAGGACAAACATGACCGTTCTTCCTCATAGGCATACATTGTTTTTTAGCCTTTATTTCGAGAGTGGACAGGGCAGTAGGGTGACTCAACCACTGGGTGGCCTTGAGTTTCACATCTTGCTAGTATTTCTATGTTACGCTGACTCACCTGACTCACCTGACTCACATTGAAAAATAAAACATTAGTCTGTAAACTGAGATACTGAAGCTGAGATGATCACAACATCAATAAACAAGAATAAATGCCCATAACATAGCACAACATTGCCTCCTCCATGTTTAACAGATGATGTGATACGATTCGGACGATGTTTCTCTTCATCTGAATAATCTTTGTTTTGTCTGCACGTAGGGTTAGGGCCTTCCTGTTGTAGAGTGTAACCAGTGGTTTGCACTTTGTTATAATCTTTCTGTACATTTATGAAAGTGTCTTTGACACAGACTTTGACAATATTATACTTTTTTTTCTTAAGTAAGGAAAAAGCTCTGCTATGACATACTTTAGCTGTCTTCTGTGGTTTTTCAGGTCTTTCGATGTTGCTGTGCATTCATTCTTTTTAAAGATGTAGCACAGTGTTGATTTAGCCACCTTTAAAGTCTCTTTTATAGACTTATTTAACATTTTCAGGCTAATGATGTCCTCCCTTACTTTGGACCTCTGGACTTTTTATTGAGTGTTCCTGAGAACAGCTATGAACTACAGTTTCAACATTTTTTCTTTGTTTTTTGTTATTTGAATAACAGGGGACCTCTCGTCCGATTACTTTTGAGCATATGAGGATAGTGCGTATGAAGTGGCTTTAATTCATTATCAGGTCATGTAAATATTTTTGTGAAAGCATAACGCTGAAAGTTGACACTTTAATCACACCGTGTCAGATTAATTTAATCATTTTCTGGTAACTTGAGAACTGATTGCTAACAAAGCTCATCTTAACGTTTTTTTTGCTGAATGGATCATACAAAGAGAAAAAAGAAGAAAGGCTGTATAGAATTGAAGGTAATTTTGTGTGATGATCTTGTGTAAAGTCATCCCCTTCCAGTAAGCTCAAATTGTTTGATTTGTTGTTGACACAGGTCTTAAATAAGTGGAGGATTAAAGGTACAAAACAAAATCAGTCCTGCATGTCAAAAATACAAAAGATGTGCACCAGCTTCTTTATTTTGGCTCGATCTGTGAAAGCATTTACTGCTCCTCCCCTCAGGACATTCACCTCCTCTCCTGGCACAATGAGGCCTTCGTGAATACAATTCTCACAGAGCAAAAAATTGGAGTTGAGGAGTTAAGCGAGTCCAAAAACCACGTGATTTACAGGAAAGCGGGAGTAGACTTGAATGCAAGTTAAGATCTATTTTGGAGTGAAGTTAAACATGGGCAAAAAAAATTGAGCAAACAGCAGAGGGCTGTTAAATAAATAAATATCAAAGCAAACATATGGCAGTAAATCTGATCAGACTCTTCTTGCATGGCTAAGAGAATGAGTGCAGCTGGGACAGTCCTTGAACGTGCAGACAGCTAGTTTATGCTTTATGTGTTTTAACAGCTGCACTTTACCCCCCCCCCCACCCCCACTTTGACACATATGAAATTGCTTTCATTCAACTTTTAAAACCCAACAGGAAGCTATTCCTGAACCCCCGGGCTTTAAGGTCAGAGGACAAAAGTACAAGTACTGTGCTTGCATGGGTTCTCTTTGGGTACTTCAGCTTCCTCTCACAGTCCTAAAAATGCATAGGTTAGGTGAATTGGCAGGTTTATATTGGCCATAGATGTGAATGTGTTTGTCGCTCCGTGTTAGCCCTGTGCTTGACCAGCATGTGCACTAACCTTCATCCTATGAAGGCTAGTATAGGCTTCCTCCTGAGTTGGATAAATAGAAGAAAATTGATGAGTATCTAAATTGCATTAGCAAGGTGTTGGGCCACAATGTTCTACAGGTATCATTAGAGCACAACTTGAAGGTGACTCTGGGCCTCTACTAGAGAGTGAAGCATTAAAGCGGCTGGTGTTGTGCCAGCTGTTTGTAAGTTATCTTCAGTATCTAGCTAGTGCTAGTGCTAGCAAAGAGGAGCGAGCATAAAGAGAGTAACGTTTTTTACTCCTAACGTTTTTTACTCCTAACGTTTTTTACTAACTGGGAGGTAATTTCAAATACAGCTTTTTTTTTATATCAGCTCAGCAAACATCAGCAAACATGCAAACTGTTTGTGTGCAGTTTGTCACAGTGTATTGCTAGCTAAAAGGCCTAGCTAGATTTCTCAGGGAGAGTGCACGATAACTTCACTCAAAGATGGAGAAACATGTAAGAAAGTCAGGACAATGAGGAAACGAGAGGTTGGATTTAAAGGTAAGGATGCTCGGTGGCATTTGACAAACTGCAAAAATGTAATGTCATCATTTTAATCACATTTTGGATCTGGAACCTCTATATGTATGTATATGTTTTTATAAATTATGTATTTTCATCCTGCAAAATAAACTAGAGTATACATACTTTGTGTTTTTCCCATATGGAAAAGAAATAGTAAAAACTTATAAGATTTATATAGATCTTTTCCATATGGGTTCAAGCGTTGCTTGAAAATACTAATGTGGTGAATTTTGTAGTAAAGCACTGTGGCGGTGTGCTCAGTGGCTATGGAGCTCATGGTTACAGTTAATTAACATCAAATGTAGCAGCTATTAACTTGCATTTAAGCTGACGATGCTTAGATTCATTCACTGAATGCCATTTTTATACCAACTTTATCCAGTCTGGTATAAACGTGGTACAGTGTAGGGGATGGGAATCAGCCAAGGTGCGAAACATTTGCTTACATGTTGTTGAGTTCAGCTGTGTAAATCCACAAAGGTCAGCTGATCACAGCCTGTTCAGGAGCTCATATTAGAAGTCCTTTGCTTGTGGTCTGTACTCGGCCAGTACAGCAGACCTTAGGGTTCCAACAACTGCTGAATCTCACTTTAACCCTTAACTTTACTCCCTGTTCTGATTAGTTGTGGAGACAAAGTCACCTCTACAATGTAGGCAAATGGTTACTTTCACTGCTGTGTCCTGCATGACAGATTTGAAGTGAGAATTATAATTTTGATTGGAATAACATTTGCATTTTCATGAACTAATATTATTATATTATTATGTTGACAGACTATTATTGTATTATTATTGATATAAAGGTTCAGATAACCTTTGCATTAGAATAGATGGTAAAATCGTCCTTCAAGTACAAGAACCTGTACATTTTCACTTTTGCTTGAGTGAAAAAGTTGCTTCAGTACCTCAACTTTTACTCAAGTATTTTTAAGACAGGTATCTGTACTTCTACTTATGTAAAGAAGTCTGTACTTTTGCCCCCTCTAGTTATACTTTGAGGTAACTCTTTCATTGAGAAATAGAGGCAAACCATCATTGCAGATTGCCCCCACAGCACAACAGAGTTGCTGGATACCTTTACTTTAAGGAGCAAGTGTTCAGGTGGTTTCTTTCATTTTGATTCTGGTATCGTTTGGCCAAGAGGCGTAGTTTCAAAACTTTTTTTGGCATCCCAAACGTGGCGGTTTTTCTGTCAGCATCATATTGAACCCAGCGAACACCAGATGTCAAGATTTGAAGGAATAGTTGAAGGTTGGGAAAATACGCCAAGACAGATGACAAGATTGGTCAAATACGAGATTAGTATCGCTTTTCTTATCTAACCCTTGACAAAAATGTAAACAAAAGTATTTCCAGCATTTAGTACTCCGTGGGTGAGTTTTTAGCAGTTCATGTAGCTGAACAATGACAGTTGATTGACAGTGTTTTATGAATCAGATAAAAACCTGAAAGCAGGATGGTTTGAAGTATCTGCAGCAATCAGGACTCTTCACTGGATGTTTCATGTAGAGTTACAATATTGTAGTTAGAGACAATGTTGAAAATGTCTTCATATTTTGCTAAAACGAACAATAGAGTTTGTACAGCGAGCTTGAAAGTCAGTATTTGATATGACCACCCAGACGCTTTTCTTTCCAAGCTCTTTAGACAACCATGACCTGGATGACTGAGAACCTTTATTCTTCTACACAGCCTGAACTCTCTTGAGTAAGTTTTTCTTTTCTCTTTTTTAAAAGTAATATTCAGGAATAGTTCTCCATTCTTCTTGAAGGTCAGTCAAATGTTAGCTGCCTCTTGTTCCATTCCCTGTGGCGATGATCCCACACTGCTCCATTAGTGATACTTTTACTGTATTCGCAGTGTTTTCGGGATCATTGCCATGCTGAATTTTTTTTTTTAACTTATTCAACTTATTTTAACTTATTTCTGTCATGTCAAGTGTACAGCACTTTGTGTTCACCTGGGAGTTGTTCTGAAAGTGCTATATAAATAAATTGCTTGTTTGCTTGCCAAACCATAACAGAGCCTTCACTGTGTTCTTCTGATCTCCTCTATACATATTGATGACAGTTTAAACCAAAAATGTCACATTATGGATTCATTCAATTCAATTCAGTTTTATTTACGCAGCGCCAAATCACAACAACAGTCGCCTCAAGGTGCTTTATATTGTAAGGTCGACCCTACAATGATACATACAGAAAAAACCCAACAATCAATGACCCCCTAAGAGCAAGCACTTTGGCGACAGTGGGAAGGAAAAACTCCCTTTTAACAGGAAGAAACCTCCAGCAGAACCAGGTTCTGGGAGGGGCGGGGCCATCTGCTGTGACCGGTGAGAGAAGGAAGACAGGATAAAGACATGCTGTGGAAGAGAGACAGAGATTAATAACAAGTGTGATTCAGTGCAGAGAGGTCTGTTAACACATAGTGAGTGAGAAAGGTGACTGAAGAAGAAACACTCAGCGCATCATGGGAATCCTCCAGCAGCCTAGACCTATTGCAGCATAACTAAGGGAGGATTCAGGGTCACCTGGTCCAGCCCTAACTATATGCTTTTGCAAAAAGGAAAGTTTGAAGCCTAATCTTAAAAGTAGAGATAGTGTCTGTCTATGTTTGCTCCTAGTAACACATCAGCAAGCCTTCAGTGCCTATGTGGGGGAACTGTGGGGCAGATCACACAGCTCTGGCCTCTGGCACTCACTGGGGCAGCCCGTAGTATGGACTACCCACATTAAGCAGAGGGACCCATGTTGGGCCAATGTTGACCTGCAGCATACCCACACACCTACACGGGGCCCACAGTGCAGGGTCCAGATCTCCATATTTCACACTGGTAGCATTGCATACAGTGGGCTGCCCACACATGCCCCATTGTTCATCAGTCTACCATTTACAGTATGGGGACCCATTTGCATCCTTTGGTGCTTTACCACCACCGACTCAACTGTGTGTGTGGACCAGAATGTGCTTGAAAAAAAGCAAATTTTGGGCACTCACACCCTTATTCATCCACATATTGAAGTTATCAGATTTCTTTTTCACCAGATGCCATTCCTGATGTAACCCCCACTGGATTTGCTTGATACCCAAACATTTAAAAAAAACTGCACTATGGAGCCGCTCGCCCTCAAGAAGAACAAGAAGAACCTTTAAATCATATCAAATAAGTTAGTTTGACGTAAAACAGAAATATGACCTTATGTCTTTCACTTCCCAAGTTTTTTTTTTGTAATATATCAATTAGACTCAGTTCAACTTCCATTTTTCTGAGGTTTTAAGTCAGTCTCTATCTCTCTCTTTTAGATTTCTGACAGTGTAATAAAACATGCTCTGTGGTTTCATTCTTTCCACAAAGGTAACATTTCCCTTTACAGTGTTTCCTTATTATGAATAATGTGCCAGCAAACATGCCCATGCAGGCCTACAATGGATAGATGTGGGTGAACTGTGGTGTTGTATGGAAAGCCCAACCTACAATTATCCCACGTGAGCCCCAGGTGGGTCAGTCCACAGTTTTGCCCTTTGGGATCCCTGTATGTGTTTTCTAGTGACAAGCCCACTATGGATAGCCTACGGAAAACCACCATAGGGCCAAGATGGGTAAAGCTAACCATGGGGCCTGCATGGGGAGCCAAAACGGCAAAACTGCTATGGGCACTGCCATGTAGGCTGCATGGGGCTGCATCTGTTTTCTTTGGCAGCCCATGGTATGTTACTCATAGAATTCCCTGTTGGAAAAGCTTAAACATCTCCCTTCACACACACACTTCAAACTTCAAAGACCATCAGTCTGCAGAAATATTGCTCATAACCATTAAAAAAACTCTGATTGCTTGGAAGAAAAAGGAAATGAAGGGTGGTTTGAGATTTTTGCACAGTACTGTAGCTCTACATTTAAACTATGTTTGGGATTATGTCTGTGAAGGTTCTCAGTCATCCAGGTCATCGTAGTCAAAGGAGCTTGCAAAGAAAAGCGTCTGGGCTTCTTTGAGTTGCTTGAAGACATTTCTCCTCTCATCCGAGAGCGCATGGCACAACAACTTCTATGTTGTGCCATGCACTTGTGAAGTGGCTGTTTGGTCTCTCCAATGTAGAGGTCTGGGCATTCCTCGCTGCACCGTACAGCATACACCACATTTTTGGAGTTTTGTCTTTCGGGTGAACCAGTTTTTGTCTGAGTGTGTGTTTGGGATTGGGATAGAGACTGGGAAGCAGGCATACTCGGAGTGAAAGTATTTTATGTTTTATGCTGTGCTCTCTTTCTCCCATGATTTGATTGTAGGACATTAAAAAAGTCGTTTTTATATTAGAAATACATAATTGAAATAAAATATTTTCAAATATTTTAATACCATTTCTGATGAGGCTTCAGTGAACAGTAGATGCATCAGCTCAAGGGCCAGAAGCATCCCTCAGGTCCCGTGTTAGGTTTTGTTGGATTATTTCCCATTTCCTAAGGATATGACTTTCAGATACTGTTCATCTGCTGTAGGTGGTTTGTTAGGCCTTCCAGTTCTTCTTTTTTCCACCACTTGTCCAGTTTCCTCAATTTTGTTAATGATAGAAATGGACTCCATCTTCAGCACTTTTTAGAGATTGAATTCAACAAACAAGGAGAAAGAAAGAAAACACTTATCTTAAAAAAATAGAGCTATAGCCAGAAGCTTACATACATTCATCATAGGAACAAAAGTCATGGCAAGTTTGGGCTTTTAGTGATTTCTTTAAGCTGTTGTTTCCCGGGTCTTTAATTACTTGAAAAGCAAGAATTTGGTGCAACTTTGAATCTGTTTCACACAGGGTCAAATGTGCACATACAAGCTCAAAAACGTACATATCCTCATTCATACATTACAAAAATTATTAAAGATGGCACCACCGATGGTTGTGTTGGTACTTTGCTGTCTCATGTTTTGCGTGCTTCTTTGTGGTTCTCTGTTTTTTGCTACTATCTTCAAATCGCCTTCACCAAAGAGGAACTCAAGAAACCAGTCGTCTGTAGGTACTTTTTCCCTGGTTTTCAATGACCCTGGCAACCTAACCAAGATTATTTGACACAAACGTGTCAAGCTGCATCTGTGTCAACCACTGCCCTAAATAGTAATAACCCACTGTTACGTCATTCAGGTCATACGCACATGCACATGCACATGCACATGTTAGCCTACTCCAAAGACTTTCTGTAACTTTTCTTTCTTCATTTTCATTTTCAGATAGATTCTGATTAAATTAATAAGTTATGCTGGAGGTTCTACAGTGTAACCAGGCCAAGGCCAGTTATTTTCCTGCAAATGATCATCATTCACTACAGCTGGTAGTTTCTCTTTGCCAACATATGAAGGATTTCTTTGACCGTTGGATTGACCACCACTCAATGGACAATGAAAAATCCAAGAATGAGGAGAACTGTAGATTTACACATGTCGGGAAGGTTTCTTAAAGCATTTTCTAAACAACTGCAGATTCCAAGGTAATCATCATCAGTTTAAGCAAAAGTTATATGGAGTTGTCGCTACTTTGCCAAAGTCTTGAAGACCCAAACTTCACCCACACCTTCAGATGAGAGGAATTTAGTTAGGATGTTCAGGAACAAACCAAGAATCCATCAAGGCTCAAACCTGCCATGAATTGGAAACTGCTGGAACTCCAGTGTCACTATCCACAGTAATGCAAGTTTTACATTGCAACGGACTAAGAAGATAAACATGAAGAAAAGTCCCCGCTCCAAAATTGACATCTTGAAGCTGAAATTTCCAGCTTCTCACACGGATAATCCCAGTACCAGTGAATTTTGATTGGGGGACTTTCAAAAATGATAAAACTGTACCAGCGGTCAAGCACGGTGGTGAGAGCATCATGCTCTGGGCTTGTTTTGCTGCCAGTGGCACAAAGTGGATGAAATAATGAAAAAGGAGGGCTACTTCTAAACTTTTAAACTGCGCCTCATATTAGGCGCAGTTGCCTGGGTCGTTTTTATTGAATTTGAATTTACCATTTCTTGTCTTTTGGTTTCTTTGTTAGACTTCTCTGTCTCATGGTTTATGTCTCTGTGTTCCATAGTTGCTGTGTCTCCCCTGTCAGCCATATCCTCTTGTCAAGTCCGCGTCTCTGTGTTGTTTCCTGTTTTACTTTGAAAGTCCGTGTCTCATGTTAATGTAGCTAATGTATCTGGTTTTGCTTCCCTTGTCTTGTTAGCCCTGATTTTCCCCAGCTGTGTTTCCCTCCTGTCTCCCATTCCCTGATTGCTCTCTGTGTATTTAAGCCCTGTGTTTTCTTTGCTCTCTGTCACGATCGCCCTCATCCCATGCTGTTTTCTTTCTGTCTGTCTGCCTGTGTAAGTTTATTTTGAATTCTCAGTTTTATTACATTTGAGTTCAGCATTAAAGCTGTTTTGAGTTCACATTTTTGCCTCTGAGTGTCTGCACATTGGGTGCACCATTCCTGGCTGCACACAGCACATGACACACAGGGTTTTTCAACAGAAAAAAAACCCCAAACACACATCAAAACAGGTTTTGGAGTGGATAAAGCCCGCGTACATTAACCTTCTGGAATGGCCTTCTGAATTTCCCAATCACAGCACTCTTGAAATTTTGTGTAACAACCGATTTATATTAACTTGATCAATTCTGCCAAGAGGAGTGGTCAAACAACCAGCCAGGTCTATGTCAGGAGTGCAAGCTGGTTGAGGTGCAACTTGCTAGGGTACATTTAACCAAATATCAGTGGGAGTGTATGTACATATTTGAACCTGTATATGTACTTTTGACCCTGCGTGGATTAGAAAAAAGTATAAAATAAAATTAAACACCTAATTCTTACTTTTTAAAGTCATTAAGGATGTCTGCTATCCAGTCATTCAAACTTGGAAAAAAGTTTTTAAAAACTGTTCAAAAAATCTTAAAAATCACAAAATCATCATGACATTCATGATGAGTGTTTGCAAACTTTAATCAGCTGTATCATCTTGCATTTGGAAATCTCTAGATGATCTAATTGTTTGTCACTGAGGTAAATTTATTTGGTGAAATGAAACTTGTAGTGTCTGTGTCTTTTTCTGTGGAAATTGACGTATTTAGAACTGTGTGCTCGCACTGAGTCATTGCTGTAGAGGAACTAATCCTGGTCAGCAAGATGTGCAACCTGCATTATTGTTTTGTGTTCAGGACCGTTGTAATTATCCAGTGCATGTCAACCTTTTTTTAATAATGGGCATTAGCACACAATTATCAAACAAGCCAGCAACTCTGCACCTTATTTCACACAAAGGCCCATAACTTTCGTTTTCCTCATCTATCAGCGTTGCACGCCTACTGAAAGTTTCATGTTCAGACTTGTTTTAGACGTGTTGAAATACTGCCAGAGATGTCTTGCCAGAGCATTGTTGTTCTTTTTTTTTTTTTTTTTTACTCATTCATCTTTGTTGGGGAATTCCACTAACCACAAACGAAGTATTGAACACTTTTAGCTGTAGCTGGGAACGTGTGGAAAAATCAACCTGATCTTGGACATGATTTTGATTACCCTCTGCACGCAGTAGCTCCTGAGCAAGATGCAGCAGCCCTCTTGATCCATTACAACTTTGATCAACTTCATCCCATTGTGATCCTAAGCTGGATAAGTACTTACAAAAAATATGGATGGTAGTCCTACAGTAGACTTCAGCTCATCTTGTACATGCTTTAATAAAATATATCTACCTTTTTCCGCATGTTTAAAGTTATTGTATTAAAGTTATTTGTAAGAAGACTTTGACACACATTGAATTGTTACCTTTGGTAAGACACTGCAATCCAGGTAAGTTTGAGTTTTATCAGCTGGATAAGAACAAACAAACAAACCCTGGAATAGTGCGTCTGCAGCCTGTCCACAGTTCGGAAACAAGCATTTCACCACATGTTCAATATATGTTGTACTGTGTACGTGACAAATGAGTCATTCCTACTATTCGGTGCCATTTCTTTTTCTTTTTTTTTCTTTTTTTTTCTCTTTTTTTTTTTTTTTTTTTTTTTTTTTCTAAATGACATCAGAAACAGCAGTATGCGACATTACGTGATGGCAGAGCTTCAGTTCATCCTTTGTCATTTTTTTTTTTTTTTTTTTTTTTTTTTTTTAATAAATAGGACAGGGGGAATGAATGAGAGAAAGAGGGGGAGAGAAAGAAAGAAAACCAAAGGGGAGAAGAGACGGTGAGAAGGGGGGGGAAGAGAGAGAAAAAAAAAAAAGAACTCCTGGGTCACCTGTATGGAGAAAAAAAAAAAACAAACAACAAAAAAAACAAACAGAGGAGACAGCAAACAACAAAGAGCAACATAATAATAGAGAAAACAAAGCACCATCACAATAAACTAGCTAGTCATAGATATCAATATTTACTAAATAATAAACGATATTGTGCAGTACGCAAGATAGACAGCGCACAGTGTGCTTTGAGGCAGCAGCCAAGAAAGCTTTAGTCCGCGTCTGTGAATACCCATGTGTGCATACCTGTGTGGATCAGCATGCTTGCATTCCAAAGGTTTCTCCATGTAATGATCTGCTAGGGAGTGTGGGGGGGCCACAGCCCCGTCCTCCAGGGTGTGAAGCGGGTATGGAGGAGATCAAAACTCCAGACATCCAGAGGCCCCCAGAACACAAGAGACCATGGAAGACCAACAGAGGGGCAGCCGCGCCACTGTTCCAGTAAGAGCCGAGGAGAGTCCCAGATGAGGGCTCACTCAGCAGCCGCGGAGCAGAAGTCAGGGGGAGTTGCAGTGACGCGCCCGTGAGCTCCGCCGGCCCCCAGCTGTGCCTGAGTGACCGAGCCCCAGGCCGAGAGGCCGGGGGCACCCCACCTCCAAAGGGGGCCCGAGCGAGCCCCAGGCCCCAGGCCCCAGGCCCCGACAAGCGGCCGCCAAGGAGTGAGCCGGTGTGTACCCGGACGCCCACCCCCAGACACAAAGAACCACCAACACACCGACACCTGAGGGAGTCCGCCACCGGCAGGGGAAGTGGTGGTGGGTGGAGATAGGCCTCCAAACCTTGGAGGGCCTGAGGTGTCCCCAGAGAGGTGGCGTCTGATACCCAACCTGACATATAGACACAGACATACAGGCACACACAGACACAAACATCCATTCCCACCCTCATGCTCTCATATGCACTCACTCCACACTCAACCAACGTGGAGACAGACATAAAGAGACGCTGTACACACAATCACACTCCCCAAGCGTACTCTACAAACCGGGTCTAGGTACCCTTGCCCCTGGAGGGGGGAATTGCACCCAGACCCAGGTGGTGTTACCCTTTTCCCTGCGGTGGGGAGAGGCAGACCACCCCGACTCCACAGCAGCAGGGAGGCCCCACACCCCAGACCGCAGTCGGACGGCCAACTCCTCCTACTAGCCCTCCCGCTCCAGCAGGCCGCAGAGAATGGGGGTGGGAGAAGACTCCAAACCTCCCTCCACCCGCTCATTGTAGTGTTGATGCATATGTGTTCTAAGGTGCATTTAAAACCCAGGAGGGCATGGAGCTACCTGCCAAGGAGCAGCAGGTAAGCGCATAGTCCCTCCTGCTAGCCCTCAATGACTAAGTGTATTTAAAATTGAGAGGTGGGCAACGACGTCAGGGGTGAGGTATACACCCTGATGGTAATTTGGACTCCGTGATTGTGCCCACCCCCAAGATCCTATATGTATGTGTAATGAGAGTGTGAATAATGTGAATGTCTAAGTTGTGGGATAAAATTGAGGCAGAGGCAGCCAGAAGGGGACGGGGGGGGGGGGGTAGCCTCCTCTGCACCCTGGTGACATACCCCCACTCCAAGGCCCTGCATGTGTGGGTGGTTGTGGAGGAGCGGGAAGAGGGAGGCAGCTGGAGATGGGGAGGTGCCATTTCAGTGTGATCACTCTTCATCAAAAAATACAAAATTTTGAATTATTTTAACATTTCATCTAAAAGAGGGATTTTCAACCTATAAGAAAAATGTATTGGTCCAGCTAAGGATATTATATTATAATATTTTTTAAAATCAAAGTCTTTACCCATGACGTGCCAAATGTCCACCCTGTTACAGGACATTCAATTTTCTATTAATAACTGTTTTGAATACACAGTTATAGTAATATTTACATTTTCTAAAAGCTACAATGTCCCTTTTTAAAATCTGCAAGGAAATTTCATGTTACAGTGCATAGCAATAACAGGGGTGACGGTAACAGGGGGGAGATTTTATGCTAAACTTAGCCATTACTACTAGTATGATGAACAACAAGCTAGTACATGGTGACCACTAAGAACCATTTTTAACATGTTTATTAGCCATATTATAAAAATTACAAAAAAAAAATTGTTTCCACTATTATAAGCGTAACAGGTTGGACGTGTTATGCTTTGCCACATTACAAAATCTTGCTAAAACATTGAAAAAAGGGTTGATTAAAGAGTGGTACTTACTCGTCTTCTTCTTGAAAGTTTTCCCTCCAAAATATGTTACATCCGGGAGTGTCATGTGACTAAAAGAATAATCAGGTGATGTGTTCTATGGAATTCTTATCAGAGTAACAGGGGTGACAGTTGATTCAGGGACACAACATTTTTTAAAGATTTTAAGTATTAAACATGCATTAATAATAAAAAAGAACATTTGATGAGGAACATTAGAAATAAGCCAATCCAGAAATGATGAAAAATCTAGATTTATTTATTTTTTTTAAGTTATATTTGTAACTGAAGTCGAGCAAGCATGACTGGGGACATAGTACTTTAGTGACTTGTGCTAAAATAAAAGTAATTTACTTTTAATGTATTTATCCTGTGTATATATCAATGTGTTCTATGGTAGAGGGGGGTTAAACATACAAGAAAATGGTTTAGAAATAAGCATTAGACAAGTTTTACACTAAATATACCATATTATGTCATTAGGACTCAAATGGCACCGAATAGTAAGAATGACCCAAATAAAAACTTGTATTTATCATGAGCATAAAACAAAGGTCAAGTCCCAGTGGGTCTTGACTTTCAAAAATACTGCAGTGCATGTATGCAGCCTGTGACATAACTTTATCTTGAACTTTAGGAGTCCTGTTGTTGTCCCAGTGAGCACTGATTTAGTTGATAACTTCCAGAAATTAGACGTGCGTCTGTATTTTTAAACAAATGCCAGATGGGAACAAAAACAGAAATTTTAAAATGCTATTCATTAGGGTATCAGATTCCACACCTCACCTCTGCCCACAATATGCACTGAAACTGCACTGGAAAGCAAAGGAAAGCCCCAGATCTAATATAATAGTAAGTTACTGAGCGTCCGGTTATCAGAATAGCTTCATTAGTCTTTGGAAAAATGCCTGAGGGGTTCCAAAATGTATTGCCTCATTTGATCATAAGGTTGGAAAAAACTGAGCCCAAATTCTCTCATAGATGTTTGATTAGAGAATAAAGGTGCTCTCTCTGTAAGAAGGGATAAGGTGACCTCTTCCCTGTCAGGGTCCAGGGTTACACTTTTTTCCATTAATTTTTCACCCGTCTACATCTTCGATCTGTGCATATAGGGGATATTTCCAATAAGCAAACCAGAGTTCTTTTGGTTGAAAACTTAAATTTTACATTTTACTCAGGACTTTATTGAACTGTTATCCTAATCCTGTTTCAATGGTTGTTTGTTCTTCTTAGCGAGAAATCGAAACGTAAAGGGTGTACTGTTTTTTGGTTTGTTTGTTTTACTAATACCTGTACTGAGCTGGACTAAGCAACAATGGGTGCACTCCCTAAGTGCGAGTAGATTTTCAAGTCTGATATGTACAAAGAATATCGAACTATTGAGTAATAATGGCATTCACCGCTGAGGTGATTTCACAGAGACAAACCTTACAACTACGCCTTTTGAGCTTTTGTAAATGGGAAGATAAAAGGTTTAACTGACAAAAGTGAATTCCCCAACCGGAAGAGCAGAAACTGATCCGGAAAGTTCTGATGCATTTCATGATACAGCAGCAATGAATGGATGGTACTAAGGCAGTGTTTACCTTTGAAGAAATATGGGCATAACAGCATGTAAGTCATCAAAGCATCACTACCACTGGGTGAGGTTACAGTGGTTTGTGGTTTGTATAACCACAAGCCACCCATGTAGTCATTGCTGTGATTTGTAAAGTTCAAATGAGAACTGCTGTCATCTAGTGACTCTGACTGCATATTACAATGCACCACACTGTCAAGTGATTAGGATCCCACAATCCTGAAGCATTCACAATGACCTTAGTGAAATAAGAACTGAACCACAGTGCCTCCTCCTTGCTGGATTGTGCAGAGTCAACCGCTCTCAACTCTAAACACAAAAATAGATTTAAAGGATAGATAATGGACTTGATGTCCTAATTGGGGTTTCAGCAGTCTCAGGCAGTTTAAATAATACATTGCTTTATTTATCGAGTTTCATATCACCCCAGATAAACTTAGAAATGTAGTGAACACGTGTTAAAACATGGATTGTTTTGGTGGAGGAATGTGTTGATGGTAACTAGTAAGTAAGGACTATACCCTAAAAGAGTATAATAAATTATAACGTTAAGTGCCATAATTTTCAATAAAAACACAAGTCAAAATAAAATAAAAAGTTGTTTAAAAATTCTCTGTTGGTCCTCCTTTGGCTCTCACGCTCTGGGGGCCTCTGGATGTCTGGGGCCTGGATCTCCTCTGCTTCATGCGCTGGGGGTCGGTGCTATGGCTCCCCACACGCTCTCACAGATTGTTACATGGAGAAACCTTTTGAATAAAAGCGCGCCCGTCCACACGGGTGTACACATGGGTGCTCACAGACACAAACTTCACCCTTCTGGGCTGCTACCTCAAAGCACATTGTGCGCTGTCGGTCTTGTGTGCTGCACAATAACATACAATATTTAGTATTTACTGTTACTTACATTTATTTAGGTTATTGCAATGAGGTTGTGTGTATTGTGTTGCTCTCTTTTTGCTTGTTTTCTCTTTTTTTCTCTCAAGATGTGATCCAGGTGATTTTTTTTCTTCTTTTTTTAAGTGTCCTCTCTCACTGTCAGTCTTCCCCTCTGTTTTTCTTTAAAAATAAATACATAAATAATAATAGCAAAGATCAGTCAAATGGACCAATACGGGAAGGCCGTGATGATGCACTTAGTAAAGCCTTCTCTGAAGGCATTTTTCTTGGCCTTCAGAGAATAATTTTGATGGCTAAAGAGCCAAACGGGACAGGCGGGAAGAATTAAATAAATTCTCAACATAATTCCTGTTAAAACAAAATAAATTAGCTGCTTTTTAAATCAGCTAAACATCGTAGTGGTAATGGTAGCTTGTGGGTCCACAGGCTCTGTCCCCCTGTAGTCTTTACTTTTGTACAGGGAACAACTAACAACCTCTGAGTCTGTGAATGACAGCAAGCAGCAGTGTATTTTGTAAGAAGCTGATAGAGCCTGGCCATTTAGTCCTTTGTATGTTAATACAAGAATTTTAGAAAAAATCCTATAATGTACTGGAAGCCAATGCAAGGAGTATAAATGAAGACTATCAGGGTGTAGCTGTGTGGCAGGCATGTTGCAGACTCAGATGCAGGAGACACAAGCCTTTAATGCTAAATGCACAAAAAATAACAAAGTCCAAAAAGTAAAGTACAAACCACTGACTATACACCAAGCAATACAGAAACCACAGGAAACACACAGCTGACAGGGACACAACAAAGGACAAAGAAAGACTCACACAATATATGTAGAGGGATGATCAGGCCAGAGAGACACAGTTAAACTGCATCAGAATAACAAGATATGGGGGAAGTAAAACAACATACCAAACACAAAATAATTAATTATATGACTAATTATCAAAATAAAACCCGAAAAAAACTCAGCTGGAAAGAAAACACCTAGCACAGAGACAAGAAAGGACTAAGCACACAGTCAAACAAATTTTATATCATGAGAGAACTAAAATCAGAAAGACAATACTAACAGAACTGTCAATACAAGATTTCTTTACACAACTCAACCTGGACAAGTAAACACAACAAAACAATGTGATAACAAATGAAAAGCAAAAAGAATCAGTGGAGAATGTTAGGATTACCTTAGGAATGGTAAATGGCCTGTATTTGTATAGCGCTTTACTAGTCCCTAAGGACCCCAAAGCGCTTTACACAACCAGTCATCCACCCATTCACACACTGGTGATGGCAGCTACATTGTAGCCACCCTGGGGAGCACTGACAGAGGCGAGGCTGCCGGACAGAGGCGCCACCAGGCCCTCTGACCACCAGTAGGTAACAGGTGAAGTGTCTTGCTTAAGGACACAACAACCGAGACTATCGGAGCCGGGACTCAAACCGCCAACCTTCCGATTACAAAACGAACTGCCAGCTCTTGAGCCACGATCGCCCCATAATAGGAGCCACAAGTAAGCCTGCAATTATAGAGCAAAGTGCTCTATTGGCATGGTGTGGTCCTGTGAGATAAAATGGGACATTATTATTCAAGAACTTGTATGTGAGAAGAATTTTACAATTTACGATTAAAATTTACAAGCTTGATTTATTTATAGCAGAGAGGTTAGAATTCAGAGGATAAATGATTGAAAAAATGCAGCATACCATCTTGAATCACATTTGTTTGTCTCACAGCCTAATTTTATTTTAAAGCAATTTTAGCCATTGCATAATAACATATTTATTTTAAAACAAGGGTTTGCTTTTTTTTGGATGTAAAGGATTCCAGTTACATCCCGAGTCATAGCCAAGATAAAAAAAAAAGACTATTCTTATGCACCTATAAAATTCTGTAAGTATCAGTGATTATTGTAATGAGTGTTCTAGAAAGAAAACAAATAATAGATAGCCTGAGGTGTCTTATGAAAATCTAAGTACAATTTCAAGTAGGGAGAAAAGCAGGGTATATCCTGGACAGATAGCTAGTAAAGTTGGACAGCACATTATAAATTTTGTTTAGCAACCCAAGCAAAAAAAGTGGCTCCCACCAGGAGTGTAAGGAGAGAAGAAAGCAGGATAAATATACTGGGTTTAAGCAGGGTTGTCTACAACTTCCCTGAGCACAAGGCCCAAACGATGAAGCTCTAAAGAGCGAGTAGTTTGAGTAGTAGAGGTTTATATAAGGAATTCATCCATTGTTACACTCATATGTTGAACATATAAACTCATACTATGACATGTTTGCATGATATATATAGAAGTTGGTCCACTGGAAATGATTGTTGAATGAGATGTTTGTTATAAAGTGACCCATCCAGTCAGTGTTTGGGGACCTGTGGTTAATAGGCCTGTCTTCTTTGTTCCGTGCTTATAGTCATTCCAGTTGTCTTTGGGATTGTGATAGTTTAGTTGAAAAAGACCATGTAAGTTCGTAGCACAAGCTTAAATAAATATGTCTGTTTCCCCGACTGCTTACTGCAGTTGCTGTCCATGGTGCTGATCAAAGGGTGCAATAATTCTATTGAGGTAAAAAAAAAATCTAAGAAATGTAAAAACAAAAAGCTTTTCAGCCTCAACACATTCTGTGAGTTTAAATAAAAGAGAGGGAAATTAATTGAATGCGTGCCCGTTAAATCCCTGCCACCGAGTGTGTTTTTCCTTTTATCCAACAGATGTCAGGATTGTGTTTCAGTTGCGGCCTCGCTCGGGGCCGAGAGGAGGATGCTGTTAGGAGGAAAATCGGCGCTGGGACCTGGCTACATGCTCGGCTTATTTGGATGTTGAGGAAACATGGCGACCGGCGAAAGGAAGGAGAGGGAGCAGCAACCACTTTGGGATTAACGCATCGTTTGAGACATATGGATATACACGGAGTGCCCCGTACCGACTTAATTCACACATTGGAGGTTATCTTCAACGCTCACACCGACGCATTTTGCCGCAAACGCTGCTTACTGGTGAGTAGATGGCGGGTACACCAAAGACGCTCTCCTCTCTGGAAGTGGCTAGTTAGCAAACGTGTGCTAGCTGCTTTAGCATGCGAGTTAGCATGGGCTGGAATGTGCATCTCGGCTGAACTACAGTCCGCACCGTTATCGCTGGTGTTAGCATGACAGTGGCAACCTCGGGAAAAATACAACGAACCCGCGGTAACTGTGGAAACACCAGCTGCCATCTTTATTTGCAGTAAAGTTATTGAAGGCCGTACATTTGAAGGAACGTCACCCGTTTAGCTTGACAGTTGAGGTTCAGATAAGCCGACGCTAGTGATCAGCTGGTCGCTAGCTGCATGTTGTGGGCTAGCGTAGCTGCAAACTGAGGGGATTGCTGGTTGGTTGTGTTTTCACTCACTGACGGTGGAGCTGAGTCCTAAAGCAGGACTTTAACAGATCGCAGCCATTGGAAAACACACAGGACCGCTGGTAATTAAAACGTTCGGGGTACGTGTGCAGTATGTGGCTTTGGATAAACGCATTATTTTTTTTATTAGAGGTGGCTAAATCGGGTTGCAGTGAGTGTTTCGTAGTAGCTGGTCTTTAAGGGGCAAATTCGCAATGACTGGCAAAGCTATAGCGGTCACATCGTCCTCATTTTACTGTCTGCTCTGCGCCTGATGTGCAGCAGTCACCTGTGTGTGCGCATTGTCCCTGAGTGTATGGCTATCTGCCCGGATGCCTGCACACAAGCTAATCACCTCGCAGCAGGATGGGGCAGAAAACTTGTTTCATGCTGGAGCACTGTGAAAGGTGCGGTATGACATGTACACAAATACACACGATACAATTAAAAGCTACATAACATTTCTGCTTGTAAAGGTGGGAGGTGGGGGGCTGAACTGTCATCCAGCAGCCACTAGAAATAGCAGTGAATATGTAGAGGTCTGTTATTGCAGTGAACTGGTAAGTGAGCATCATTTGAGTCTAATCTAATCTTAAAAACCTGATTAGTTGAGGTGGCTGTTGATGGCTGTGCTAAACTCAATTTCTGAATTGAGTTTATATCTACATAGAGAGCTGTGTGTGAATAAATAACAGTCTCTGTGTTCTAGCATTGGAAGCAGGAAGCCCTGAGTATATGTCGGTGTTTGTCATGTACTGTATGGTGAATGTTTTTTCCTCATAAAAGTTAAGTTACCAAGCAAGCAAACTGGCTATAATTCAGAAATAATACTAGGATAATTAGTCTAATAAGTAGGCTTGGAGGGGTTTGGAAAAATTACTTCATTGGCTTTTGGATCTTGTGTTGACTATTTTTTGTGAGTATTTGCTGTGTGCCAGAATAGGCAGCAGGGTTTGTCCTGCATAAAAACATTTAGTGCCCCCAACCCCCAAGAGGTTTTGGTGTTCACCAACAGGAAACTCACCAGGGCTGCAGTGAAATAGTTTATAACCAATTTGTTTAAGTGTGATTTTCATTTAGTTAACAGTAAAATCACTTTTGTTTAACAAATGGCCCGAAATAACAGGAAAATGAATGGACCTCTGTTAAGTAAGATAACACTGACTGGTTATTTTAAACTATATGTGGACCTCTTGTGCATAGTCACCCCTAAAAGACCTTTTTTTGAGCCAAGAAAAACACTAAAAGCACTGCCATGCCTTTCAGTGGAGGGAGAAAAGGATACCCAAACATGGGGAGAACTCGCACTCTCCACACAGAAAGGTCCTACCTATGTTTGAATTTAGATCTTTCATGCTGTGAGGCAACCACTGAGCTACTGTGCTGACAGTTGATCAGTTAGTCCTTAAAAGTCCTTTACAGACACGTTCTTAAGCCTTACCCGGCAGCTTTTATCACTGCAGTGCAGCTTTCTTTATCGGACTGCTCTGCATAAACACTGCATCACATTGAATAATTTGAAAACTCGAGGCACAGAAACCCGATTGCTGCTAACTACCAGTAACCGAATTATTCCTTAACTTTGTTCTGTCGATGTGCAAACCCAAACAGTTAGCTAAAGCTCTCCCCCAAGTCACCTGAGAATTATTTCTTCTTTATTATTGTTTGGAAAACGTCTTGGACTTTAGTGCTGTCCATGTGAGGTGATTGTACTGCCTTTTCCACATATAATACCATTAGTGACACTCATATAGTTTATTTCATCTGTAAGGAGTAACCCTGTTACTTTTTTTTAGCTACAAAAAAGCAAATGGGTTACACTTCTGGGCAGCAATACTGTCACATGCAAATTTCTATGCTGTAAAATACAGCAGCGTTGGCAAGAAGGCTTAGTGGTGTTCTGCCTCCAGTTAGTTAGACCCGGTCTACCAAGCGTTTGTCAAGTTCCCCTTTTGTTGTGATTTACTGAGGTCACTCAAGACCTGCCAGCATTTGGTGGTGCAGTCTTGACTGTGTAGCCTCCGGGTCTTCCTTTCTTCTGTTTTTCTCTCACGGTGATTCAGGGCTAACAGGCACTGAAACTTTGAACCTTTTATCATTGGTTATCCAGAGTTTACTCCCCGGGGCTACAACAGGGCTTACTTTGACCTAAATACAATTAGGAAAAAATGAACCCTGTTGGAATTATAAGGATTTCTACATTGATTATTCATAAAATGTGTTCTGATTTTCATCTAAGCCATAATTATACAAACACGGAGACAGCTGTTCTTTTCATGCATTTATTAAACCCAACAGCATACATTTGTCCTCGCTCTGCAGCTGTAGATTGTTGTTGTTTTGCTATTTTGGGGGGTAAGGGAGATTAAGTGGTTAATCCTGTAAGTATTTGATTGTTTGGACAGTGCCTTATGTCTCCCGAATGTCAGCATAAATGCTGGCCTAAATGAATTTGTTTACTCATTTCCTCTCTGCTTTGCTTGCTTTTATAACGGTCAGCTATTAAGAATCATTCCCAAGGATCTGCAATAGATTAACAGTAGTTTTCCAGTGTGATGACAGTTTGCTTTGTTCTGGCCATCATCTACACTCTGATAACAAATGGAGATTTTGCTTCAGCTAGCTATTTGTGTAGGAATCCTACTTGGTTTTCCAAAGCTATTCTTGCATTATATATGCGCTATCAGCCCCAATACAGTTTTTACAACTTTTATGTCAGGGTTTTAGGTAAGTAACAGTTATATATTTGGTTGACACCAAGTTATAGTTAACTAAAATTAAAACAAAACAGAGTATGAAAGAAAGAGTCTAGTGAACTAACTGTATATGTTCTTGTGGTGACCTTTGAGAATAAGGGAGCAGCCAAAGTGGCTTCTGTGTTCAAATTTGTGAGTACAACCAGCACAAAGAAGTACTACTACAAAGTATTGTTGTCTTTTACAGTTCTGAACATCATAATTACTGCATTACAATCTACCATTATACAAACAAAAACTGACCCTTAAAAATAATAAAATCTTAACTAAAAGCAGGCATTTTGTTTCTCAGCATGGGCATTTGGGCAATGACTGTGCACATAAATACACGTGTCTGCATATATTTAAGACCTTTAAGAGTCATTTTTCCTGGTATTTCTGTCCGTGTGATGGGCAAAGTTTACTTTATTCTTGAGTAAATTGAAACCTCGGTAGAGAAGGTGGTGAAAAATCCTTTCTTTCTTTTGGAGGAATGTCAAAGGCTCTTTGGTGGATGCAGGACAAACCCTGTAAAACTAAACATAAAGTAAACTGAAACAAGCAAACCCACTCTGGAGGATAACTGAAACTATAGCATTTTTGAGTGTTACACCAAAGGTTCAGATTAAACCTAAGCAAAGATCCTAGACTAACAAATCGAATATCACCATTAGAGATTTTATTTTTACCTGCTAACTGCTTTTGTGTGGTGGGATGGGAGCTGTGGGGTGTATCCTGTACTTTGTGAGGCTCTTATTATTGATTAAGTGTAGCCGGGCAGCTGCATTAAAGTCTTGTGGATGATGCAGCTCAAGGCCAATGCTGATTTTCCTTTCAGTGCACCGACTGAGCTTTCTCAGGCCATTCAAATGCATCACACACAAAACAATATGGCCTGAGTTGCTGGTGTGTTAGGCTTGGTATAAGCCCACGTCAAACAACAGACTTAAGTCGCAGCTTACTAGTTGTCATCTTTCATGAGAAGACGCAGCACGCACTAATAAAGCACAAGAGGATCAATCTTAATTAGCACTCGAGGGAAGGGCCTGCACATCCTATTAGTGACACTACACATGTGCTGTGCCCATATAGTTTGTGTCTATGTTTTGTCTCGCACCATTGGATTACATCAAGTTGATGACATGATAAAACAGAACACTGCAGATTTTTAAAATGTTTAAGGGTTTATTCACCTGAAACTTTGAATTCAGGTGTTTTTCAGTCCCATTGTCATAGGTGTAATATTATAGGGAGTTTATTATTGTAGGGTCTTAACCTGAGAATATAAAGTGCCTCAAGCCAGTTGTTGTTGTTATTTGGTGTTAAATAAATAAAACTGAATTTCACTGCATTGAATTGAATTAAAATTTAGGTCCTTACCATGCACTCTGCTTTTATAAACATTTGTGAAAGAATGAGTCATTCTAAAGCGCTCACTGAATTTGAAAGGTGGCTCTGTAAAAAGATGCCACAACAAGACAGTTTGTGAAGGTTCTCATCTCGTTTTAATTCCACAGTCAACTGTAAGTGGTGGTATGTGGCCCAGTGCTTAAGTTCATAGAATCTATTTTCAGTCAGTCAGATAAACCACAATCACCTCACTTACTAGTCTACACAGCTGTTAATCCACAGCTGAAAATGTGCCCCTAATAAAAGAACTATTTACTTCTGTTTGAGTAGTGTTGAGGGAAAAAAAGGCCAGCTGTTTTCTAAATCGGTGAACCTTTTATTAAAGTAGAACTATAAAAGTGTACTTCCTCAAAAATGGGCTGAGGGCTACAGAAAATCAGAGTATATAAAGAGACGGTCTTACTTTTCATTGAACATTATGAACATTACCGTAGCTTATGAATTGATAAATAAGTGTTTCAACTCTTCCGTAAATAATAAAAAAAGGAACCACCTCTATTATTGGTAAATGCCATGTAACCATAGCTTGTATGGAAAATAGATGCACCCACTGTGACCTCACCCACTGGTTTTGGACTTCTGCCATAGTGACAGCAGCCAGTATTGTGTTTTTGTTTTGTGTTTTTTCAGCTGTAGGTGACCATATTTGGATATGAGGGTGCAGTACAAGTTATTGGCTAATCAGTGAACCAGTACTGATGCAGATATTCAGCCAGTATGTCAGGACATCCTAACTTCAATACTTGAAGGTGTTTTTGTAGTATTTTTAGTTTTATCCCTACACATATTATATGAAGTAAGTGGTTATTTTTTATGACCTGAAGCTGCTTATGTCAGCCACAGAGTTGGATATTGATGATATATGAGATTGGAGTAATGCCTTATATACAGTCTGCTGTTTTATTGGACAGACTGAAGGAGAGAGATTTCCACAGGTCTTTTTATCACCACAGTTTAATTGGCTGTAATTTTCATGGCCCACACTCTGTCTGTAACTGCATGGCAGTAACGATTTGGACTCAAGATGATATTAAATGTTGGTGCTGTTGTCTGTGATTCATGATTATTAGTGGTGCTCATTGAAGCTATAATAAAATGTTGGATTATATTCTCACTTTTGATTCATACGAAAACGAAAATCTCACCGCAACTGCAGAGTGATTGGAGTTGGTGCAGATCTCTTAAGGTTTTTAACACAACAGGTCGCACAGTTAAGCTACTGCTAGCATACATTTCTTTTTTCTTTCATTTAACCTTGGAAGTGTGATATTGTACAGCAGGTTTCGTTCAGTGGGGTGGATCTGTGATCCGTTTCCTCTGCTAGACTCGTTTCAGTATGATCCCGTCCTTCCCCGCTGGAAGTCACATTTCACCATCTTCTTAGTGAAGCATTAATGTCTCTAGCTGTCAGCATGCTCCATTACAGTCTCTTGTAGAGGTTTCTGAACTTTTCAAGGCCAATTTTCAGGTCAGGAAATTCCCATAATCACTGCACCTAAACAGCTGTGATGTGAATCTCAGTGTGACATACTAATTCTGCAGGACTGAAACTAATGGCAATTTTCACTGTCAATTAATTTGACATTTATCTCCTCATGTTGTCTATTAAGCCACAGGACTTTGTGAAAAATGTTTCAATTGATAATTTGGAGTTTTAAAAAAAGCTATTTTTTTCTTAACCCAAAGATATTCAATTTACAGTTTCAAAAAAGGAAGAAAATTCTCATGTTTAAGAAGCTTGAGTCATAAAAAATGTGGTATTTTATTTTGATAATAGATTTAAGGGAATTATTAACCACCAAGCATGTTCCTGGAGACTAATTTACTGGTCCTTTAAGTTGGAGGAAAAAAATCACATTACTCAACTAGTATAGTTCATTGCTCATATATTTAAAAGTCATTCTTCAGTAAATGTTGCTGAAATACTTGACAGCTTGCACCATACACAACATTGCATGCACACAATGTCAGCAAAGGATGTATTTTAATTTTTTTAAATAGATATCCTGCCCAGTGCAACAGTTCGTCAGCATAATCGATGAGGTCGACTATAAAAATTCGTTGCCGCATAATTAAACTACAGGACACTATGGGGCAGTCTCGGCTGTATTGTTTGCCAAGACTGCACTCAGTGCTAAGAAGAAGAACGCAGCATGAACGGCAAAACAGCGGGACGATAAAAAATGGAAATGGAGATTTGAAAAGATGTCTTTTTGATTTCATTTAAAGCTTTATTTGAATGGACAGAAGCGATTTTAGTTTCCTATTTGCACATTCATTTTAAACTCCTACCAGCACTTGTAACTTGTATTACCTGCAAACTTTATTTATTTCATTTTTATTCTGATTGTCCTATTGAGTAATACTAAAAATACATTTGATTATTATTATTAGATTCATATGTTTCTTGGGTCATTACTTTTATTTGCTGTGAGACGATGTAAACAGGGTGATATTCCCAGTTGGGCAGACTTGAGCAGGAGGTTTGCACATAGGAATCAGAGATAAGAGTTATTGAAATAATTGTTGACTAATCAAAGAAAAATTGTCTAATTAGTTGACTATAAGAATAATCTTTAGTTATAACTAATAGCTAATATTGAAGCACAAAGCTGGACTGAAAGACAGCACAGAGGCACGTATCATGGCAGCACAGGAACAAGCTCCAAACACAAGATCAATTGAGGCTGGGGTCTGCCACACCAGGCCAGGTGCGAAGATGCCCCTGAGACAGTCCAGCAGTGATAGATGTAGCTATACCAAGTGATAGCAACATCAGGAAGAAGGAACACAAGAAGCTTGAGAAATACCAAGCCCTGGGAGAGGAGCTATAGAAGATATGTAGAGTGGAGGCAGTGGTCTCAGTCGTAATCGGAGAACTAGGAATGCCAAAGATAGTGTGCAGGACCCTCAATAACAACAATGCTGTTGGCTAACATGTTTGATGTTTTATTGTTGGATGGCTCTTTGGGGTCAAAAATGGGATAACCAACATCTTTATCATTACATTATTCCTGCATAGATTTATGTTCAGGGAACTTAGACTGCCCAGTCTCCTTACAGTGTGTACGTGGGATTTTCAGTGCTGACTAGTGAGGAAAGCATTGTTTAAACATCTAGTCACACACATTCCTATTAACCACTAAATTATTAAAATAGCAGTCTGTTTTTAATAATTTTAGCCCTTTTCTGTTTTTAAGAACATTATCGGATATTAATATTTCAGTTGCCTTCTACAAAGCCTTTGGTGTGACACGTGTAGATTAATTGAGATGCTTTTTTCATTCCCTGTTCTTGTCCCCGAAAGCACACCACATAATAATGCAAAGTTAATGTGAGCTGTCGGAGCTTGGATGTACAGGATGGCGACTGAAATGGCCAGAAAATGAATTTTTAATGATGCTCACTGCTGTGAGTTCTGCCTCCCACTCCTCCTCCCCGTTTCTTGTGGTAATGGTATGTTCCTGTCGTCGTTGAGGCCAAAGCCCGCCCTCCTTTCCTCCCCTCCTCTTTCTCCAAAGCCCTGTACACCCCACCCGGTGTCAGGGGGGGATCAGCTGTGCCAGTCCCGGCAGACCACACACACACACACATACATACACACACACAGTGCTGACTGGCGAACAAAGCCACTGGTACTGCCAATAAAGGCGAGCCATGCCTCCGCGCTTCTCCTCTCCTCTCCTTACGCTGCTGTGAGGGGAAGGCATGACACCATTGCCATCGCCTCTCTGTTTCAGGAAGACACTGTTGTTGGGAGGAAGAGCGGCTGGTCTTTGGCTTATGGTGGAATATTCTTGTCTCTTCTTCTGTTGATGAGTTGAGATGCTGGCGGAGCGCAGAGAGAATAGCAGGTAGGGAAAATCAGAGCTGGGTGCTGAGCTCGTTTCCGCAGCGACCAGGGGTTTGTTTACTGTTCACTGGTAAAAGCCTGACCTTGGTGGATATAGTATGTTTATTGATGTTATTGATCTAAAATAACTGCCTCTCCGTGTCAGTGGCCGTTTCACGACGTTTGACGATTAAGCTTCGATTACAGAGATTGTCACCATCGAGCAGTTACAGCATCTCCTACTGTTGCATCTTTATTGTAAGAATATATCCCGATGTGGTTAAAGCAATCATCGGCCAAACCCAAACGAAGCAAATGTGTGACTTAGCAAAAGATATGTGTAACATGCCTGAGGATGTCATTAGATAGATGTTCTTCTCAAGAGTGTTAATAATTTTAAAGTTTAAAGAAAAATATCACAAATGCCCAACGCTATAAAAAGAGGGTAGCCTTCAATAATTGTTACACTTTAAATTAATAAAATGACATGGATGACACTTTACTGTAGGTTGTAGGTAGGTTAAGTTAAACCATTTTTCTCAGGAAATATCACAATAATTCTGGACACTATTGGGATCTTGCATAACACGATTATTTGTAGACTTGGGGGCAAATAGATTTATGCAATGTGGGAAAAAAAACAAACATGGACTTTAAATTGTAATTAAGCTGAAGGGAAGAACAAAAGAAATACAAACCAAGTTAAATATGCCACAGACTGTTGGAGAGTGTATTTGGATTATTGTATAGCAGCATAAGTAGTGTTGGTTGCTAATTGACAAAATCAAATATAGCTTGATAATTATCCTGGTTATCTTGTTTTAATAATAATCGGAAACCAAAACTGTTTATAAGCCAGGAAGAATGATATTAGACATCAAAGTTAGACATCAGGAAGCAGAAATGAAGGTTGGCCATTTTAAAAAATCTAATTCAATGTCAGACCAGCAAACAGTGATTTGTGTGTTTACCTGTTATACTCAGCAGTCATATGAAGGATACCTTATAACCTCTGATTAAACAAACACACAGGGATAACATATGTTATTAAATAATTAAGGTAGTGCAGCTACTTTATAGCTTGATAGCTCAAAATGTTGTTGGTTTTGAGCTAACAATCTCAAATGTGTAAATATGCAAGACTTAAAGCTAATTCCTTCTTTATACGTTTTATATTTGCACTGTTATTCTATTAGTACTCGGACTCTATGGCCCTACATGATGAGAATCTCTGCAGGTCTCTGTGTACAACTCTCAACTCAAGCTCAACACAACCAAAATGAAGGCGGCGCATAAAGTTGACATAAGAGTGCACAGATCCAACCATGATTTTTCTATTGCTCCTCGCTATGAGTTGATAGGATAATTATTTATGCGATAGAATTCTCAAGAATATAGACCACCAACAAAATGTAAAGCATATGAAAAAAATCCCCTGAGAGTTAATGAGTATATTCTTTCTTCACCCAGCACTAGTCTGCACACTGCATATTTTTGGCTTGTTTTTAAGATTATGTGTAGTTTGAATATATTTACATGAGATGTTTAAAGCTATTTAAAACTCACATTTTATAGTCTATTCTTTCTCTTACTAAACATAACTGAGTAGGAATGGCTTACGCGAAATCAAAGCTGAAAAATTATGATATGAAAAATGTACTTGTGCTGTTTGAAGATTAAGTCGCAAAGATGCCTTAAGGTTTACTCTGGGGCTATCGTTGATTGTCATTGTAATTTTAAATGGAGACTATAATGCCTTGCTGTTCATGGTGCAAGTATATGCAAATATATTGTATCACAATGTTACCATACATCTATATGTTTTACCATTGATATTTAAAATTTAATTGACTACAAAAGTCACCCTCCTGTACCTAATGTTGTGTAATTATATAATTGACAGGCAGCAATTTGTGTGAGGCCTGCTAGTTGTCATGGATACCATTCAGCGATCCAGCTAACACACTACTGAAATGTGGTGGCACTCTTCGAGCACATGAAAAGTGTGGCGCTCACATTTTTGAGAAATAAATCGGTATTTTTTTGTCAAGGATACACGACAGCCGCTGTGCTTTCAAATCGACCGGCAGACGAGGCACAAGTAGAACTGTAAGACTAATTATGTGATATTAGTCTGTGATGACAACTGTCCAGGCGTGGTTTAGTGCAGGACTAAATAGATGCCCATTTTAGATGCAGTTAACTGTGGTCTTGACCAGACATGTTCAGCATGAGATCATTTCCTGCTCCTCTGTCTCGTGTTACAAGTCAGGCAACATTGACTTGGTGACAAAAACATGTTGCACTAGTTAGAAACTGCTTTGTTTTATGGTCATGTTTTCACACACGACAGCGGCGTGTACGAGAACAGAGTCCGATCCGACATTACCCAGTCTTTAACCTTCCAGCATCCCAGTGTAAAGCCTGTGTGATGCTGGATAGCACTGACGTGTGAAGAGCTCGGCTGATAGTCCGATGCATTTACTGCTAGCAAGTGGGCGTCATCTGTGCTGCCCCCTGCCTTCTGCAGGCAGCTCCCTCATTTAAGCCACACAACATATTTCCAGTACTTAAGCATACCTGAAGTAAATTTGCTCTAGAAAATATCTCACCCTGATTTTCCCAGAATTGTCCAAGTTGATGTCTGAAAATGACTCGAGTTGCTTAAAATTGATTTGTAATAGTGCTGATTAAAATATGTGAAGGTGTCAGAAAATGTTTGCTCGCCTCTAGTGGATTTATTTCCCATAAATAGCTACGTTTCTGTGTGTCACCGTGGCTGGCAGAGGAGACAGTTAATCACCCTCAGTCCAAATTTACCAGCATTTGGCAGGGAGGTGGTGTGAACTCACTACCCTGCCTACATAGCCTTTTACTTTCTCCAAATTTGCATTTCCTTTTACAAGTTTGTGTTTTATCTAACTCCTGTCAAACCATTTTTTCTCCGTCAGCCAGGAGACATTTCTGAGATTACATCACCTTCTCCAGAGGAACAACCACACAAGCCTTTGAAGAGTTGGGCTTTTCCAGGGCATTGGCTGCCTTCATCTCCCAGGAGTTGTTGCTAACTCTGGGAGACGTTCATTGAAGCTGGCATCCGCTTAAAGAGAATGCTTTGAAAAATACTGGAGGGCCAAGCTCAGTTCCCCTCCACAGAAGAGTTGACATTCCATTGATGCCATTGACTCATTGTCTTTGCTTCAGCAGAGACGAGATGCGGTTTGATGCTTTTTTTCCCTAGTTTAAACAGTCCTATCTGTGTCTTTAGAATGAAATGATCAGAGATGCATCCATTTTTTCCCTTTCTAGTACTCCAAAAAAAGCACTTTTGAGCTGGTAATTCCTGATGGTCCTTTGGTTCTCTAATCCCCTTTAATAGTGCGACCTTTATCCTCCATTTTCTGTCACCTCTCCCCAAGGCTAATTAAGTATGCAGGGTTTGTGTGATTGCATAGGTCAGCTGCTGACTTTCAGTTGCATGCTAGGGCAGAGAGATGAGTAACAGGTTGCCATGATCTTAACATATCTTTATGTTGGAGTATGAAAAGGGAATCTGTGCAACAGTCAGAGCTGGTAAACGAACGTCAGTGTTGGAGAAAACAGCAGCATCATGTAGAAAACTGTGCAAGGAATCTAAATTGCCTGATCTAAGAGTTCAGTCACTCTGAACCAGCCACCTACAGGAGGCTGCAGGCAGTTCTTCCCTCATAACACACTGTGGATCAGCAGATAAGACCGATTCATTTTCGTACAAAGATAAGAGGTTTGAAAGGTGGTGGCTGTTTTAGAAGCCTAAATTACAAATGGATTTAGAGACAAAAAGGAAAAAAACACACTTCCTTAACAAAGTTGATTTCGAAGTCATCAAAAACTGAACCAAAGTAAGAGAAAACTATGGATTGTGTATAAAAAGTGCCACAGTGGCATTCAAGTATTGATGACATGGCTTTCCTCTTGATCTGACATTTTTGCAACTCTGTTATCCACACACTGGAGTAAATTAGAAGAGGGGCCGATTTAATACTCTCCTTTGGTTCATTGTAAACATGCTTGGCCATGTACGCATGATTCATTTTGTTACATGCTGAGAAGTTGTGCATAACCCCATATGCTGTTTGGAGCATTGGAACCTTTGTTTTCATAGAAGAGTCACCTTTCCTCAGAGCTTCTGGAGGTTGACCCAAACAAAAAGTTACCTTAAAGAGGTGTAACTAATTTGTAGTAAAACTACACAAAGACACCCATTTGTGCACCTAAATCTGTTTTCAGTGTGTTATAGGTTTAGTGCAGTGCAGAAAGGGAGGTTCTGACAGAGCTCTACGTGATGGTGGTTTCATGACGCTCACTGCTTACCAAGTAGGTGGAGTGAGATGTAATCCTACATTTGTCTGCTGATTACTGCCTTGCCTTTTGTTGATTTTCCAGCTCAGCCTTATGCTGAGTTATATGACATGTGTTTGCCCCAGTTTGTGGTCCCGGCCCTGCTGCTCTCCGACTCTACCATTCTCACAGCCCTCGTGTCTGCTTCAGTGACTCTCTGTTTCACTGGGCCCTGAACAGCAGTGCTAACAGTCAGCATTGTTCTGAAATAAATGCTGCCTTTGATCAAGGATACGTTACAGTACAAAAATAGATGAGCTATTTCATCCTGTATACGACTCAGATGATAACTTTCTTAACATTTTGAATTTAGTTTTGTGTCAGATGTTTATTTTAACATAGTTCTGACAAAAGTAATTATTTGAACAGTATCAAATATATTTTTATATCTTTTTAAGGAAAAGAAACCAGTCAAGTTATTTGAACAATGACATCCTCATGACACTAGCTCATAAGGAAGTATCTTGGATCATCTAAACTAGGGAAATCTTTTGGGAAGCGAACCAATTTTCATTTTCACTTTGCTTGTGATAACTTAGTACATCTGGATAGATAAATAAATGATCTATCAATGGGCTTAGGGCTGTGCGATATGACCAAAATCTCATATCCCGATATAAGACATCTATCGTCCCGATAACGATATAAATCACAAAAATTTTACATTTTCTGTAAATTCTGTGAATCTCGGGCAGCTCGACTTGCGTGAAGTGTTTCCAGCTGCGCGTCATGTAGCTGGAGTCGAGTGTTTTAACCGATGCATGAAACTATACCTTTTTAGACATAAGTTGTAACGGCCGCCGTTTTCTTTGTGAGTATTTATTACACGGCGTGCTGCGGGGAAAAGCCTGTTCTAACGTTTGAGTCTAAGGTTTATTTTTTAGCACCTGGCGGCTCTTTTTTACTTCTCATCCGTAAGTACTCTGCATACTCTTTTACGTGATTAAGTTTATTTTGAAAAGTCTCAACAGGATCTTGAGCTTTATTGTGAAAGGTTTATGTGGAAGATAAACAAGCGGACACGCGATGGTTTTACCGTCGTTGTTGCTAACGACAACGCATAAAAACAGGCGCTTGTCTGTCCGTAATGTGGTTATATTAAATATAAGAGAAAGAGAGAACTTTAAGAAATTAATATAGCCACTACAGTGACCATCAAAATGATGAACAAATATTGCCGTAAAGAGTTTATTTTGCGACACCACGAAACAGACGATAGCGTAAAATGAAACGTTAGACGTTTTTATATCGTTATCCGATATATACCGTTATATCGAACAGCCCTAAATGGGCTTTTTGCCCGTAAATATATTCTTTATTTATTTTTCACAGCAGAGCTTCGACAAAGAGGGCAGCAGATTTTAAGACCAATAAGTGAAAGAACCAACTGACATTCAGCACAAGCATCACGACATAATTACACGAGCAACTTCAAAAGCAGCCACATTGACTTCTATACAATACAATCTGCAAACGTTTTTTAAAACTAATAGATGAGTCAATTTTTAAAAACGGTTTCATCCACTGATCTAAACGGTGACCGGGACTCGGTGAGCGACTATGAAGTGCCTGAAAGAGACTTTCTCTGGTTTTTGAGTCGCTGCTGCTTAAATCTCTCAGCTTTAAACAACAACTGATGAAGCTGGCCTACTGGACTCGATATTTTTAAACTCAACGCAGACCAACCCACTTCTGCTTTTGGATTCTCGATTTCTAACATCCAGCAAGATTTTTTTTCTTGCCTGTCAGCTTTTCAACAGACTTGCCTGTGGCTCAGCCGGAGTTTCCATTTTAGCCAGCAGCTGAAGACGGGCTTTACTGCTGATGCTGCCGAAGCTACACGTTGATCACTTTATAACCCCACTGCTGGCGTGTTTCTCTTGGCCAAGTGTATTGTGTGGATATGTGACTTTTTTCTCAAAGCCTTCACTTTTATATGTGCTTGGCTGCTTTAGACTTCCAAAGGCCTGCCCATCCATTCAGTGGAGTTAGTTTTATTTATGATGAGGACTTGCTTGTGGGTTGTCTATGGAGTGGTGTAAATGAGAAGCAATGACCAGCATTATGTGTGTCATCACAGAAAGGGGAAGGATGTCAGCAGTAGAAAGGAAGGAACTGGATAGGCTGCAGTGCAGAGTTTATGCCACTTATCTGGGTTATGGCTTAAACTCATAATAAAAGTAATCAACTTTAACCTCAGTAAACATAATCTTTGGAAGATGAACCATGGCTGCTGTAATTTACTTTGGTTTCCTGCCAAAGATTTCAAAAGATATTCAGCTGTTAGTGTTAAATAGTGCATTGCAGTTTTCAGTAACCTGAACACAAAATAGTTTTGCTTTTCCATCCCAGACTACAACAGGAAATGGCTTAATTTTCCCTCTCGAAGAAACTTGACCTAGAAAGAAAATCTTCTAAGTCAACTTAAACCATATCTGATTATGACAGTTCACTCTGATAACAACTTTATGGTGTCATTCGTTAATCATGACTCAGTACTGGCACATATCAGAGCGACAAAACCCCCCCAAAAATAAAGAAATCAGATTATTCACTGACACAGAACCAGTTGAATCCCACTGCCCTGTGTGTCTGGTCTGTATTGGAGAATTTTTCTTTTTACCAGCCACTATACCACAGGAGGCATTGCTTTATCTGTGTGTGTGTTTGTGTTTCATCGAGGTTAAATGATGTCCTGGAGAAACTCACTGCAGCACGAACTACTGCAAAGGTGGATTCGAGTACTTTCGCAGGTGTTCATTTTGTCTGAGGACAGATTTAGTAAACATCAGAGCGCAGCTGTCATTACATTTAACAGGTGTCTAGGTGAGTACAAAATTGAGTCTGAAGATTTGGTTGGCCTGTGTCACGACTACTAAATGCTCACTGAATAATGTAGGGCTGCTCGACACAAAAGTCCACATCACTGTTAATTTGTCAATATTGTAATCCCAGCGAGGGATGTTCTTTAACCGTTATCTCATACAGGCAGAGCCAGTGGTTAGTGAGAGCTGAATTGTGGAGTATATTGCAGCCAACACAGGGTGTATTGCAAATGTCAAATCGTGAGCATTTCAGGTCTTGTCTTCTTTGATCTCCATCATGTGCAAACATTTTACCTGTGTGAGGTTATTTTCTCTGGACATTTTCAGAGGATAGAGGCCCAAAGCACTGATGTGAGAACTAATTGTGTGACTCAAAGCTGGACTGCAGGATTGGTTGTAATTTCTTTTGATTTCTTGCTGCTTCTTCTTTCTTTTTTTTCAGACCATTCAGGTTGAGTGACATTAAAGATGGTAACGTATATTTATTTTTTTTACCGCTGGTTCTTAATGTTTAATCAGATGACTCCTGATGTCGTGAATGGTTACGTTTCCTGTGTACACACTCTGCGCAGGGGCAGGGGTATTGCTCAAAATCTTTAGTGTGCAAATGTTTGTGTTTGAAGTGGAAGATAAAATATAGCTTAAAGAATTGCGTTAAGTCGTTCCCGTAGTGGGTGATGAGGTTATTTGTGCTCAGTCTGTGTGCCCAGATTGCCATCAGCAGTGAAACTGAGCTGTTCATGTTGGACAACAAACACAGGAAGCAGACGAGACGTCACATCTATGCAAATGGGGAAAAAAAGTATATGCTAAAATACTAGCTAGTGCATTATAACAAATCTGTGCTAATCCAGTCGATCTTAATCTTTATTTTGATCTACCAAAGAGCCAAAAAGGCTCTTTACTGTAGTTACTGCCAATCATTAGTAATGCAACTTGAATGAAATGAAATGAAAGTAAATATTGTCATGAGTGCATCAGCAAACTCTGAACAAACAAATGATATTTAGTGACATTTGTCTCAGTGTCAGCAAACCATCAACAGTGGCTTTACAGTGCTGCACCTGTGATGTCAGCCTCACCACCGCGCTGTTTTGAAACCAAATACGATGAGAAAACGATTGTGAAAAAGCACGCTCATCGCCAAACAATTTGTTGATTACAAGTTGTTAACCAATGAAAATACCCTGGATAATCCTTTTTTATGTGACTTACAGTGACCAAAATTTACAAAATGAACCTAATGTTTTATTCATGAAGACATCAGTGACCAGGAACGTTTTTACTGAGGGCTGTCTTCCCATAATTCCTTTTGCAACCGCAGATATTCGCCCTTAGCTGCCGTTAAAAAGAATGCAGACTTACGACACTTGGACGCTGGCTTCACTTTTCAGACTTGTCTATGGGCTATGGGCATCCTGTGTTAGTTACCAAATACTTTTGAGGTATATTTTTGATGTTGAGTTGTTGTGACATGCAGTTATATTTCTGGGAAGGTGCAAGACTAGCTCAGACAGGTGTCCTTACTAAGGGGAACCCGCATTTCACAACAGATTCCTTTGATTCAGAATATATCAGAATGTAACTCACGGTTGGTGAAATAGATGCTTGACGTCTGAAAGGTTAAAGGGTTCCCCTGGTTTTTGGATTTCAGGCCCTGAGGTTAAGGGGTTCAGTCCTTTTGAGACTTTGCGAGCTATAACTGTATGTACTTGCTCACGGACAGTGTCAGGCACTCGAGATAAAAGTGTACCAAATGGAGGATGTTAAATGGAATTGGTGTTTAAGTGTGAGTTCACGCAGAGGGCAGCCCTGCTGTGTGGGTAAAATGAGTTACTAAAGCCTTCAGTCTTGAGTAATTTGGTTAGTGCCGCAGATGCCATGTTTCTGTAAATCAGAATAACACTGGCAAGCTTCTTTGTAGCTCTCTGCTTCTGCCATTATGTTGCTCTTCATGTTCTTGCTGTCTTTTGTGACAGTCGTTAAAGCAGAGGGATTCTGGGAAAGGAGATGTGTTGTTTAGATGCAAGAAGAAAGCACTTAATAGAAGACAGACCTCTGGGGACACATAAGCTTACTTAGCCCTTATAGTCAACATTTTACTGTGGTATAGTGCATATAATTATAAGGTGGCTAGTAGGGCTGCACGATTTTGCATAAAATGAGAATCACGATTTTTTTGGCTTAGAATTGAGATTACGATTCTCTCACGATTTTCTTTTCCAGTATAAATATTTATTGCACTTATTAACTGCACATCAACTTCGTAACAGTTGAGACTGAACATAAAAACAATAAATAAACATAAAAACAACAAATGTCTCACGTTTTGTTGTTGCCACAAAATGTTGTACTGCTTGAAATTCCGTCTCCACCGTTGCTCGACACTGCGTGTACAGAGCAGGTAGTGCAACAATAGAAAAATAGTTGCGGGACGGCACTGTGTAGCGTTTGTCTAGGGTGTTGATCATTTTCCTAAATCCCTCGTTTTGCACAGTGTTGATGGGAGCCATATCTTTGGTCAGGTGATAAGTGATAGCCTCCGTAATTTCTTTGAGTTCGACGGGTATAGGGAAGCGCTGTATAAGGTTCCCGTTATTGATGTTTGGGTGGTTGACCGGGACGGATTTTCTCCTGTCACTTTCTCGTCATCCCTGACGTGCACTCCGTTGTTTTTTCCCTGCTAATTTTAGCATCACAGGGCACAGCTTCTGTATCACGTGGTATAAGGCTCCGCCCTTGTCATTTGTTGAGCAGGAAGAGTGAGCGCTTGTTTTCATGCAGAGTACGTCCCGGATCAAAATGCGGTACAATCGTCGTCGTCTTTTTTTTTTTTTTTTTTTTTTTAATCGTTGTCACATAAGTATGAATCGAGATCGCGATTTTCTAACAATTAATCGTGCAGCCCTACGTTGCATCCATGTTTGTGTGTTGGACCCAAAATGTGTTTGATACACTTATTAGCCAAGCAAGACAGCTTCAGCTGATAACTTAGCATCTTGGTCAAATACAGTCCAATACTAGCTACTAAAACACAGAAGGCAACTGTTCACGTGGGTTATGTCTATCTTTTATATACAGTCTTTTGTTGTTATTATTAAATAATTTGATAATTTTGTCTTGTTCTCACATGTAGATCATTAAAAGGAAAGAAGATCAAATATGGAATAAAAGTTGAAGCTTAATATGCCTTCATTTTTATACATTCTAGTAGGAGGCCTTTTCATTACTAGTTTTCACCAATTCAAAGGCCTTGATAGTGCCATATGTCAGGTTTAGATATTTAGCATCCGAAAGCCACATTAATAAAGAAAATACTTTTTTTTTTCTTGCTGGATCTCACCAGTTACACACTAGTTTGTTGCCAATATCCAGTTTAAGTGTGGTCATTAACTGCAACATGTTTCTTATCTTGGGGCTCTTTAAAATAAAGTCTGTCACTGTCAACTTAACCTTTATAAACTGTTAAACCTTTTTGACAGGAGGCTCTTGATCACTTAAATGAGACTTATACTTTTTTAATAAATCTCTTCTGGACAAAAGTGTAATATTGTGTTATAGGTAAAAAACAATGATCCAAACAAAGACTGTAAGTTTAATGAAATTTCACATGTTTATTTTAAAATGAACAAAAAAGCAGATCAAACATTTCATCAGAGTTTATGGGCTGCACAGGTTTGGAAAACAAGGGTAAATAGTAGGAGGGAGCACGAGAGACCGAGTAAGGTTGGGAGGAGGATTGGGGGAAGGTGTGGAGACTGAGGGTTTTGCGTAAAGAATAAGAGCTGGGTGAAGAGTAGGAAAGAGCACGAGAGGGTGGGTAAGGTAGGGAGGAGGTAGAGGGGTTGAGTTGGGGTAAAGGGCAAGAGTCGGAGGGAGTGAGAGGGATGGGAACCAGACAGAGGTTTGGGTTTAGATCTTCAGTTGCTGTTTTCTCCTCCATCTTCTCGTCACTTTTTCTCTCAAGGTTTTCTTCGATGTCCTCTTTTGTTTCCTGCTTTTCCTCCTTTTCCTCCTGCTTTTTCTTGTCCTTTCTTGGTTTGTCCGTTCCCTTCTCTTCTCCCTCGTGGTTTTCCAGCTTTTCCTCTTGGGAATTTGTTTCCAGGGTTTCTTCCTGGTGGTCAGCATCGGGTGCAAGCTCCTGTGTAGACAGAGTAAAATGTATTTTACTGAACTGTGACTCAGTCTGACAGAAGTTGTTAGGACCAAAACATGACATTATGGTAAAGTGAAATGATAGCGGAGACAGCTTACCTGAAGGACGTTCTTCCATTCGTCCAGATTTTCCTGTAAGTTCTCCATCAGAAGCTTGTTCTTAATTTGGAGCTCCTCCACTTTTTCCTTCTCCTCTTTCAGGCTCTTCTCGGTTGATTGCCACTTGCTGCTCCAGTGTTGTTCCCTGGTGTTTATCTCCATGTCTTTTATGGTCGATTCATGGAGGAGTTCTACCCAGGCTTTGGTTCGAGCTCTTCTTTTCTTCACACATCTTTGAAGCGCCTCATCCTTGAGTTTGAGCTCTTCTTGGAGGCTACTCACTTCCATTTTGTGAGCATCTTCAAGGACGGCAATCTTCTCCTTCAAAGATGCATTTTCCTCCTTTGCAGTCTTCAACTCCTGAGTGGCAAAATGGAGTGCATCTTTTAATTCTTGCACCGTTTCACTTTCAGCAATCTTGTTAGCTTCCTGCTGCTGTTTCATATCAGCAGCACTAGTCTGCACTGGCCAAGATGCCTGAATGATAAAAACATGCACGTAGTCCATAGTTAGAAAAATCTATCACACAGTGTGATGTGTGTCATTAGAAAAGTTTAAGGTGACACAAGAAAAAGCAAAAACTGAGTCCTACAGATGTTCTAAAAACACAAATGTTCACAGAGTTTTGTTAAAAGTGCTTACAAATGTTTAAGTATTAAAAATTTAAGTTAAACTCCAAAGTGTACTCTGCTTCCTGAAGATTATGAAAGTTTTAGACACATTTTGAGCAAAAAATTCAAAAAAAGCTTTTGCTTGCTCACACGAGAAAAGCTTACCAGATTTTCTGAGACAAATGTTGGGTCCATTTGGGCTCAGGAAACACTGAAGAGTCGCTGTTACACTTGTTTAGCTGTCGATATTTTTCCAAAGCGTTCGTCGAGTCACAGCAAATAGCGAGAGATGCTTGTAGGTTCAGGTTGGTGTTTAGAAATGAAATATCCAGGTAAACACTGCAAACACTGTGTTTGGAGAATCCTGTTCAAAAATCATCATGCGATGGTGACAGCACTACCCAGGTGTTACCATGGAGCCCATGTTGTTTTGGTTTCTGTGTTCTTGTTGTTACTGACTGAACTTGAAGCTATTTAGCTATTTACTGTGATTAAAAATTCTAACTAGTTTCAATCAGAAAGGGTCCTTTGGGTGTAGCAACCTTTTCACTTAATCCTCAGGGGACCCGTGAGGCTTTCTGTCCTATACCTTTCATTACTTTCACCTCCAGCCTCACCTGAACTGTTTTGAGCCGTAAAATGTGCTGTGCAAAGATCTCCAATCCATGTTTTAATGGTGAACGGTCATTAAAGAACAGGGTGTAGGGGCTAATTGGTTTAGAGAGAGCAAAACAAGAGCAGGCACATTCAAATTGAGACTGTGGTAAATTTTCAGTGTTTAAAAGCGGAGCGTCAAGTAAAATAGAGCTGTGTGAATATCTCATACTGGATAACCAAGAGAAATAGAGACAAACGTTTTACAAACAAATCTGGTTTTCAGATTCTGGGTTTCTCGGTTTGCTGCCAGAATTTATATGAATGAAGAAATTTCTTCTCCATGTTAGCCGTCTACTCCTGACTGTGATGGTACCTCTTGGTGCATTTTAATGCAGTTAATTAACATATACGGCTTACTGTGCAGCCAATTGTAGAAACAGAGCATCCAAGAAGTCTGTTATGCTCAGGTCTGGTTTTTTGCGTTAGATTAGGGATCAAGGTGTTATCAGTAAAAGGTCACTGATGTTGCATAGAAACTATTATCTATTAATCTGGAGATGAGCTGTGATTTTGGGGGTAGATATATGTCCAGAAGTCAGCGTTTTTCCTTTGTCACCAATAAATAGATGTATGGACTGACTGATAGTCACGTGGAACACCTGATGTAGAAATTATGACCCTCATCATACATGATTTGTATGTATGACGAGGAAACAAGAAGGGAACAGATTGTTTTCTGAAAGAAAGGAAATGAACAGAGCTGTGAGCGAGGAGGAACATCCTCCGTCACATTATTCCAAATCAGCTGTTTTGGCATGCAGTCAAGCCTACTGTCTGCTTTATAAATACCCTAATATCCCTGTAGTACCAGCATTTGTGATATCACAACAATGGAATCAAATTTATATACAGAGAAGCTTGCCAAAAGTGAATTAGCCAGCTCCTGGGGGCTTTTACCTTGAGTCTCGCTGGTTTGAATTCAGATTTCTTTAGAATTGAAAATAAGTGGTTGAGATGGCGAATAAAGCGATAAACTCAATAATATTCCTGACTTTAAAAGTTTAGTTTGGGAAGAAGGGGGACAGTCGTCAGTTGTCTTTACCTTGTCTCTCACTGTTTGAATCAAACAAAATTTGAATTGTAAACTGAGCGAGCAGAGTCACACAAATATTTGGTTATAACCAGAACTATTTTTATGCATACGTCTCAAAAATGGCAAGAAAAACACAACACGGTGAACCAATAATAATGATAACAATAATAAAACCGAATTTGAGGGTAGTGATGATACAAACTAAAGCATCTTTTCCACAAAGTTCCCCTCAAGTCAATTTCTCTGTCTTTCTCTGGCCTTGGACCAACAATTCAAATAAATTTGGCTCATTCATGCTGTGATCAGTGCCAAGATGTAATCCATCTAATGATGAGGCTTTGATGGTGCAAGACCTAAGAAACCCACACAGTGACGTCTGCAGCACCGGTAGGTGGGTTGTAACTGAAGGGCAGGGGATATTTCCTGAGTGTCTGAGAGTAATTCGGTGTGAGGAGTCTGCTGGGAAAAGGACGGACTACATGCTAAACTGCCATGTCTCTTCCTTGTTGATGGGTCTTTCTGCAAGAGCTGTGACTTAAGTGCCAGAGCTTTTTTTTTTTTGTCATTCATAGAGTGTGTGTGTTCAAATGTTTTTAAGCTACAACTGATGTGACACTCAACCCTAACATGACTCCAGTGGTCAGAACAGGTGTGCTGTTGTTGTCAATATAACAGATGTGTTATAGAATCAATTGAAAGTGAGCCTTGTGTATAATGACAGAAACAAAGGAGGGAAGTAAAAGGTCCAGATTTTATTTCTCCCATATCCTACTTGCATTTTCCTGTTATTTCTGCCCATTTGATGAAGGTAACTTTTCATTATGGTAGGCTAAGCTTGTTGAAAATATAACTTTATATCAATTTTTCTTTTGGAAGAGGAAAACAACCCCTTTTCTTTTATGCAGAAAAAAGAAAAAACTCTCTCTTCTTGCAGTCGTCTAAGCTGTTGATTCTGTTTTTATCGCCAGATATTTATCTGTCGTACGTAGGCTTTGCAGCCCTGTGATATCTCCTAGCAACCATTTCAAATAGTCTGGAGAGAAGCTGACATGTGGAACAAATTGCTAAATATATATCAACTACGTTCAAGGGAAGAGTGATGCGAAACGATGATCAGTCACAGATGCTAATCTGTTGTTTTAATTCTTAACTTGCAGTTCAAAGTGAATGACTGAATCAGTGACCTGAATTTGGGCCGTACAGCCTCTGCTTCAGTGCAGTAACAGCTTGTATACAGAGATCTGTCAAATCTGCCAATCAGAAGAGATCTTTCCTATATTAGCTGCGTGTATATAGATATATAAACATAGATATAGATGGATGGATGGCTAGACCGGCAAATAGTATGTCCAAGCAGAGAAGCCCAGATTTCTTCTCCCAGGCTACCTCTTCCTGCTCATTGCCATTCCCAAGCCAGCCATCTCTCCGGCAGATCCTTAATCTGCCCCGGGGCCTCCTACCAAGAGGACATGCCTGAAACACCTCGCCTAGGAAGTATCCAGGAGGCATCCTAGTCAGATGCCCGAACCACTTCAACTGGCTTTGATGTGGAGGAGCAGGAGCTTTACTCTCCCTCTCGAAAGACTGAGCTCCTCTTCCTATCTCTAAGGAAGTGCACAGCCACCCTTTGAAGGAAACTCATTTCCGCCACTTCTATCTGCAGCCTCATTCTTTCTGTTACTACTGAACTGCCATAGCTGCTACACCAATTTATTTCCTGTTTGTTTGACTCCCTAAATTCATCATCTTGGTGTTTTAAGTCAAATATCACGAGCTGCAATGTCATAAAGCTTACCCTTGTCTATTTACACAATATAGATTTATTTAATCTGTTAGATTTGACTGTATGTTTGTTAGCAGTCTAGCAATATCATTTTTACACTTTGTGTGACGTTTGATGCCAATAAATGAGCTGATTTAATTTTGGGGAAACTAAAGGTCAAGCTCCCACCAAAATCAGTGAAACTTTATATTACCCACAATTAGGGCTGGGCCATATTATACCGTTCACGGTAATACCGGTATAATGTTAGGCAACGATAGGAAAATGAAATATCGCGATAGAATATGAGTAAAACGCGCATGCGCAGTGCCTTTGTTTTCATACGCACATGGCCGATTGTTGAGTGAAACAGATGAACCAGAATTGGTTTGTAAAAATGGTGCAACTTCCGTGATGTGGAACTGGTTTGGTGTTTGTCCGTCAGATACACGACAAAGCACATTTTTTTGCAGAACATGCAAGCGGCCATCGTTATTGTCATATTTGTCGGACTAAGATGCTCTTAAATCTGGGAGTAATCTGGGTCCTAAACTCCGTAAACTTCAGGTCAAACGAACACTGCAGCATCACTAAGAGTTAAAAACTGTCTAAATTCTTTCATCTTTAATAAAACGATCAGCATTGCTGCTTTACCAGGTGTAACTATGAAGTTTAACTTCCAGGCATCCATGAAAACAAAATGTATTACATTTAACGGAGTTAGAAGTTAGCAGGAAGCTAGCGGAAGTTAGCTCGCTAGTTTCGCTAGTTACCTAAGCATGATATAGCATGTTCTGACTGAGAGATTTCTGAAAAAAATCAAACGTACAGCTCTGCTATCACTTCCAACATAAATGAAGACAGAAAACTAAACAGCAGTGACGTTTGTAGGGTTACTGAAGTTGGGCTAGCTGGTATATAATGATGTGCTACGTGATCGCTAGCGACACAGCTATGTTAGCATAACATAAACAGTGAAGCTGGAGGACGAACACTAACACTTTTCCACTTATAAAAGTTAACGTTAAGGTTCCTCATGGTTAGAGACAAATGCAATCGCATGGCAGGATGCTGTAAAAGGACCAATCTTCAGTCAGGAGAACAACTGAGATAATCCGTCCACAATATGAGGTTAGTCATTAGTATACTGCAACAACATGGGAATAGAGCCGCTGCCAGAGAATTCAACATTAATGAATCAATGGTACAGAATTGGAGGAAGCAAGAAGAATGAGTTTAATAAAGTTTGATTTATCTGACTGCTTTGTTTCGCTTAATGTGTCTTATAATCCCGTGCACCTTATGGTCCGAAAAATACGTACTGCACACTGCAGTTTAATGTTGCAAAGCACCTCTTTTTAACTTCAGTGGATATTATACATGGTTATGCTCAGGATATGTCAGCCCATTTCTACTGGAAATGCCTTTTGGTTAAACTTTCAGCAAGGAATTTGCATTTGCACTGTTACATTTTTATAAAGCTTTAATGTACATAAAAACCAGCTTCTTGTTTAAGTGAAAATAAATGGAAGGTTGTCTTTTTGCGCTAGTAATGTTGTGGAGTTGTATTTTGTCTCGCATCAATTATATAGTCAGTTATATCGTTATCGCAAATTTTCAAATATATATCGTGATAAATATTTTTGGCCATATCGCCCTGCTCTACCCACAATTCTTTCATGGATCGTCTTCAAACTTCACAACAATACACTAGATCGTGGGGTACATGGATACATAGGTTGGCTAAGCATTTGACATTGACCTTCATTGTTAATGTCCAAGGTCAAAGTTAACCTTGAAAATTTTTTTTCAAGAAACCGCATCGAGTAATTTATCATATGAAACCAATCCCACCAGATTTCTTTGTTTTTGCAGCCAGAGGAAACCCAGCTGGCTCTTAGAAGCTGGCTCTCTGTGGCTGTAACATTTCAAATCTGTGTGTTTTCTGCATCTCTCTGTGTTACTGTGAACCAGGATCCGAACACAAAAATGTAATTAAGTAGATCCTGAATGATCGTGGGTACAAACACACAGAGCATTATTGCACCTACTGCTTCTATACCTGCACGGTGCTCATGCTAAACCTTCTTTGTAGACAGAAAATGTCAATAAATCTGCCTAAAGATAACTTGTAACACTTGATAACTGTTACAATTCTAGTACTCTGTTACACTTATGAAGAAAGGTATTTGTACTTATATTCACATCGTCTACAATTGTCAGAATTATGAATTAATAAAGATACTTTGATTTAAAAAAGAAACAAAACAAGAAGCTAATCTGTGTGAAATGTGAAATATCATCTATATCTATATTTGGCTGTTTTTGATACTCGAGACCACTTACAGAGTTGAACTGATACCAAATAGCAGGGACTTTCAGTTACATAGACTAACAAGATCTTTATGTATTGAGTTACTGTGAGATGTTTATTAGATCTTCTCTCTCCCATCTGCAGGGCTGCCTTTGCCCTGACAAAGCCGCTCAAGATGAACATGGTGAAAAGGATCATGGGGCGGCCGAGGCAGGAGGAGTGCAGCCCCCAGGACAACGCGCTGGGCCTCATGCACCTGCGACGCCTCTTCTCCGAGCTGTGCCACCCTCCTCGCCACATGACCCAGAAGGAGCAGGAGGAGAAGCTCTACATGATGCTTCCTGTATTTAACAGGGTAAGTCACACCATGGGTGGAGGGAGAACTGGAGGTGCTCCAAACAGGCGGATTAACAGATATTTGTACATATGGCAGCTCTGATGTGGCAGGTTACAGTTTGCTTCATTTGGTTCCTGTGCTGTCTGTAGCTATCTTTCAAATCATGCGTTTCTCGTCTGTGCAGTATTAAAAAAAAAAAAGGAAAACAAGAAGAGAGCTCTGTTGTGCTGGGTTACAAACGCGCTAGAGCTGCTTCCCTGAGGTCATGGGTGCAATAGATACTATAGATGCATTGACATTTGAAAACGAGATCTCACCAGGGAACTTCTGCAGATTCAAATCCAGTGGTTAAAAGCATATTTTCATATTTTCATACGTACCTGTCTGGATAGCTCTCAGATTCTGTTCCACCAGACTGCAGATAAATGGAATGGAAATGAGCTTGTTTACTTCTGTGGGCTTGTTGACTTTAGGGCTAAAGGTTAGCTGAACAAAGCACAACGAAGTGGACTTTTCAGTCCAACCTTTGTGTCATATATTTTTTACTGTCTCCACAGTGTACACAGGCATGAGGTTTTCAAATTATGATTTTATTTATTAAAGCAAAAAGGTTAACCAAATCTACCTGGCCTTGTATGAAAAGGTTGTTGTGCAAACGTTTGGCAGTGAGAACTGCAGTTTTGTGTTTGCAGTAACTGGCAATGGGTCTTTCACACAGCTATTGATGAATTTAGACCCACTCATCTATGAAGAATTACTTTAATCAACCACATTAGAGGGTTTTCAAGTATGAATGGCCTGTTTAAGTTCATGCCGAAACATCGCAGGCAGATTTAAATCCAAAACGTTAATTTTATTTTTTAGTTTTTACCCATTCAGAGGTGGACTTGCTGGTGTGTTTCTGATTATTTTCCTGCTGCATAAGCTAAGTGCAGTTAGCCAGAATTCTCATTCTTGTAGAGAGTGGCATGCATGGATGCATCAATTACAGCAAGTTGTCCAGGTCCTGAGCAGCTCCAGACCATCATAGTAGCACCACCACCATGTTTGCCTGTAGTGTCAGTGTTTGGAATGCAGTTAGTGTTACACTAGATGTAGCAGGAGTAGGAGGAGCTGAACGTTTCAGGTGCAGATCAAAGCAAATAGTACCCAAAACACACCTGGTTGTCAGGTGTTAAGGAGCAAGTGCTGAAAAGTACTGAACTCACTGAACTACACATTGTCTCATCGTTAGGTTGGTGTTTATATCATTTGTGATTAAATTAAACAACCTTCAAAGCTTTTTTAAATTATATATCTGCTAACTAACTAATGTTAAGTTTTATTGATTTAAGCACTAATAGGAAAATCAGACCAGTTGAATGGTGGGGGTGTATTGGAACTATTTTGATGCAGGGGGAGAAAAGTCCAGTACAGACTTGTATTTTTTATCTTTTAATTTTTATCTGTAGACTAAATAGATTCAGGTTTATCCAACATTTTTAATTTCTGAAATCTCAGTTGTGCAGTTTCTGGGCCAGGTGGAACAGCTCACTGTTGTTATGGTCATTCAGCCTCTCCAGAGAGTCTCTCCCTCCCACTTTACAATGGCCTTAAGCTATGTTAACAAAATATGTTATGAATTAATAATTAATAATAAATTTTCATAAAGCATTTTTGCACCTCCTTTTGGAAAAACTCTAAAATTGAATCCAGATCTGTGGAAACCAGTCAAGTCGGTGGGTAATCATGGAAGTGAGCTACACATATTAACAAGTTAACAAAATGAAGTTGTTGAAATCCCTATAGCTGTTTTTTTTTATCCAAAAGAACAGAAGTAAAGCCTGCAGGCCAGTAATTCGCCTTTTTGTTTGGCAGCTGCAGCTGTAGGCTGCCTTTGTTAAGTGTGCTCATCAAGCTGGAGTGCACTGCCAAGGGTCTCTTGACTTGTCTGCTAATTACCCACCACTGGCTGGGATTCACACCTGTGGCCATACTCATGTCAGAATCTGGATGTAAAGTGGTCCCTGTGCGGCGGGACGGCAGCCTCCCGCCCTGCTCTCAAGTCAGATTTGCTGGATAAGTAAACAGATGACGAGTCTTTGCTGGATGAAGAGAAGTTTGTCTTTGTTGACCTGCTGCCCCAAAGGCTTAGCCTCCAATGTTCTCTGTCACCATAAAGTAGTGCATTCAAGCAAAAACTGTCACAGATATCAGCAGGAATGAGGATTCCTGTAACTGCACACACCTGACTATAAGCTAGGTTACATATAAGTATCGAGTGAACAGATGTCTAGTTTTTGAGTCTTTTTTTGGTTCCTCTCTTCTTGTTTTTTAAATTATTATTTTTCCATTAATCAAATGCTTTTTTTTGTCCACTTCAGGTGTTTGGGAACGCACCTCCCAGCAGCATGATGGAGAAATTCTCCGACCTGCTGCAGTTCACCACCCAGGTGTCCCGACTCATGGTGACTGAGATCAGACGAAGAGCCTCCAATAAATCCACAGGTGAGCTTGCAGATGCACACAGACTCATATTTGTAAGTGCAAAAATGCACTGTGGAGTAGGCCTACTTGTAGAGTTCTTTGGCACCAGCCAATAATTTCTCATAACCGGTTTGTGTCTTCTGTTTTCCTTTTGGCTGTGCAGATGAACACAGTGGTGTTGAAAGAGATTTTTGTTCTTTATTTAGATACAAAGACAGTTCTTATGCAGAGTTTCAACTATAGAACTAATTGTAAGGCACAGATGGAGCATCTGAGCTTTGTTAGGTACACATAGTAGATGACAAGATAGAAATAAAGACTCTAGGGAGTTTATTTTTTCACTTTCCCCCATAAAGACAACATATGACGGCCTCCCCAGTACTCTTAATGATGAGTTTGGACACCTAAGTATATATAAATATGTCGTCTGATGACTATTAGAATATTTTCTGGGTTTTTCCAAGCTGGGTAATCCAAACACAGGCATTTTTTTTTTTTTTTTTTTTTTACAAGCAGGCTGAAATATGACAGAAAGTGCTGCAAACGTTACTCCTGTTAGGCTTTCAAGAGTTAGTACCACATATGGCAAGGACCCTAATATACTGTAATCTGTATATTATTAGTGGACATAAGTACACGCCCATGCCTGATTATGATTGGTCACTGATTTTAGTCAATGATTTAAAAAAAATAAAATAATTGATGCTCAATATAACTGTCTACTCCATCCTGGAAACCCGATTTATTCTATGGATGTGCGTAAGAGCTTCGTCTTATTCTACCCTATCACAATAAGATTATTTTATTAATTGTTCCCCTAAAGATAAATACATATTTCATTGTTTTATTAAGAATGTTTAAAGCTGATTTCATGATTAATGGAGAAAAAATGTTAGTGTTACCCTAATCAGATAAGGCCTTTCCCAGAATTTTGCACTTTATTTTTTGACTTTTTGGCTCTCAGTAGATACGTTTTCCTCAAAGGATCAATGCAATCCTACTTCAATCTGAAAGGTTAGCCTTCACTGCGGGCGAGCCAGCAGCATCTCATCAAAGCGTTGACAGCCGTGGCAGCTTTGACTGTGGCTTCCTCAAAAAAGACGCACACAAACACACACACACACACCAGCTTTCTATTTCTTATTTCTTCCGCTTTATCTTGTCCTTCCATCTCTTCCTCATCCCTGTCTAATCATGTGACATGCTGTTATCAAACGGTGAACGGTTCTGATTTTGCAACACAACGGTCTAAGAAGCACTCCTACAGTTGGTCACCAGGCCTCTTTAGAATGAGTCAGTACATGATTCATGCTCTCAACTGACGTTGCAGTACTCATTATCAAAACAACAGATGAGGATTTGCTCTGAACAATGAGCAACTAGACTTTGGCTCAGCTGGTGGGTTGGATTAAGGAAACCTTTTCAAAAGCATTTTTATTTCTGCTCACAAAAGTGACTAAAAATGTGTGATTTGTTTTTTTATTATGGTTCGGTTCTAATGGATACTTGTTCCTAAACCTAACCTAGTGTGGCTATATTTTTAGGACAAAGAGTGCTGTGATAAAATTGGTAAAGACATGAGCTAACTGAAAAGCTAGCGCGTGGGACCGAAATACAATATTGATGTATTATTTTCAAGATCACAGATAACCAAAACCGAGAAGCCCAACCACACGTTCCCTTTTGTCACATCCACTGTAATGATTAATTTGTTACATATTTGATCATTATTCAAACAGCCCATCTGCCCCACAGTGAGCTGTCACTTTCCACCCAGTTAACCACACGTTTGTGTGTGTGATTGTTTTTCCAGAGGCAGCCAGTCGAGCCATAGTCCAGTTCCTGGAGGTGAATCAGAGTGAGGAGGCGAGCCGCGGCTGGATGCTTCTAACCACCATCAACCTGTTAGCTTCCTCCGGACAGGTTGGTAGAAAAGACACTGTACAATACTGTGTGAAAGTCTTGAACCACCTCTCATTTCTTCAGCCCTTGGAAGCAAAAAATAAACTTTTTTGTAATTTCTCAAAATGTTCTTGAGCAATACTCCTCCAGGCTCTCTGGAGGTGTTTTTAAAGTTTTCCTTTGGACATTGACTGCTTTTTCAGTCATTTTCACTCCAGTCCTTTTGCCTGACCATTTTCAGATCTATGACCCATTCAAGCATTAAAACACCTCCTAACTCACGGGATGAACCAGTGTTGTGTTTGCACATAATCTCAAAATTAGCACAGCACCAATGTTAAATCTGTCTTTAGGCAGTTTCACAAGCATGAAATTGTATTTTTGCACCAACAATATGATTCACAAAGTGCTTTTAGCTGACACTTTGGCATATTTTGGAATGCTCTGCAGTGTGTCCTGGAGGACAAAGGAAGATGTCAGGCCTAAAAATATATTATTTAAGAAATAAGAAAAAAAATCCAGCAAACGGCCCTTCTGTTGACACATCTACTGTTCACTGAAGCCTCATCAAAAATGGTCTCTGGTAAGCTGGCTGTCAAGAAGCCATTCATTAAAGGGAGAAAAGGCTGGTGTATGTCAAATTCTGCAAGAACTGGACTGAAAGTCAGCGACAGGTCTGACGAAGTGATGATTTGCAGCAGGTAGAGCAGGGCGATATGACCAAAAATATTTATCACGATATACATTTGAAAATTTGCGCTAACGATATAACTGACGATATAATTGACACTAGACAAAATACTTTACAACTCCACAACTTTATTAGTGCAAAAAAAAAAATCTATGTATTTTTACTTGAACAAGCAGCTTTTATCGCGGATCGCGGATACAAGCGGCAGAAATGAGCTTCCTCTGAAGGGTGGCTGGCCTCTCCCTTAGAGATAGGGTGAGAAGTTCGGCCATCCGGGAGGGGCTCACAGTAGAGCAGCTGCTGCTCCACATCGAAAGGAGCCAGCTGAGGTGGTTCAGGGCATCTGACAAGGATGCCCCCTGGGCGCCTCCTGGGTGAGGTGTTCCAGGCATGTCCCACCGGGAGGAGGCCCCGGGGCAGACCCAGGACACGCTGGAGAGATTATATCTCTCGGCTGGCCTGGGAACGCCTTGGTATTCCCCCGGACAAGCTGGAGGAGGTGGCTGGGGAGAGGGAGGTCTGGGCCTCTTTGCTTAGGCTGCTGCCCCCGCGACCCGACCCCGGACAAAGCGGATGACGATGGATGGATGGATGGAAGCAGCTTTTTTAAGTGCATTACAGTTATATAAAAAATTAACAGTGCAAATGCAAATTCCTCGCTGACAGTTTAACCAAAAGGCATTTCCAGTGGAAACTGGCCGACATATCCTCAGCATAACCATGTATAATATCCACAAAACTTAAAAAGAGGTTATACACACACAATACGGTAACATTATGTTGAAGCACAGTACGTATCACTCCGCGAGGCTCCTGCCTACGATAGCCGTAATGCTCCAACAATCCATCAAGCGGTGCGGCTTCGTAGCTTAGCAAAGTCGTACTAAAACATCTGACAGATTTTCGAGCGCCGTGCACATAAAATCGTTTCGAGGTCAGTAAACACAACCAGAGTTCATACATAAGGCACACGGGATTATAAGGGACTCTGTCGACTTTCGGAAAAATCAAAGGATTGATTTTAAGTGCGCCGTATTTTTCAAACAACACGGTAATAACGACGGCCCGCTAGCATGCGCTACCAAAAATAGTGCTTTGTTGTGTATCTGACAGACGAAAGCTAAACCAGTTCCACACCACTGAAGCTGCAGCATTTTTACAAACCAGTTCTGGTTCATCTGTTTCATTCAACGATCCGCTTTCGCTCTTCTCATTCTGCATCACCGCCATGTGCGTATGAAAACAAAGGCACTGCGCATGCGCATTTTACCCATATTCTATCGCCATATTTCATTTTCCTATTGTTCCTATTGTTGCCCAACATTACTGTGAACGGTATGATATAGCCCAGCCCTAGTGTGGGGTCATGTTGACAAAGAATGGATTAAAAGGAAATGAACATTCAAAGAAAAGCTTTGATCTGAAGCCTGAAGAACTGTTTCTGAAAACTATTTAAAGAAATGAAAAGAACGTTTACCTAAGAGAGTTCAGGCTGCGCTGAAGGTACCGTAAGAACCAGGAGACTTCAGTATAATTAACAATTCTCACCTGACCGAGTCTCATTTATTCTCCCCAAACACAACCTTTCTATCTGCAGTCTTCTGATGCTGCTGGATGTCACATGAAGAAAATTCATGCATTGTGATTTTTCTTTGTAGCATTTAGTCACAGTAATGAGTGCCTTACTCTGTTCCTACCACCTGCTTATAAAGGTTGGACGTTGAGCTCTTGTTTTCGTCTTTGTCTGTAGTCTTGAATTGTGGCCAGCAGACTTCTTTTGAACTTTTTGGCCTGCGTTCCTCTGGAGGTCTTGTGGGGAGTGTTGCTGTCAGCTGGTCGGCTGTCTGCTTTTCCTGCTCTGCTGCACATCAGAAATTCACTGTTGTTGTTGCTTTTGGGTGGAACGCTTCTTCCCATCTACAGACACGTGATCCACCCCCTCTTCTCTGTGCCCAGTCTTTAGCCGCTCTCAAGCATGCGCTGTTTAATAGTTAGGCAGGCAGCACCTTAATATGTCGACTTACTGAATATTTCCTTGAATGCAGCAACAACAATCTTGCCAAACCAGACATAGCAAAATGGCACTTGGCCAGGCTGTGAGACAGGCAGTGTTCTTCTGATGTAACATGTGAGCACTTGGACCGACTCCTGTTCTCAGTTATTTATGTAACTAAATGATGAGTAGGACATAACATGTTGACACAGAGTTCCTTTATTTTTTGTCATTTGTGAATGTCTGGTGGGCACGGATCTTTCCTTTGTGCTCCAGAAATACACTTGGACTGTAGGTTTGGATGATTGGATGAATTTATCGGAAAAACTTGATCATCAGCTGACATTTTTAGGGCAGTTTTTTGTGGTTTTCTGTAGCCAGTTTTGTGGTCTGCTTTCTGAAGAATTCCACTTGGCGTATACTTAACTTGTAGAGCACTTGTAAAATAGTTGTGTTGAGCAAAAGTAGAGAGTACTACACATGTGATGGAGATTCCCATCACTTCCTAGTTACTGAATGACAGAGCTTTGATATTCGTGCACAACAGCACAGCATCTTTGTGCAACTCTCAACTCTTGCTCAACACGAAAGAAAGGAAGGAGGCAAGACGGCTTGTAGTATTCAGCCGCTGCGTTTCAAAGGTTGGGTATTTCCATCTCCCTGTAGCCCAGCTTTTCTGAAATTTCCATTTACTGTCGCTGATTTACTCCATAGGTGATGCATGATTTATTAGTCTCTGTACAGCTTTTATTTAAATAGAACCAGTTCACAACAACATAAGCATAAAATCTGTTCGTAAAGCAAAGAGTTTCTGATTTTGCTCATTAGCCGTGTACTTTGATAAGGTTTTTTTGGGAAGATTTGCATTGCCCTCTCTCGGGAAGGACCTTAGTAAGCGCTGGCGTTGCTCTGTGCTGTGTGTTTCAGACTGAGATGAGCTGCAGCTCAAGACACCAAAATGCTGGAGAGAACGTCCAGCTGAGTTTTTCTTGTTCCTTCGGCTCAGACACAAGTGGCTTGTCTGTGATCTGATTGGTCACACGTGTAAACACATTGAGGATGTAAATGTAAACATTCATTTAAATGATAATTTTAGGTTTATTGGTCAGTACCACTGGACATGCACACTGCACAGTCAGCGGTCTCCTTTAAATGAATAAGGGCTGCTTCTTGTGACTGTTTGATATCAGCGAACACAGACTGGCAGTAAAAAATAACCCGTGTCGTTCGTGTGTGTGTGAGAGTGAGAGTAGGTTTAATGGATTTCTCCAGGCAACTGGCCTCCCATAAACCTGACGTCACCTCCCTCCCTTTAATGCTCTCCCCTCTCGCTCCCTTTCTCCCCCACCTCCTGCTCTTTCTTCCTCACAGCATAAAACGGCAATATTTTTGTCAGTAACTCAGTCTGGACTCCTCTCTTGTTTTGTGTTTTTAAAGGGTGCCCTTCATGCACTCCCACTGCGCTTGTTTCTCTCTCTCTCTTTTTAAAACAGACAGGAGATCAATTTATTGGTATTTTTCTTCTCCTTGTGTCTGTCTTCTTCTCCCTTCCTGTCTCTGTTTTTCTCACACACTGTTAAATGCCTTCGTCTCTCTGGTTTTGTCTCTCATTTGTTCACGGTAACCTTGACCTGACTGCAGTGGGACCAGTATTCTGTGACAGCCTGTAAACACACACACACACACACACACACACACACACACACACACACACACACACACACACACACACACACACACCTCGGTGTGGCTTGTTGTACCACAGGTGCTGGTCCAGTCTTCCATCGTTGTGACTCACCATCATCTATACACACCTCTGCCTACTTCAGCTGTCTATATCTTACTCCTTTTTTTTTCTTTTTTCCATCTGAGGGGCTGAAACTGTGTGTGCGCCTGCTGTGCTTTGTTATTCATCGCTGTGCATCCACCTCCTCTCCGTCGTGTAGACGGCGTTGGAGTAAATGGGATGGTCATTTCATCCAGCTGCAGCGTGTGTGTGTGTGCGTGTGCATGGGCATATGTGGTCTTTTGTGAGAGCTCGTGTGTAAGAGCAATGTAATTTGTCTGTGTGTGTGTGTGTGTGTGTGTGTGTGTGTGTGTGTGTGTGTGTGTGTGTGTGGGAGGCAGCGTTTGATTATCTGAATCATTCGCCTCAGTGAACACAAACCCCATCTCTTTCTCCAGCCCTTTATCTTTGTCAACATGACACACACACACACACACACACACACACACACACACACACACACACAGTATAACTGTGGAAAACACTCAGTGAACACACACCTCAGGCCCTTATAGCTGAATCTGAAACACTGAATCACAGCACAACAAAACACCCATTTACCAAAGTCACCCTTAAAGCAGCATTTTTATCTTTATTTGTCCTGCTGCTGTTGTGTAGCTCTTTATTTTAGGTTGATATAAAGTGATTCTATATGAATGTGGAAAAAATAAATCATGTTCCTTTTAGACTGAAAAGGGAATATGCAACATACAGTTGGATCCATGCGATATTAGACATTTACTTCATTTTTGTTGTTTTGCCTCTGCAGACACAGTCGAGGTGTGTTTGACGTTCACGCTTTCAGCTTCATTTAAAGTGGAAGCTGATTGCTCACATTTAAGGAACAGGAGATCAGAGTATTTCAAAAATGATTTTAGAAAAATAGTATTTGTTTTTTTTTATTTTTAAGTGATTTAAGCAGAAACATAATCGGGTGAAACAAAAGGGGGGGGGGGGGGGGATACGCAATTACAAATACAAACAACGAATAAATAAATACCTCAGGGTTCTTGTATGTAATGGTTGAATAAGTGAATGAAAACTCTTTAAGCTATTCAATATAGCAGCATGTAAGTGAACACAAGCCAGTTTCCATCATTCTGTTCTGATAGGCTGCTGTCATCGATGACACACTTCCTAATTTGAAGTGTGAATCTTAAGAAATAAAGTGCCAATATTGTGCAGCAGTAGTGACACAGCAGAAGTCTAGTGTAAGCACAAGTAGGCTGGGTTGTGTTTTCCCTGGAAGTTTTAAGTGGAAGTATAAAATAGCTGCTTCACACTTTAGGTTAGCAAAATCTAAAGCAACTTAACCTCGTAACTCTACTTAAAGCCCTGCTTTTCCACCCACAGCAGTTATTTCCAATGAATGTTTGCTGTCCCTGTCATAGAGAGTGCAGCGAGCGGACGCTCGGTTTACATTTGGGTCGCACATCACCGCCTGCTAGTATCTCCTCCTTCGTAGCCTGGTTTTACTTAGTCTCAAAGCGCTTTACACTACATCATCCACCCATTCACACACAAGCTACATTGTAGCCACAGCTGCCCTGGGGCGCACTGACAGAGGCGAGGCTGCCGGACACTGGCGCCATCGGGCCCTCTGACCACCACCAGTAGGCAAACATGGGGTTAGTATTTGGCAGCCTGGGATTGAACCACCGACCTTCTGATTAGTGGCTGACCTGCACCTGAGCTACAACCACCCTTACATTAGAAGATTTATATTTTCTGAATTTGCAAAATAAGAATTAAGCATCCAGAATGTGGCTGAGTAGAAGAAAATAGCAGAACTAAAAATGCATAGAAAAAGTAAAGAACAGGTCGTTGAATAGAACCACCACTGCTGTTCATGCTCTTATCCAGCAGTGTTGTATATTGTAAGATTAGCATTTCTCTAGCTAATGCTATCCCTCACTGCGCCTCTGTACAAGGTCTTGGTGATTGGGAAGCAAACACGTTAGACTCCACTAAAAAAAGTTAGTGGCCCTTCGGTTTGTGTTATTTTGTGACTTTGGTGTCTTAGTGGGTTACTTCAAATACAAACTAATGTGTTGAATCAGCTCAACTTTAATAAAGTGACAAATAAAGGCTGGAACATTATGAGTATAGCCTGAGTATAGCCCTGTATTCCTGAACCATGTTGGGAAATAAAATGTTATCCCCTTTTCTCTGCCCCTCAACAGAAAACTGTGGACTGCATGACGACCATGTCTGTGCCCTCCACGCTCGTCAAATGCCTCTACTTGTTCTTTGACCTGCCCCACATGGCCGAGGCACCCGTAGGCCCCACGTCACAACCGCCACAACCACTACCACCACCACCACCACCCAGCCAAGATAAGACGCCAGGGCAAGGGCACACCCAACCCGAGCTGCCCCTGGCTGACCGTAGGGCGCTCCTCCAGAAAGTCTTTGTCCAGGTAAAAAGACAACAGTGTCAGCTGTTACACTCCAGACTAAGAGCCTCTATCAGCTTGCTTTATGTTTAAAACCTTCACACAAAGAATAACTGAAACATTTAAACATCGTCAAAAACGTTTGTGTTTGAATTGTGGAGCGAAAAAAGTCTGCGTGGAGAGTCTGTAGCAGATCTGAGGATTATAACACGGTTATTGGCTTATTTTGATATTTTAAATCTATTTGTTCACTGATAAAAAGACTCGAGCTTCTGCCTCCCATAAAGACTTTAATCTTTTCATCAAACAGCCTGCGTCACAAACACAGTCGTATCTCCGTGACAAAAGACTCGGGCTTGTGTTGTTTTTTCAGCAGCTTATTTTGTTGTTTTTACCCAGAACTTAAAAAAAACAATAATAATTTCGTTTCCACTTGTGCAGATCCTGGTGAAGCTCTGCACATTTGTGTCTCCAGCGGAGGAGCTGGCCCAGAAGGATGACCTGCAGTTACTGTTTAGTGCCATCACCTCCTGGTGTCCTCCTCACAACCTGCCCTGGAGGAGGAGTGCTGGCGAGGTGCTCACCACCATCTCCCGACACGGCCTCAGCGTCAACGTGGTCAAATACATCCACGGTATGTACAAACGCACCGTCCGCAAAGGACATCTGTTTCTGGAAGTAACAGTCTTCCAAACCACATCTGGAGGTGCATTTTTGCTCTGAAATATTAGAAAATGTGAACCAGTCCACACACAAATTCTACAGCTTAATAACAAAAAACACATTGTGAGAATACTGCTGAACAAAACAGGGAAGCTTGTTTTCTACCACTTTTAAAACAGATAATTTACAGTTCACAGCCTGTAAAGCTCCAGAGGGTTGCCTAATTACAATTTGTTGTGAGATTTGTGCAATGATTTATGTGACACTAAGTAAAACCATTATTTTTAATGTGATTTATTATTAAAGCTTGGTTGTCCCTGTTATTATTGTGTATTGTTTATTTAAAGTTAAAGAAGAAAAACCCTGAAGCTTTTGTCTTTCAGCATTAAAAAAGCTGTTACAGCAGCACAGATCTGTCTGAAGCTGTTTCTTTGTCCATCTGATGCATTTTTGTTTCACTTCCTATAAATCTAAGATCAAGGGAAAGCTCTTTATGTCCTTAATAATTCCCGTACATTCTGTCACAGAAATTCCTTACAGATTGCATTTCTTTGTCTCTAACACCCCCTCTTCGGTTTACAGAGAAGGAATGCTTGGCTACATGTGTTCAAAACATGCAGCAGTCAGACGATCTCTCCTCTCTGGAGATCGTTGAGATGTTTGCCGGCCTCTCCTGCTTCCTCAAAGACTCCAGCGACGTGTCGCAGACCCTGCTGGACGATTTCCGAATGTGCCAGGGTTACACCTTCCTCTGCGACCTCATGCTCAGGTACAGCTTAGGTCTTCCTTCCTGCAGTTCATCACAGGGTTTTAAAGTCCAACTAGAGCGATTGGTGACCCCTGGTATGAATTACCCAGTGAGTGCAAAAGTGGCAGCTGGAGGTTGCTATTTGAAATCAGTTGCACAGAGGGTGCTGGACAGAAACCGTCCCTGTGACTTCTTTGTTTGCTAGCAAATTGCTACAGTTGTCCATAGTTTGCATGGAAGACACCAACAACTTGTCGTCCTACGCTCATGAATGTGCAGTCTGCTACCAAACACAGCATTCACAAGGCTTTTGCGGCCTGTTTCACCTAGCAACCCCCAGCAACCACTTGGCAACCATTCAGGGATTTACACCTTTTTCTCTGGTGACAGTAGCTACCAAGAATTCAACAGCCTCTGGATGTTTGTGACTGAGACCTTATTTACTTTATGTTGTGTGAAGATTGATGTAACTTCTTCTTGTGCATCCAGACTGGAACAGGCCAAGGAGGACGAATCAAAAGATGCTTTGAAGGACCTGGTCAACCTGGTCACCTGTCTGTGCACGTATGGGGTGACGGAGTTGAAGCCTGCTGGCTTGACAACCGGCGCCCCCTTCCTGTTGCCTGGATTTGTTCTCCCGCAACCTTCTGGGAAAGGTATGTTAGGTGCAACTTTGGCTCATCATTAAATCTGTCATAAGTTTTATAATGAGCAAGACTTCAGAGTAAAACATATAGATGTGCAAATGATGCACTTGGATTAGAGCCTCCATGATTCAAAGTTTTATTCAGTCTTACACTCATCTAGAGGTGATTCATAACGATCTTCCATTGGTGTCCTCTAAGGAAGAAATCAAGGACACATTTAAATAAAGTGTTGAAACAGCGACACTGTTCTAACAAACCAGTGATTTTCAGCTTAAGTCTACACAGTAGCACCAGCCTGATTTTCCCAGAAGCTCTAAAACAAAAAAAGGGATTACTTGTGAAAAAGTCTACATTTCTACCTCCATCCCCATCACTGAAATGACTGATGGGTGCTTCATCCCAGTAAGATTAACCTGTTGACAGACGCCATAATTCCTCTGTCGCCTTTGACGTTGCTGGAGATAAATGACTGAAGCCTCTTTCATGCAAACAGAACAGGCTCATCCTGATTGTGGAAAGATTTAAACGTATTTATTTTTTCATGCACCTGAGGAACGCCGTCGTACTTTTTCTGACCCACATGTACATGCTTGCCAAACAGTAGTTAAGCCGCTTACATATACATCATTACAACAAAGCCCAAAATAAAGAATTCAAGTAATTCAGACTAAAACTCTGAAGCTGTTGGATTCATTTTAAAACCTTGACATTTCTGTTTTGACCAATGCTGCGTGTAAAGACTGACCCGACACGTGTTGTATGCTTGCGAGCTGTTTGTTGAAGCACCACACACATGTGGCTGTGCGTTTCACCACGCAGTTCAACTTTTGCGTCAGTCGTCAGCACACACACTCTCCCCCAGGTCTCTGGCTTCACTATATATAAAGGGAGAAGCCTTAAGTAAATCACAGCCACCTGTCCCTCCAGCCTCTTGGCACCGCCCCCTTGAGCTCACTGCCCCACTCCTCCCCTGCAGCTGAGCCAGGCACCACACTTCTGCCACACGAGCTTACAAACACAGATTCTGCTAATTAATGCCAGGGCAGAGAATAATTACATAGTACAGTTTTACTAATTAAAGCCAATCTCCTTGCTTGGTTTGTGCTACACAGCCATAACGTGTGGTACAAACCATAAAACCATAATTTTAGTCAGATAATCCACTAAATGTGCTCCAAAGACCCCAACAACAGGTGGGGGAGGTGCAGCTCAGTTACAGACACTGATGGGCTACACCTCCCTGTGTTGGGAGGCCCTTGATGTAACTACTTTAACTCAAAATTGTATTTAGTCCATCTCCACTTATTAATTTCTTTGTTTTTGAAGCAAATGACTAAAATAACATTTCCCTCCATTTATCTGTCATTCTGACTTTGTGTGGGTTCGTTGTTTTCAGCTTTCAATGCTTTAGAATCAAACACAGTTTCTCTGGAGCTGTGGTGTTTGTAACTCAGCCTTTCACCTCCACCCATTCACACATGGTAACACACTCACTGTCAGCGTGTTGGGTTTCTAACCGCATACACCCTCCCACTAACAACACTGAAGTCAACTGAGTCACAAGCACATGCAGTTACACTTGTGTTTACCCACCTAGTGACAGTTCCAGCTGAGCACAGAGTCATTACCAGGAGCCATCATGGTATGAGGGTGCGCTTACACGCCTAATTAACCCGCCACATCCACTTAACTGCTGTGTGTGTTTGAGGCTATGTGCTGACACACACTTTCAGTGCTCCTTTTCTTTACTGTCGTCCTGTGAGTGTGAAAGTCATAGCCTATGATTTCTGAGCTAGCCTAAAATAAGCCTAAAATATTTTTGTTGACTCACTGAATGAAGATTATTCCCTATAAAGACTCCAGTATCAACTCAACGAAGCTAACTGGAAACGTGTATATTTAAAAAAACAAAGAGTGACAACAGGGAAGAAATTTGAAGTATCGTGTATCTGCCCTGTTAACTGTGCAGTGACAGACGGCAGTTTAGAGTAACAGAGGTCGGAGAAAGGAGACGTTTTTGCAGTTGCTGTAAAAAGTTCAGTGGAGTGATTCAGCAGAAACTGAAGGAAGAGCCTCCTGTTGCCTGTACGGAAATCCCCTGCTGAATTTGAAAGTTTGCTCACTTACAAAGAAATGAATACTGTCTCATTTTAATGGAAGACGACAGAATATTAACCACAAAATCCAGAAAAAACACATAAATTATTCATTTAATTGCGACTCATTGAGTGAAATAAGTATTTTATATTAAGGTCATGCAGTGGTCCAGCCAGCTAAGGCAGAGAAAGGCTGGCTTTGTTTAAATCGTTTGTATTAAACCCGTCTAGGACTCTGTTATGTAACAATCTTGGATATTTACACAAAATGCAAAACGGAGCAAATTTTCTATGACTGGGACCGTTGTGTCTAATTGTTGATCCATTCCAGAAGTGTGTGTGTGTGTGTGTATGTGTGTGTATATATATATATATATATATATATATATATATATATATTTTTTTTCTTTGTGTTTTAAATTTCAGGCCATACAGTGCGTAATATTCAGGCCTTTGCGGTGCTCCAAAACGCCTTTCTACGGGCCAAAACAAGCCGCCTGGCGTGCATGCTCCTGGACGCCATCGGAAACATCTACACAGCCGAACCGGCCAACTATTTCATCCTAGAGTCGCAGCACACGCTGTCTCAGTTTGCAGAGCGTGTGGCCAAGCTCCCCGAGGCTCAGACAAAGTACTTTGAGCTGCTGGAATTTGTAGTGTTCAGCCTCAACTATGTGCCGTGTAAGGAACTCTTCAGCGTTAGCGTGCTCCTCAAATCGAGCACTTCGCACGCCTGCAGCATCACCGCAGTACGGACGCTGCTGAAGCTGGCCAGGCACGACCCGGTGTTCAGCGACGTGCTGCGGGAGGTCGGACTGCTGGAGGTGCTGGTCAACCTGCTGCACAAGTACGCGGCATTGCTCAAAGAACCGCCCTCACAACAGCAACCACACAGTAACGACCAAGGTGAACTGCTTCTTTAGTTTTCTTTTACTTAACTATTTTACTGGATCACAGTTGTAATCCCGTCTAATATCGACCTCTGTCCTCTCGCTCTGTGTTTCCTTCCATGTTTAGCTGACTGCAAAAACAACACTGTGGCTGAGGAGCAGAAGCAGTTGGCCTGGCTGGTGATGGAGACGCTGACTGTGCTCCTGCAGGGCTCCAACACCACCAACACTAACGCAGGTAAACTCATGCACAGAACAGTTTCTTAAAAAGCATAAATGGTAAATGGCCTGCATTTGTATAGCGCTTTACTAGTCCCTATGGACCCTAAAGCGCTTTACACATCCAGTCACACACACATTCACACACTGGTGATGGCAGCTACATTGTAGCCACAGCCACCCTGGGGCGCACTGACAGAGGCGAGGCTGCCGGACACTGGCGCCACCGGGCCCTCTGACCACCACCAGTAGGCAACAGGTGAAGTGTCTTGCCCAAGGACACAACGACCGAGACCGTCCAAGCCGGGGCTCGAACCGGCAACCTTCCGGTTACAAGGCGAACTCCCAACTCTTGAGCCACGATCGCAGCACTTTAAATGAAATCCACACAGAAATGTTTTTAGTTATGTGGAGGGAATAATTATAGATTAATATGGACTTTGGAGGCACAACTAGATTTAATGTCCCTCAGTAATTCATTTCTTAAGTACCTGATTCTTATCATATAGCCAAGCTTAAAGCGTCAGTGCTATCAATCAATAGAAACAATAATAAAAAAAGTTTTAAAGAAAAATGACACGACTTTGTGTCTCTATAAGGTCCTGCTGGGTCAAATGCTTGTGAGTCTCATCTCTTATGCTGCTTTTCACTAAATCAGATCTTTTCAGTGCAAATAATGTCTCCTGAAAAAACGCCAAATTACTAAAATGCAGACTGTAGCTTTAAAATTAACTAATACACACTCCATTCCCCATCCTTACCGACGTGTCCTTGAGCAAGACATTGATTCTGCATCTCCAGGATGACGTGCCTTGAACTCTGACCTCCCTGTTGAAGTGGAAAGGAAAGAGTTTTCCACTAGGGATGAATAAATGATGTTATTGCATTTATTTTACACGCTCATCGTTCGTCGGTCAGCTGTAGAAATGCAGTGAATCACAAGCATAAGCAGCAGTGAGAACACTGACAGCTCACAGCGCCGTTTGACCTTGATGATGACGACCGGGTGGTTCGGCGAGGACGACGATGATGTGTGTAATATTTGGAGCGCTTCACTCTGACACATTGATTACATTTACATTTTACGCTTGATCCTCCTCAGCTGGCCTGGAGAGACTTGAGCAAGATTAGAAAGAAATGATAGTAATGGGACTGCTCAAGGTTTTTATATTTGCAGATAAACTTAAATAAATATCAAGAAGGTTACAAAAAATATTTTTCAGTAAAGCATTTATCAAATGGGTTTTTAAGAAGAAGTTTGAACATGCCAAAACGTTCCTTATAAATGTTTAAAAGAAGGATCTAAGGTTATTTGTGCATAACTTCATAATTTTCATTTTACAAATCAAATGGGAAATTGAAAGAGACGAGTATTCTGGTGATTCTGGGGCCCAGTTGGTCCCTCGGAGCAACAACCAAATCTTCAAGGCTTGCAGTGAATGAAAGTATTTAAAGGTGCACTCTCTAGTTTTTTTTTAAAGGTAATTTAATAGAAGAAAAAGGAAACTGTACATAGAATAGTGTGATTGCATCTTCCAATGATGCATTCTCATAAACTCAGAATTAATTCATTACAAATACATTGGAGCTGGTTTGTGGATTGTGGAAGCCACCATGTTACCCACACCGTATTTGAATCCTGTGGCCAGAAGGAAATCTCCTGTTTCACTAATTGTGTTTTACATGTGGTTAAAGTTTGGCCATACACGCAGTACATCAAAGGCAGAAAAGAGGTGTCCGAATGCCATGTAAGAGACATTTAAATTTGTGTCTGCACCTTCAGACTAAAGATATAAAGCATCATACCCATGTTTTATCATCAGAGAAGGAGTCCTCTTCACCAAATGAACAAAAATGTGATGAAAGCGTAGTCTCAAATCTGTCAGCAGATTAGATTTGCCATCCTCACGTCTCCAGACAGCTGATAAGAGCCGGCTAAACAACAAGTTATGAGCTAGCATCATGGCAGCTAAAAATCACACTTACCTCTGATTAACAGTTGAGCTACATTTTCACATCATATAAGACTTTATTAACTAAGCTTCCAAGTCCAGCAGAGGAACATCCACGTCACAGATGGTTGAACTCTGGCTGACAGTAGCTAACAATGGCTAACAGCGACTAACATTAGCTAACAGCGGCAAAAAAACACACAACAGTTCAGCGCGTCCTCAGCGTGTACATTAATTGTGACTCAACTTTAGAGCCGACCGCAGTAAAACTTGGATGTAGTCTTTATTATGTTGCAACCACAGGTTCTTAGTACTCTGAAATCTACCCATCAGCAACAAACTGGTTTATTCATTAATTGACCTGATTTCATTATGTTTTGTGTTTTCTTCTTTTCTTGCAGCTCTGTTCAGAGAGTTCGGTGGCGCGCGTTGCGTTCACAACATCGTGAAGTACCGCCAGTGTCGCGAACACGCTTTGCTCATCATCCAGCAGCTTGTCCTGTCGCCCAGCGGCGACGACGACATGGGAACGTTGCTGGGCCTCATGCACTCTGCACCGCCCAGTGAGCTGCAGCTGAAGACAGACATACTGAGGGTAACGGCTCACGCCACTCATTCGTCTTCTTTTTGTTTTAATCAATATTGTCGAAGCGCTTTCTGCTGGGATTCACCACTTATATTTTTTTAATTTGTGCAGTTTGTGTCTTTTTACATTTACTTCTGCTGAATTTGTTTTAGTAGACATTTAAAAAAAACCCGTCTGTGAATTTGAGTGAGATGGCTCAGGAAAGGAAAGTCTGTAATTTAAAAAATCAATATTCATTTGAAGCCCTGCATACAGTAATTGCTTCAAACAAGGTGCACTGAGAGCTAGGTGCACATAAAAGCATACACTACACTCACATTCATTCACACACAGACAGGATGTGAGCGAGGCTCATCTGCTGAAGCGTAATTGCATTTTCAGATTCCACTCCTTCAAACGAGGTTATTCACATGCCGAGGCTTTACTTGGATTAACCCGTCAGCATTTTACTCCAATTCCGTTAATCAGGGATTTTAATTATCGCCCTAAAAAGGATTCCAAAGAACTCATATCAAATCTGGTTTGACTTTAATAATTTTCCTCCCTCTTCTTCAGAGTTTAAGTATCACTTACACTAACGCACTGCAGACCCTCTAAGAGATACCACCCTTGTGAAGGTGTCCACGTATATATCTCGAGAGAGAACAGCCTGTCCCTAAAGCCTCCCCATGGCTGGTAAACTTAACACCCCAAAAGCCAAGTTTTATGTGCGTATAGATGTACCCTGGTGGCAATTTCCCAGGAAGAGGATGTCTTTAACATCCTGTGATTGGTTTTAAAAGCATTGTGCTGAGTCTGTAAGTCTTCTAAAGTAGCAGGAAACAGCTGGATCAGTGGTGCAACGTGTAACAGTTTTTACTTCTCCTTTATTCACTGTCCCTCCAGTGGGACATGTTTATAGGTCCCAGCTATACTCATTACTTTTCTAGCTGTAATTTTGAGAAATGGGAAATGTGAAAATCCAGTGCAGTGATTTCTCAGTACTGGGATGCAATTCTCTGAGATTTCACTGGTGGCGTGTTCCTTAGCAACAAAACATGGGATGTTCTTAGTTTTTCTTATTGCATCTAGGTGAAAAGCTAAGAACATCCCATGATTCAGTGTCTTGTAGAAGCCTTTCCCCTTTACAGCTTCAGTTCATTTCACGTTTGCAGACAGAAGTTTTTGCACAGCTCTCTTAACGTCCCACCAGTGTTTCAAAAGAAAAGACTTCATTGAGTTTTTTCTTTTGCTGCAGAGTTTGGGATCTGTCTTCTGTTGCATGGCCCAGTTTTAATGGTGGCCTCACGTTTGACTGTAGGACACTTTGGTACTGGTGACTTCAAGGTGCCAGGTCGTGTGGCTGCAAAGCAAACATAAGTCATCGCCCCTCCACCACCGTGCTGACATACTGCACAGTAGTATGACGTGTTTGTGTTAATATGGTGTCAGGCGTGGCGCTGTGCATTATGCCCCACGTAGTTCCAGAAGTCCTGTGGTTGGTTCAGAAACAAACCTAAGCTGTGCCGCTGTGTTTCCATGTTTGTTTTCGAGAGAAGAGGATCCATCTAAGCAACCCTTCCAAACAAGCTGTACTTTTTCTAATGTTGCTGTCATGATCTTGAACATTTAACATGGTAATGAGCAGGTAAACTGTCAAACAGGAGCCTGCCAAATCTTCTGCGTTTTACCCCTCAGCCATAAAAGGCTGATTGGATATTGCCATCACCTTGCTGGGCGGGTGGGCGGCATAACACTCAAATTTGTGATCGCGATAACTAAAGACCGAGGTGATGTAAAAAAAAAAATCCAATTGATATCATGGGTGTATCTAATAAAAATCTCAGACAAATGTCGGTGACCTGGACCTCAAGGTCAGAGGTTAGTAGTGGTGCAACGGATCACGGTTGATCCGAAATCCGAACCGATCCCACTCCACGGTTCGGCACGCACGTGACCTGAAGATTCAAAAAAGAAGGAAAAAAAAGTATGTGTATGGTGCGCGTGGTCAGTCTGTCAAGCGATAGCTATGGTCAGTGCTAGCGGTCCAAGTGGAGGAGCAGAGGAGTTTGCAGTATTTAAGCAGCCCTTTGCTGCCCAGTCTGACCGGGCTAAAGCTATTACAGAAGCTACTGGGGTGTTTAGCTGCAGACGGGACGCCGTATTCTGTTGTGCAAAACAAGGGGTTTAAACTACGATGAACATGCTTGAGCCACGCTATGATATCCCGTTGCGCGTCCACTTCAGTGACAAGATTGTACCCAGGCATGTATGCGCAGGAAAAGTTTAAAGTTATGGCTGAACTGTCCCAGGCATCTTCTGTTGCTTTAACTGCTACAAATGGGTGGAGCTCCAGGGCAACGGAAAGCTACGTGACTGTGACCGCTCATTATATCACAGCGGAGTGCGATGTAATGAGCTGTATGTATTATTGTAGGGTCTACCTTACAATATAAAGCGCCTTGAGGCGACTGTTGTTGTGATTTGGTGCTTTATAAATAAAATTGAATTGAGTGGTAGATACAAAGACTCTACTGCCCCTTTAATAATTGCATGGAATGAGTCTTGAGTTGAATGTTTTTAACAGGCAAAAAATACTTCAAAAAGTAAATGTAAAATTTTTGTCTTTTTGTCTTTTTTTGCTTTTAGAGGTTAGGGGTCGATTTTTAGGAACACCATTGGTATGAGTGTCAAAGTCCGAGTTGACTTTGCTCTTGAGCCTTTTACAGCTGAGGGGTACAAATTAGTTTAAATTGTATCTTTAGGCGTTTTACTATCAGTCTCTCACAAACACGCATGATTGGTTCCCATTTCTTTAGCTGAATCGATGCAAAATGCCAAAGATCAGAGTCTGAAAGGCATAAAATTGTATTTTTGCACCAAAAAAAATAAAATTTTATACTTTAATAGCTCTTTAAAAACCACCTTGGTTTTTAAAGGGCTATTAAAGTATGCTTTTCCAATGCAGGGAAATCGTATCTGGACAGAAAAGTACACAATAGAACCGTGTCTGACAAAAAAGTTTTGGTGTTCTTAAACAAGCCTGGAGAATTATTCCTGAAGACTACTTAAAGATATTACAAGAAGGCTCACCTAAGAGAATTCAGGCTGTATTGAAGAATAAAGGTGGTCATAATAAATATTGACACTCAAGCTTGTTAAAACCATACAAACTCTGTTTCTGGCTGTATTTCAGTGTGTGCTGGCACATGTTTCATTAATTGACTGCACTATTTTTCACCTTTTTCCTAACAGGATATAGAGAAATGAGCGACTGAGACTTTTGCACAGTGCTGTGTATATGTGCTACATAAATATAACCTATACATGTGCTACAGTCATTATAGTATGACGCTCTGCTGCCTGATGAGTGAATGGTACAGAGGGTGGTTAGGGTAGTCCGTCATGGATAACGGTTTGTTCAGTGAACTCTATTTGACCACAGCTTCAAAAGTAAATACATATACACATACTCTCACCAGCCACTTCAGTAGTTACACTGCAAAAACAAAACCTCAGTACTGCATTACTCATTACTCAAACTGCACTGTTGGTCACTGTAATGATTCTGAAGTGACAGAACAAGAAAGTGCATCTGATGATCCTGTCCTACTGGAAACAGAGGAACCTTTTCCACCAGCTGAACAGAGGCAAAGATCTAGGCCATGCGTGTCAAAACAGAATGAGCTGTGGGCCACTGCTGGCTCTGTTGTCTCATTGGAGGGTCACTTAGTGTTCAAGTAGTACAAAACAAACAAGAAAACACCCACAAATGTTTCTGAAAATGTAGCGTTTTCTTTTTGTTTTTTTAAATTTCAAATATTGTTTAACAAGACAAATCTGCAAATGTGAGCGTAATAATTTTTCTCTCTCTTAACCGAAGCCGTTCATTGAACTGCCAAATAAACAAACTCGTCCTCTCTTTCCGGCCAGAAACGTGGCAGCACTTCTGCTATAATTTTGTTCGTATTTAACAAAATAAAAATGCAGACATAAGTGTGCACATTAGTTTTTGACTCTCAGTGAACTAACGCAGCCAATCCCTCGACATGTTTGTGCTCTCTGCTCATGTTGCCTTCATATTAAATCATTTTTGGCTTTTTAAAGAACTTCTTTGAACATTGCAGTCAACAACAAACACATCCTTCCTAACAAAAAAAGTACCTTCAAGGGTCAAATTGCATTAGATTTCTTCACGTCAGCTGCAAGTAGGGGTGGCGTGGGCCGCAAGTGGCCACCGGGCCGCGAGTTTGAGACCCCTGTCCTAGGCGGTCTGAGACAACTCTTTGTGCCTTCCACAAACCACAGTCTCCAGAAGACAAGACCGTGGAGTTGATCTACCCCTTTGAGTTTCAGGGTTTTTTCAGCATTTGGTCAGCATTTCCTGATCCTGCTCATGGTGCCAAATAAGCCTGTCCCACCGACTGGACAGAAGCAAAGCATCCTGTGCAACTACAGAATATTCACAACTAAATCAAAGCCCTGAAATTGAAGCGGTCGACCAAGGACTCGACCCTCCTCCTGTTTTTCATCCCATTTCTTTCTTTTTTGTCCTCTGTTCACTTCTCCCTCTCTACCACCGTCCCCCATTCCACTCGATGTCCTTCCCTCGCTTCCTGCCGATTAGCCTTCCCATCATGTTCCCTTCCTGACTCTTTTCCTCCCTCCTTGCCTCCTCTTTCTCTTCCTTTCTTCATTCCTATCGCCCTCCTTGGTATCTCGCTCTTATTCCCTGTTTTGCTCCCTCCCCACCACCTATTCCTCCCAGCCTTCCTCCCTCTCTTTCTCCCAATCTGCCTTCCTATCTTCCTTCCCCCCTCATCTTCTTTACTCCCCCCCAGTCTTCCTTCACTCCCTTTCATCTTTCCTCATCCCTGCATTCCACTCTCTGTCTTCTCCTCTATTTTCCTCCCTACATTTCTCTACCTTCATGCTCTTCTCCCCCACTTAATGCCCCCCTCTGAGACGGTCTGTGATTATTATTGGGATTGATTATTTAATCATTATCTTAAATAATCAATCCCAGGTGTTGTGGGAATACCAAAACATTAAAACATTAAATTTTAAAATAACTAAATATAAAAAAGTTTGTTTAATAAATGAGTTCAGGGTACTGAGAGTGTCAGAGAATGAGAGTTATTTGTGCAAATCAGAAATAAAGTGATGATTCCAGTACAGCAAAATCAGGAAAAATAAATAGTTTTCATAAATAAATCATTTTCATCAACTATGGAATAGTTTTAAGATTGAATTTGGTTAATGCAGTCCGTCTTCTGCTCTCCACACTGACGTCCTGGTGTTTAAAGAGTTATTTTTCCTCACGTTACCATTACAAGTGTATAAAAATAATGTATTGATTGTTTTCAGATATCCACGACTGTCAAGTTAGCCTGAGTAACATTAGTACCAGTACTTCTTTAGTTTGTTATATTCTTGACCGAAATACTGCACATGTACTTATTGCAGTATGCAGAGAAGCATGCATCATTTAGTTGTGCATCGCATGCTTCCATCATTTTTACTTCAGAGGTGATGATATTAAAAAGCTCCCGGTGGTGCTGTTTATTTTTTATTGACACCGCACGTCACCGGTGTCATTCAAAAGCTTCACCTGCTGTCGGTTGCAGACATTTTTCTCCCTGTTTGCCAATTAAAACCTTTGCCTGTCATAGTCGCTCTGTGTTCTCAGGCATTTTTATTTTATTTTTTTTACCTCCCCAGACGCATATCTAGGTTACAGTTTGATGTTTCAGTTTGGTCGCTTGCAAATGCAAACCATAAAAACCGAGTCGGTGCAGCGAGGCGAAGAAACCCAGAGGGGCTCATAAATATGTCCCTGAAAAAGAACAATGAGAGGAAAAATGAGTTGATGAATAGAAATGTGATTGAAGGGGTTGACAAAAAATAAATGAGATGAAAAATCAAGACAGGAGAAAATAACTGAGCAAGTTATAAAGTAAATAAGTGGGAGTTCAGGTCTGTCAGGGAAGGAGAAACATGGCGTGTGACATCGTCAGAAGACATTACGCATCAAGCTACGTTAGCTAAAGCAAAAACAGTAGCGTTTGTAGACGTGTCCGTCTGTAAAAATCCCAATGAAATAATCCTTCCTCTCTTCAGGCTTTGTTATCCGTGCTGCGAGAGAGTCACCGCACTCGGACGGTGTTCCGCAAGGTGGGCGGCTTCGTCTACGTCACCTCGCTTCTGGTGGCCATGGAGCGCTCGCTGTGTCAGCCGCTGCGACACGGCTGGGAGCGCGTGAACCAGAACCAGGTTTTTGAGCTCCTGCACACAGTCTTCTGCACGCTCACCGCCGCCATGCGCTACGAGCCAGCCAACTCGCACTTCTTCCGTACGGAGATCCAGTACGAGAAGCTGGCCGACGCGGTCAGGTAAGGACCGCCTGTTCAGGAAAGAAGACGTTTTGTTTTGTGGACACAACACACTGAGCAGTCGAGTAGACCACAGTTTGTCAGAAAAACATCCAGATAGTTGAAGTTGAGTGAAATTAAGACTTTTGAACGTGTTATGATTGTTTGTATGAGTATGGTTGTCCTCTTGCCTTCTCCTAACAACTGCTCGCCGTCCTCCAGGCTGCTGGGCTGTTTCTCAGACACTAAGAAGCTGGGCCCCACAAGTGTGTTCCCCTCTAACGCTCAGCCTTTCCAGAGGCTCCTGGAGGACGAGGCCGTCCCTGGAGGCTGTGCAGGAGACAGTGTCTGCCCTACGCTCAAGCACTGCAGCAAGCTCTTCATCTATCTGTACAAGATGGCCACAGATTCTTTTGACAGGTCAGCAAAGCAAAGACCCAACAGTACAGCTTTGTTAGGAACATTTATTCAAGATTAATAATAAATATAGCTCTAAATGCACAATCTGTATGTTATAATTTCACCATCCTCTCTTCACACAATAACCAGCAGATATAATATCCAGCTGTCAGCAGTGTGCATATTGCACCACTGTGAAACCCCTGAAAGTGTGGCTGCCCGCTCACACACGTGCAGTATAACATAGAAGCTGCACAGCCTGGTGGTGCTGTCATGTTTTCCAGAATTCGTGACATTTCAGCTGTCAAATATTCCAAACTTCAGTGCGCCTACGATTCCTCTGCAAACAAAAGAAACTCTCAAGACAGTCACTTTGTTGTTTGCTCTTTGTGACAGATTGTAGTTGCTTAGTTTGAGCTCGAATTGAGTTGAAGATATGTTAATTTTCTGGATAATTACAGTCCATCTGCATGTGTGCACCACAAAGGTCTAAAACAAACTTTAAACTTTGTGATTTCTTATCCATATTTAGTAATGCAGTTATTAAAGTAATCTCCTCACGCTACATGCCAGGATCATGTGTAGGTGGCGTTGTGCATGTGCCCCAGCCGGAGCTCTGATCCTGTTTTCTCTGTCACTTTTCCACTAACAACCTCTTCCCCTTCTTTTCTCTCTTTCTGTTTCTCTTCCTTTAACCTCTGGCGCTGTCTGGCTGTTCATCCTCGGTCTGGCCCATCTGCACGGCCGTGTGTGTGTGCATGCCTGTGTCTGAATGTGTGCGCGCGTGACGCGATGCAGTCGTGCGGAGCAGGTGCCTCCCTGCCTGACTCACGAGACCTCACTGCCCTCCCCGTGGGGCACGCCAGCACTCGCCAGGAAGAGGTAGCTACAGCGCTCTGTCACTTTCCTCACCCTCATCCCTCCTTCTCTGTCATGCTTACCTTCAGTAGATACTAAAAGAGACCTGCTGTGTGCCGTTAACTGTCACATAGAGCTACTTTTAGCTGTTTTACAGGAATTAAACTTGTTTCCTCATTTTTAAAACAGACACATATGAACATTAAAGAGGACCTAATGCTTTTTCTGCTCATAGTAATCATGCCCAAAGTGCTGGTAATCCATGTGAGACACTCAGGCTTCAGGGTGCTCTGAACACACAGTGTCAGACAGTTTTTTTTACTCTTTGATTTTTATGATGCCGTAGAGCACAGACGCACTCACTCACCGACTGTTCCCCTTTGTGAGGGGCAGCCAATTAGAAGAAGGGCGACTTAAAGGGAGAGCAAGGAGCTAAAGCAGCTTAATTTAGATGAAGTGAGTGCATAGACCAACGGCCAGTATACGATTTATTAAACCACCACAAAGTGTGCGGTTTGTGCCATAGATGCACTAAACACTGCTGTAATTAGTAATTACTCCCTATAATTCTCTAATAGTTTATGTGGAACGTCAATGCTAAAATATAATTATTGTTGTTGTTCATTAATTTTTTACATTTTTTACAAAAAAAATCACAAGAAAGCGAAACTATTTTTTGTTATTAAGATGCCAAATTATAGTTATTTACACTTAATTTCTCTTTTTTCAGAGGACAGTGTGAAACATGTTTTTGACAGATTCCTAAAATACTTGTTTTCTTCTGTTTATGACAGCTGGTCTAATAAATTTGTTGAGCTCAGTAAATAAGGATAATTTTAACCGTGACTCATTAGAGGTTTACTCTGGTAGACGAGAAGAAGAACAGCATATTATATGGCCTTTAAAATGAAGCACTATTCATGAGTAGTTTTAAAGACACAACTATATTACCTGTGGTGTCCAGAGGCTTAGAGATCATCCACAACATCATACTCAAACTGTTTTATCAGATTCAAACTTTATGATTTTCGCTGCCAAAAGAGTGCAGCAGATATTTCAGCATCTACAGAAAATGACAAGTCAGTGAGTCACAGTCATCTGTTTAGCAGTAAGTGATGTCGTGCAAGAAAAATGTATTTTTTGGTAAATGCAGTTTTCTCTGTGTGTTTTGACTCTTCGTTCACACGTAAATGCTGATTTGAAAGCCTGAAAATGAAGCACGGACAAAAGAAGATCCTGATTAGATGTTACTGGCTTCATTTCTTTGAAACAGGGTGTTGGCCTTGACCTTTTTAAAAAACAAATTAATACTGGAGGTGATTGAAAGTAGTAGAATGACTAAAACAGTAGTTCAAGCTCTTAGCTGCATACACGAACTGCTTTAAATGAATTCATGTTTTGTTGCGACCCCCGCTGAGACGTTTCTCCACACTGTCAGACAGATTCAGTCTAAATTACTGTGCGTTTTTCTTCTCATCACATTCCTCCTGTGCTCCTCTGTCCTCTCTTCTATCTGCTGAAATTGCCCCTCTCTCTCTAAAAACCCAATCTCTGCTCCTATTTGAATTTCATTTACAAAGGGAAAACTGGTCGGGACATTTTAAATGTGCTCTGCTGTCTGCTGTCAAGGTGAGGCCGAGGGTCTCTCCCCTGCAGACTTCTCCCCCTCCGCCTGTCTGGATCGGCTCCAACACTGCATATTCATGAGGAGGACTAATTTGACAATTAGAGATGATGGGGCACTCGTCCTTGCTAATGCACTTCATTATAAGATCTTCTTTGTGGATTTAATAGCGTCGCAGTTGCTTCCTGTGTTTTTACTTCAGTTTCAACAAGTCTGTTTATGATCGGAAGCCTTAGTTTACTCAGGTTTATTTGGCAGCCTGAATAATATGAAGAAAGTTGCTAAATACTTAATTTTTTTCATTGTTCCATAAAAACAAAAGCTTGTCTGGTGTCATTTTGCTGCTCAGCTCAAACAGCGAGTTTTGCCTTGAAGAACATGGCGGTGATTGTGATGTGCAAATTGCAGCAATCAGCGCCGTGATCATCATGTTTATGACAGTGACATGAAAAAGCTGTTCTTGTTTTTTTTTTTTAATGTTCTTTAGTCTGAAAAAGGAACTCTTTCAGTTGCACGCTAGGATACCTCATGTTTTTAGACCGTGTCCACGCTGAGCCAGCTAAATCTGAAACAGCAGCGTGAAAATAAAGCAAGATTTTACACTTTAAGCTTTAAGTCTCCATTTACACAAAACACCTGACAGGAAACACGGGGGGTGCCTGGGCCACAGTAATCAGGCATTGTGAGAATAAATCAGATTCATAATGTTTGCACCGATTCAGTTTTTCTGTTCATTTGTTTAAATATAGCACCAATACACCTCACCAGTAACATCGAGGTGCTTTATTCTCCAAGTTTAAGACCTTACCTTATTAGTTAAAAGCTCCAATAATCCCCTATATCATCTGCTGAAGGGAAAGAGAAAAGAGAAAGGAAAAAAGAGTGAGGAGTAGACGAGGTTAATGCTACATAAAGGCCTCGTCTCCAGCCGGTGGATGGCCGCCCCCCCCCTGAGCCTGCTTCTGCCGGAGGCTTCTTCCTGTAAAACAAGAGTTTTTCCGTCCCGCTGTTGTCAAGTGTCGCTCAAAGGGGGTCGTTTCTGTATTAGTCTACGGTCTTTAACTTACAATATGAGGGGTCTTAAGCGAACTGTTGTTGCGATCATATAAATGAAATGGAAGAAAATTAAAATTGATTTAAAATGAAAAGTGGGTGATTCCTAAGCCTAATCTTAAAGTAGAGAGGGTGCCCGTCTGGGTGGTTACGGAGGACGGGGTGATAACTGAAAGCTCTGCCTCACGTCCCACTTTTAGAAACCACAAATAATTGTGCAGAGTGAGAATGAAGTACTCTGTTGGGATAATATTATATTAACAGGTCTTTAAGGTATGACCTGCACTCATAAAGGTTTGTAATCCCTGAAAACCTGACCGGCTTAGTCTTGGTTTCCTCCTCTGTAGCTTGTGTGAGCTCTAACCACCTTCAGCACAGCTGGCGTTTACCAAAGCATGTTGCTTCCATTACACTGCATTTATCACTGAATCAGGCGAACTCTGCTTTTAATGATTTTCTAATGTATAGTTGAGAACTTCACAGATTAAACAAAAAGAAATCAGAACAAATAATGAAATAAATCAGCAACTCAAAGCCGAGTTAGAAACTACTAGGAGGCAAACATAAGGAGATTTTTATGTTTTATCCGGCAGCGGATAATCAATTAAACGAGTGATTCGATTCTGAAGAATCCAAAAACAGTTTAAAGAATCCACCAGCTGCTGTGAACATCAACAGTCTGGTTCATTTTCTTGCCCCCCAGCATTTTATGCTGACTGTAACCTTTCCAGCTCTGCATTTCTCCTGGGGAGGGATTTGCATCGCAGTAACACACCTATTTTGCCTAATTGCCCGAGTGCAGGCCCCTGCACATCTCCTACTCTCTGCTGCCTGCACAGTGGGGGGTGGAGGGTAGGGGGCTTGTTGCTTTGGATGGGACTGTAGCCATCTGACACCTCGATCTCTGAAGTGTGCAAACAACTCGACTGGTGTTGACTAAAGTTACAGTCGGTGTTAAATACAATGCTTACACTGATCAGTGTTGGGAGGAGAGCAAGGTTTCCCCCTGAGCCCTGGAAGATCCTGCGACTTTGATTATGAATAAGATTTTGTGTTTTTGTGAGCTACTTACATATTTTACAGCAGAGCAGGAGTTGTAAACAGTTGCGACTCGAGTGGTTTAGAGAGTAAACAAACTTCCATTAACGGGGACAATCAGGCTTCTCCGTGGCCAAAAACTCAACATTCTGATCCTTTATGAAAAGAAAAGTTTATATTTACAGGAGCAAAGTTTTCACAGTATTTTTACCTTTTGTTTCTGTGTGAAATGTTATGTGAATATTTTCATGCAGCTTGCTTTGAAAAAGCCAATTTTGACTTCCCTCTCTCTTCCTTTGTGCTCCCAGACACGGTTACTACGGCACGTCGGGGCCCCCTGCACCAGCGAAAGCCCTGACTGACCTGAAGCTCCACTTAACGAACTCCTCCCACCCCATTTCCTCATCGTCCTCAACAGACATGGTGGTCATTCACCCAGGGGCCGTGCTGGCCATGGTGGACCTGCTGCCCTCCGTCTCCTCTGACAGCCAGCCAGAGGTGAGGAAATGAAAGGCAATGTGCTTCCTGTCAAAGTGGGTGAAGGGATTTGATTGCAGGCAGGAAGTGCCTTTTTTCAGTTGGGTTTTTCACGTCAGACGGCAGCCAGACAGTGTGAGTCAGCTACATATGTGTGTTTTAGGGGAAAGTCAGTCGTATTGAATGATTACATGCAGGTAATTAACTTACTAATCAGTGAATTGCCCAAAGCACCCTCTCACAATTTCCTGATTTTGCTTATTTTTGCCTCTTTACAGGGCGATTTAAACTAAGCTTAAGTCTTAGTCTTGGTTTTAACGTCTAGCTCTCCAACTTTCTGCTCCTCCTAGCATGCCCTCGACCTGCAGCTGGCAGTCGCCAACATCCTGCAGCTCCTGGTGAACAGCGAGAGGAACCAGCAGGTGTTGTGTGAAGCCTGCCACCATCAGCGACTGTTGCAGCGCTGCAGCCAGGCCCTCAGCGATGAAGACCACCCTCTGCACCCGCCGCTGCAGAGGATGTTCGAGAGGCTGGCCTCGCAGGCCCTGCAGCCGATAGCACTCAGGTACTGAAGCTGGCCATGTTGATAACATGATGTAGGCACCAACAAACCTAAACTGAGAAGCTTCAACACTGAAATGCTGCCCCAACAATGACTGTTTCAGATGATAATAAAGAGATTAAAATAAAAGCATAAAAGCAAGACAACTCAAACAAATATTTTAACTATTATTCTTTTTTTTTTTTTGAAAATCTAAATGAAGTTTCAGATGAAATCCTTGACTAACATCACAGAAACACACAAGGTCAGATTAGGTGAGTCTGGCTAACATCAGCGGTGCTATCGCCAGCTGACACCTGCACAGTCCGTTTACTCTGACACAGCCTTTCTTTTTCCAGATCAAAGAATGCAGTCCCAGCTGGAGCCAATCAACATCTTCTATATTAATAAAATATGAATTATTAGTCTAACTAATTACTATTTATACTACAACCTTAAACCCAACCTCAGACCCCCTTAACCAACATTACATCAAACCCAAATCTTTATGAGGCTTTCTCTCAGACTCTTAATTCTAAGCACAATAAACCTCTGATGCACACCGTTTCATGAGGTACTTTACTGCTGATGGAACAGAATCAGCAACCAGGTTTAAATAGTGAACAAATGCATCACATGAAAACAGATTTATCTGTGGTGAAGTAAGATATATAAAGTATTAGAGACAAAAAAGAAAAGGCAGTGCGTTACTTTGCTTTATGGAGGTCCATCACTGTCCATAACTGTTAGACGGAGGAGGGATCTAAATCTCATTCATAACCAAATATCGGTCCAGGTTATTATTTCCACATGAAAACAAAAGAAAGCCTTAATTAATAATTATTTAATTATTCATTCATTCATTAACATCCCAGCGTGTGCAGTTTAAAGTCTCAGAGAGAAGGTCGGCTGTTCAGGGAAAGTTGACGTTCAGCTGTTTCTTGGTTGTAGCTGGTTTTTTAAATTGGTTTTAGTCATGTTTGTGACACGTGTCTAACATTATTTTTAAGTTCGATTTTTTTTTTTTTTTTTACTCCATTTAACCAGTAAATAAGAAACCAAAGGACAGACCCACAAAAACCTGAGAACAATGAAGAGATGTAATACCTCACATTCAGGGTTTTTTAAACATTAAAGTGTTTGTCTGGACTTTTCTGCACAGACCTGAGCTTGGAGCAAATAATATTTTATGAACAAAATCATTTTGTTCTTGGAAAGCAGTTTTGTTTTTTTATCATGCTAATGTGCATTTGCATTGTCGGGTTTCACTGAATGAAGACTGATTTTATATGCAGGCAAAACGGAGTGATTCTCATTTCCCGCTTGACTTGTTACGTGAGATGGGAGATTGGGGTTGAGGGACAAGACTGAAAGTTATTTGACATGCACATGGTTGGTTGTTTTCATATGTTAATGCAGCCTGCCTGGCTCACATTCTCTCCCTCCAGCTGGATTTATGCTGGGGGTACACGTATCGCTGTCTGTCAGCCTGTTCCCCATCCTTCCCTTCATTCCCCCCCCCCCCTCCCTGTCAGGCCTACCCTTCATATTTCCACTCCTCTTATTTTTTTCTTCTTCCCATTAGAGCAGGGCGATATGGCCAAAAATATTTATCACGATATATATTTGAAAATTTGCGATAACGATATAACTGACGATATAATTGATGCGAGACAAAATACAACTCCACAACATTACTAGCGCAAAAAGACAACCTTCCATTTATTTTCACTTAAACAAGAAGCTGGTTTTTATGTACATTAAAGCTTTATAAAAATGTAACAGTGCAAATGCAAATTCCTTGCTGAAAGTTTAACCAAAAGGCATTTCCAGTAGAAATGGGCTGACATATCCTGAGCATAACCATGTATAATATCCACTGAAGTTAAAAAGAGGTGCTTTGCAACATTAAACTGCAGTGTGCAGTACGTATTTTTCGGACCATCAGGTGCACGGGATTATAAGGCACATTAAGCGAAACAAAGCAGTCAGATAAATCAAACTTTATTAAACTCATTCTTCTTGCTTCCTCCAATTCTGTACCATTGATTCATTAATGTTGAATTCTCTGGCAGCGGCTCTATTCCCATGTTGTTGCAGTATATTAATGACTAACCTCGTATTGTGGACGGATTATCTCAGTTGTTCTCCTGACTGAAGATTGGTCCTTTTACAGCATCCTGCCATGCGATTGCATTTGTCTCTAACCATGAGGAACCTTAACGTTAACTTTTATAAGTGGAAAAGTGTTAGTGTTTGTCCTCCAGCTTCACTGTGTTTATGCTATGCTAACATAGCTGTGTCGCTAGCGATCACGTAGCACATCATTATATACCAGCTAGCCCAACTTCAGTAACCCTACAAACGTCACTGCTGTTTAGTTTTCTGTCTTCATTTATGTTGGAAGTGATAGCAGAGCTGTACGTTTGATTTTTTTCAGAAATCTCTCAGTCAGAACATGCTATATCATGCTTAGGTAACTAGCGAAACTAGCGAGCTAACTTCCGCTAGCTTCCTGCTAACTTCTAACTCCGTTAAATGTAATACATTTTGTTTTCATGGATGCCTGGAAGTTAAACTTCATAGTTACACCTGGTAAAGCAGCAATGCTGATCGTTTTATTAAAGATGAAAGAATTTAGACAGTTTTTAACTCTTAGTGATGCTGCAGTGTTCGTTTGACCTGAAGTATACGGAGTTTAGGACCCAGATTACTCCCAGATTTAAGGGCATCTTAGTCGGACAAATACGACAATAACGATGGCCGCTTGCATGTTCTGCAAAAAAATGTGCTTTGTCGTGTATCTGACGGACAAACACCAAACCAGTTCCACATCACGGAAGTTGCACCATTTTTACAAACCAATTCTGGTTCATCTGTTTCACTCAACAATCGGCCATGTGCGTATGAAAACAAAGGCACTGCGCATGCGCGTTTTACTCATATTCTATCGCGATATTTCATTTTCCTATCGTTGCCTAACATTATACCGGTATTACCGTGAACGGTATAATATGGCCCAGCCCTACTTCCCATTTTTATTTTGTTTCTGCTCTGTCAACATCAGCCAGCAGCAAAGCTCCAGAGTCTTTTGCCTCCTCGGTGCCGCTCTGATATCGTCTGCTTCCAGCCGCTGGTGTCACACATCGAGCGCTCTGACAGCAGACGCAAACAATCACAGCAACACTTTGCATTCGTGTCACTTACATGCCGGTCAACCATGTCACTGACTTTGAAACAGACAGAAAATGCTGTAAACCTCAGCTTTTTGAGGAGCGGAAGTAACTGCTGACTTAACAAACTGCATCCAATTAGGATGTGCTTCACTGCTTAATGAGAACATAAAGGACATAGTATGGCAGGGGGACCCTGTGGGAGTGCAACGACTAAACCCAGCAGTTGTTTTTAATTGGTTATGTAATAGTGTCACTGAAAAACAGGAATGCGCCTAAAAGAGTACAATAGGCCTCGAGGCTCATGCTTTACACGAGCACGGCCCAGGTACTATATTTAAAAGATTTCTGCATCCTTAATGGCAAAAGTTTGGACACCAGTTTGTACCTTTCATTTCTGGGAAGGTTTCACTTATGGCTGAGGACCATCTATGTGCATATTAGGGAGCGTATCTGCAAAATGTGCATTTGGGTATAGAAGTAATCACTTTTGAAAAACACCTCCGTGTTGATGCCGAGCCAAATGCATGCTCACTTCCTCCTTCCACATGTTGTTAATAGGATGATTGAAGTGTGAAGGCAAGCTTTAGTTTAGTTCCTTGCCTAAACAAAGGCGCTCTTCTCAAAGCCACTGAAAGGACTTTTGGATTTTCAGTAACAGTGGGGGGGAAACAAAGGCTGAGGTTATTTTAAAACAGGAGCGCTACTTAAATAAGGTTAATTAAACTGAAATAAAGGAAGTTCAGCAGTGATACTGGCCTAATTGTTTTTTCTTTGTTCTTTCTTTATTCCTGACTTCCTGCTTATCTTCCCCTTCAGGGAGTTCTTACGGCTCGGGAACCCGCTGAACTGTGGCGCCTGGGACAAGAAGCTGTTGAAGAACTACCGGGTCCACAAACCGAGCTCTCTCAGCTACGACGCCGAGATGAGAAGTAAGATTGTAACATTCGATCATTGTACTCACTGTTCCACAGATCTCCGGTGAAATATTCCTACAAGTGTTTTTTGTCAGAGATATTAAATAAAACACAAGTCGGGTTTTGGTGTTCTTATCAGCTGTCAGTCGGTTACACTTACCAAGTGCATAGACTGGATCATACCAACTACACACACTGCATCCACACAGATAGAATCTATCCCAGGATAAAGTATTAAACTGCCTGCATAAGTATTTGTTATAGTTGGGTTACAGGCCTCAAACGTATTATTAAAGTGCCGACTAAAAGGTAACCACCTTAGAAACCTCTGTGTTTCTGTTTTATCACCTATCACACAACGTTCTTTGGTATTAGTCGAACAAATATAGTTTCTTATACCGACACAGGTAAAATTCTCACTTTGTAATAGCTGAGAATTGAAGAGCTCTTTTCACAGCAGCCTTCCAAGTGCAGCTATGAAGGATGTGCCACCTGGGAGCGATTCCCATCTGCCGTTGTGATGCAGGCTTCTCCTGGGAGAAAGTGTCATTTTTATTTTTTTATTTTTTAACAAAAGCTTTTAAAAAAAAAAGGAGAATCATCTTTTCTTTGCTCTATGATGAATTCCCCAAAGAATAACATCTGATGTTAGAGTATGAGCTTTGCTTAGTTCCTTAACGCCAGATTAAAATGCTCAGATGGTCCGTGTGCTTTCAGAGTGGTCGGAGGAACAATCGGAATTAATTACGTATGAACTTTACAATTTATCCAGAGCTCCTCATTTCCGTGCCGGATCAAAGATAGAAGGCAAACCTAATCAGGTGTCCTTCCTTGCATCCGTGTTGTTAGCCGCTTATCCAGTTTGGGATCTCGTGAGCGCTGGAGTTGATCCCAGCTGTCACAGGCTGAGAAGCGGCGTGAAGCCTGAGTATCAAATGGCTAACATGGCGACACAGATGAGCACGCTCATAGCCACCTTTTTGGAAGGTGGATATGAGGCCACCTTTTATCCACTGCTTTTTGGAAGCAGGAAGTTGTTAGAGCGGTCTTCTTGTCCACTGATTAAAGCGACGTGTAAACTCCATGTTTAAACAAAGATCGGCTCGCCTCTGTGAATGTAATGCAAATGGCTTGTTTTCCATCAACAGCTGCTAATGTTTGTAATTTTCTGGGCTTCTCAGCATGTCTTAATTGCTTATTGTGTCTCCTCCCAGCTGAGAATGGATATCAAGGCCCCAGTAATTACTGCTCTTTACAGACAGCCACTGGGAGAGCACATATTGCCATCTTTCTCTGTGAGAAGAGTCTGGTTTATTAGCTGCCATTGATGGCTGTTGTAATTCTTGCTTTCATCCAATTCGTCTTTGTCACATCTGCTGACTCTTTAGAAATGAGACGACCCATGTTCTCAATAGAAGGTGAAATATGTTACCTTAGCGCGGGACGTTATTATCGCCCTTCTGGGGCGATGAAAATCCAGCTTTGATTTAATGTGGCCTACTCGCAGTCGGTGTTTTCAGTGCTGTGGGAGTTTTCATGGGCGGACCAAGCTGTGAGGGGTTTTTACCACTCTCTCTGAATCTAATCTAATTGGAAAATAAATGTTATTTTGAATAAACAAATGCAAAATTTGAAGTGCTGGAATTCTGTCAAGACATTTTTAGGACAGTAGAGAAACCACTGTTAGATGGGGAGATGAAACAAGCTGCTTTAAACTAAGAGTAAAAAGTTCATTTGTATTTCTTTTGGGTTTCCGACTACACATTTGCCTCTATAGTGAGGAAAAAACATATATTTTTCTGCTCCGGGGTTTTAAAATCAGGCTATTTTTAAGGTTTAAGGATTTTTTTTAAAGTTTGATTTTGAAACTTGTAATAGCCAAATTTAAACTTAACTATCTTGAAGTGTTGTATTATCTTTCCATTAAGACCTTCTTATATGTAGGGAAGGTCATGTTAATTCTTGGCCTCATTCTTTACAGTTTAACAGGTCAATAAGGTTTCTGACTTTAGAACAAAACGTTATGACTGTAGTCTGGTTCCCTGAAGAAGAGGAACAACATGCAGTACGTACAGTGTGGAATATGACGTCCCTGCGTGTGCCAGCTGAAGACACCTTTGAACCACAGCTTTAAGCCACATGACCTGTAATGACATATTTGAGGCCCCTCCTGCACATATACGTCCCTCAGTTTGATAAACACTCCTGACTGAGCCCAGCTTCTCAGTGGGGAGACTGTCTTGTACCTCGTTCCTCTGCTTCAGGGAACAGAAGCTGTTCGCTTTCAGTTGATTCACTTGGTAGCACACATACAGTATGGAAGGGATGTATAAATGCCCCCAGAGTTGTCACTGAACCAGAACAAAAGTGTGTGGTGATGGCCAACTAGCTGCAGCACAGATATCACTCACAGGGACCCCTTTAAATGGGGCACATGAGGTTTCCAATCCCCTGATGCGCCCTGAGGCAAAGAGAGACCTTTGGTTCTGTGAGATGCTGGGAAGATAGCCTCCATAATCCAGTTGGAGAGCCTCTGCTTAGGCAGAGTTTTATCTCTGGCTGGATTATTACAGCAGTTAAACAGCTTGGCCACATAAACACACATTCTGAGTGTGGTCAGTGTAGATTCACATCACACACAGATGAAGGTTCATCTCTTCCTCAGATGGAAAAGGATGAGGGCAAAAAGTGAGAAGCTGAAAAGCGTGTGCCAGAAGCATGCACGGACGAAGCATGAAGGTCACCCTCTCTTTACTGAAGGCAGCAAAGAGGCCGTTCGAAACAACCCAGTATTATGAAAAAGAAACTTCATAGCTATAGAGTCAAAAAATGGACTGAAAGACAATTTGAACCTGGCGTCCAGCTCCAGACAGGGTCCATAGGTGGGCACAGTGATGTGGTAGCGGTTTGCTCCGTGAAGCCATTAGCTTGGAGACAAAATCTGGGAACATGGGCAGGTGGATTTTGATTGTTGTGGCTCTGAGCTTATGAAAACCCCCCACGAACTGTGACGGTTTCTGAGCTGGCAGAGGGGAGGGCTGCTCCACCTGCAACCTTTTTGTTGCATAGTGAAAGAGGGAAAAGGGAGACATGTGGTCTTTGCCAGCCCGCACAGCAGCAGCGGTGACAGGCTGGTTCACACGCTATCTACCAACTATCCATGAATGTCCGGTCCTGCATGTCATCGTCGTCCTGGTGAGCATGCAGCTCGTGCCTCACATGGTTATGGCTCACGCTTGGCTTAACCCATCAACATACTCCATGTGTTTACTCAGCTGTTTGCTGGGTCATCGACTGAATACTTCTTGCCTTTGGACTCGCATGAATCTGCATCCTTAGACTCTAAGAGGAAAGAGAAATGCCAAGCAACAGCAGCCTTTCACAGCTCTACCTACAAAGCTTTGGGTTAAGTCAACCCTCTCATACCGTGGACAGTCTCCAGGTAGACGGGGCATTCCTCATGCTGGTCTCACAGAGAAACTTCACCCATGTGGACAGACTTGCTTCGGTTTGTGACTCATACCAAAATGACAGGAGTGTCTATTCACAGGCAGGGTCCACATATGTCATCACAGGTCATCTGCTTTAAATAGAGGTGTCTTCAGCAAGACAAACAGCTGCGTGATACTGTATGTGTTGTACAAAGTGAAGGAACTGAAACAGAACTAGAAAATTTTGCACGTTTCACAATTACATCTTTCTGCTTTTGAATGTCATGAATTAAAAAGTAAAGTAAGACTAATAAGCGTCCTGAGGCGACGGTTCTTGTCATTTGATGCCATATAAATAAAATGTTATTGATTTGAATAGCTAACCAAACAGGAGCCACCTTTCAGTCCTGAATCGTGGATCTTGCATGTCTTGACTCTAACCACGCCTTCTTAATCTCACAGACAGCATGACCACTTCCATGGAGGGCTTCGGCCCCGACAGCGTCTTCACCACGCCGGCGGAGGACAATGGCCAGTATCGCATCAGCCGCAGCCTCGTGCGCTCCGCTGAGGGCAGCACCGTACCCCTCACCCGAGTCAAGTGCCTGGTGTCGATGACAACCCCCCATGACATTCGCCTGCACGGATCAGCTGTTACACCTGCATTCGTGGAGTTTGACAGCTCGCTGGAGGGCTTTGGGTAAGTTATGGTTAACAGACCTTAAGTGCATTTGGTTTTCCAGTCGTATGCAGTAATGGTTATATTTTTGATTATGATATTTGCAACAATGTAACATTATTCAGATGAGACCTTTGTTACCCGGTTCTTTGTGACCTTTCATTTCTGAGGCCCAGTTCAAAAAAGCTAACATGTGTCTTTAACACACTGGATTTCTGACGTTGCCACACAGGATGTCTCATGATTAAGTTCTGGGGGATTCTAACCTGACCTTCAGCCTGACCAAACTTGGCTTGCAAAGTATATATCAACTTGACATTAATGCAGCTATGAAACCAAAACATGCTCCTGTAAACATGTGCCCTGCAACACAGAGGCAACAGCTATTCTGTTCATTACATTTCTACATTTCAGTCCTTATTAAATTAAAAATTATATTAATGTGACAATCTCTTTCAGACTTAAGGAGCGGGACAAACTTTGGTGTACATTTTGGAAAATACTGATGCCTTTATGGAAACAAATCTGTATATAAAGAAGTATAACTTGTAAATGTTTTATATCCATATAAGAGTGGCAGACTTGATTCTTACAGTTATTTTTCATCAGAAAAATCTAACGTGCACTCCCGTGATTGGATACTCTTATAAGATATACGATGTATATAAAGCATAAACACTTCCTGTAACTTTTCCTGTCCTTATGGGTGGAGTAACAGATGGTGCCCATTCTTTTGTAAACCATTTTCGCCCTAAATCTCTTTGCGGATCAATTTTCCTCGCCAGTGAAACACGCCTGAGGATGTAACGTTATTTTCCCCCGCCCTAAACAGGTTGTGTGTGAGTGTCTCTTAGCAGTACCTGCTACTGTCTCAGCAGGAGCCTGTTATTCGCCTCCAGTTGTGGAGCTGTGCATACAAATAGGCTTATTTTCCGCCTTTTATGTCACACGGAGCCCTCGGCAGCTCGTTGTGCTGCGGCTGATGTCGCCCGCTGCACCCCCCGGTTTGTGTTGTGTGTTAGCACCACAGTCAGCGCGGGGGTCAGAAGACGGTGTGTGGGCTGTGACCTCAACACTTCGCCCCCATGCTTTTGCGGACATGTTGAGCTGAGACGCAGTTGTGATGAGTTACATTCTTCATGAATATTCATAAGTGCATCTTGCAGAAGATCATAGTAGAGGTTTTCTGTCAGGTTGGTTACTGTGAGCCAACTGCACCGAATTATTAGATGGCCGAGGCTGGGGAAACGTGTATATTCATTCAGTTTGCATTTCTGCACCCAGGGTCCTTCAGTGTTTTGTAAGACTAGACTTGATTTAAAAAAACTGCAGTGAGATTCTCTTTACCCTGATGAAAAAAATGCAAGCTTAGCAGACCAAATATCTAAATTTGCACAAAACATCCCGTGTCGGTGACTCGGCCTGTAACAAACAGCAAGTGGAAGCAACAAACTGACATCCAGCACTTTTTCAGGTTGCCATGCGATTTAACCACCTGTTTTTACACCAGCATGTACACTGAGGACCGCAGTGATGTCAGTACTACACACAATAAGACAGCACTAATCTTCCAAATCAAACATTTGTGTGTGTCAAACAGGATCTGAAAATTCATCTTTCCACTCTAGTTGTCTGTAGCAGTGCCAGCATCACCACACCAGAAGTATGAATAAGTTATTAATTGTATAAAACATTATACTGTTAATATATTTTCTACAATTTTGCAAAACCATTCAGCGGCCTGTTTCTGGCCCCCTGACTATATGTTTTTAACCACCTTTATTTAAGACAAATTCCTATCTCAGAACATGTGAAAGTATTCAGTTGTGGCACAGATGAGCTTTTATTTCACAGGCTTTTCTTGGCTCAGATTGGTCCTTTTTGAAGGGTGACTGCACGTAACCACAGTCAGTCTGCATTAAAACGAGAAGTCTGTGCTGCCTTACTTAACTGAAGTCTGTCCCAGATGATATAGGATGAAATGTGAGTTATACTATGGACAGACAACCGACACTCTCACATCCACACTTACAGCAAATTTAAAATGATTAGTTTAACTAATGAACCCGTCTTTACACGACAGGAGGAATCCAGTCTAGTCTTTGTTTAGCTCTCAGAAATGCTCTAAAAACTCTTTAGTTTTAAAAACATGTTTTAAGCTCTTTAAAAAGTGTGCACCAACTCCAAGAAGCCTCTTGTAGTGTCAAAACTTCCTGAGATTGTCAGGAATCGAGCGTGTGATTCAGTTGCTTTTTATCTACTGCTTTTGAAAAATCCCTCCCCCTCCGAGCGATCGCACTTTCTTAGCTTTGCTGTTTCCTTTACTCAGAAGAACCTGTGCGACTCATCACAGCAGCCAGCTCAGAATAAAACATGGAGTTTCTCCTGAAAACGCAGCAAAGCAGCAGCAGCACAGGCAACGAGGCAGTGGCCCACTTTCTGCTAACCAGAGGAGGAGACACACGACGCACACTCATACATCCAGAGAGAGATGGCCCCTCCTTTCTCTCCCATCTGTCAACATGAAATATTGATGCCTCTGCTGCTATTAGGACTCTCATACACAGACGCACTCTCTATAACACACAACAGTTTTACACAGAGCCGGACACATGGATGCACACTCACCCACATGAGGCCAGGAAGATTCAGTCTTGACGGTTAAGGGTGGAGGAAACATTTTTTATTTCATTTTTTTAAAAGAATTAAAGAGAAAACATTCGCTGGAAGAAGATAAATTAGCATAACGTGCCGGTGAAATCCCTGCAGTGCTTTTTTTCCTTCTTTGTCTTTTTAATAACCTAACCTGGGGTGATGAAAGAGACAGCTACATGTAGTTACTCTGAGGCAGCAGGGCGGTGTACTTGTTAGTTTGACAGGCTGTCTGTTAAACTGGGGCCCAGCGCAGTGACTTGTCCTTGAGAAGTGTCCTTGATAAAAATTTATTGAATCCCTGCCAGCCTCTGGGAGGGTGTTCTTTAGCTACCCCTGACCTCTGACCTTCCTGTCCAGGTGGAAAAAGAAGATGAGGTGGGAAAAAACCAGGTCATTGTGGGCTCCGTGACTGTGGCTATTAAAATGCAGAATTTGTGGCGAACAAATAAAAATGAAGGTTTTATGTGTGACTGTTACAGTTATGTCAAGATAAAAGGAGATGCTCACATTGCTTGTGTAGTCCAGTTTTACCCATTATCATTAATAAAATCTCATGAAAAATGAGACAACTGTTTTGGGTTTCCAGAAACTCATACGTCCGTATCCAATTTGAGCCAGTCTGTACTTTATCCCATTACACGTTACTGCTGCCACTGAAAAACAATGAACTTATATTAAAGAAGAAGAATACGTAAATACCTGGTGACACTGGCCTCACCGTTTGAGTGCATGGATTGATTTGTGCTTATCAGCATAAAAACAGCTGTTAAAATCGATGTTCATTTCCTCTGAGTTGCGGTAAGTCATCTTTCTTTTAAAGACAGAAGTACAGAAATAAATCAGTCAAGCTTTGCTCTCGGTTTTAATTTTAAAACTTTGGAATTGCAGTGAGGTGGTTTGAACTGCTTTTATATTAGAAAAACACATACACGTCCCAAAGATGGATGTATCCTACATCTAAAAAGTTTACACAATGCAGAAGTGCCCTAAAGTTGGATTTAATTAAATGGGCAGCAGAGAGCAATTCCTCTTGCTGCAGAAAAAGAAGTTGAGCAAACAGCCCTCATTTCCTTGGTGAACACTTTCCTGATAAGTTTATGGTGTTGATCATTAGTTTAAAGTCTTATTGAATACAACATTTAGTTTTTTGTGTGTGAATAGTTCCCATTAAAACAAAAAATGACAAGAAATCAGGGTTTAGTTTGGTGTTTGTAGCTGACAGTAGTGCTCTCCGTTCCTCAGTTTCTCCCTCACTGAGCTTAATAATGTGACCTTATTAAGGTCGCATTAATAAGCTCAGATGGGGGATGTAACAATGGCATCTTTGGTTTACGATCTATGCTTCATAAAGATGAGACTGATCATGTATTTGCATCTATACAGTTCTATATTTCTGCTGCAGTTTTGTAGTTTCCACTAAAAAAAAAGTAAATTTGCAATAAAATATGTTTTTACTTTACAGTCAAATAACTGTAAAACTGGAATACCTGTACATCTGTAAGAGAAATTGAGTTTTATAAATACAGTTATTCTGTTGTTCATTATTGTACAGAAGATTTACAGTTATTTTACTTTACAGTGAAAGAACTGTAAATCTGTAGTAAAATAGTAAAAGTGTAGTAAATAACTACAAATTTGCAGTTTTAATTTAGCTTTCCAGCTATTTTAACTGGGTTTCCACAGATTTACATTTATTTTACTTTACAGTGAAATACTGCAGATTTACAGTTATTTTAATTGGGCTTTTTGCAGTGTCCTCCAGTGCAGCTCAGTTCAAATCTGTCAGGTTTCTGGATGAATTGGCCTTGACACACTCTAAAGACTTCTTTGTCTCCCCTGAAGAGGGGAAAACCCCAAATCCTCCTGTTCATTTCCCAGAGCACCAGTGTCTTCAGTACTGGTTCAGGATGATTAGAGAGGAGAAAATGGCACCTTCACCGACATCAGACTCGAGCTTACTGAGGAGTTGTGTATGTGGTCTCACTGTGCAGGCATCACCCTGTTTTTTGACAATTAATTGGAATATTATCATCATTATCATCACTATCAGCACCAACCTTAGCGAGTGCAGGGGGGCTGCAGCTGACTTTGAGCAGATTTCCTTTGAAAAATGATTCTGAATGTGCGCTTTCATCCCACCTCTATCTCCTTCTCATACATAATTAATCCGTGAGTATTAGGCAGCTCAAAATTTCCATATTATAACATGAAGCTTGTGTTTTGAAGCGTGTGAATTACCATACTGTTTTCTGGAAGTTGGGAGGAATTTTTCTAACAGTTTACCTAAGCGATGGAGCCAGACTGGAGCGGACATTCAGCAAACGCGCAGTAAATCTCTCGCGCAACAAATGCGCGTGCAAGCTGTTGACGTGTCTTGTGTCTGTCACGGCCGTTTCCCCAGATAGCAGCCGTTAATCTGTCCTCTTCTTGTCCCGTGCAGGTGCCTGTTCCTGCCCAGCCTGGCGCCTCACAACGCCCCCACCAACAACACCAATGCTTCAGGTGTCAGCGACGGAGCAGTGCTGAGCGGGATGGGCACAGGTAAAAATAGATCATTGTGCTGGGTCAGATTCCATTTACTGTAGCACAAAGGTCACCGACTGGTTGGGCCTCGGGGTATCTGCTAGCATGAACGTGGAGGCTGATTTTATAGGTTAACCAGGCACAGCGGCCCACCGAGCTACACTTTGAAGCTGAAACATAAAGGTCAGTGACATAACTAATTCTAGCCCTTACAATAACCAAAGGACAGAGTAGTAATGGATTTGCTTTTCTAAAAATGGTGAAAAGCAGAAAAGTCACATGCTTAATGTGCTGACTGTTTGTCTTTGCTGCACGTAAGCAGAAAATGATCATTGCCACAAACAAAGCAAAGGTCACCTGACTGACAGGATTAGGAAACAGCCTTTCAGAAGTGTTAAAACTTGGAGGTTTGACGGTATCCAAGTTACGGTTGCTATGAAGGGAGAAACTATCCATCGAGACCCCAAATGTTTCTGTGGCAGGCTGTAAACATGCTTTCATGCTGTTAAACTGGCTTTTTAACATGGAAGTCTGTGGGACGGATTCACCACACACCAAGGGGAACTGCAGTTTTTGTCTGTTCTGCATTAAACTTTGGCACCATTAACTCCACCGGTGCTTTCCTGCAGTGACAAGTAAAAATAATAAAGACTTTTTAAAACTGACATGCAATAAACTGCTTTTAAACAGTGAATGGTTCTTTGATGCTGAAATGTTTTTATCACATCAGAAGGTAACAAAGCTTTATTATACGCAGGTCTTCTGTCATAATTCTTCAATTAAATGAGGGCAAAGCCTCCTTTTGATCGCCTCCGTTAAGGTTGCTGCTTTGTGTTGTTAATACAAACTCAACACTTTGTGCAGTGGTTTCACATTTACAGCTTTGCATTGGACACAATAAACGGAGACTGGATCAATGAGACAGAAGAACTGCTTTATTATAATGTCGAGTCTATTTTATAAAACTGGCTGACACATTGGGGCGACCGTGGCTCAGGGGGTTGGGAAGCGTATCTGTAACCGGAAGGTCGCCGGTTCGATCCCCGGGCTCTCTGTCCTGGTCGTTGTGTCCTTGGGCAAGACACTTTACCCTACCGTCTACTGGTGTTGGCCAGAGGGGCCGATGGCGCGATGTGGCAGCCTGGCTTCTGTCAGTCTGCCCCAGGGCAGCTGTGGCTACAACCGTAGCTGCCTCCACCAGTGTGTGAATGTGAGAGTGAATGAGTAATGGAATTGTAAAGCGCTTTGGGTGCCTTGAAAAGCGCTATATAAATGCAATCCATTATTGGATTGCATTTATATAGCATTTATATTTAACTATATTATATTTAACTAAATTAAACTTGATGCACCTTTGTGGATTTTTTTGGTCACTCTGTAGAGCTCCTTTCAGCTGCTCCCTTATTCACCCGGGGTCACCACAGCGGGCAACTCTGCATGTTTAATTTGACAGAGGTGTCCTGATGCAACCCCTAAGGGATTTGCGTCTTCTCGGGGGATAGAGTCGGGGATCTTTCGCTTGTTAGGTTAATGTGTAAACAGTTAAACTATGGATGGCCTTTGTTTGTGGCATGAAGGCCTTTGTTGCTTTCCCGGCTTTTAATTAACTGCCAGTTTTTATTAGAGAAAATACGGTGCATCCAATGTGGGGAGGAAGTGAGAATTTAGCAGAAGAGTCAGCGGTCTTTAGCTGTAATCATATCCACAAACCTTCATCTGTGTCTTTGTGAGAACATGTCACATCAAAGTAGATCAGTCATGTTGTGTCAGTGCGTCAGCTCCACTCTTCGTTCAGTCCTCTCTCATGAAACAGGAACAGGAAACTGTGTAAAGCAAAGCATTCGAGTGCTGCTCGTTGGATTTCACTTCTTGCAAATGACTCTAAGTTCCTTTATGATACGTTTTTGTCCTTTATCCTGTTGGCTTGCTCATTTCTGTTGTTTCAGAAATAGTAAATTGACTGGTTCTTTGGCATGCACACTGGGATTGAACCACCAGCCTCCCGATTAGTAGATTAGTAAATGACCTGCTACACCTCCTGAGCCACAGCCGCCCCTTAAAACAAGCGTTTTCAATTGATGAGTAAGAATAGATTCCTGTGTTTCATCCCACCTAATTTCATTTTTAGCCCACAGGTACACAAAAACTCTTTGTGCATTTCCCTTTTTTGCTTGGTGTTTAATTTTTAACGACACACATCCCACTCGGATCACCGCGTCTGCCGCTTCGTCTCGTTTTTTCTGTTTATGTTCCATCGGCCTCGTTGTTGTTTTCTCCATCACCATCATCTTTATTCTCACTCTCCTTCCTTTTCTTTAAAGCAGCTGTGTGTCTTTGCAAAACCTCTTTGGATTTCTTTTGCTTTTGATCTTTTTCTTCTGTTTTCATCATTTTTCGTCTTTTATGCAAAAAGAAAAACACATGTCTGCATATCTCGAGCTTCAGACCTCACCTGTCCTTGAGCCGTTAGTTTTAGTGTGTTAAAAATAAAATGTGTTTGTTATGAAAAACCTCATAAACAATATTGATATTTTACAGAATAGATTTTATCATATAAACTGTCTGCGATGTTATGCTTGAATTTTTAGTGTGTAGCCTCATTTAGTATTTATGAAGCACAGCTAGACTCTCCTTTCTCCTCTTCCTCCCAGTCCACCCTCCTCTCCATCCACTCATACATGACTATCGTTCCTCCATCTGTTTACCTATTCATGCCGCTCCTTCTGTGCTCATCCACCCCACACTGCTCTGCTCTCGTCTTCTCCTGCTAGTCACCCAACTCTATTTATAGACCTCACTCGTTCCTCCCTCATTTCTTCCTGTCATTCACATTTTCCTTTTCTGTCCCTTTCACTGCTTATCTCAGTCTCCTTCATTCTTCCTCCTTTCCCCTGCCCTGATTCTATCCATTCTTTGTCACTTTCCCCTTCCATCTCCTCATTTATCTCTATCCCGTCTCCTCCCTTCCTCTCTGTTTCCTTCCTTCTCTTTCCTCATCCACTTCGGTCTGACCCGTATCTGTGAATGACACCATCCAGAGGCTCATTTATCAAAATATCTTCATTCTGCTCACAACAACAATGTTGCACCAAGTGTAAATTGATATGCATAAGAATTCGATGTAATCCCTCAAACCAGTTTTCTACAGTTTGTGATGGAGTCCACAGACAGCCCCATTATTTGGTCAAGTCTGATAACCATTTGAGTGACAACCTCATCCCGAGCCACAGACTCTGCTCTGAGATCTTTTCTAACCAATCTGGACGACAGAGTACTGCCTTCATGTTTTGGCAGCTTACGTCAAAGTTTTAGCTCATTTTAATGGTAATGCGAGCTACTGTACACCTCGATCTACACCCGGAGGCTGAATTGAAATCTTTCCTACACCCTCGGTGTGCTGTTCTGCAGCTCTGGCTGATCATACATAAACATGGCATAATTTAATGTGGTGTATTTGGCACAGATAAAGCACCGACGCAAAACAAACGTTTGCAGAATGCAAATCTGAACCAGGAAAATATGGAGAATGACTCAGAAGAAAAATAAGAGCATTTTTTCATAGGTGTGATAAGATGAGTCAAATAGGTTAGCTGTTTGCAGTATGTCACATTAATAAATGCAAGAAAACACAACATTTAAGATCAGAAATAATAAAAAAAAATCAAGCCTACAATAACTCAGTTTCTAGTTTTCTGGACTGGCGAGACGAGAACAAACAATCTGTCCAAAAAATATGTAAAGTGACGAAAATGTCTTTGATCACAAACTGATGAAAGCTCAGTTTTGGTCCCTGAAGCTTTACGTCTTTCTTAAAACAGTCCATTGAGCCACTAGCGATGTTTACATAGATGTAGGTATCATGGCCCCGAGTAAATGTGTTATGATGCATGAGAAAAAGAGAAGAGCTGAAAGCAACACAGTCAATTCACTGTGTTGCTTTCACACTCTGGTCAATCTACATTGACAAGTGGGCTCATAGCAGGACGAGTGGAGATATTTCAGTCAGCTCACCTGTTGAGCAGGTCACGTGGCGAGGAAGCCCAGGGGAAGACTCAGGATACACTTCAGAGGCTACGTGTCTCCAGTGGCTGGGAACACCTCTGTGGCCTTCCTGAAGAACTGGAGGTGTTGACTGGGGAGAGGCCTGTCTGTTTGCCCCACAATGTGGACCCATCTATTATGGATGGATGGATTTAATATGTAAAGCATTGAGATAAAAATAATTGTGAATTTTTAATATATATATATATATATGAATAAAAACAAATAAACCTCTATCTTTTCTCACTCCCCCCTTCCTTACCCAGGCGAGCGCCTGTTTCCTCCCCCATCAGGCCTGAGTTACTCCACTTGGTTCTGCGTGGAGAGGTTCAGCACATCCCCTCAGGCCCACCCGGTGCGGCTGCTGACCATCGTCCGTCGGGCCAACTCCTCGGAGCAGCATTATGTGTGCCTGGCTGTGGTGCTGTCAGCCAAAGACCGCTCGCTCACCGTCTCCACCAAGGAGGAGCTGCTGCAGACATACTGTAAGTGGCAGCACTAGACTTAAACTCCGGTTTGCAGCATAACCACAAGAATTAATAATCCGCCGCTGCACAACCATCCTCTAGACCTCTATACTTTGTCTATGCTTCAAGATTCTTTTTGGTGAACCATCAGGAGAAAATTATTATCTCAAATCTGTGAAATCTCAAGCTTGTATGCCAAAAGCCATTACTTTTTTGTTTTTGGGATGATGCACTTTCATACAGGATATATTCCCAGAAAAGAAATTAAAACTTTCTGTTAGATATTTGAGTTTAAAATGCTGATACAGTTTTGTTTAGAGATTATATTTGATAAATATGACCTTTCCAGTGTTACAGAGAGCAAGTGGGAGAAATGTGCACTTTCTGTTACGACCAAACAGGCTTCCTCTCTGGGGCTTTAACCCTGAGCTAATGTACTCACTTCTGCTGGAGCTCTCTGGCTCATTGATGTTGCCCCCTGCTTCTCTCTGCCTTCCCCCATCAAGCAGCGGATGATTCTAGCGAAGAAGCCTCCTTCTACGAGATCCTTCCCTGCTGCGCTCGATTCCGCTGTGGCGAGCTGATCGCCGAGGGCCAGTGGCACCACCTGGTGCTGGTCATGAGCAAAGGCATGCTGAAGAATAGCATGGCCACGCTGTACATCGACGGCCAGCTCATCAGCACTGTCAAGGTAAAATTAGTACGCGGCGTGTCAGCAATAACCAACATCCACATTGCAGATCTCGCATTGTTGTTCCTGTCGAGATCCAGCTGTTAGGAAAACTGTACTAAACTGTCCAGTTTCTGTTGACCAACCGCGGGTGAACAGGCTTTGTTGCATGCAGGGTGTTTGTTGGAAGTTTTGGGTTGTTTTTTTTTTTTTGCATGAACAGAACAAGAGCAGTGCAGCACCACAGGACAAACTCCAGCTGTAAACCTGTACCCTGGTAAAGGTGCAGTAACAGGAGGGTTAACCTAGCTTGCCAGTATATCTTTAATAGGATACGTCAATTAAGTCTTGTAATAAATGTAGATGGATTTATGGGTATAAAATCAGACTATATGTCATATACATAAAAACTATCTCCATCATCTCATATTCACGGTTACCTGTTTTTAAAGACAGCTGCTGTATAAAGAAACGGTGAGCTAGTGCCCGATTTAAAACTATGAGTGTGCTGATAGTTTCTTATGCATCAGTAGGTAAGTACGCCGCAACAACGGCTTTGTGTTTGGAAGTCGACCATAATTAGCTCGTCTTATTTGGACTTCTGATCACGGTTGGCGTTGAGAAGCAGCAGTGGCGTACGTTTCTAACTCCGACCTTTAAACAGCAGCTTTTGAGTGCTGCAGTCAGCAGACTGTGATGTGGTTTGTGGTTCAGTGACTTTAGATTCCCCTGAGATTAGACAGCAGAATAGGGAATAGGCTGAGACCGCAAGTCACAGCTTCTCCTTAACGGCACTGATAACAGCGGCTTCATTTCCTGCTGAGGGCCGTGTACAGGAAAAAACAGGCTGGTCGTGTGTCTCATATGGGTCTAAGTGTTCGTGTGGTTGCATTTAGCTTGTAAAAGAGTGACAGTAAAGCAAAAGGTGTGCAGGCACCTCCCAGGTGGTCTAAATAGCAAAAGTAGCCAGTAACAACAGCAGGAGTGGCTTGATGTGTGAATAATGAATAGATGATACGTTTTATTTCTGACATGAAGTCTGCTCAGAAAACTGCTGAAATGCTGTTTTGTGCTGAGCAGTATTTCTCCTTTCATATCCCTTTTTATCCTTCCCACAGTCAGTGTCTCTGCGTCACTCACTGTTGTGTAACATCAGGCGTTTTGATTGGTCATAAATGAATCTTGTGATTTTAAGAATGAACTATTAAGGCCCTGGTTGTTTAAAAAAAAGGCTCCACGTGTTTGTTTATTTAAATAAAAAAACAAACAACAGAATTATTTCAGAAAAAAACAAAAGTTATCTGTGTCAGTATTATTAGCCCCTGACTTTTTATTGAGCTTTGCACAAACCACTGCTGTACAATGATGTGCTTTAAGTTTTTAAAACGGTCTAAAGTCAAGTTAAAACTGAGTTTATCTTTCAATTAACACAAAGTATAAAAACTTCAGCAAGGGTTTAAACTGTCACTTGAGAAAGCATCACGCTAAAAAACAAAGAAATCAGTTCAGACTTAAAATAATTGTTGATGCTCACAAAGCAGGAAATGGATATACAGAGTTATCACAGCGTTTCCATATATCCAGAACTGGAGTGAGAAGGATTCTAGGAGAGCCACACAGTGCGGAACAAGCCTGTCTGAGGTAGAAGCAAAGATTTCAAAGACACTGTTGAGTGTTGATGTGTCCAAAGACCCCAGAACAACTGCCAAGTCATTGTAGTCTCAAAGAAGACGATCACTGGAACCCCACACAGGAAAAAACCCAACTTCTGCAGATAAAGGTACGCTAAGAACACCCTGGAGAAAGATTATGTACACAGGAAGTGCGTCTTTAGGTCAGATGAAACAAACTAGAGCTCTGTGGCCAAAGAGATGCTGCTTATGTTTGGAGAACAAAGGAGGAGGTGAACAACCCAGAGAACACCGTCCTCACGGTGAAACGTGGTGGTGAGAGGATTACTCTGCGGGGATGCTTCAGTGCGAACTGGAACTCAGCAGCGATTGCACTTTGAAATAGATTTTTTTGAGACCTTGAAACAAAAGCATGGCTCCTGATCTCATTGTGGATCTTCCTGCAGTGCAGATGACTTTTTGAATGTCCCTCTATGGCCGCCGAGTATGTTGTGTCTGTAAGAACCTGATATTGGATTTTTAAGATCGATAACAATATTTGGTGATTTAAAAATCTGATATTCCAAAGTATCGGCCGATTTATTTTTTCTTTCAGACACGTGAGACGAACAGATTTCCCGAACATTCGTCATGTGTAGTTATTTACTCAACTCTGCCGTATGTTCTTTACTGGAATCAGTCGCACTTTAGCCTTGAGTGCTGGGCGGCCGGAGGCAGAGACAGATTCTCCATCTGCTCTGGTGACATAAGTTAAAATTCTGAGTAGGTCTGATAGGTCGAAGTCTGAAAACCAAGTTAAGATGCACCGTTTTTCCATCCATCCTGCTGTTTATCCACGGCCAGGTCACAGGGCGGCAGCCTATCGGAGAAGCCCAGACCTTCCACAGTGTAGCAAGCCCCAGGCTGTCCTGTGTATGCCCCAGGTCCTCCTCCATGTAGGACATGCCCAGTAATCAATACCTCGCCCAGGAGGTGCCTGGGAGTCTTTCTAACCAGATGCCTGAACTGCCCCAACTGGCTTCTTTTGATGTTGATGAGTATCAGGTCTACTCTGGGTCCCTCACAAATCACTGAACTTCCCACCCTGTCTTTAAGGCTGAGTCCAGCCGCCCTTCAGAGACTTCTGATTTCCGCCACTTGTATCCGCTGTCTAATTCTTCCAGTCGTTACCCAGAGCTCATGACCACAGATGAGATTAGGGATGTAAATCGACAGCTTCACTTTTACGCTCAACTGTCTCTTCACCACAGCGAACCGGTGCAGCATCCGCATCACTGCAGACGCTGCAGCAATCAATCTGCCAGTCTCCCGTTCAACTGTCCCCTCCCCTCGTGAACGAGACCCCCAGATACCTCCTCCTCTGCTTAGTTTAGAACTGTTAGCAGTAAGCTAAATAATAACTATTTCTGCTTGTTTTCACTGTGCCTGTGACGTGTTTAGAACATAAACGCACATCTGAGCTGTTAAAATCCAGGAGCTGATAGGTCAACTCGATTATTTATCAGCTCCATCCAGCCATTTAATTCATCACTGACGTAAATAGGTAACGCATGCATATTTAATTAGCCTGCTTCCCCAAAGAAAAGGACACAAAAGGAGTTATCAGAGCAAACTATCAACTCATCAGTCTCTGACTCACACTGACAAAAGACAAACGCAGGAGTAAATCATGTGTGTCTGTGCACTGACCCAGCAGAGAATATTAACTGATAAAATCATCAGAGCCCTTGATCTATGATGTTTTTAAGTTCTGTTCCCTGAAATATAGACTTGATGATTATTTAATCCTGTCAGAGGGGACAGCATACGGGACCGGTTCCCAATTAAGTGGGTTCAAACTTCAACTGTGCATATAATTGAAATGAGTTTGTGTATCTCACATGCTCTGAAGCTCTGTTGTGATCTGAGCCAATAAACAAGTCAAATGTAAGTCATTTCTCTTTGTAGTCTCTGAAGTTTGTGGCGGGCTACGTCTGCATTTCATAGCACAAAAAACTGTCTGAGAACATGAATGTGTCAGCTCAGTCGTATTTCTGCATATCTTATAGAAATCCCTCTTTTGAGTCATTACCTTCACCTTTCCTCTTCTCCAGCTTCACTACATCCACAGCGCTCCAGGCGGCTCCAGCTCCACCAACCCTCCTGTCGTCAGTACTGTTTATGGGTACATAGGGACACCCCCTGCCCAGCGCCAGCTCTCCAGCCTGGTGTGGCGTCTTGGGCCTACCCACTTCCTGGAGGAGTTCCTACCTGCCGCCAGCGTCGCTGCCATTTATGAGCTTGGACCCAACTACGTGGGCAGCTTTCAGGCCGTCTACCTCCCCTGTGAGTGGACCACCAGACCTCGACGTACAGTCTGCAGACCTGCTTTTAACCAGGCTCCAAATCCTTGCTCTACTTTAATGCTTTTCTTTAGTTTTGTTCTGTCATTTAACCACCTTGCATCACTTCTTTTCTCCCAGCGTTCATCCATACATGGCTCCTCTTTTTTTTTTTATTTTTACTCACTTTTTACCTTCTCCATTTTTCCCTTCCTGCAGGTAAGGACTCCAAGGCGGAGGTAGCGCCGGCCTCTCCGGTGGTGCTGGTGCCAGAGGAGAAGGTGTCTTTCAGTCTGTATGCGCTCTCTGTGTTGACTCTCACTGTGGCCAAAATCAGGAAAAGCTACAACAAACTGGACAGCAAAGCCATCGCCAAACAGGTCAGACGCACGACTTCGCAAGGAATTAAAAGTCACTGCTTTAATGTTGTTGTCACCGCAGGTTTGTCTGCTAAATGGAAATCTTACTGTCAGATATTCTGTCAAAGTTTCATTGAAGAATCTATTATTTCCGTTACAGTAACCTTTAAACTGTAACTCTAAATTCAGTTTTCTATTGAAGTGTGCAGCACACTGGCTGAGATGACATCATCCTGGCTGACGTAACCGACTGAAAAAAGAAACCTGTCTTCTCCCTCTGCTACTGTGCCATGTGGTGATGTGTTTACCCTTAGCACAAGTGTAACGTTTGCAGAGAGGAAAGACTTAGAAGTTAATAAATAATTAAATACAAGCAGAAAAACTCCAAATTGAGGTCCAAAGTGTAAACACACATATAAGCTGTTTTCACACATGGATTTGAGACTATTTCAGGATTGTTAGATTGGGGCATTTTCCACAGACGTCCTTTTCGCAGCAGGGAATCACCTGCTTTGCATGACTTCGTGTTACATGAAGTACTCCATTACATCGGACACATGCACCCTGTCTAGGAAACTTCTAGGAAAGTATAGGGCTGCTGTGCATATCTGGAAATGGCTATGGATGTGCATTCACACACTTAATGGTTTGCAAAGGTCAATTTCATTTTTCAACAGAAAACTCAAGTCCATTGCATTTAAATGATGCATTTAAAGGAAGTAGCACACACAGTCCCACCACGAGTGTGTGTTGGAGCTCCAGATGAGCTCTGTGTTATCTCTTTCTCTACACTTGTCACTTTCCCAGCCTGCCCGTCTCTCCTGCTCCGTCTCCCGCAGCAACTCACAGGAAGTGAAGTGCAGAGAATTACAGAGGCAGCAATTCTGCAGCAGAGACCTGTCACAGAGTAGGAAGACACTCACTCACTGTGCAGAGGGGAACGAAAATAAGTTGTTGTCCTCTCATGCAGCATTATCACTTCCCTCTTAGCAAACTAAGCCTAGTGTTTGGGTCTTTCACACCCTCTCACTTGGCTAAACATGGGTGTCATGTTGAGAGAAATAAAACTCCATAAATACACAATTATTCTAAATGCCAATGTTGCATAATGCTGTTTTTACCTTCCCCGAATTAACTGAAAGAATCCAATATTTCATTTCAGCTCAGTAAAGCTTTTGATCAGATCTTGGTGCAAGACTGCAGCGTCTAACAGTAAAACATTCTTACTCATAGACAAACATCCACAGCAACAAACGTTTGACTAACAAATGAGGAAATGGTGCAAAGTTGTGTGAAAGCGGCTCTGACGAAGTAGAGAGTTTAAAAGTAACCGTCGAGTTGCCGTCTGGAGACATACTTGAGGTGTGTGTGTGTGTGTTTTTAATTTCTGTCATTTCTTTTCCATCTTCTTCAGCTCGCCGTGTCCTCTCATGAAAATGCCACTCCAGTAAAACTGATTCACAATGCCGCCGGTCACCTTAATGGTCCCGCACGCACCATCGGAGCTGCTGTGATTGGATATTTAGGTAAACCAAATCTGCGCGACTCAGAATACCACACGCTGTTCTCTAGTGGATGAAAACTCACTTGTTCTCTTTCTCCCTCCGTCAGGTGTTCGTGCATTCGTGCCCAAACCTGTGGCCACCAACCTGCAGTATGTGGGAGGGGCAGCGGCCATTTTGGGTCTGGTTGCCATGGCGTCAGATGTGGAGGGACTGTATGCGGCTGTCAAGGCTTTAGTGTGTGTTGTAAAAAGCAACCCGCTGGCCAGTAAGGAGATGGAGCGCATCAAAGGTTACCAGGTAAGTTATTAAAACTTAAATTAAAAGTTTTAGTTACATTTCCAGGATAATTACTGAGTTTTTCTAAAAAATTGCCATCCAAACATTCGTAAATTGGGACGCAAGGCATTCGCTTCTCTCACATTTAAACACTGTAGTGTTTAAATGAATAGTGCGATTTGCACAGCATTTATTCACACACGTGGTGTGTGAATAAATGCTCTCCGTTGTACTTTAATGGTGTTGCTTCTACTTTTCTAAATTTGTTTACAAAATGCTCATTTGTCCGAGTGATGGGAGAAGGAAGCGGGAGATCGACAGACGATTGCTGCGGCAGCTGCAGTGATGCGGACGCTGTACCGATCCGTCGTGGCGAAGAGGGAGCTGTGTAACAGCGAAGCTCTCTATTTAACAGTTGATCCATGTCCCTACCCTCACCTATGGTTACGAGATGTGGGTAGTGACCGAAAGAACAAGATCGGGGAAATGAGCTTCCTCTGAAGGGTGGCTGGCCTCTCGCTTAGAGATAGGGTGAGGAGCTCAGCCATCCGGGAGGGGCTCAGAGTAGAGCCGCTGCTCCTCCACATCGAAAGGAGCCAGTTAAGGTGGTTCGCTGGGTGAGGTGTTTTAGGCATGTCCCACTGGCAGGAGCCCCAGGGCAGACCCAGGACACACTGGAGAGATTATATCTCTTGACTGGCCTGGGAACGCCTTGGTGCTCCCCCGGATAAGCTGGAGGAGGTGGCTGGGGAGAGGGAGGTCTGGGCTTTTCTGCTTAGGCTGCTGCCCCCACAACCCGGCCCCAGATAAGCGGAAGATGGATGGATGCTCATTTGTCTCCAGTTACATATTTTTTGAATGTGTTTCTGTGTCAGACTAAGCACAGACTACTGTTAGTGACAGTGTGATTAATGTGAATATGACCCAGCAATGAGTTCACAGACTGAAAGCCAAGTTTAAGTCTGTACACAAAGCTTGTGTCCCGTTACTTCAACATTTGTAAATGTGTATTTGTTTTGTCTTCCTCCTTAGTTGCTGGCTATGCTCCTAAAGAAGAAGCGCTCGCTGCTAAACAGCCACATCCTCCACCTCACCTTCTCTCTGGTGGGAACAGTTGACAGCGGCCACGAAACCTCCATCATCCCCAACTCCACGGCCTTCCAGGACCTACTGTGTGACTTTGAGGTGAGTGTTTACAGGGCCCGTTGACCCATAATGCTTGTGAGCCAACTGAAATAAGGACATTAGTGTGCAGCTGTCAAAGAAAGCTTGCCTATTTAGCATTGATAAAAGTCTTGTTCCACTTAAACCCGTCTCGGCTAATAAAACGGAGAGTTTGCAGGTATATTTTTGCATTTGTTAGAACAGGAAAGGGAAAAAAAGTGTTTTTTTGATGTTGAAGTGTTAAGGAACTGAGCTACTCTGTGCCAGAAGTTTGTGCTGCCAGAAATGAGTTGTGCGGCAGGGTCTGAGTCTGCTCCGTCTGCTCCTCAGGTTTGGCTGCACGCTCCCTACGAGCTCCATCTGTCTCTGTTCGAGCACTTCATTGAACTGCTGACAGAATCCAGGCAAGTGTCAGAAGGAAGTTTCCCTGAACAAGAAACAGATCACATGAAGAATAAAATGACTTTTATTTTTTTGTAACTGCTGATTGGCACAATTATTTTCATTTTAACGTGAAAGCGTCTCACTGTGTGTTTTGCTGACTGTGTCGAATAGTGAGGCGGCTAAAAATGCTAAACTCCTGAGAGAGTTTCAGCTCATCCCACGACTGCTGCTCACCCTGAGAGACACCACGCTGTCCCAGCCCACTGTCGCCGCCATCAGCAACGTGCTCAGTCTGCTGCTGCAAGGCTTCCCCAACCCGTACGACCTGCTGCGGTAAGAACGCGCTCGTGTAGCCGCTACGTGAACGTCGGTGATGATGATCCATGCCAGTGCAGCATAAGACCGTTTGCTGTCTCCACAGGTTCGGCCAGTTCATCTCCTCCACTCTTCCCACATTTGCCGTGTGTGAGAAGTTTGTTGTCATGGAAATCAATAATGAGGAGAAGATAGACGGAGGTATGAGTGATATTAGTGTTGATCTGACTTCTTGCACCTCTATCCTAAATAACGTGTGGCCAAAAGTATATGGTCAGTGCTTGACTGTTTTTCTATCCTTAATAAATATGAAACATTTGGTGCATCTGCAGGAAATGATGATGACTTTGGTGGCCTCCTATCAGCAAACCTCATTCTGCTGAGAAATCGACTGCTGGACAGCCTTCTTAAACTGCTTTTCACCACGAAAGAGAAGTGCACAGTTAATGCCCAGTAAGACACCGCTCTCCTCCAGACGTTGTATAGATTAAAAAAATAGCAGTTAGAGCCATGCCACGTTGAACTAGAGAAGTAAAGTTATGCTTGTAGCTTAATGACCATCCACAGACTGCAGGGGTACAGACACACATATCTGCTAATAATAATTCCTAACTAACATACTCTGATTTCACTCTGGAGCACAGAGCTCTGGGATCGTGCTTACTTATTTGTGTAAAGTTGGGTACATAAATGGTCAAAAAAAGATCTGCTGCTCATTCATCACTTCCTGCCTCAAAGCGCAGAGACTGCAACAGTGAAAACACTTTTATATGGTCTGAGCTTGGAGGCACCCCAAGTGGGCAGTTGAGGAACTGCAGTTTTGCAAACTAAGCCAACTAGCATTTTTAATTTTTCTAGCCTTGGGTGTTGTTATTTGCTCCTTCTGTCATATCTGCTCATCCTGAAAGCTTCAAGTTAAAATGCAAACTCTCAGGCTGTCTATTTATTTTGAAAACTATGAATAATCAATCATAAAAGCGCCACACAACATTATTCTTGTTCTTTGATCTTTTAAAGACTTTTATCATTAAAAAGCTATTTAGCTCCAGTTATTACTGGAATATGGCTCAACTTGACTCAAATAATGGCAATATGCCCAGCGGCTGACAGAGATGGAGATTATAATGACACTGGTTGATATAATGAGCAAGCAGAAGCAGAAATATTGACAAAGTATTTAAAATGTTGTGAAAAGAACTGATATTAAAGTAACAGTAAACCTGCAAAACTTTTTCTCCCTGCAGGGCGTGTGAGGAGCTGGTGCGAACGCTGGGCTTTGATTGGCTCCTGATGTTCATGGAAGAACATCTCCACTCCACCACAGTGACGGCAGCTCTGTGGATCCTGGTGGTGCTGCTGTCCAATCAGTCGATCCTCAACCGCTTCAAAGAGGGCCTGTGCGGAGGAGGCTGGCTGGACCACACCGACTCCGTCCTGACCAATAAGATCGGCACAGTGCTGGGTGAGTGCAGCAGCGTGGGTTCGCTGTCATCGCAGCACAAAATTGGAGCTGAGAGGCTGGATTTGGTTAACATTAGGCACTCGCCTTTGAGGGATGTGTGCGTGTATTAGCTCCAGACGTTCAAACCTGTAAGCACCCGCTCTTAGAACAGTCACAAGTAAGAAATCGTGATTTCCAAGGTAAATACTGTATGTTGTAACATGGCTCAGCAGACGCCTCTCCTCATTCTGGCAACGCTTTCCGTCGGAGTTGGCCTTCGTTCAGCAAACAGAGAGCTGCACAGTTTGTGCGCCGAACAGCCAAGGGTTGGTTCTCTCATTTTCACCCTCCCGCTCTCCCCTGCTGCTGCATCATGCCATAGTTCCTTTTGAACTTAGTGGTTTTCAACCTTCTCATTGCTCAGGCGTAAAAACCATTCTGATTCTTCAAAACTGGATTTACCAGCCTGGAATAATTTCAGATGTTGATGTTTGCTTTAATATTTCCATAAAACTTCTGTCTAGAGCAGGGAGATATGGCCAAAAATATTTATCACGATATAGATTTGAAAATTTGCGATAACGATATAACTGACGATATAATTGATGCGAGACAAAATGCAACTCCACAACTTTGCTAGCGCAAAAAAACCCCATCCATGTATTTTCACTTAAACAAGCAGCTGTTTTATGTGCATTAAACCTATATAAACATATCCTGAACATAACCATGTATAATATCCACTGAAGTTAAAAAGAGGTGCTTTGCAACATTAAACTGCAGTGTGCCAAATAAAAAAGTCAAATATGTATTTTCAGACCATAAGGTGCACGGGATTATAAGACACATTAAGTGAAACAAAGCAGTCAGATAAATCAAACTTTACTCAACTCATTCTTCTTGCTTCCTCCACTTCTGTACCATTGATTCATTAATGCTGTATTCTATCACAGCTGCTCTATTCCCATGTTGTTGCAGTATATTAATCACTAACCTCGTATTGTGGATGGATTGTCTCAGTTGTTCTTCTGACTGAAGTTTGGTCCGTTTACAGCATCCTGCCATGCGACTGTATTTGTCTCTAACCATGAGGAACCTTCACCTTAACTTTTATCGAGTGGAAAAGTGTTAGCGTTCGTCCTCCAGCTTCACTGTTTATGTTATGCTAACATAGCTGAGTCGCTAGCGATCACGTAGCACATCATTATATACCAGCTAGCCCAACTTCAGTAACCCTACAAACGTCACTGCTGTTTAGTTTCCTGTCTTCATTTATGTTGTAAGTGATAGCAGAGCTGTACGTTTGAATTTTTTCAGAAATCTCTCAGTCAGAACATGCAATATCATGCTGAGGTAACTAGCGAGCTAACTTCCGCTAACCTCCTGCTAACTTCTAACTCCGTTAAATGTAATAAATTCTGTTTTCATGGATGCCTGGATGCTAAACTTCATAGTTACACCTGGTAAAGCAGCAATGCTGATCGTTTTATTAAAGATGAAAGAATTTAGACAGTTTTTAACTCTCAGTGACGCTGCAGTGTTCGTTTGACTTTGGGACCTGAACGATCTGACGGACAAACACCAAACCAGTTCCACATCACTGAAGTGGCACCATTTTCACAAACCTATTCTGGTTCATCCGTTTCACTCAACGATCCGCCTTCTCCATTCTCATTCTCCGTTGCCGCCATGCTTTTTCGGCCATGTGCGTATGAAAACAAAGGCACTGCGCATGCATGTTTTACCCATATTCTATCGCGATATGGGAACGGTATAATATGGCCCAGCCCTACTTCGGTCTTTTATTTGTATTTATTACACCATAACACTCCTGCAAACATCCAGGTTGAGAACCATTGCTTTAGCGCTGGAAACTCCCCATTAGAGACTTGCTCTAACAGAATGAGCGCTATCAGGTAGAAGTCCTTAGTTTTATTCAGATTTGGAGTTTTTCTTTTAGTGTAACAAATCTGTTTGGCTTTGATTGATTGTGTTAGTTTAGTCCTGGATTTTTACTGCAGCCATCTCCTTCATAGCTTTGCTTCATTAAACCCAAAAGTGGGCACTACACCTGCATGTAGAGCTGCCTACAGGTGCAGTAGTCATAGGGTGCCACCCTTTTACCTTTGTGCTTTATTTTTAACATTCACTCTCTCAACTTTCTTTTTAGGATTCAACGTGGGTCGCAGTGCCGGCGGGCGCTCCACATTGCGGGAGATCAACCGGGACGCTTGCCATTTCCCAGGATTCCCTGTTCTGCAGACACTGCTGCCCAAACACACCAACGTACCCGAACTCTACTTCCTGCTCATGGCTCTCTTCCTGCAGCAGCCTGTCATCGAGCTCCCAGACAGCCTGCAGGTACATGTTAGTATACCCAACCTTCTTTAATAATAATAACTAAACACGTTTGTTAGCCTCAGGGCTTAAAGTGGACCTATGCTGCTCATTTCCAGCTCCAGATTTGTATTCTTGGACTTTTTAGAGTCCCTGCACCTTCAAGTCAGAGTACAGTGTCAGTGAATTGAGGATTCTTGGAGTCGCTGCTCAGGACTTCATTGAATTCATTGAAGAAGCACTTCAAAGTCTGAGGCCGTGTTTCTCAGACAGAAAAAGGTGGTGGAGGGTTAGATTGAGATTATGTCTCTGGGCCTTTGGAAGGCCTCGTTGTCCCCCAGAAGAGCTTGAGGTGGGCAGGGAGAGGGAAGTCTGAGCATCTCTGCTTAGACGGTTGCCCCTTTAACCCGAACTCGGATAACCATCACAGGCTGGATAGACCGACTCTTTAGGGAACTTTGCACGATTCACAGTTCAGAATTATCCTTATTTATCTCATACTTGGCCATGGAGTACCCCCTCAGGTCATCCACTCTGCAGTTATGCATTTTATATCTTACCAGTGGGACCCAGCCAACAGTGAGAGGACCAGTGCTTTGAATCAGCCGGCCCTCTGTTGCCCCACCGACCTCCTGTTCAAACAGAAGGTTTACAGAGCTAAGACAGCAGAAGCAACACAGGGATTACCACGCTGAATGAGGAAGAGCATAATGGGTTCACTTTTAAACCTGAATTTGACCTGTCAAACCAGCTAATGAATAAATACAAAAGTGGACTCGTTTAATTAGATTTACATGTATCTGTGTGACCCAAACCCAGTGTCTGTGTTTGTTCTCTCAGTTTGATCTGGACTCTATCTGGACCTTCATCTTTGGTGTGCCGGCATCCAGTGGGACGGTGGTGGCCTCCATCCATAGCGTTTGTACTGAGGCTGCTTTCCTGCTGCTGGCCATGCTGCGCAGCATGCTTAACCTGGTGAGAACCTCTAAACCTTCAGACGCGTTGGTTTCTTGATTTTTTTATTTTTTTGGTCATTTCCTGCTTCCTCTACAGTAGCACATGCTCTAAATAAGTGTTTTACCAATGTAGTTTCCTAAACACGAACATTAATCTGCAGCCAGTTTCACAAAGCTTGTTTTTTGTGTAAAGACAGTGGAAGATTGCACAGCGATTTCTACTTGACTACAAAAAGCTTTTGGGATAATTGTTGAACCTTTTTAAGCCATTATTTGCTCATTAAATTCAAGGCCCTTTTCATAGAAGTGCATGTTTTAACAGTTCCTAACAGCAAGCTTGAAAAGCACTCACATGTGATTATGATCAGTCTGGATTCTGTGAAGGTTTTTCTTCTAATCTCCCGTCACCTTTAGCGCGCTCATCCCCTGCATGAGAAGCTTCACTAGACCGCCCGTGGGCTTAGTGTCAATAACTGCTCTGAAAAGACTTTTTATTTATTTTTTGCATCAGTCTGAGATTTGAACTGTTAAACTGCTGAGACTTTAATGGAAATTCTTCTCCAGGTTTCATTGCGTTGCATCTTTTGTCTCTTTCCAGCCTTGGCAGTCAGAGGAGGAAGGTTCCTGGCTCAGGGAGTACCCAGTAACACTCATGCAGTTCTTTAGATACCTTTACCACAACGTGTCCGACCTTGCACCAATGTGGCACAGCCCAGAGTTCCTCTGTGCCCTGGCAGCCGCTGTCTTTCCCTTCAACATCAGACCGTACTCTGAGATGGTAAGTCTGTCCTTTATTTTTTCACTTAAGCAACTCGAAATAGAAATTAAATTCTGCACAAGGGAAGAACTTGCAGTGAAAATAATCTTGACCTAAAATTGCTCCAATATCTAACTAGTAGCGTTTCATCTCCACAAAAATGTAGAGTTTAATTTGCTGTGATCACACGTTCTGATTTTTAGTCCCATCAACACACAACAGGTACGCTGTAAATATCCCTTCTGGCTCAGTAAAACTGTAACTTATTGCCCTTCTGAGCCATGGGCCCTCTTATCTTGCTCTCCAGTTTGTTTCCTCACAATAAAAGGTGTTTGGGGACAGCTGCAGTGTGCTAGCCTTTGAATTAAGATGTATGGCTAAGATTTCCACAAGTCAGAGCAGCAAGAACTTGGAGGAAACAATGATCTGTTCATGAAAGATGATCTTGATAAAGGTCACATTCTTTGTAGGTCAGTGATTTGGACGATGAAGCGAGTTCTCCCACCGAAGAGTTCAAGGCCTTCACTGGGGACTCTGGCATGAACCGCAGCCAGTCTGAATACTGCAACGTGGGCTCCAAGACGTCCCTGACCAACCACCCGGCCAAAAAATATGTCTTTGACTTCATGAGGGTTCTGATCATGGACAACCTCTGCATGACCCCAGCCAGCAAGCAGACACCCATCATTGATATGCTGCTGGAGGTAAGAACACAGACATGAACCCACATTCCAGATGCATGGATAGGAAACACTCTAACATGGCTGTTGCTTACTTTTCCCTTTTATGTTGGTTTTTTCAGGCTTCCCCGGAGCGCTCCACCAGGACTCAGCAGAAGGAGTTTCAGTCCAACATCCTGGACAGCGTCATGGAGCATCTACTGGCTGCTGATGTCCTTCTAGGTCAGCAGACTAAAGTTTTGGTTCCTTCTCTCACCTCCAAACTAGAGGCAGGGGTGTAATGTATCATCACTATCACTGATGGCATTTTCTCACCTATTTCCCTGGAGTCTACAGTTAGTTCGGACACCCTGCTCATTAGGTCCATTCTTATTGCTTAAATCCTGCTCTTGTACATAAGCATGCTGCAGGACAGCTTAACTCTTTCTTTGGCTTTGAACAAAACTGTGATGGAGGCATCATGAGTCAGCAAATCACAATGTGAAGGCCGGAGATCTGCAAGCACCTTCAGGAGTTTCTGTTGTGCTTAGAGTATCGTCCTGCATCTATCTGAGGAAGAAAAGAAAATCTGTGCGCTTCAAAAAATGTGAGACAGCAAAAATCATCTCACTTACCTTTCTTTGTTTCCTTAGTAGAACACAAAATAATCAATAAAACCCATATTCCCGTCACACTGTTCTGCTAAATCTCAAAGGTAATATCTGTTTGCAGAGGCGTGAGATGCTTAGTTTTGTTCAATCATGTAATGCATTTTTAAAAAGCTGCTGTTTTTACACTCGAACAGTTTCTACTGTAATGAGGGGGAAACGCTTGCAGCGTGAGGCCTCCTTACTCCTGGAAATACAGACCAGCGCGACGCCCGCTCATGTCCTGTGTATTCACCAGGCATGCACTTCCTCTATTCTCGTATGGGACCAATCAGAAGTCACACAGACTTTGAGCTGCGTAGCTGGCAGGTGTAACCAGGTTTTCACTTGCACCTCCATCAGGCAGTGTCAGTGAGCTCATAGTTAATAAAAACTAAGGGTGAAAAAATGTTAACTGAAATAATAAAAACCAGAGAGCCTTCTTAAACTCTTTTTCCTATTTTGGTGGTATTCACCATCATAATCTGGAAACCCTCTAACAGATGTGTGACTGACTCTCTCTCCAGGCGAAGATGCCTCGTTGCCCCTCAGCAGCGGGGGCAGTTATCAGATTTTGGTCAACAACGTCTTCTACTTCACCCAGCGGGTGGTGGACAAGCTGTGGCAGGGCATGTTCAACAAGGACTCCAAGCTGGTGGTGGACTTCATCGTGCAGCTCATTGGACAGGTACAAGCAAAATGACCTCAGGCTGTTTTTGGTCAGCTGATGGTCCAAAATGTAGATTCACCCAAATAAATCCAGTGTTTTCAGATGTTATACAAACGGAAAGTCTCTGTCTGTCTAAGGCAGCGTACGTCCTCCCTTTATGTACTCACATTGTGTAGCTGGAGGCACTAGTATTTTGTCTGGTTTGTACACACATTTAATAGTCATTAGATTCACAAACACAGCATAATGTAAATCCTGTATTGTTGGGAGCAGCCTGCATTGTCAGACTGACATTTTCCTGAAGAGGCCGGAGGCAGAGAGACGGCGTCTGTGACGCCTGAACTGGAATAAGAAGGAAAACAGTCCTTTAGTCGTCTTGCAGTTAATGCAACCAGTGCAAAGTGATGCTGGAGCAAATCAGATAGACGGGGTCCTGCAGGCCTCATTTTTGTATGAGATGGGCACAGAATGAGATTTGGCTGCTGAGGTGTGTTTCTTATATTTGCTGCTTATTAGATTCAGTTTCTTTGTTTTGTTATTCTAAATAAGGGTTGCAGTGGTACCCCATGCGTATGCTTACATGGAAATGCTTTTAGCAACGTATTAAAATGAGTCGTGCATGGACTTTGTCTTCCCTTTTTTGCGGTGGTTTGTGTACACATTGCTGTGCAGCTGAGAAGATAAGCAGATTATTTTCAGTAATTCATTTTTCGAGCCATAATGCAGTCCCTGAATCCTGGAAATATCCCTCAGTGGATTCGATGGCCATCCATTTCATCCTGAGGCGCACAGTTTGGAACTGGAATATATTTGTTATTGATTTCGTCAGTCATTTTGAAATGTACCCACTTTCTACTCAGTTTTCTCTGGAGTAACTCCAGCTGGAGTTGCTCCTTAACAAAGTGGTCGATTAAAAGGAAAAGATGTGTGATGGGTGGCACGGTGTGGTACTTCCTGCAGGTGTGTGAGTGAACACCAGGTGCTCCAGTTTATTCCAACAGTCCCAAATGTATTTGTCTGTAAGACTAGAAAAGAGGTTTTCTATGTAAATAATATTCATTTTCAATTTTTAAGACTTCTTCTGTTTCGGGCTTAAAACTGGTTTTCTCACAGTTTTGCTTTAACACAAAACAGGAAGCTCCAAAATCTGGAGCGTACTGTTAGAGCACACTTGAGTATGAACATGCAGAGTATTGATTTAAAGTCTAAACACATGTTTATAAATAGCAGACTTTTCAAATAAGGCCCTTTGAGGCCCTTAAGCAGCATTCCAATACTAAAGCTACGTTCACAATCCTCTGCATTCCTAACTCAGTGTAGCCCCGTTACAAACACAAATCTCCTCCTGCAGAAATATTTCGTCAGCAGCTTTATTCACATGCACTTCATAGCATTAAACAGCCATAACTGCTTCTCGCTTGTTTTCCTCCCGCTCCAAATTCTCCAGTCTAAGAGGCGTTCGCAGGGACTTTCTCTCGACACTATCTACCACTGTCTGAACCGGACGGTGCTCTACCAGCTCTGCCGACCCCACAAGACGGTAGCACAGCAGGTGGCCCTGCTGGATGCCCTGCGGGTCCTGACCGTCAACCGCAACCTGGTGCTCGGGCCAGGCAACCACGACCAGGACTTTGTGGCCTGCCTAGCTCACTGCTTCATCTGCCTGCACAGCGGGAGGTACGTTCTTTACATGGAGGCTGCTGTAGGCTTTTTACTTTGATTAATAGCAACAGACTATAGAAGTGCATCTATCACACCAGCAGGTGCTGTGTATGTAGACACTCTGATATTGATTATTCATACGTTGAACTAAATTTTCTTTCCTGTATCATTCTTTCAATATGTATTAGGCTGAGTAATAATATACTTCAGTGGTAAATCCTGTAAAGAAAAAGGTCAAAAGTAATAATATTCTTGGGTTGTAAACACACATATAGATGAGATGCATTAAGACATGTTAATGAAGGGCTTTAGTGAAATGTTGCTTTGCCAGTTTGTTGCGCTGATTGCTTTATCTGTGCTGCCGTAGCTCTTAAAGCTGTGCTGGTTGTGGCCACTGTGCACAGATGGTACTTTATTTGGATGCTTTGATTTAAAAGCTGGTTTTTGTTTTAAATAAACTGTAAATAGGAGTGTTTAGCATGTTTTCAGAATCACACTTAAAGGTGTTCAACAGATTTCATAGTGCAGAAGAGCTCTGGATTGTCCACATGTCCTGATAAAACAGAAGAGCTAGGCATGGAATAAATAATCAACAAACACGTTTTCTATGGTTATGTCACAACTTCTGTTTGCAAAGGACAATGATGTAAAGGGTTAGAAAACAGAAAAAACACAAATCATTGTCCTTTTTTTTCTGCACAGAAGACAGAAGAAAAGTTTGCATCGTGTGTTTATTTTGTTTACTGTTTTGCCGTTCTTGTAGTTAAACTCGGTGAGATTATCTGAGTCTCCCTCGCAGGAATGTTTGTATAACTAATTACCGCCAGGTCACACCTCCTTATGTTTATTTTCTGAAACCTGGACTTTGTCAGGTTTGCTCACATGCTGGTGGATTGTGATAGCAGGGGATGTATCTGGTTCTGGGGAAAAAAACAACATTTCTTTCCTCACACAGCAGCAGGTGTGGACAGACTGGATGTCCAGCCATGTGGTGAACACAACCTTCTCTAACACAGCGCTGTGTTTGACTGCAGAGATCAGACCTGTTTGCCGTGGAGAAGCCAAATAATCAAACCCTCCTCTCAGTTCTATGCAGGGCAGCATGGTACTCAGCTCCTGTGTGTGTGTTTGTGTGCAGTAGTGTGGACGGCTTCGGTTTGGAGGCGGAGGCCAGGATGACGACCTGGCACGTCATGATGCCCGCGGAGAACGAGTCTGACACCACGCACAGCCACGACGTCAGCGAGGGTGAGACAGATTCGTGTGTTTAAGTGTGTTTGACTGCGTGCAGAGCCACTCTGACCTCGATGACCTCTGCCCAGATACTGTTGTCACTTTCTTGTGTGGCACATCCTCTATATAACAGAATAACTTCAGTTTATTTACACTTTATAAATCATTTAGGCCCAGCTATGATTAACAGTGATTTGGAGTATTTAAATGACAAGCAAAACAGATGATCATGAACAGTTAAAGATACACAATAGAAATTAGAGGATACGAGAAAATGCGAGGAGTGCAAAAATAACCCGAGTGGTTTAGAGATCTGTCTGAAAGAGCGACGTCTCCTGCAGTTGTTTTACCATCAATCAGTCCCCTCACTCGTAATTTTAAAGTCCAATGAGTTTGTTCTTGCCTTAGAAACACTCGTCTTCATATATCAGCTGTGAAAATAACCCAGAAAGTCGCTGAGGTGTAACGCTTGTATTTTTGTATGTTGTGGTGCGGCATGTGCTTAGATGTTCTGTTCTGTGCTTGTGGGGGAGGTGAATGTGGGTGAATTACAGACAGAGATGGAGGGAGAGCTTAATGAATATTTTATGTGTTGCAAAGGAATTTTACAACTGCTCTGCACAAAAACAGACAGGAAAACTCATTATCGTGGTTCCTCTGCAGGGCGGCAGCTCCTGCTGAAGGCGGTGAACCGTGTGTGGACGGAGCTGATGCACAGCAAGCGCCAGATGCTGGAGGACATCTTCAAAGTGTCTCTGCCCTGCAATGACAGAGGACACGTGGACATCGCCACAGCCCGTCCCGCTTTGGAAGAGCCGGCCCTGAAGAGCTGGCAGAACCACCTGGGTCAGTAACACTGTGAAAAACACATGCAGAGGAATAAGCACGCAGTCTTTCTGCTCCCTACTTTAGCTCACTTTTTGTTTTTCTCTGCTTTGAGTAGCTGAGTGTTGCTCATGCAACCTTGAGATAACTAGGTCAGCCTCTTTTTGTTTGACAAAATAAAGTAACCCCCTGCAGACAGAGCTTGTTATTTTCTGATCTGCTGTCTTTTTAGCTAAGCTATTGCTTATGTAAGCAGATTGGTAAATGACTGTCATCCACCAGCCAAGTTTTGACTCGTCTGCTGATTAGTGATGGGTCGTTCGCGAACGAAATGGCTCTTAGAGCCGGCTCTTTGACGTGAACGAGCCGGCTCCTTATCGCGAGCCGTCACGTGGGTTTTTTTTTTCTTTCTCTCAGCCTCTCTCTCGCACTTTTTTCCCGCTTCACTCTGCAGGCGAGCCTTGTGCTTTATGCTGGGCAGAGGGGGGAGGGGCGGTAGTTACACTCAGTAGCACAGGAACAGAGCCAGAGAGAGAGAAAGAGAGGCAGGGACAACAACATTAGAAAGGTATAGTAATCATCCACAACTATTTTCGGTTGCAGATGATAAAGGATTGAGAAAGTTTATTCATGCAGGTCCATATGACAGAGAATATGCATGTTCTTTTAGTTTTCATATTATAATTTATATTGTGTTGTGGTTTGCAGTGTTTTGTGTTCTTTTCACTTTAAATTTGTGAAAGGAAAAAGCTGAAAATTTAAATAGTTAAAAGTTGAAATGTGAATAGTTGATTTTTGTATTATATGATTTATTTATTACATTTTATGTGGAGTGAATAAATAAAAGTATATTTACGGTGGCCCCTAGAGACAAAGCACATACAAACTTCAAATCACGTACGAACTCTGAAGCATGTACAAACTCCAAAACACGTAAAAACACGTACAAACTCCAAAACACGTAAAAACACGTACAAACTCCGAAGCACGTAAAAACTCAGAAGCATATAAAAACTCAAAACACGTACAAAAGAACAACAGAAGTGCTCCAGGATGCTGGGCGCAGTGTTGAGCCTTTGTTATCTTGTGGCTACACAAGCCAGCAAGTACCAACGACCGGATTTGGTGTGTGGTAATAACAGGTAAATGAACTTTTTTTTAAATTATTTGAATATATATATGAGTGCCTGTGTATAAATACACAAACAATACACACATGCTTTCAATGTTCAGTTCATGCTAGAAATGTGTTTTGGAGTTTGTACGTGTTTTGTCTCTAGGGGCCACCGCATATATTTATATATAAACATATATAAATAAAACCACTTGTTTTTACGTTAGTAATTCCTTTTGTGCATAATTTTATATTATTGTTAATAATAAATTAATTAAAGCAACAAAACAACCTGAAGAGCCGGTTCGGAGCCGAAAGAGCCGGCTCTTTTTAGTGAGCCGAACCGAAAGAGCCGGCTCTCTAAAAAGAGCCGGAAATCCCATCACTACTGCTGATCCAGGCTCTTTGGCAGGCAACCAGATGTTGTTAGAAGTTCTCTTTGAATTTGTAGAAAAGGCCCTAAGATGTTTTTCCTTTGCTAAGCACTTATGAAATATCTGTGGTAGAAGGAGCATTATTTTTGAGAGAAGATATGATTAAATTAAAATTTGTAAATACTTGTTCTGTCTCACAAAATCCCCTTTACCTTCTGTGTTAGTTAAATCTTGGAGACATCCCGAGTAAGTTGTGCTCTTGCTGGGAAAGCTGAACTTCTGCATCACAGAGCTGTGGTTGTGAAACATGCCCAAAACTGTGAACCCACAGCAGATCAAAGTAGTTCAGACTTTTCAGATTTTCTACAGTTATTGTCGAACATCTGTTTTGTGTAGAAGAAGAGAAACCTCTGCTTTTCACTGGCTTCAGTGCAGGTCAGGCCTCAGCCCCACAGACTGAGAGAGAGAGAGGAAAATGTGTATTCAGGAACCAGCTGGTAGTGGTTGTTGGAGGTTGTCGGCAGTCAGTGGGTGAAAGAAGTGGCTAAGAAGTCTACAGTGCTGCACCAGAAACCTCGTGCAATGACTTTGTTTGCCACAGTTGCCTGTATTTTGCATGGAAGACACAGACTTATCCGCAAACACTTGCAGGCTGCTCGCTGTAGTGTGGCAGTGAAGCTGTGGAAAGTGTGGTGCAACTTTTACTTTGAAGGCAAACGTTCTCCGTTACCAATTTGAGTCTGATTTTTTTTTTTTTGTGGGCAGCTGCAGTCATCAAACTGAGGAAGGAGATTTTTGTTGCATCATTCCTATCAGGGAATGTGCATTTTTCCTTTGGAGCACAGAGACTAAGCACGAATTTTACAGATTAACTTAAGTAATAAAATTGCATTAACACCCTCTGTCATCGACTTACATGTTTTCTTTTACTGTAAACAGCAGACTGTTAAGATAACCACAAGGTTAAAAAAACTGAATGTACTTTTCTCTTTTCTGCCAATCAGTTCATGAGAAAAAGTACATCAGTCGTGGGGAAGCAGTGGCACCAGCGACTCAGTCCAAACTGTCCAGAGTCAGCAGCGGCTTCGGCCTCTCCAAGCTGACCGGCGTCCGGCGCAACAAGAAGGAGAACAGCCTGAATAAGAACAGCCTGTCTGCACAGGTACACGGAAAACAACAAGCACACATACACACGATTTCTTACTTACGTGTACTCTCTGAGTCTGAGCGCTTCAAATACAGGCTTGTATTTCTGGTCCACAGGAGACTTTCCAGTGGATGTTCACACACATCGCTGTTGTCCGGGACTTGGTGGCCATGCAGTACAAGGAATATCAAGAGGTAGTGCATCTCATCTCCCATTAAGGTTGCATACAAAATGTAAGGTGCAGTAACTCCTAGGCTACTGAATAAATAAATGACAGTGTTTCATATGGAAACGAGTTCAGATGTAAGTTTTGTTTTGGATTTCTCTTCAGCTAGTTTTCACAGGTGATTTTCTTCTTGTAGTTTTTGTTTTTACTTTATTGTTTTCACAGTTTGTGTCTGTCTTTTCAGTTATTGCACAATGAGCAACTTACAAAGTTCAGAACAGCTGTAAAAAGTTGTGACTCACAGCCACGCTGCCCTCCTGTTCTCAGTAAACATTCAGCAGATGTGCTTGTTGTAAAGGCAAATGTGATGAAAAACTAAAACTGAAGGCTTTAAGTTATTTTATTAGTTTCTGTAAATGCACAAACACATCGAATTTAGCTATAACAGCCTTGCACTCATGCTTGCTAGTGTTTGTACTCATCCTGGATGGTTTTAAGCTGTGATCACACAGATCCTGCATCCATACATGTGGTTACCAGGTGGGAACTTTCTGTTGGTCCTGTGCAAAAGTTAAGAACAACTTTGCACAAAGTTTATTTTTGTAAAGTTTCCTTAAGTTATTTCTGTGATCAGCGTCAGCACAAACCAGTGTGCTCTAACAGTGCAGTCTGATGTGACTGCAGGACCACACAGAAACTCTGGACGGCTACATTTCACAGCCCAGTGTTGCAGTCGTGACATTTATAATTCATAGCAGTATTTTTTCAAGTGACTCACCGCACTCTTGCTTCGTCCATCCTCTCCGTCTCGCAGCGGCAGCAGAATGCCCTCAAATACGTGACGGAGGAGTGGGCATCCATCGAATACGAGCTGCTGCGTGAACGAGGCCTCTGGGGCCCGCCAATCGGCTCCCACTTGGACAAGTTTATGCTGGAAATGACGGAGGGGCCCTGCCGAATGAGGAAGAAGATGGTCCGCAATGACATGTTTTACATCCACTACCCGTACGTCCCAGAGACGGAGACCAACACCAACTCAGCACAGGTACTCTGCTTTAAATCGGCATTCACACGTTCCCACAAACCCCTCCAGGACTTTAGCAGATATGAAAGGACTCGTGGTAAATATTCATTTGAGGAATGACATTAGCAAGACGAATTAAAATCTAAACTGCACCTTTTTTACACCCAGGAGAAAACCTCTGGCTCCATAATATCTCAGTTTTCTCCAGTTTAATTACGAGACAGAGATGCAAATTAAATATGACAATACCGTAAAGAGAGGCATCCAGCCAGCGTAATGTCGCCCATGGTTTGTGTTTCTATTTTTAAGCCTGAGGTTAAGCGTTTAGACTGTCGCTGTCAACAAACTACTGACTGTAATACTATCGAGAAAGTGTTGGGGTCATAAATCAAATGTGCAGTAAAGTCATTTTTTAAATAGACTTAAATACTTGGTTTAAAGCACGTCAGCATTTTCTTCCCTTTTTAAATCCAAAGGTTACATTTACATACACAAAAAGACCTGGGGCACCTACACACTACACGTGCCTCTGCCATGGAAACCCATACCATGAAGCTCCCTGAGCAGGTTTGGAGTTACTGGGATCCTCTCCACACAGACACCATTGATGTAGATCAGGGGTGGGGAACTCCAGGCCTCGAGGGCCGGTGTCCTGCAGGTCTTAGATGTGTCCTTGATCCAACACAGCTGATCTAAATGGCTAAATGACCTCCTCAACATGTCCTGAAGTTCTCCAGAGGCCTGGAAATGAACTAATCATGTGACTCAGATGTGTTGACCCAGGGTGAGATCTAAAACCTGCAGGACACCGGCACTCGAGGCCTTGAGTTCCCACCCCTGATGTAGATAATATCCCACTGAGATGCAGTGAACTCTGTAGGATCACAGCTGGGTGCTTAATATCCAGAGATTAAGAGGTGTGGCCCCAAACTTTGTCCATAGAGTGTATCTTCATTTACAGTCAAATACTCAGATGTTTATAATTGTATGTCAGTAACATGTGTCCAATGACATGAGCACAATATTGTATTTATAATATTTCAAATGTCTCACGGGGTGTTTTCACATCTGTGGTGTTTAGTCGGTTTAAATGAAAAACTGGTTCATTTTTCTCCTTGGTGCAGTTCGTCTGTAAACACAGAAATCACATTCAGGTGTGGAAAACCAACCACACCAAGATGTGATGTGAACATAATCCGACTTCCATCTGAACCAACTACCAGTTGTACTTTGCAAGTTTGAGCTAAAAAGCTTCCTGTAGTCACGTTTGCACATCATCCTCTACAAAGCAAAGGTCCGTGCAGGTTAGCAAGTAGCCATGAAATGAATGCAAGTTCTCCAATAATCCCAAACACAGCACCTTTTCCTGTTTCTACTTTTGTTGCTCCCGCCCCAAACACATCTGGCGAATGAGACAGACTGAACATTCTCACTTGGTTTCTTGGTTTGTAGTGAAGTGTTTTGGTTCGTGTGTAGTTTGAATTTTTCTCTGTGTGGAAACAAACAAAATAACAGGGAAAAGCCAAAAGTTTACAAACTGATCAACTGATTCAGATCAGAATAAACTATAGGTGTGAAAACACCCATACTTCCAGACGTTCACCGACAGTAGTGCAAGTCCATGTCCACAAATTCAACAAGTGTGTCAACTAAGCAGCCGAAAGCATAACAAAGGACACCAAAGTCACAGTGAGCTACACTGTGACAGCATGAAATGCAGCCAAAGTGAAACAATATCAAAGAGAAGAGGCTGAAACTGAATCTCACAGTTGGACTGGCACGAGCATTTGTTTGAACACATGGCAAAGAAAGTATTTTAAGCATTTTCAATAAAACATGGCAAAGAAATCCAGTTTGTTTCTTTTTGAATTGAATTGAAAATGTCCTTCTTGGTGTCTGTAACTTCAGCCAATCCCCTGCAGAGCAGCAAACACTCCTTAAATAGAGCTGTAGGATGAGCTCATCGCTGCCCTGTGAGGCAGTGACACAGCCGGTGGCTCACTCTCCCTATCACTGAGACACATTTAGCTTTGTTTGCTCTACAAATAATCCCTCCTCTCTGTTTGCTCGCGGGTGCCTCTCTCCACTCCACAATAATTTATTTGGTCATGAAGATTCAGAGAACGCTTCAGGGATTCCCAGTTTTTTGTTTTTTTTTTAACTTTTTTCTGTTTCAACATTCAAGCTTTGAGTTGACTGGCTTGGTGTGACCCTCAAAAGATGAAATCATCCAGCAGTGCTCAAATGGAAACTACGCGCATAAAAAAACAAACCTCCCTGTTCCTGAAGATGCCCTTTAGGAGTTCAGATTAAGAGTTCATGAACACTTTATGAAGAGTCTCCTTTGATGCCTTCTGGAAAGAATTTAATTAAGTCCAAATTCCCCGCGGCTTGGTTGCTAATGTATAATTTAATCATGCTCGAGGAGCAGTTGCAGCTTGATAAAGCCCCGTTCTTGTGCCATGGACTTGAATACCATTGCTTGCCGTTTTCACTTTAAGCGTTGGAGCTCATTTGTTTTGGCTTGCCTGCCTTGTTTGGCCATTATTGGAGGACACGCCCCCCACACTGAAGATTTTTCCATTTGATTCCACTTAAATGTTCTTGTTAGGAACAACCAAAAACACATAAAGCTAATTTAATGACCCCGTGGTTTAATTTAGTTCACTTCTCATTAGACAGTTCCAGTTCACAACAACAGTCATCTCAAGTTGTTTTATATAGCGAGGCGCAGCCTCTACAGTACAGAGAGAACCCTAACAGTTAGACCATCACTATGAGCAGCGTGTGGTGGCAGTGGAAAAGAAGAACTCCCTTTTAACAGGAAAAACCTCCAACAGATCGTCACAGTTGAGTGTGAGAGGACAAAGAAGAGAAAGGACATCAGGGAGGAAAAAGCTAAACTTTAACTAGAAAAACACATTTTTCAGTGCTCTGCAGTAAAATTCCAGCATTCCTGTCCTTTCCTGTCCTCTTTAGTAACATATAATAAAAAATAATCAGTGAAAAAAAATAAATAGAAAATTAAGTCAAAATTTCAGTCTTTTATATTCACTACTAGTGAAAACTTTGGACACACCTTCTCATTTAATGGTTTTTCTTTATTTTTACTACTTTCTTCACTGTAGATACAAACTTAAGACATCAAATATATGAAGCAAGATATATGCAATTATGTAGCAAAGAAAACAATTGATAAATAACTTTAAATGTGTTTTATATTTAAGATTCCCCAAAGTAGCCACGCTTTCCTTTGCTTCTACAAACCCTCGACTTTCTCTCAATGAGCTTCATGATGTCGTCACCTGAAATGGTTTCACGTCACAGCTGTGCCTGTCAGGCTTCATTTGTGGAGTTTCTCGCCTTCTTAATGAAGTTGGTACCATCAGTCGTGTTGTGCAGACGTCTAGAAGTCCCTATTTGACAAATGTTAGAATTTATATTATGGCAGGAACCAGTCAGCTAAGTAAAGAGAAACAACAGTTCATCATTACTTTAAGAAGTTCAAGGTCAGTCAGTCCAGAAAATTGCTAAAACTTTGAATGTGAATGTAAATAATCATGAAAATAAAGAAAAACCATTAAATGTGAAGCTGGTCGTGTATCTCACATGAATGGTGCTGAATTAGCCCCTCTGTAGTTGTACGTATGGTTGGAATAGAAGAAGCCACTAACTTTGAATGGATGATAAAACTCGACCAAACACACACTTTTCAATTATTTCTTCCACTATTTTCTTCTTTTTTACATATTGATGTGACATAAAAAAATTAGAAGAGAAACAGCAAAAAAACTATAAATCTGCCATATCAATGCTTTGACAAAAGGAAACATAAACTTCCTTTGCAAAAGTTCTGGTGTTGAAATTTGGCTCAAATTTGGACTCAAACCTTGTAAATATTTCTCCCAATTAAAATCTAAAAATGTTCTTTTTTTACATTTAATTAGCCTCTCCAGACTTTGTGGTCATGCCAAAATGTGGTCCAGGGGATGCGCAGTACCAGGAACTACCACAAAGGTGACTCGGGCAGATATTCAAATGCCCACCTGTGTGTCTGTGGACAGGGTGTGACAACATGAATAACATGGTACCAGTGCATTTGGCTTTAACTCTGGGAGTGGAAGAATGAAGCAGGCTGCCTGTGGGTGTGAAATCTGAAATACAGCACAGGCTGAACCACGTCACCACTTCACTGCGCTATTGCAGCAAGTTTCTGCCCTGTGTGATGCTCCTCTCACTGAAATTCTTGCAGCGTCACGCAGGAGCCGTGCAAGGCATCGTCAATATATCGACCTTTTATTTTGATCCATAGAATATAAAGATGAAGAATAACTAACTGAATCATGTGTTTTGACGCTGACAAAGCCAAATTTTTTAAGTCTAATCAAAGTGGAGTCATGCAGTGCTACATGGTCTCACCTCCTCCTCTCCTCCCCAGAAACCTCTGCGTTACCGCCGCGCCATCAGCTACGACAGTAAGGAGTATTTCATGCGTTTGCTGTCCGGAAACCCCGGCATGTACCAGCACTCTGTAGAGCACAGCACCGAGGGAGAGACCACGCACCAAGAGCTGGAGCACGGAGAGGACACCATCGCTAAAGTCAAAGGTAAAGAGACGGCACTGTGGCACTGATGCTGTTAGACGTAGAGTAAGATTCAGAGAAATCCTCATTTGGCCTTCCTTTCTAGTGTTTCATCTTCTGAATGGATTCAGGAGTTCTGTCCTTCTCTGTGGGCTGATTCGTTTCTATCTTAAGTAAGGAGGTGTTGCCTGTATGTAACACTGTGTTTGCACTGTGCTCCTCAGGCCTGGTGAAGGCTCCACTGAAGAGGTCTCGGTCCACAGCGGACGGTGCAGATGAGGACAGTCAGGACCAGCTTCAGGAGCAGCTATTAGAGTCAGGAGGCCCCGAAGAGGAGCAGAAGACTGACAACACGTCCCTGCTGAGACTCCTGGAGGAGGGAGAGAAGGTCAGTCCGAGGGAAGCACATAGATATGACTGGATAATTAACATAGTAGTAGAATCATAGTGTTTTACACCTGAGCGATTCCTGTGCTGCAGGTGGCGCATTTCAGCCAAATACACTGTTCAGTATTGACTGGGAACTTTGTGACGATTCATCAAATGATTGCACATAGTTGTTGCAGAATTGTGACACGGTGTCTTTAGCGAGTTTGGACTGGACATGTTTTCCCATTTCTCCAGTTTGTGCAGGAACATCTAATCTTGCTGCAGCAGTCAGATTTTTTCGCTTTGGCTAGTTGGCAGCGTGTGACAGAGAACTCTGGTTGTCTTTCCAATTCCTTTGCTTTACAGTCACACACGAGCAAACTGCATCTTAGATTTCTAAAGTTTTAGATTTCAAGTTTCACGTCCTCTGTTATTGACTTTATTTATGTGATGAGGTATTGCACTGCGTGTCCAGTCCCAGGATCTCATCTGATAAAAAGACCTTTTAAACAACACACACACACACACACACACACACACACACACACACACACACACACACACACACACACACACACACGCACACACAGTATAAAAGATATAACCTCCAGGTCTGAAAAGTGCCTTGAACCTGCATTCTTCCTGATGGACAGCAGGGGGCAGCCTCCCTGGTCCAAAAACAAGTGTGAATGTATAGCTCTATAGACTCGTGTTTGCTAATACCTCAGCAGCACCTTAATATTGAGTTTACTTCATGAACTATGGTTCCTTTTAGAGTGAAGTAGATGATAAAGCAGGTTAGGATTTAGGGCATGCCCACCTGGTGAATGACTGCCCTCTCACTGCCACGTTTCTCAGGCAGATCTCACTCATCGTTATCCAGTTTGAAAACACCAAGATGATGTGACGGTGGCTACCGCCGTCTTTTATATACAGTCTGTGAGCACACTACAAAATTATTCCTGGGACTTGTAGTTTTTAAGATATATTTAAGTATATATAAGCATACATAGTTGGATGAATCAGCTTTACTTTCAGGCACATGACATTTTCATCTATTTTCATCGCAAATTATTGTTTTGTTTTGTTTTTTGTTAACCTTAAAGTAAGAAGGCATCTGTTAAAGCTTTAAACTCCCTGCTTGATGTTACTGAAATATTGTGAGACCAAGGATCATTCCCACAGGAGTGACACTTGTGCAGGATTGTTTTATGTAGTATTTCTTGTCAAGGAGAACAAGCGTAAATGCATGTGCTACCTCGACGTATTGTTTCCTAGCGTTGAAGTTTATTTATAGCCGGGCATATCGGTAATTCTGTGACCTGCATTTTAAAATTCCAGGAACAGAGATGGTAAACACATTGACGAGCTAAGTCGAGGAGGTCACAGAGTCCGTGTCTTGGAGTGCTGGACGAAGACTGTGTATAAAAGATGGGCTTAGCCGCTGACGCATCGGTCATCTTGGCATTTTGAGACTTCTTACTGACGATTTGTTATCCAATCAGGAAAAGTGCTCGCTGAGGTCACAGAGTAGGGCAGCCTGTTCAGAGACTCCAATACAAACTGGTCTCTTTGCAGCCGGAGAAGTCGTCTTTGCTGCCCAATCAAAAAGCGAGTTTCTCTCTATACTGTCTGTCAAATAATAAGACCTGCATTAAACAAGCAAAATAAAAATGTAACCAGATATTTGTGACATTTCAAAAGGAAAAATTAGTGAATCAAAGCTTTTTAAGAAGAGGTTGGTCTGATCATGACGTACCTGTATCACCTTTACACGTCCCTGAGTTGCGCTTTCGAGATGTTTTGTCAGTTTTTACAAGAAAGATTAATTATTAGCTTTCTGGGCTCACGTGCCTCTAAATGACTGTAGTGTTTCTGCTCAGGTGGAGCATTTGATCAGAGGTTTTACTCAAAGCTACTTCTCCAGTGGAGAAAGTACACTCATTTACTTGTTCCATGTTCAGAGGAAATTCAGCTGGGGGGCTTTCCTTTGTGTAATTGACCTCTCTAAACTTTAGCTAATTAGCTGTTGTGCGTTCCAGATTCAGCACATGTACCGCTGTGCCAGAGTGCAGGGTCTCGACACCAGCGAGGGTCTGCTGCTGTTTGGGAAGGAGCACTTCTACGTCATCGACGGCTACACCATGACCGTGTCCAGGGAGATCAGGGACATCGACACGCTGCCACCCAAGTAGGTTCACGCCTCTGTATCCGTCCCTCACCTGACGGGGGACGCGGGATCGGCACTTTCTTTCTCTGAATAAAGGATGACATCATTCCCGTGGACGCTGCAGTGGAAATTTCTGCTGCTGGGATGATGTAATGCTGCCGATGGAGCATGCGCTGTGAAAGTCCGCAAAGCTCTTCTCATATTTATTGTTTTGTGGAACTTGCTCAGCCCGTTCCTTTGAGATGCTGCTGGAAAATAACCAAAAAAGGGAAAAAGGAGCAGATGTCTCCCAGACTTTGTGGTGTGTCCCTCGGGTTGTTTTGGTGTTTTTACCCCCCCCTAAGCTTCCCCACTGTCCTGTACCAGCACAGAGCTGAAATCATACGCCAATTAGCTGATGATTTATTCAAGACACGCTCTTTTGTTAGCTGAATGCTTTTTTGATTTCAACTCAACTTTGAAGTTTTTGGAGTGATTTAAAGATGCACTACCAGCTAGTTTGATCCATTACGGATGTATGTGTTTATTCATTCTCAGCCATGTCACGGGAATGTACCCACCGCAAACAGGGGATTAAAATTTTGAGTGGATCTTCTCTTGAGTGGGTTGTGTGTTTTTTCTCCAGTATGCACGAGGCCATCATCCCCAGAGGAGCGAGACAAGGACAGAGCCAGTTAAAGAGAACCTGCAGCATCTTTGCCTACGAAGACATTAAGGAGGTTCACAAGAGGCGCTACCTGCTGCAGGTCAGCATGCACGTGTCTCGCACACACACTGCATGCACCATTACATGCTTTCTTTTAATATAGGAACTGACAGGATAATTAAGTTGAGTAGTTTATAGGGAACTTACTTTGTTTTTCCTTTTTTCTGTCTTTTATACTATAACAGAGCTGGATGCTTCTATTAAACATGGCTTTTCAAGGTTTTTTTCTACTCTTGGCTCTGTATGATGTCATTTAATAAGTGCAGGCAAACAGAAGGAATCTGGCTTAAAGGGAAAGTAGAAGGAGCTAAAGTGAGTTTATGGGCTGGTGTTAGATAAATTAGGATCATTTTGAACAGTGAATCATGCAGAACTACTCTCTGAGTCCAAAAGTAAAAATATGGAGCTGGAAATGATGATGATAGATCATCTGTAAACGTTTTGGGCTATTTATTCACATTTTTTCCTGACTCTCATGTATGCCATCGTCTTCTTTCAGCCCATGGCAGTGGAAGTCTTTTCAGCGGATGGGAGAAACTACTTGCTAGCCTTCCAGAAAGGAGTTCGCAACAAGGTTTACCAAAGGTACTGAATACATATGTAAAGCAGCAGCTTCTTGACTCACATTTCAATCACAGAGTTTAATTAAACTTGTCATTTTGTGCTCTTTTCAACACTCACACGCTGCAAGTGATCATTTCTTACTGTTTTAGGAGTTGTTGTCAGGGTGGAGTTATTTTCAGTGATAATCTGGTTCTACTGGAGAGCAGTGATCAGCTGTGATTCAGTCTGTTGTCGTGATCTCTGTTGAGGAGAAGGATTTTGCCGAGATTGATGTTGCTGCTCATATAAAGCTTTTTTTCTCTCCCTGTAATGCCGGTATATCACCGTTGTTGTCAGGTTGCATGAGTCTCTGTGCGCTGTAAAGACATTAATAGGTGGTGTTTGATTCTTCTAGGTTCTTGGCGGTGGTGCCCTCGCTGGCTGACAGCTCTGAGTCCGTTTCAGGCCAGAGACCCAACACCAGCGTGGAACAAGGGTACATCCACCTTCACATCATATCATTTTTATAAATAATAGATTCTGACCTCTGTAGTTAAGTCTCAACACAATGACTCTACAAACGTAAAATCACGAGTGCATGATTAATAAAAGTCCACTGAGCTGTTTAAACGACTCATCCTCTCTGTCCTGGTTTGTGTCAGATCTGGACTTCTCAGCACGCTGGTTGGTGAGAAGTCAGTGACTCAGAGATGGGAGGTAAGAACCTGAATTTGTTAGTCTGACTTCAGATTTGAAGTAAAGCACACGGCTCAACAACATGTGTTTGTGTGCATTTGTTCTGTAGCGAGGAGAGATCAGTAACTTCCAGTACCTGATGCATCTGAACACCCTGGCCGGACGCTCCTACAACGACCTGATGCAGTATCCGGTGTTCCCCTGGATCCTGGCCGATTACGACTCAGAGGTGCCTGAAGATTTTATCTGCTGCTGTTTTAATGTTTCCGTGTCCACAACAGAAAATACCCCAGTTTTGATATGAATGCCACCGGGGGCAGTGCGGTGATTTCATGATGTTTGGGTTGCTTTTGGTCACCAGGAGCTGGACCTCACCAACCCAAAGACATTTCGTAACCTCGCCAAGCCGATGGGCGCCCAGACTGACACCCGGCTAACGCAGTACAAGAAGCGGTACAAGGACTGGGAAGACCCCAACGGTAAGGAAAGGAGACCATCAGATAACGTTTCTCTGTGAGCAGATATGTGTGTTAATATCATCTACAGACTTTTAGTACCACAAACTCGCTATGTGGGTCCTCCTGCCTACAGGAGAGGCCCAGAAAAAACATGCAGAGTGAACTGAACCTGAGCTGTCGTCACCCACCCAGCAGACGGGTGGGTGACGACTGTCTCAGACCCAGTGGGATTAGACTGTAACCTGCCAGCTCCTGAATGTGTGATGCTTCCTGCACCAGCATATTTTTTGTTGGAGTCATGTATAACATTTATTTAGATTTATTTCTGTACTAAATATGAAATTAAAAAAATACACGGTACTGGTCTATATCATTAAGCTCTTTTTGCCTTGCCAGGTGAAACCCCGGCGTACCACTACGGCACTCACTACTCGTCAGCCATGATTGTGGCCTCCTACCTGGTCCGGATGGAGCCCTTCACACAGATTTTCCTCAGACTTCAGGTTTGACGAGTTTCGACTCTACTGACAGTTCAGCTTGAAAACTAAAACATGTAATACAACTCCAACCCTCTATTCCAGGAGGGGTTTTTAAAAGTTATATATAGTTACATTTGATTTACTTATATTTTTTTTACATATTTTGCAGAATCAAGTCTTTCATTATAAGTTCTATTTTATTTGTTTAATTCAACTTTATTTCCAACTTTATATAGAAAAAGCTAAATGTCTTAGTTCCCCTCTTTTTGTTTATCTTGTTATGCCCCATAAAAGAGCAAGTCAGAAAACTCCAGAGGACAGTGAAACCACATTAATAACACAGTACTGGTATTGTTATTTTTTTGTTTGCTGGGCTCTCTTTGCATTTCCTGGGAGTTGTGCCTTCTCTACTTTTAATTCATAGAAATAATTCTTTTTGGGGGCTAAAGTGTGTCTTTGTGTGAATAACAGGGAGGACACTTCGACCTGGCTGACAGGATGTTCCACAGCGTTCGTGAAGCCTGGCTCTCTGCTTCCAAACACAACATGGCCGACGTCAAGGAGCTCATCCCGGAGTTCTTCTATCTGCCCGAGTTCCTGCTAAACTCCAATAACTTTGACCTGGGTCAGTATCAGAGTCACAGCTGATCGAAGCACTGTTTAAAAACTGACTGGGATCGTTCACTGCTTTGTTATTAATGCTTTTTCTTTTGCTTTTCATGCACCAGGTGCCAAGCAGAATGGGACCAAACTGGGTGACGTCATTCTCCCAACCTGGGCTAAGGGCGACCCCCGGGAGTTCATCAGAGTCCACAGAGAGGTAGGAGATCAGCTCTTCTTGGCTGGTTTTACTCTGAGTGATTTTGAATCCGCCCTCACGGTCGACGCGTCCTCTGTCCCGGCTGCAGGCGTTGGAGTGCGACTACGTATCGGCCCACCTCCACGAATGGATCGACCTGATTTTCGGCTACAAGCAGCAGGGCCCTCCGGCTGTGGAGGCGGTCAACGTCTTCCACCACCTCTTCTACGAGGGTCAGGTGGACATCTACAACATCAACGACCCGCTCAAAGAGACGGCCACCATCGGCTTCATCAACAACTTCGGACAAATCCCCAAACAGGTCAGACAGAAGCGTGTTCATTTTAACCCTTTTCTAAGGAGGGTGGATCCTCTTATTTTACCTGATCTGGTTCCTGTTACATTACAAACATTGATGCATTACAGACTCATTTAACGTGCTGTATACTACGGTTGGTTTCTTGCCTTTAACTGGGTTTCAGTAGATGTTGAAATATCGCTGTCGAATCATTGGTCGTTGATGTTTGTGTTTCAGCTGTTCAAGAAGCCCCACCCTCCTAAACGGGTACGCAGTAAAGCCAACGGCGACGTTGCCGGCGTTCCTCCGAGCTCCAACAGCGACAAGATCTTCTTCCATCACTTGGACAATCTCAGACCTTCTCTTGCACCAGTTAAAGGTACGCACGCACATCATGCGGTCAATTAATTGCTCACAGTGTTGCTCCGTAAACAGGATGCATGCGCTACTGATTGCTGTGTAAACAAAGCTTCGTGGGGTCTGTTTGCGAATACAAGGTGTGTAACTCCTTTAAATTCACACTTCTTCGTGCGTGCGCGTTGTTTTCCAGAGCTGAAAGACCCTGTGGGACAGATTGTGCCCACTGACAAGGGCATCCTCGCTGTAGAGCAAAACAAAGTTCTGGTTCCTCCCACCTGGAGCAAGACCTTTGCCTGGGGTTACGCCGATCTCAGCTGCCGCCTGGCTAACTATGACTCCGACAAGGTCAGTAGTGAGAAGTTATCCTGACAGCCAGTTCCTCATAGGTTTAAACTACTCAAACACCTTTTTATCTCCAGGATGTAGTCTCTATGTGTGAGTGACCCCCATCCTTTTTTTTTTTATAATTCAAGTATTTATTAGATTTTGCATTTTATAACAGCAAATACAGAGATGCAACAACCAAACGCAAGAAGCAAACAAACAAAAACAAACAAACAAAATAAATAACTAAAAAAATAATAATAATAAATAAATAAAAATAAAAAACAAACAAACAACAACAAAAAAACACAACGAAACAAAACAAAACAAGTGAGGTTTTAACATATGTTGTATTAAACTCAAATGTCCAAGTCAGGTAGACATGTAGGTGCAAAAATTGTCCCACTGTTCCAGCGCAGCTTCTGTCACATGATGTATTTTTCCCAGCATCTTTTCGCATGCAACATTCCCAATCATTCTGTCTTTCCACATTTTAAGCGTTGGAATATGAGAGTCCTTCCAGTGTTCCAAAATGACACGGGCACATGTTACCAATGCAGTACTTAACACTCTAAACTGGTGTTTACTTAATTGCGGCACCTCTCCTTTGTCTCCTAGTAAACATAATTTAGGTGATCTGGGTAGGTTACAAAGTGTCCCCCCCTGCAAATAATTCAGTACAGTGTTCCAAACTGGAAAAACCAGTGGGCATTCCCGGAGGGCATGTATCAGAGTACCTTTGGCTTGTTGGCATTTCCAACACAAGTCATCTCTACCAATCCCCATTCTATACAGCCTTGAAGGAGTATAATAGTATCTGTTAAGAATTTTGTATTGAATAAATTTTCCCCTGGCTTCCCTAATGTATAATCCATTGTTCGACAATATAGAATCCCATGTATCTTCATCCATTGTACGCCCTAGATCCCTTTCCCATACTTTTAGTGACCCCCATCCTTTTACAGATGTTGTGTTTGCCGACTTCTTTTCTCAGTAATTGTGGATTAAGTTCACCTAATTTAAAAATGAGCCACTGTACGTGTTTGCTACTCGTTTCACCTTGAGGATTCCTAGTAAACGTGGAAAAAAGTAAAGGCACCGTTTCCCCCTGCTGGTGTTTCACTAAAAATGCATTTTACATGAGATCTGCAGCCATTAAAGAAGCTTTTAAATCACTAAAGCTACATCTGATTTGTACTGTATATATTCTGTTTTCCTGCTGGCAGCTAGAAAGAAGACGTTCTTCAAGCTGAAACAGATTTAGATTTTAATTTGGTGACACTTTCTCATGCTCAGAAGCACCTTTTCATGTCTGACCCCAGCTGGGGTTTGCAGCTGGTTTTCTCCTGCCTGTTTTCTCAGTTTGTTGCCTCGTTGCTGCGTGTCTGCAAGAGTATTTGTCTAGACCCCAGACGGTGTCGTGATAGATAATTGGGAGGTGTCCTTCCTCTCTTACAGCCGCCTACATCATTACAAATACTCAGCTTCACCTGACTCAATTGATGCCTCTTGTTTAAATGCATCAGAATGAATAACCAATGAATGGAAAGCTTGAAGATAACAGTCCCGAGAACAGAAGCTGTTACTGTCGTGGATCTTTTCAGTTTTCCACAAACGGATTTGAATGCTCCATCTTGTTTCAGGCGCTGGTGGTGTACGAGTGTCTGTCAGAGTGGGGCCAGATCTTCTGTGCCATATGTCCAAACCCAAAGCTGGTTATCACCGGCGGCACCAGCACCGCCATCTGTGTGTGGGAGACGGGAACCTCAAAGGAGAGGGCAAAGTCACTTACGCTCAAACAGGTAAATGAACACAAAGAGACGCAGTGCAGGTTCGTGCAGCAGCTGCACTTCAGTCATCAAACTTTAAATTATCCTAAAGCAGAAAACATTTATAGAAACCTGGCAGCACTCTCAACTGTGCGAGGTCCAACCAATCAGAAGGCTAGGTCAAAGCTGAACACGGTGTGCTTCAGAGGAAGGATAGTGGACTGTTTCTCCTGTGACTGCCAAAGTTCATCAATGACAGCTTAATCCTTGTAGGGTTTAATTAGTTTGACCCATGAAATTAGTTTGATGGGTTCGTGTTTCTGCTGAGTTCATTCAGCACAAACGTTAATCTGCAGACTTTAATCTCCCCGCACACTAATGAAACGAGGAAATCCTGCATGTTAAGGTGTTTAAGTTTCTTGATGCCATTGCGTCTCCCGTGTCGTGTGATATCTTAGGCGCTGCTTGGCCACACGGACGCCGTGACGTGTCTGACGGCGTCTTCGGCGTACCACATTGTCGTCAGCGGCTCACGGGATCGAACTTGCATCATCTGGGACCTCAACAAGCTCTCCTTCGTCACGCAGCTCAGGGGGCACCGAGCGCCCGTCTCGGCTCTGTGCATCAATGAGCTGACGGTAAGTTTGTCCTCCGTCACACGTGGAACAGAGAAACTGTGGGTGTAGTTTGGATCGTTTACGACACGACGTGTGTTTGTGTTTGCACAGGGGGACATCGTGTCCTGCGCGGGCACCTACATTCACGTGTGGAGCATCAACGGCAGCCCCATCGCCAGCGCCAACACCTTCACTGGCCGCAGCCAGCAGATCCTCTGCTGCTGCGTGTCGGAGATGAACGAGTGGGACACGCAGAACGTCATTGTCACCGGGCACTCAGACGGCGTTGTGAGGGTGAGCTCGCGTGGATACACATCCCTCTTTAAGTTTATTAGTCGCTTGTTACAACTCAAACACGTGTTTTCTGTGCTGTTATAAAATGAGTAACAGTCGAGCATTATAACGACAGAACGCTTGTCATTTTTTTCACTTTTTAACTCTAAAAATATTAAATATTGTCTGTGTTATTGTGTAAACACTTACACTATTGTGTACTTCACACACATGAAGAGATGCCAAACTGCCTTTCATTGTTTTTGCAACAATGACAATAAAGAGCTATTCTATTTTATTCTATTCTATAAAAGTATTCCTTGTGCTAAATCTCACAGTTTTGGAGAATGGAGTTCCTCCAGGTACCAGAAACACCTGCTCCTGAGCCTGTAGAGCCAGATGTGCCTGACTGCTGCGCTGACGAGAAGATTGGTGAGTCCTAATAGAAATAAATGAGCTCATTGGAGCTGCTAGATTGAATCATCAGAACACAAATCACACAATGCATGTCACTATAAAAAATGTAGAAAGGTACAAACTTATCTTGGTCTCACAGAGGGCGGTGAGAGTCACAATGGTGATGATGACAGCAGTGAGTCGGATGCAGACGAGCCCAGTCTGAGCCAAGAGCCCAGAGCGCCACGCAACCCCTCGACAGGTGGAGGCAGCCAGCCGGGTAGCACCGTCCACAGACCCAGAGGTACTTAGATATAAGTTCGTGTTCATGGGGCGATTGTGACGATCGCTCAAGAGTTGGGAGTTCGCCTTGTAATCGGAAGGTTGCCGGTTCGAGCCCCGACAGTCTCGGTCGTTGTGTCCTTGAGCGAGACACTTCACCCGTTGCCTACTGGTGGTGGTCAGAGGGCCTGGTGGCGCCAGTGTCCGGCAGCCTCGCCTCTGTCAGTGCACCAGGGCTGTGGCTACAATGTAGCTGCCATCACCAGTGTGTCAATGTGTGTGTGAATGGGTGGATGACAGGTTGTGTAGAGCAATTTTTTTACACACCACTTCAGCCAAAGAACCAATGAGCTTTTGCGATGCTGAGCTGTCTGTCATCCATTTGTCCGTCCGCAAAAATTGCTACTCTTCCTGCAGTATTTTACAGAAGGTCATTCAACAAACACACACTGATCACCTAATGGGTCGTTGTGCTCAAAGTCAAGGTCACAATTGTCATTTTACCGACAATAACCTGTGAATTTTGATGGGCGTCAGCTGGATGAGCTACTGTGCTAATAACATTCTGGTTTTTAGATGGAAGGACCAGCTGTGCATGGCCCCAAAACATGAGAAAGGTCTTCACATCTCTGTAGATGAGGAAGAAAGCTGGATTAGTACAGCTCCCAGCTGGTGAACAAACCTCCCTGAGCACAGACCAGCTGTGTTAAAATCTGAATGAGCACACATTCAGATCCAGAACTAACACTAAAATTATCTTACGTGTAAGCAAAGCACAACACATGTTCACTTGTTTGCTACTGGAGTGAACAGCTCGCACTATTGTTAAAGGCGTAGCAGCGTTTTGCCCTCCATTGTCTATGTCAGTCAGACTGAAATCAGTCAATGAGGACATTCAGATTGAAAGATATCTCAGTTTCTGTTGTCAGGCAAGAGCAAAAAACTAAAACTTAAATCTTATCATCGGTGTCAGCTGAACTGTGGTGAGCAGCATGTGCTGCGTTGCTCTCATTAGCTGCTGCGCTCTGATGCTCACTTCCTGAAGAGCGTGAGATCAGCAGCGGCTCCGCTGTGAGGCTGAAACATCGAATCCAGAATCTCTGGTCATAGAAATAGAGCAATAATACGACCCCTGTAGATTACCAACACTGATGTTTGTTTTTACTTGTTAATATAAGAACCTTAGTTTGATAAAAGTTATTGTTCCTGCTAATTTTCCATTGATTAATACCCTTAAGGTCCGTCGGCCCGAGCAGGAGCATCTTGGTCGATGGACAGCGGCTCTGACGATTCTCACCGCTGGTCAGACACCCTCAGCATCGACGAGAAGGACGGATTCGTGTTTGTAAATTACTCTGAGGGCCAAACTAAAGGTGCTCACCCAGCTCACTCAGGCCAGGGCTCAGTGCCTCAGCCGCTGCATCCCTCCACCATGGAGGCACGGACATATAACCAGCTCAGGGCAGGTGGGTGTCCAGCAGCTGCAAAAACCACGCTGTGTTTTCATGTTCTAAGTGATTATTCTGCCATTGAAGGGGAGACGACAAATAGATAGGATTAGTCTGCTGATCTAATGACTCACGTTAAAATGTTGCTAGTTAAGTGTTTGTTTTTGTGCGTTCACAGGCTACAGATGGGAGCGCCAGCTGGTCTTCCGGAGTAAGCTCACCATGCACACGGCTTTTGATCGCAAGGACAACGCTCACCCAGCCGAGATCACTTCCCTCGCCATCTCCAAGTAAGAGAGCCGGGTCGAACCAAACCGACAAACAGGAAATGAGTTTCTTTTTGTAAACGCTCGTATTCCTTTGGCACATCTGAAGAATGTCTTGTTTTGAAAATATATTATTCAGTCCAAGCAAATATTTTTGAAAATAAGATATGAAATTGTTTTGTTTTTCTCTTTCTTCCCTCCCGCTTTGGGCTTTCCTCTCTCCAGGGACCACAGTAAAATCCTGGTAGGTGACGGCCGTGGCAGAGTGTTTAGCTGGTCGGTCAGCGACCAGCCCGGCCGTTCGGCAGCAGACCACTGGGTGAAGGACGAGGTGGTGGACAGCTGCTCCGGCTGCACGGTTCGCTTCTCGCTTACTGAGCGACGCCACCATTGTAGGAACTGCGGACAGCTCTTCTGCCAGAAGTAAGATCATTATTCTGCAGTTTTTCCACCTAAGCATGCTTTTATATGTCATTGTCATATCAGAAAGTGTCAGAACAAAATACCATTATAGGTATAAATAAGTATATCCAGACTCAATGTAAGTTTCAGAGATGCAAAATTAACCATTACCATTTCTTCTGGTACCAGTATCAGCACACTACCAGTACATAAATTCTAATTAAAGTTCTTGAAGTTTTAATGGAAGTAACAGTGCTTACATGCTTTAACCCACACAGGTTTTTTTTTTTTATTGCACTTCGTTTTTTTTTACCTCAGCCTTGTCAGATTTTGGCTCTGGTGTTCCTCAAGGCTCGATCTGGGGTCCTTTGTGTGTTTTTGCTGTGCACGCTACCATTGCACAGCAACAGGCTGTGCATTTTGCAGCTCACTTTTTCCAAGTTTCACTATCTCCAGCAATCACCCGCTGGAGGTTGCCAAGGGGTTGCTGTCAAGTCTCTGGGCCTCTCTGAGGTTTCTGAGATCTTATGCAAATAAAATATTTCATTCTCTGATTTTGTGTGAGTTTAAAAAAGATTATTGGGGTTGTTTGTTTGTTTCTAACGGTTTAAATCATGGCTCACGTCAGTGAATGTGTTAAAATACTCAGCATCATCTTCATTTCTCTTCTGCACTGTGAAAGAAATTCCCCCTTATCTCCCCCCGTGTCACAGGTGCAGTCGCTTCCAATCAGAGATCAAACGGCTGAAGATCTCGTCACCTGTGCGTGTTTGTCAGAACTGTTATTACAACCTCCAGCATGAGCGAAGCGTCGAGGACGGCTGCAGAAACTGAGCTCCACGTCCACCCGCCGCCAGCCCCAAAACAAGCCCCTCCTGAGGACCCGGGAAGCATTTCATTCCTCTATCCGACTTCCCTCTGCATCTCCCGAAACTCCTTCCCCTTTAAACCCTCAGTAACCACGTGCACTGTACCGCACTGACAGGGTGTCGCAGGAGGGAGCGACTCAAGTACGGCGGCGGAGCTCAGCAAAGGAGAAAGGATGTGAACGAGGACAACAGGTCACAAAGAACATGGAAAGAAACTCAGTCCCCACTTTTACCACCGGCACTCACCTGGAGCGGAGGGAAAAAACGCAGCACGCACGAATCAGTCATCCACCATCTTTGCTTAGAGATCGAGAAACAGGCAAAACTCCTTCAGCTTTCACAGCAGGATGATAAAAGACAAAAACTTGTTGATAGTGTAAATAGGTATCACGGCCTTTTTAACTCTAAAAGGAGCAAACACAGAACAAAAGATAAGGTCAATGAAGTAAAAAGAAATGCCTGTAACATAGCGTTGTGACTAACCACTCCTGGCTTTAAAAAAACAGAAAAACGATTGTGTGTAGTCTGCGTCACGAGTCACAGCGAGAGTAACACGGAGGGAGGGAGATGAATGTCCATAATTAATGTCTCTGGGTTGACCGTACTAGTGGGTCTAGTTATGCAAAATGACTTCTTTATAATTTCCCGATCGTTTTGTTGTTTACAGACCTGTGATTTATTCTGAGTGTCAAACCGTCGCCACGCGGACAGAGAGGTTGACTCTCTGATTGTCGTTTCCTCTTTTTTATTGCCAAACTGTTTTCTCATGTCAGTTATGATGTTTAATTTTTAACATGTCATCTGTTCAGTCCTTTTTTCCCATTTGGAGATTATTTTTTTTAATTTTAGTTACTGCTGCTTTCTGAAGACTACAAACTTTATCGTGTTCAGTTTGACTTTGATCTTTCTTGTTAGAACCATATCACTCCTTTCATTTTGTGGTTCCTTCTGCATTATTATAATTTGTTATTAAGAGAGAGAAAAAAATCGGGTTCATCTTGTGTAAAAAGGTTAAAAGTAACGCACATGCGTCCCGTAACTGCACATTTAGCGTCCATCGTGTCCTTTCTTTTTTGACCGTACAGCTTTAAAGCAGCTTCTTGAATGCACACTATAAAGGGACTTCCTCATGAACTGTGTTTTGTTTTTTTATTTATAGTGTTGGTTTCTATTGAGGATTTGCTGGATTTTTACTCCCCTGTGGCATTATCACAGCAGCTCTCAACACTCGTTATCCTCACTCGCTGGAGCTGCAGCCAAGCACCTTTTTAAAGAGATGTTTCAGAGTATATGTGGACGTTGGAGGAGGTGTAAATAGTCACGTAGGCCGTTGGACTTTTAATAAATCTTGGCGTGTTTTGTCTTTAAAGGTAAAGACTAGGCCAGACAGACTTGCAGAGTATTCTTGCTTCGCTTTTCTTTAGCATATTTTACAGTTGGGTAAAGCTGCAGGAGAGCGAGTCTGTAGGTTTCTTTTCCTACCATTATATCAGTGCTATGACTTCATATTCCATCCTTGTTGCTCCTGCAGTGGATTTTGATGTGACACTTTAGACTGAGAGCATAAAATGAACCTCGTGCCCTTCAGTTCTTGACGTTAATAAACCTTTTGACTTGATCTAACTTGATTGTAGAGTTGATTAATTTAATGTTTTTCAGACGTCTAAATTCATTTGCAGCTTAACTGTTTAAATGTAAAAGGACTTGGATTGTTGCACTAACATAACACGGGACAAACTCAAACCTATGGGGTGTCATTTGTGCCATCAGATTAGTGACTGTCACTTTAACAGTGACCAAAGAACCCCAACAATCAGATGTGACTCCCTGTGAGCAAGAACTTGGCGAAAGTGGAAAGGAAAAACTCCCTTTTACCGGAAGAAACCTTCAGCAGAACCAGGCTCAGGGAGCAGCGATGGTTATCTTATTACTTGAGACCAGAAATTAAAATGACTTGATTCTTCATTTCATCTGAAAAGGCAGAATGTGAAGTACTCAAAGGAGTTCAAACACTATAAAAACATGTTTCTCTGCCCCGCTGAGACAGCGATATCAGAGGTTTTATCTGCTTTCATATTGTTGAATGTAACTTGATCTTTTGACAACACAAATCCATGTTTGGCTCTTTCTGCGTTAAAGACCGCACATCTCCTCTCCCCTCACTCGGTTTGTGGTTCTGTGGGCAAACTGTGCATTCAAGAGCTGCTTTCTTTCTTTCTTTGTACGTCCCACAAGTCTTCAGGCATTTAATGTTCACCCTCACCGCTCCTTGTAATAATAATAATATGCACTCATGTTATTGTCCTCCTTTATATCATTCTGCCTTTCTGTACTGTAACTTAGCGTGCAATCATGCCATCCAGCTGAAACGGCCGAGTCGGCTTCTATCAATCGAGGATTCCTTTTGCACCTTCACGTGTACAAAAAGAGGAAAAAAACAGTCAAGTTTTTATCGAATGCAGATTTTCGTTTTAACTGAAAGGTGCATTTCACAGCGGATAAATGAACTGTACAAAGTATTTATGCAATTATAACTGGGTTTAGATTTTCTTTTATATATAATTATTGTGATTTCAGCAAGTTTTGTTACTTGTTGCATGTCTATTAACACAGCTGACTTTCTGTGTCAGTGCATTGTACATGTTTGGCATTAGATTATCTCTCTTTTTTGCTGGATTTATTCTTTTTTTGTTTTTCTTTGAGGCATTGTTTGACCGGTCATACCGAGCGACAGGTTTGTGTACAAAGCCGCAGATCATGACCCCGACTCTGGGTGGACTTTTGTACTCTTTATGGGGGAAAAAATAATTAAGGATTAATCGAAAGCAAAAAAAGAAAGGGAAAAAAAAAAAGGAGAAATCTGGATTATTTTGGTGGTCTTGTATTAGACTGCGTTACTACAGTATCTGGTGTGCAATCTGTAATAGCTGAATGTTCCTTGTATATTTGTGTTCACTACATCCTACGAGAGAAAAAACCCACAGTAGAGTAACCTCCCCGTCCCAAAATGTTACAATAATGCAATAGATCTGGTACTTATTCTTTTTCATTTCATTTCAATAAAAAATTGCTGTTTCCCACCAAAGGCATTTGCTTCGTTTCTAAGTTACAGCAACGTCTGAGCTTCTTAACATTTAAAAGATTTAATGACCCTACGCATCCATGACACGCTACTTTCACAGAGGTTAGACAGATCAGTCAGGTTTTTCTTTTTCTACTTTTGGTTCTGTGTGATGTCAGAGGGAGAGGATATGCCTAATATGGTCATGTATTAGGCTACGTTCACACTGCAGGTCTTAAAGCTCAATTCCGATTTTTTGATCAAATCCAATTTTTTTTTGTCTGCTCGTTCACACTACAAATAAAAAGTGACAGCAAACGCGCTCTAGTGTGAACGCTCAAAGCGGCCGCATGCGCAAAAGAAGACGTCACACACAACGCACTCTGTTTAGACCCAGACCAAACCGTATTGTTTGACTGATGGCCTTAATATAAAGACTTGTTTCAGACTTTATGTTTCCCAATTTTGCTTTAAGTTATAAAGTTATTTTGTTTTTTACATTTGACCTAATAATGACCCTTATTGCTGTTTTAGAGGAGCGGTGCTTCAAAGGATAGTTGCAGATTTCTGTCAGAATCTGCAGATTATACAGTACAAATAAAATGTTCACGTTTCTCCAACGTTGTCTTCCCAACACTTTCACTAACATCTACGCTGGATGGCCAGGAAGCGTTCACGATGTCTTCTCCGGCGCGGATAATTGGCGTCTGTCTTGTGTCAGTGATGTAAAAGACGGATTTAATGCGACAGGACCGTTCAAACAGCAGTCGCTTTCTAAAACATCAGATATGTATCGGATTCAGCACCACATACCAAAGTGACCCAGATCGGATTTGAAAATACCGGATTTGTGCCGTTCACACTGTCACACCATGACCGGATATGGGTCGCATAGGGTCAAAAAAGTCGGATCTGATGCGCTTTCGCCTGCAGTGTGAACGTAGCCTTAGAGAGCCAGTGTGAGCCAAATCCTGGACAGGAGAAACTGAAAAAAATTCCCATGATACACTGAGTGCATGTCTTTACTCCCAGCCTTTCACTCGTGCTGTGTTTATGTGCTGCCGTGTTTTTTCCAGTTCTGTTTACTCTCCTTTAATTTGTGTTTTGTCCGGTCTGATGTCAAAGGTCGCCCCATGCTTCTCTTTTCTCTTCTCAGTCCCCAGGAACAGCAAACAGCAGTGCCTGCCTGAGCTATGTTCATTTCCTCTTGGTGAGGTCTTTTCCTGTTCTGGAAAAGAGGAGTTCTTCCTTCCCGCTGTTGCCAAGTGCTGCTCATAAACTAAGAACTAAAACTAAGTTGGTAGAAAAAATACATATGAACTAGACTTGCGACTAGATGACTTTTAGTCTTTGCAATTTGGTCACATTTGTCAGCAGAGGCGGCACTCAGAAGCTTTGATGCAGAGCTTTATTAAGTCTACATGACTGTCAGTTGAGTCTTGTATTGCTATACTGCACTCTCCTAAACTTGATAAATAGCACCTAGAATAAAGGAAAGAATAAATAAGGTCAAAGTAACAGTGAAATAATAAAAAATAAATGATTCAATGTGATCAGATTATTTGACTTTGCTAATGGTTATTGTTATTCCTGTTAAGAATCTGAAGTAATTAAACAGCCATATGGTTTTAAATGTACTCACTATTGCCTTTTTTCCCTCTTCTGGCCCATTTTGAATCATGATCTTGGCCCATATCTTGTAAATAATTTAAAAGAAATTCATTTTCAAAATTAAGCTGCTGATGAAGCTTCAAGTTCAACAAATAAAACATCAGTAGAGCAAAAATAAATTAATGGCATCTCTTATTAATTACGTAATTTTCTGCTTGTGATGATAAGAATTGTGATTAAAGGATTGAGAAGAGCATTAGAGTTTTAATACATGTTAAAATATAGAAAGTAAACGTGCTGTTGTGATCTGGTGCTAAAACGGTGACCTGAGTGGGACTGAGGGAGTGAAACTAACTTGATTTGTTCGGGATAACAACGAGACTAAACAGGACTGACTGCGGTGCTGAGCTTTATTTTACTGAAATCGGTGATTGGCGGAAAAAAATGTTTCTTTTAGCGAACCAACAGCACTTTAAAATTACTTTTAAAAAAAAGGGATTTGTGTTTAAATATTTGTTTTAAGTTGTGCCGAGTGCATTTAGTGAACTGAGCAGAGGAAATAACACCAGCGGGGGTCTCCACAAAAATAGTGCAGGCAGGGGTGTGTCTAAGTGAGGACCCCGGTGCTCACTGGTCGTAGATTACCGCAGCATGTGGCAGAGCTGGTCAGCCCGTTATGGACTGACTGAGAGAGAGAGAGAGAGAAAGAGAGCGTGCGGCACCGCAGCAGACCTGTGTAAAGGCAGACAAACGCACAACGGAAGTCTCGGTGCTTTTACTTCAAAATAAAGGCTCGACTTTAAATGAGCGTCACCTACAGGCTTTGTGTGAGGGTTTTTATACTTCTCCGAGGTTTGACTTCAGCTAATATTTGTACTACTAGGATTTCTCCAGGGGTAAACATGAAATGCAGGGTGTAGGCTTGGTTTACTTTGGAGTCTGCTTATCTTTTTCTTGAACACCCATAAAGTTTCCATAGGTTTCTGCAGGTAATTCTATATAATCCATGGAGTGCTTTGAGTGCTCAAGTTGACTGTAAATATGATATTTAATTTCATTAAAGAAAAAAAAAGAGTTTTGGACAATCTTTTTGATCTGTGCTTCTAAAGTGAGCTCTGAAGTTAAAAAATGAGGATCTTTGACTAGAAATAGATCCAGTATAAAAACAACAGTTTGGGCAGATCTGTGTTGGGTGAACTCATGTTGACATAACAGAAGACCGAAAGTCCAAAGAAAAATACAAAAATATCTGGAAGAAGAGGCACAAGAAAGGAAGAGAAGGACCAGGGGCTTAAGGAGCAGATGTGGAAGATAAAGTCTAAAGTGGTCCCGGTGTTTACAGCAGCATTAGGAGCTGCAGTGGCTCCAGCAGATTCCAGAACTTCTCTGCACAGAAGAGTGGGAACTGTGCAGAATCATCAAACCCCTGCTAGTAGAGGAACCGAGCTTGAGGATCACAAACATAAACTCCAAGGAGGGAAAGAGAGCTTGTAGGGTAATGTGACTTTAAACTGACTGTAGGTGTAAATGTGAGTGTAAATGATTTCTCTCTGTGTTAGCCCTGTGACAGACCGGTAACCTTTCTACCTGTGACAGTCAGCAGCTCCAGCCCAACTCTTAATTGAATGAATGGAAGAAAATGGATATATAGGATTAAAAAAACGAAAATCTACAACATTAGGATGTTTGGATATGTTTTTATATGCTTTAACCTTTATTGAGCAAAACTTGAGCGTCTTTTAGGAAGTCTGCACACGCCGACCAACAGGACTCTGCGTCAAACCATTAAAGGGCTTAAATTTCCAAAGCAAACATCTTAACAGGCGTAAATCAAGAAAATTACATTTTAAGTAGACCTTTTATTTTGAAAGTCCCTACAGAAAGTTGTCTGTCCTTGTTCCGTGAGCTTGTCGGCGGTAGGAGGAGAATAGGGATTGCGGTCATAAACAAACACACGCAGTGGAGTCGGTAGTGTCTGTGGGGCTGTGCAGCAGCACTGGCTGACTTTCAGGGAAGCTGACCTTCTCGACCGGCATCGAGAAATCAGACCGGCTGAAAAAACCCGAACACGAAGAGCGGATTGTCTCCCACTCTCCCTCCCTCCCCTCGGAGTCGGCTTATGTGACACATTCACGTCCCGGCGGAGAAACGAGAGAAATATGACGGAGCTGAGGAAGCGAGGCGGAGGCGGAGCAGACCCTGACAGCGCCGATAATATCAGCGACAAGGTAAGGTGCACCTGAGAACGTGAAAAGACACCATTATCCGTGCGAGACCTCGCCCTGGAAACGAGTCCGGCAGGTTGTCGGAGGCTGAGCCGGGCCGGCCGGGTTGTCAGGTTAGCAGGGGAGCTACATAAGCTAGTTAGTTAGCCGCTTGGCTGCTGTCCGGTAATCCCGAAACAACCGAGACACGGTCACGGAAACGGCTCCGTGCTTTGAAACCACCGTTTGCCTTTTCGGTGTGAGCTCCTCGTCCTTTTCAGTGGCTGTCAGCGGGACAATTTCACAGTGTCACCGTGACACAGACTCATCAATGTCACTCCTGCAGGCTGAAAATTGGATTTGGATAATTACATTACAGTAAACAAACACGCAGAGATCGGAGGGCCTTTAAGCTTCAGTTTACTTTGCTACTCAACACGAGTGATTTTAAAGATTGTTTTGCAGTGATTTGACGTTCAGCTTGTTTATATTCATCATGTGATGTGATGGCTCCACTGATAAAAAAAAAAATCCTGTTATATAAACTATACTGTAGAGTAATAGAAAAATAGATTTCTCCATTATTGATCATCCTACCTGAGGTGTCCTCACTCACTTGGTTTGTGGCTTTACTACCAAGTAGTTTGCTTCTGCCCCAAATCCCTTAAAGTAGAATGAATTAGAATTTGAGGACAATGTGAAATTAATCTTTAAAAATAATTCTGATCTGCTCAAAATTAAGGCAGCACTTACACTGTAACACACAGCCGTTCAAACTTCAGAGATATCAGTGCAGTTAGGAAGACCAAGCGGTTGTGAATCAATTTCAGGTGCAGTGGTTTTGCAGATCATTGCTCTCTCTTCTCAGTCCTCCTGACTTTTTTTAGTGTCCTTGTCCTTGCTTGTATCTTGAGACCGTAGCTGCAGCCCTTTCATGTTGCACAGGTAGTCCAGGATGTGAACGGAGCTGCAGAAGAGTTTCATCCCAGCTGAAACAGAGGAGCAGTGCAGAATGAGGTGTCTGCTTTACAACAACTCGCCTCTTTCAGAAAGCGTGCCGTCACAGCTTGCAGGATATCCAATATCAGAAAAAGAGAGTCAGTCAAGGACTGTGTTTATGCTTCATCAGTGCCAGTGTGTGCACATTTTAGTCAAGGATCAACTCTTTTAAATATTTATCTTTGTTTATTATGAATGGAGAATTTCTTGGTGTTTCCTGAGGTTCTTTTTACCTTAGCATGCCTGAAATGTGAAGTTATTTGTTATATTTGATTTTTTGCCTTTCGTAACACATGTACTCCTGTGAAAAGAGAAAATGACCAGATAACTGACCAAAACAGTTTAAGTTTTTTTTTCTTAACCCCCCCTTTCTTTTTTTCCTCTATATGTTTAATAAATGATGAGAAATTCTGTTTTAGCACAAAAACTTGAGCTGTTTTCTCTTCATTTTGAGACTCTGGTCAGACTGAGGTTAAAATAAACATTATTGATTATTGAGCTCTGCGGCTGTTTGAATACTGCTCTGTGCTGCTGCTCAACACCCAACGTGTTCTTTATTTTGGGTCAATAAGAATCAGTTCCTCCTTTTCTTTTTCTTTTTGTCAGCTGGTTTTCCTTCTGTTGTATGTCACTTGTGATTTGTCAAAAATATCTGAGCCCTTTGTGAGACTGGTGCGATTGTTTCAGTGTAGTTTGTTGCTCACAGGTGTGATTCCCAAACCTAAGAATTACTCATTAGTAATTAGTCACTCATATGTTATATACATCTGTATGTGTTTGGTCCTGGTTACTGTTGCTTAGCTCAGCGTGTTTACTCGTTCTACCTCGCCTCACTCAAAGTGCATTCTTAGGGAGCAGCTGCAATCGGCCGTCTCGTGGAAGTCGACACAAGAGACGTACGAGAAGCAGGCGTAGGCAAAGCGTCACAGAAGACCCAATGAAAACATGATTTACCTGAGCAGAAAGGCACGCGTGTGCTGCAGTGTCTGGTTAGTTACTGGTTGGCATACATTCATAGTGATACACAGATAAGGTTAGCTGGAAATATTGGTCTTAAGGATAGTGATGTGAAGGTTACTTTGAAATCTAATAGTTTTATAGATCACTAGTTACACTGTTCAAATGTAATAACCAATGTAATCAAAGTCATGTGACCTATTTGAATACGTGTAACTACACGTCTCTTTAGTGTTTTAAACTGCACTGAAAGTGCTCGCGTCCACCTGCCTTGGTGGTGGTTAGTTGGTAGCAGGCTTAAAGCAGTGCACGCTGATCTGATTTTACTGTCAGTTGAGAAGAAGCGCAAATTCAAACAAGATCAGCCAAAACAAGATGGCCAGAGTTTGAGTATCAAATGAATGAAGCCTGTCTACACAGAGAGACATCCTCTCCGTGACCGTGTCACCACAGCTTTGTTCACCTACATTATCCTGAAATCTTCTAAGATAAGGCGTTCCTGCACAGCAGAAAGCTGCACAGGAACTGTTATGTTTCGCATAACAAACTGAGTTTTAATTTCATTTTAAGATTTGTTTCCTTACTGAGTAAAATTGTTTATTCCTTACTTTAATTCCTGTCAGTCATGCATGTTGCTAGTTACTCTCACACAGTGCTTCCAGATCAGGCTAATAAGTACTAATATTGTCACCGTTTCGTAGTTTGAGTGCCACAATTTTAGTGTAACAAATCAAGACATCTGTCTGTTCAGGCTTTAGATTATAACATTATGATTCTTTCACACGCGCACACACTTTGTCTGCTCCTGCAGGTATTACAGCTGTCTGAAGATTAGGTTTAGCATTTATTTTAAAAACTTTTACATCTTAACTATGTGAATAATGCCATCTGCAGCTCGTGACTTCCCCTGCTTTGAATTTGAAATTTCAGCAGTTGCTAACCAGCTAGCCCTGGTGCTGACTTACTGTGTTGCCGCTGTGGTCGTAAATCATTCAGCAGCTTCTCAAAAAAGGTTCTTGTCCCCCTGCTTGGACGTGGACATTACTTCTACTCCAGTGTCTCATCCTGCAGCTTTTGCAGGGCAGTCCTTCTTTAGCTCTGGAGATCCAGACTTCTGAAACTCACGCGGGCGGGAAACTGGTGCATTCACGTAAAACGATAACTACCATCACCGTGTGGTGGAGTTGGAGTTCCTCAACAAAGACTCACGAAATAGTGGGGGGAAAATGTCACATGCACTTGCCCTCCTCCGCCACGAACTGAATCTCCATCTCAGTTAAACAGTTTGTAGTTGTTACGTATGTATGTCAGCTTAACCTTTACAAACTCAGTGCTCATATTAATCTGCAGACAAGTCAGCATTTTAATAAACTGTGCGATGTTTCCGAGATGATGCAGCATCTGCAGTGGTGTGTCTGCTACGCAAATAGCCGCTCAGCCACGACGTAAGTGCAGCTCATGTTTGATTAGGAAGTCCAATTCCGGTGGCTTAAAATCTTCCAGTTTGAGTGTAAAGGAAGATGGATCGTGGGATCGGGATGTCTGATGATTCACAGGCAGCGCTTCCTGTTTTTGGAAACGAGCGCTCGAAGTAACTTTTGTTTACAATCCCTAATTTCACTGTAATTAAATGGTTTGACCAATAGTTTACCAAATTTAAGGATACTGATTTTTTTATTTATTTATTTTTGTTAAAATTTAGACCTGAAAATTTACAAACTGTTTTTTGTAAACGAGAGGTGAGATGAATATCGGCTCCTCTCCACACCAAACACCCGTTCCTGGCTGTTTTCTCCTTTTTCTTGGCACGTATCTGCAGATGGTGACAAATAAAGCCCTCATCAGTCAAATTACACCATGTAAACGCCTCTGTAAGGTAACTGTGAGGCGTTCCTAATAAGAAACAGACGTGCAGATCCACTGGGTTTTAAAAGGCATGAGTCAGGCCTGTGTGTGTCTGTCTTGTTTTGGAGGTTAAAGGATCACTTTGCTGTCACACACCCTGCAGAAACACCCAAACAAAATGTCTTCACATGATCGGTGCTTTATGGAGTCAGCGAAAAGGTGTTTGTTTGGGGAAGCCAAGCCACAAATCCCACACGCACCCATATAGAGTATGTTTATGTATCCACAGCCTCTCTTTGTTCTCTCCAAAGCAAATATTTATTTTCAGTGGTTAGTAAGCAACACATACATCCTCAGTTGTGCTCAGTTCCGGTGTGGTCTGCGTTGTTTGCCGTGCAGGACAGTTAGCAGCTGCTCAGGACTCCACATGATGGGTGACCTTGGCCGGCTGTCTGCTGGCCGTCCCCGAAGCCTCCAGCAGCGGTGGCGGTAGCACCGGGACATTTAACGCTCTGCTGATTACAGCTTCATTTTTCTCAGCACTTGTTAGAAATGCTTTTGGACAGCAGGGCACTTTTTGCTCCAGCTGTCAGATAAGTTTGTTTATTTAGTGTTTATTTATTTGTTACTTATTATTATTATTTATTTATTATGACAATAATGTCGTAATAACTCCATGGCATGATCGCAGACTTTGAATCTAGCAGCGGTTAGATGATCAGAATCATAAAATCGTACCTCAGACCACACATACGGTCTGGTGTAGCATGTGCTCACTGTGTTTGTGCCACGCTTACAGTTGAAGAGATCTTAAATCACTCACATGATGTCAGAAAGTTTATTTATTTGCTAACATTTTAGCCTCTGAAGTATAGCTGATTTTGAAAGTCTCAAAAACCCCACAAACTAACAGAAGCTAAGTACAGGGATCGTCCAGGATGTTGGGGTTGGTTCTGGTACAGTTAAATCATCAGAGGACTAACAAGTCAAGCTAGTAGCCTAAAAGCACAACGTATCTAGGACTAGGATACTCACTATGGTGACTAATTTACTTGTCATTTCTATGAGAGACAAAAATTAGGCTAGTCGACATAGAGAGAGGGAAAGTTGGGCGAAGCCACCTGGCACAACTGTATCTTTGATGTCTTGAGGCTTTGTGACATTTCTGCACTTGTAGCTGCCTTAAAATCATGCAAATAAAATAATACGTTCACCTGACTGGTATTTCTGGTCCAACTTAATTATACGTCTCTTCCTGTTCGAAGGACATTTTTCCTCCCCGCTGTCTCCACCTGCTTGCTCGTGGGGGATTAATTAGGGTTTCCTCTAATGTTACAGGATCTTTGCCTTGCAATAAAAGATGAAATGAAAAGGTGACAGTGTAACAGGCAGCCTCTTTTTTTCACCCATCCAGCTGTATTGATTTCTCTATTGAGCATTTCAGTTGCTCGCAGGCACCTCTGATTTCATGTGGCTCGCACTGCGTCGTGCTGCAGCGCTGCTGACAGAGGTGCAGCTGGGGGAAAACGCTACTTCAGATCAATAATTGTGGTGATTAGCAGAACTCTTTGCAGCACTAATGGAGGGACGTGCTGAACTGTGCGAGCCCACAGTGGCAGAAGCCTCCTACCTTTGACCAAAGCCTCGTGCTGCTGCTGTCTGCTGGTCAGGGTCTTAACATTGTGTATATACAGTGTGTTTGTTATGTGATTAAAGTTAGCCTTTACTGTCAATCCTATCTTGACATTCTCAGATACTTCTACATATCTCAAATCATCAATGCATCAAGCAAACACAGACCAGGAAGCTCCTTTTTATCTGCAGGATGCATGTTATTGAGCAGTATACATGCTTTTAGATATTGAGCATTTAATTTACTTAACTTAAAAAAAACATTTTGGTCTTTGTAATAGGATTGCTCTTGAGATTTTTACCATCTCATAAAGTACCACAGTATGAAAGCGGGAAACAAAGTGTGCAGCAAGTTGATGAGCCTGAGATTTCGTTAGATTCTTTTCCAGTGTTTTCTTTTTATTTTCTATTTCTATAAATAAGCAGAAACACACGGTGTCGTAGCCGTCATTTATTTTTTACCACAGTATCTGCAAATCTAGTCCATAAATACTTTCAAGCCCATCCTCATTTACCAAAGCTGAAACAGTGATTTCCTTCTCATTTCTGCTTGTGTTTGGCAGTTAATTTTCTCACAGCTAATTGGTTGGAGAAGAAGGTTGGAATGAGATCTTGTGGTTTTATTTTGTACTTGTTCAGCCGTTTATTAAGGCTGGCAAAATAGTGCAAAAATAAAAGGCAAAGATGAAACTAAACAATAACCTAAACTGCATGACCTAAGATTAAAGCATGAAAAAACCTGGAAACATGACATGAACATAGCATCTTGTCCGGTCTTTTCCAGGATGGTAATGCTTCTTTCCTGAAGGTCATGAGGGGTCACTGAATATTTTGATCAGGATTCTTAAGTAGACGGTGATTCTTCATCTAACATCATCTTTTGAAGCTGTGGCTTTTCAAATAAACTTTACGTTGTTTTTTTACATTAAATTTGTCACCAGTTTAGCTCCAGATGTAAAATTCTTCCCACCTCCTTTAGTGGCTGCGCTAAAAACAGCAACAGCCAACGCAGCTGTTTCAAGTAGCTTTGAGATGAAAAAGTATGAGATGTGGCGCGAGCTGCTCGTCACTCGTCCCTCTTTTAGATCGCCTCCTCCCTCCTCACACTTGTGCAGCAGAGGCATTAATATCCAGGAGGAGGACAAAGATGACAGTGGAGGAGAGCTGAGCTGCAAGGACGGCCAATGAGCTGCTGCTGCTTGTGGCTCTAGAAAAACATGGGCATCCTGAATCAATGACGTTTTGCATACACCACCTGCTGTGGTTGTTTTCCTGTTTCATCTTTCTCTGTTATCAGGATTAGGCTGACCCTTAGCGCAACTTGGACTGATATCACAGATATTTGCAGCATTGAAGGGTTTGACTGTGCAGTGATTACACAGCAGTTGGCTCGTGTTGCTGTATAAACAAAGGATTAACCGTGTTTGACAGTTTCATTAAGAAGCTCGAATACGTTCATCTAGATTAGGGCTCAATGTTGCAGCTCTGCATGTGGTCGTGAACAATGCTGAGGCCTGCTGCTCCATGGAAACGGTTTCTCAACTGTCGACAGGCTGACTCAGCTGCAGAACATGCCACCAGTCTATGGTCACTGGGCAAACATTGGTAAATCATAATGATGAAAGATTTTTTTCTAATGAAAAACAGCAGCAACAGTGTTTGCTGCTTATTTATATGGTTATATGGGTGACCACATTAACAGCCCCATGTTTTTATTCTTCAGCCTTGGCTACATATGAAGTGATTGACTTGCTGTGCATTGCTTTGCAGTAGTGAACAGCTTAATGTATTTACTACTCGCTTGTGTCATCGACAGTATACTTCACTCCCACTGCACAATTGTTTTTCAATTGCTCACCTTCAAGTTGAGAAACATTACCTGGCTACCTGTCTCGTGTTGCCTGTTATATTGCTACAAGTCCCCTTTAGACTCTGCTAGAGTGGCTTTGCATGATTCACAGTTTGTAATAATCCTTGTGTGTCCTGTACCAGGACTTGGTGCAGCTCCTAAATTCACCTTCTCTCTGAAACAAACTATTTAACACATTCCCATTTTAATAGGATCTTTGTTTCAATTGAACTTTCTTCTGATTGGCCGCCTCTCATAAACGGAAGGTTTAAACGGCAGGTGGGAGGGGCTTCTGTGCTCACAGCCAGAGCTCTCTGCCTGAGATGGCCATATCTGCAACATCATACACAGCCAAGGGTAGGAAAAGCTGTCTGAAACAAAGCATTACTAAACTACAGTGAAGAGACGCGTGACAGGTTCTCTATAACTAAACTGGAAATTTATCAGGTCGATAACAGTAGTATGATTAGAACCCTAATATTATGAGGTAGATAACAAGTTATATTGTAATTTGATTTCAGATTATTCTCTATTCTCTTTGGTCTTCTGAGTACTGAAAACATGATTTATTTATTTATTTTTTGACAATCACAATCAAAAACATGTTTCTGCATTTAAAAATGAACAAATAGTTTGATATCAGACCTGTTACTGTTACTGTTTCCATCTTCACTCTGACGTTTCTTTGATTCCAACAGATTTCCACGGGGGAGGGAAATCGAATCTTTTACACTGTGCACTAGTCTATGGTGTGTCTGCCCAAATCTAATTTTATTGTAAAGTCATCTGAGGCTTCAGGAGTGCAGTGGAGTGAAAGGAAAAGCAGCTCAGTGTTTTCTTCTGTTAGTGATTCTGCTGCGGGGATGCCAAACGAGGAATGGGGATTAAAATACTCCTGTTGTAGCACAATTCAAGGGAAAAAGCTTGACAACAGCATTAATCTCATTGTGGTAGTGATTAGGTAATTATTAGTCGTCTAACTAACAGTATTTGGGTTGTGTAGATTTACTACGCCTGTGGTGGCGTCTAATCAAACATGATAACTGCTCTTATTGCTTTGTGATGGTTACTTCTATGTGACAGGAAATTGTTAAATTCGACAGTCTGATGTGCGTCAGCTTCAGTAGTTTGAGCCTGCTGATAACTCCTTGGTTGAAAACTGAATGAGTCTTATTGTCACTTCATCGCTAAGCCAATGTTCCAGAGATCCGGTTTTAAACAGTGATGTTTTTATTTCCCTTTTTAGTCAAGATTTGCAAGCTGCCCTGCCAGGTAGGCAGTGTTTCAGTCTCCTCATTAAAACCTGAGTGGATTTCTACAATTACACCTCTCCTGCCACGAACGGCAACTTAAAGTGAACCCAGAGCCTGCTCCCACTTTCAGTGCTTTCTCAGTTAATTACATCTGGCCACGATCAGGGACCTCATTTCCAAACGAATACCTCCGGTTTAACCCTCATGGCCCTGCTAACCATATTTAGCAGCGTTTGAATAAAAACAACCATGAAAGGCAAAAAATGGCTAAGAACATCACCGAGCTGCTCGGGTGGATAGGACATCCTAATCCCCAGATAGATGTGTGAGCTGACTTTAAAAATAGCTTCTTTTTGTTATAAGACAGACCATGACTGATGTTGACGAGAGCAAAACGGCTTCTAGGATGTCACTTAGAGGAGTTTTCCACATTAAGCCTGCTAAATCTGGAAATGCATAATGTTCTCTCAGTTTGTTCTTACTGACTCAGTAAATTGTAAATGAGGGCTAACTCTCAAAGATGTCTCAAGTTCCCAAAACAAAGCTTCCCAGGAAGTCTGTTATATTTTTTGTCCCTGCAGTGTTGAGGCATCAGCTGTGTGACTGTGGGTGCTGCTCACTGAGTTTAAATCCAGATTAAAGATTCATTATCAGCTGTAAAGATGTTTGCTTCAGGGCAGAAGCCTGTTAACCTCGCAGCACCAGGTGTAGACTTTCAGCTCTCTGCTGCCGAGCCAGTAAGGCTCCTGAGATTGTAAACAAACCTTTAAGGGAAATTTCACCCATTATCTTGGTTTAGAACATCTGTCATATTCAGGACAGGAAAACAAATTACTTCATAGAAATGTAGAATTTGTGGAGTTAAATCTACTTTTGTAAAATTTCTGTATGTTATAGTAAATGGAAACTGTTTACAGTAGTGTCCAACATTCTTGAGTCACCATTAGGCTTCAGTGAGCAGTAGAGGAATCACCTGAAAGGCGAGATGCATCTGTCGGGTCTTTGCTAGATTTTTCCTGTTTTGTTTTAGATGGTGTTCATCTGATGTAGCAGGTTTTTCTAGACCTGCTGCTTCTTCTTTTTCCCCTCATTTGTCCAACTTCATCAAATTGTTTTTAAAGGGCCCGCTGCACACCGTGCTGAGTTTAAGACTAATAATGTATTTTTGCAGCAGGCCTAAAGATACAGTTTAAAATTGTCTATTGACTTAAGTTTTCTCTTATTTGTAGACAGCACTGGTTCATCCTTGAGTCAGATGTCTTTCTTATGCTCGAATGCTTCAATCAGCTTAAAAAAACAAAAAAATGTCTTTGAAAATTCTCATCTGCAGGGACTGGACTGGAAATGAGTGAAAAAGCAGCCACAAATTTAAAAGCTCTCTGAAAAGCCTGCAAAACTGTTGCACAAGAGCAGTGGGAAAAAATACAAGTCTGACTCCTTTGAAAGAAAATGTAAAGAAGTGGGTGGTGGCTGAAGAATTTTGCACAGTATAATAATCTTAATCTCTGTGACATTTTCACAATCCTAATCTGGACCAATCACGTAATCACAGCCAAAGTCACGAGACGGGGGGAAAATCTGATGCCGTCGTAAACGTAAAAACCAGCCTAACATTGAGTGACATGCTGTGAAGTGTCACAACTGTAGCTCAAACTTGGGAGAGAAATGCGTTAGTAAAAGCTTAGTTACCTATGGTAACAAATAAATTGTTAGTGAGATGTGTGTCCTTTATTAATGTATAATCCTGTTTGACCGATCCAGCCTCAGAGGACACAAACACCAAGTCTGCTCTGTCTCTGTCCTCCCCTGTAGGGGCTAAACTGACCTAATTAAAGTGCCGTCTGCTCAGCCTCATGTTGATGTTCTTAGTTTAGACCTGCCTCCTGCAGCGTTTACCTGTTTACCCATTTCAGGAGCTCTCAGTGTAACTCTTTCATGATGAGATGTCAGAGACCTGTTTGTCAGGTGCAGACTTGCTCTGTCTGAAGTCAGTATTTGAATATCTCTGTGTTCTCGGCAGGAGGCTGATGGCGATGACAGGTTGGGGCTGGCAGGTGACGCAGAGGGAGAATGTGATGGCGACTCCAAAGCAGACACTCCAGATTATCCTCTCTCCACAGCAGACACAGACAACACTCCAGAATGCCTCAACAAAGCTCTGGAGGGGCTGCCGCCCAGGTAAACAGTCCTCAAACGCAGAAACCCACATGCCAGAAAACATTTGTGCTCAAAGCGTGTCTTTTTGATATCCGTGCTTATAAATTACTCACAATCCCACAGCTGAGCTGGAATGCAGAACCACAGGGGTATGATAATATTAACACGTAGCCAAACTAGTTTGAATCTCCGCATGAGAGTCTATCATAGCTCAACAAGCTTTGTCCAAGATGGTAGCAATTCATTAAAAATGAATGAATAGTGTTCTATTGTTTAACTGTAGGAGTCTGTTTATGGTCTGTCAGAAGTAGTTATAACAGTGCAGATGCTCTCTGGGAAGATATTTGGAGAGCTGCAGGTGATTGTTGGCATAAAAAGCGGCAGAAATAGTTACAAAGTTACAAAGAAGTTCAAAGCAAGTGAGGGTTTTTATTAATAGTAGGGATAAATGTTACTAGTTCACTAGACAGTTATTATGCTTATGTTCAGCTTTATATTCTTATGTTTGGACTGTTCAAAACAATCCTTTTCTTTCTTTGTTGTTTTTGTAAAATAAGAAGCCCCTCACTTGTCCTCTGTCTCAGGTTGTTTAACCTCCCTTCAGCTTTCCTTTAAGCTCACCTTCTGAGAGCAGCTCGTAGGGTTGGAACCAGAGATGACCATATTAGGGATTTCCACTCTGTGATAACATATAGAGGCAAGAGCAATAAAAACTAGGCTAGCTCAGCTGAAGTCTGAGGTTTTGGCTCTCAGGGACTACTTATACATGAATGTATTTTGCCTTTTTTAATATTCACCATTGGATACTAGAGGTGGGAATCACCATACATCCCACAATACGATATTATCACAATACTTAACGCACGATACGATATTATTGCAATTTTTTAAAATATTTTGCCATATTCAGATTCTGTACATAAAGGTAAACTTTATCAATATTCATTTTATCTAATAACAAAGTCTCGCACTCAGTCTTTCTCTCATTTCAGTTTTATTGTTGACAAACTGAACGGTTTGTATTACAGTCTAGTCCAACTTAACTGAATGCAACCATCTGGTACAATTATAGCTATTCTGAACTATGCAATATGAAAACTATGCAGCCCCTTCAGCAACTGAAGAATTTGAAAGTAAATTAAAACAAAATATAATTTTACATTAAATTAAAAAGTTTTAAACTTAATTAAAATAAAACATGTCTTAAATTAAAATAAGTAAACTGTCATGTTTATTGCTGCCAAAAAAAACGTTAAACACATTTGGACAGTGTCAGGATTCTTGTTCAGAAAAAGGAGCTGATCAACATGCTCTGAAGTCAGAGCATGTTCCAGTCCACAAAAACTTTTTTTTGTAACAAAATATCGATTTCTGCTGTCCCTGTATCGATACATTATTAGCAAACAAAATATCACCATACTACACAGTATCGATTTTTTCCCCCACCCCTATTGGATACAGTGCATATCTGGCAGAAAAATGAAAAAAATGAATAATTGTACTTTTAATACTTGTACCCCTGCCTTTTAAAAAAGCCATTCATATTTTATAAATGTACAACACCAGATAATTTGACATATAAAACAAGAATAGTTATTATTTTGAATATTTTCAGGTGGCTCTTAAATACACACATATACTAACAGTGTTCATCTTCCTCCATTAGATTATGTTCAGTTTTGACTTAAAAAAAAGACTTGAAATAATCATTAAGTCATTTGATTATTAAGTATAAAGTATAGATATCCCTGTGTATACAGTGTAAATATAACAGATCAGATCAACAGATCAATATAAAGATCAAATTCATTCTAAGTGCAGTGAATCGTTTGCATGTTGGCTGTTCTGCTGTTCGTTGACACAGTTTAAAGATTTCTAAGTGCGGCTCAGGTGACCTGACGAAACCTGACGTGCATTTTAAATGTTCTTCTGCTGTAATGTTCAGCTGTAAGAGGCAGTTTTCCCTCTGAGTTATGAGAGCACCTCAGTGAGGTGATTGTTTACCTTTCTGGTATAAATGTAGGTTAATTTGAGCAGAAATAGATTCTTACTGTTTGAACATGCTCTTATTAATGCAGTGAAAGTGAATTTGCAGCTATTTCAAAGAACTCAGCTCCAAGAGTTCAATAAATTACTTTGTGACTGCTGATAATTTTAATTTGACATGTAATCCCGACTGATAAATTATATTTATGAGTTGGGACTCTTTTATTCAAAGCGAGTGGCAGAAGCGATGGCACAGAAGGTTTGCATACGCCTACAGTGATTATGTTATAATATATGCAAATAAACAAACACAGCACTGAGATGGCTTTTAGATCTAAAAGCTAACCTAGTGGTGAGGTTTGCCTGGAAAAAAATCCACATGACCTTTTTTGTTGGTACTCATGTCAGTAGCATGCACTCTGGTACAATGAAGCAGGTGGAGCACTGCTTTCTGTTTGGTAAAGAAGAAAATGTGATTTTATTTTTATATACAGGTCGTGTATACAGTATAAACCTCTGTAAATAAGCAGGAGAAATACCTTAATATATAATAATATTTTGTGATAATACTCTTTATTTATGGGCTAATGTGGTGTATTTCGAGGTAAGACACTAAATCCTGGTGAAGTCTGGGAAACACATTGAAATCTGGACTTTACCCCTGTAATCAGTAAAGGAGCCACTGATATATAGTTCTTGCACTATGAAAATTCCTTGAACAAGGAGGTCACTTACACTTTGAACAGGTTTGAGTCCTCAGCTCCTGAAACAGGTCAGCTTTATGGTCATTTGGTCACATTTCAGTAGAATTGACAGTGTTTGTGTTACACTTACAACACAGTGCAGGTCTAAACTTAAAGCTTAACGTTCAGACTGTGTTTGGTGCATCTTTGGGAGTTGCTTCATCCATGTTAGTGGCCCTAAACAGCAGAGAGATGCATAATATTTGATTTCACAAGCTCCCTTGGCTCAGCGGCAGCACCACACACCCTACTGTTACGCTTCGTGTGCCTGGGAGCAGGTGATGCAAATTGTGTAATCGGAGAGCACATTATACTTTCCCACTGAATTATATTTAGTGACTCATCATTTTGTGAGTTTGTGAGAAGAATGAAATCTGCATTTGATTTTCTAATGGAATATTCTTCTCGCTCTTATTTTGAAAGTTCAGTAGCTGCTTGCCGTTCATTGGCCAGGTTGCTGTTGTGGTGGTCTTCAGTATAATTCAGTAGTCCATGTTTTCTCTGGAAATGCACAGCAAGCAGAAGAACCTGCAGCAGGAGGAGAGCTCACACATGAACATAGCATCCGGGCAGAACATGGACTGCTGTAGTCCAAGATGGTGGAGTTCATCCCTGGAGAGCAGCTGTCTGTATTCGTTTCATTCTGGTGGACCTGGCACATACAACATGTGCAAATAAGTGATTTTTTAAAAACTACACAGGTGTTTTCCAAGCAGACTCTTCCAAACATTACTATGACAGTTAAAAGCAGTCGTTCATGGAGTCTGCAGAGTGAATGATTGTTTGAATGAGTTTAATAGAGCTGGTGCAAACACTGCTTGTTGCTGTGTTTGTGAGTGAAACAAGTATTTTGTAGGTTTAATTATCGTGTGCGCTGCGGCAGTCACTGCCACTGTCTTGGGTTTGTCTGGATCAAGTTGTCACTGAATGTTTGAATGACAAAACTCATTGCTTTAAAACATTAATGAAGCTGGCAAAGCTACATATCCCATGTCTGACATGCTCTTTATATACAGATGAGGAGTGGAGGATGTGAGCAATGAAGGCCAGGTCACAGGGCTTAAAGGCTCACGAGGGGAGAAGCGACTAATCCCTGCAGACTGACCGTTGGAGCCACTGTGCTCCAGAGAGAGAAGGAAAGGACAGGAGGAATGAAGGGAGACGAGATATTCAGAGAAGAAGACTCAGATGGAGGGAGGGGGAACGAGCAGTAGAGTGAATCAGAATCAGAATAGAGAGCAGACGTATGGGCTGAGCAGAATGACCCGGCAGAGAAGGATGGACTCGAAGGTGAAAAGAGAGGGAAGGGATGTAAATGCAGCCAGCGCGATGGTGGATGGAGTGTGAGCACAGCGCAGACTGGAAACAGCAGCAGCTTTTTTTCATGATGCAGCTGTTTTTCAGCTCCATTCACACGGCGAGCAGCGGGCTCTCTGCCCTGCGTGGCTGCTGTGCAGCTCCCTGATAACTGCTTTAAAAAAGGACCCGGCTTCTTTCCATAATTGCAATCATGCTGTGCTTGCAGTGCAGGTAGTGCTGCTAAAACATAAAGCTGAACATAAGCATATGTCGTTAGGCCTTAAAGACCAATTACCACTAAGCCTTAGCCTAAGCTACTACTCGCAAACAACATATGCTAAACATCTTTATGCGCTATTAAAAGCAGGCCTTATTTGGGCCAACTCATTCACCACATGAGTGCAGATGTTACAGCAAAAGTCATAATCCCTGGAGCTGTATGCAGTAGCCCAGTAAACCGCACGTAATGAACTTAAAATGTCAATAAATGCATGTAGATGACAGTGAGGTGTCAGGGTGAGCTTCAGGCTGTTTTTGACCATAAAGCTTGGTCCCTGCACGCCAGCAGTCAGATGGGGTAAAGAGAGCAGCAGGCGGCAGTGAACTTGGACGCCATGATGTTAGACATAACTGCGGCCAACTGCAGCCCGGGAGGGTAACCCTGAGTGATAAATGGTTCACCTGTAGCGACCTTATGAATTTTACTGATATACAAACAAGTCATCATGAAAATTCCTGCACAGCACCTCGATATTCTTAAGAAGCAAACTGTGGACTGTCATCTTTTTCCTCCTTTGACTTTCAAACCAGTGGCATTTCATTCATTTTGAATGAGAACTCAAAACGTCTTTAGTGACTTATTATATATATTATTATTAATTCTGTATAATATATTATTAATTTTAGTTCTAATTTCTAATCTCCACAGATGGAAGAACTACTGGATACGAGGCGTTCTGTCTTTAGCCATGATCTCTGGCTTCTTCCTCATTATATATATGGGACCTATTGCTCTTATACTTGTGGTAAGTGTCGTCTTTGTTCTGTACCGTTTTTGTAAAAACACAGAATGAAGCTCATAGTTTGAATCTGTTGCTCGTGGCTGAACTTTGTTCTTATGTTTCCGCTTTGCTCCCATCATCTGACCCAGGTCATGTCTGTCCAAATCAAGTGTTTCCAAGAAATTATCACCATTGGCTACAGAGTTTACCATTCCTATGACCTGCCATGGTTCAGGACACTAAGCTGGTAAGGAAAATGGGTTTCACAGAAAAAGAGCTGATACTTTGATGTATTTTGAACAGAGGGTTCCTCTTAAATGGATAGCTTGTTTTCTTTGAAGAGGGGATGCATGAAGTCTTTATCCAGTAGTCAGTGCATTGCCCAGACTCTGTTTGTGGACACGTCACTAAACCTTAAAAGGCCCATTGATTGGTAAACTGTATGTAGTTATTTGTGAAAATTAGTTTAGATCTGAGCTAACCTGCTTATCATAAACTAATTAATGCAGCAGCTAATGAGACCAGCAAACTATATGTTCGGTAAGATTCTCTTTTTTTATCTGGTAGCTTTGGATGGATATAACAGCTCAAGTTCAGTACAGTCTGACAGCTAAACCCCTGAAAATGTAACATGCACACAGCCACAGCGACATCGTCCACGTAAAGCTGTGAGTGAAATGTTTACACTGTCGCCATGTTTGTGTTTGAGAGTTAGATTGGGACAGTGCACATTCATTCACTAGTGTACTGTTGAGCTGAAGGGTTCCTATAGACTTCTATTGCAGCTTGAGGAGTCGCCCCCTGCAGGCCATCAGGGGAAATACATGTCAAAGACATTGTTTATTTACAGTCTGTTAACCATCTAATAACAGTTTTTATTGATCTAGAGATAACATACATGCTTGTTTTATAGCCTCGAAGGGGACAGCACATGTGCTTTGACTTGTTTTGGGAATAAGCAAAAGAACAATAACAGCAGGATTTTGAAATTCACCGATTGTCACGTAAGAAGTATTTTTAATCTTTTGTTCTTGATCTGATGGCTTCCAGTTCACGTCATGCTTTCACCACTTTTATGCAGTTTTACATAAACAAAATACTCCCAGATGTTTCTCCTTTAATAAAAACCAGTAAGTGCTATGTAGAAAAACAGGTTTTTGTGTCCCCAAGTAGTGTATTGAGGATTAAGGACTATTAGTACACTCAACATTATCAAAAGAAAAATAAATAAATTCCAAAACTCAAATACCGAAGCCCCCAGGCCATCTGAATGTTAGCTCTATATTCATACTGAGCTGTCTTTCTGGTATGTAAGGAGATTTAATAAAGTCCCATTTTAAGCCAGCAATGTTTGTGGCATCCACACATCATTAAACTCTGCTGTGCTGTCAGAAAAACGCTGAGTCAAGCCAGCTTCTTCTGCAGTTACTTTCTCTGTCTGTGCAACGCCTCCTTTCCCCCATGACGACTACTTTGCTCCTATTTTTGTTGCAGTGTTTTTGTTGTTACTTTGCATACACAGCACACACCCCCACGGGATGCGACATTGCAGCCGAGAGCAAAGATCACTGCCATGCTGGAAGTAAATGAAAGCTAATTGAAACTTGCCCCTTTCATCAAAGCCATCCCTCATAACACCATGCACGACCAAACAGTGCAGGTCAATGTACAGTGGGCAAGAAACACTGGTAGACACACAAACCCTCTGACCCACACGGGCAACAATCCCTGAAACATACTGAGGAAACGGATATCAAAGCATGAATGTAGAGGAAAACTAATTCCCTTTGTTTTCTGCCTCAGGTACTTTCTGATTTGTGTCAACTACTTCTTCTATGGAGAAACTGTTGCAGATTACTTTGGGGCTCTGGTACAGAGGGAGGAACCTCTGCAGTTCCTGGCTCGATATCACCGCTTCATCTCCTTCGCGTTGTACCTCGCAGGTGAGTCTCACCTGTTGTATCTCCATAAACACACATGCTCTTTGGCCCTTAGTCTCTCACTCACGTTTTCCTTACGGGGGTGGATTAGGTTTCACAAGACGCAGCTTTTACTCAGTAGAGTTCAGTTACAAATAACATTACTGGGGAAATAAATTGAACAAAAGCAGAAACAAAGCTCTCGGGGAGCTTCTTGGTATAAACAGACTAAACTGATTTACAGTGATACAGCTTTTTCTTTGGTGCCTACATTTACATTTATTGCTGCCGGATGTGCCGTAAAAGCACAAATATTGAGGTGTGGCTTTTATCAGCATGCTGTCCCCATAGATTATGGGTAAAGAGAAACAGCAACTAACCAAAAAAGCCAAGTGTATAATTGTAGTTTTCTTTTGGAAACCACTTGTGATCTTAGTTTCAAATCATCTTAATAAATTGCTAAACATAAATTAATTTATCAATATATGTTACGGTTTTTTCCCCTGTTTGTACTGGGCTGCCATGAGCTGGGGAACTTTAAAAATTTGCATCAGTTGTGGAGATCAGCTGTGAACTGAATCCCATGCAAATGTGTCACATTTATAATTTGTAAAATAAAAAGTTGCCACAAATGTGACCCCTGTTTGCTAAACAGAAGGTGAGGCTTCAGCCTCTGTGTGATCTGAAGTCAACAGGTCTTTTTTTTGCCTCCCTGTTTCCTGTGTTGGCAATTACAAATGAAAGTCTAGTGGTAAATTTAGGAGAGCTCACGTTGCCACGTGGCATAAAGACCCATTCAGATGAGAGGCAGGGGAAATCTCAGTGAGACGGGAGGAATGCACGGCGTCTTGTAGCTTGGCCGAGAACGGCTGAGTTTGACCGGAGATATCAGTAAAATCGAGTAAAAGAGACTTTGTTTATCCTGTGACTGCACAGCTCAAATCATGAGCCTGGAGGAGTATTTCAGAGTCATGCAAAAGCCCTCTTTGCACAGGATTAGTATTACCAGGAGATGTTAATTAACATTCATATGCCGAGGGCTGAGCCCACTGAGGGATGGCAGATGTTCTCACTGAGTGCTGCCATGCATGTTTAACCTTTTTCATCTTTTGGTATTTCACTCTGATGGATTCCACCTTACTCACTGGGGCCCGATTTTCACTTGATTACTTTTATTAGTGGAGCTCTGATTGGGGAAATATTGCAGGTATTTTGTGTTGGAATGGATATGTTAGATTCACACTGGGTTAAGGCTACAGATGATCTCCTTAACAGTGAAATAGAGTTCTTGGAGTTTCCTGCTAAGTAGCCACTAATTTCAATTTCTATCTGTGCTGAATAAAAGTGACATTTTTCTAACAAACTATTTTGTAGAAAAAACTGTCCCATTTAGGATAAAGGCAAGTGAATCCCCACTGTCACCCCCCAAAATAAGCTGAGGTAGGAACCTAACCCAACGAAACAAACTGTGGATTTGGATCTTTACACTCCTACTGTTCTTGTGTAACTTTTAACGTTTAAAAACACTGACCCAAAAATGGACCAAATGCAAAAGCTGCCTGCAACCCCCAGTAAAGACCCGAGGCACTCGGCATGCTTGTGATGATTCTGTATTAACTGGTACACGCCTCGCCAGCTTTCCAGCTGTCTCCATCTGTCGGTACCGGAGTCACTGAAATAGCCCGAGTATCATTACCAGATAGTTTTCAGCCTTCCTGGCACTGCCCCTCGAGCCCACTGCACCACCCCTCATCTGCAGACCACACCTCCACCACACAGCCGCTGTGTTTAAATAAAAACAAACATCTTCGTGCATTCATATTGTTTTCAGTGTTAAGGCCAGTGGAAAAACTAAAGTTTTTTATTTTATTTTAATCTGTCTCTTAGTAGCAAGCGCAGAAGTGCAGAAATAGCTAGGTTTAGAAATTAAGATTAACTTCTTCTTTACAGAACAAAGTGCAGTTTAATGTAAGACGAGCACCATTTGGCATCTGAGACATTTTGAACTACACATGGTCTTCTTAACCTGCCACAGTACCAACTCTGCAGAGGGTCTGTCCTAGACTAAATAGCTCACACACAAGCTCTCAGCTGCACCAAGTCTTGGCTCAAATCAGTGTAACATCAGAGTTACCGAAGGTTAAATGCCCAGAGACTTTCTGTGAAGGAAAACTGAGAAGTGTCCAATCACAAGCGTGTCTCCCACATCCCCCTGAAACACTACATCATGTGTTATGAGTCTTGATATTTTTGATTATAGCGTACACTTGTTGTTCATCTTGGAGTAAAAACTGACAGCATGTCGTCTGCTCTTTCACAGGTTTCTGCATGTTTGTGCTGAGTTTAGTGAAGAAACATTACCGCCTGCAGTTTTATATGGTGTGTATCAGCCAAGTAACCATCTACTCCTCTGCTGCACCACTAACCTTCTCATCCATCCCCTCTCATGGCTTCCTGCTTCTTCTGTCTCACTCAGAGGAATTTAGAAACTCATCTCATGCCTGCGGAAGGCTTTTTAGGTCGTGTTTGTCATTAAATGTTATCCTGCATTAGCTCTCTGTCCACACCGACACAGCGTTTGATCCCAGATGAGTGCAGGACTTCTGCAGTGGCTCCAGCTGTATTTCATTTATGTGCACCTGCTTTGCTTATTTCTGTCTGTAGCCACCTTTATGCTCCACATTTTATCAACTAAACAAATTTTAATGACTAACTTAATTTCAATTTTAATGTTATCTCACATACAAATTTATGCAAATTGCTACAAATAGCACGAATGCAAACATTTCTCAGGAAAGGCGGCCACAAAGGGAAGAGCCACCCTTTCTTTCATCCAACATGATTATTTTCAGGCTAAACTGCTCATTGTATACTAATATTTTAGAATGGTTTAATTGTGCTGCTGTCTTTGTTTCTAGTATTGTAATAATTTAGTTGCATGCGTCTCCACAGGAATCAGTTCTCTCACTGCTGCCTGCTTTTCTTTTGATGTTTTTCACATTTCTGCACCATCTGATCTGCTGTGTGGCTCTGTCAGTGCCGTCCAGCATGTCCGCCTGTCCTTCTGTTTGTTTCCACTATTTCTGACATGATCCGACTTTCTGAGCAGGCACGGCTACATTCCAGTGCAGTGACACTGTGGTGTTTGTGTTTGTGTTTGCCATTCCAGTTTGCTTGGACCCATGTGACCCTGTTGATTGTGGTAACTCAGTCCCACCTTGTCATTCAGAACCTGTTTGAAGGAATGATCTGGTAAGCAGGACAAAGAAAGACTAGAGGAAACTGCCCTGTGTCTGACTATCACTGTTTTATATGTTTCATCGCAACTGTGTGCCCACTGTCGGAGTTCGCTTTGTGCAGGCTTCTTAAAAAGGCAACAGTGCATTTAAAAATTAAGTCACACCAATAAAGTTTTAAGTAAGAGGAAAAAATAAGTCATTAGAGGGCAGAAGCATTTTTGAGCCAAGTCAGATACTGATTCTTACCTCTCATCATTGCTGAAATTCCTGTTTTTCAGGTTCATCGTCCCCATCTCCATAGTGATCTGCAATGACATCATGGCCTACCTGTTTGGGTTCTTCTTTGGGAGGACTCCACTCATTAAGGTAAATTAGAAATGGCTTTGAATTTCTATTTCATGCTGATGAAATTTAAGGTATGAGAAATTGGAAAACTGAACCTCTTTTCAGTGGATGATCTCATGGCGACTATGTCCCTCATTTATATACAGTCTATAGATGAGACCTGCAGAAGCTGTTGTGGAAAACATACGTAAAGAGAGTCTCCCTTCAGTTTGTTAAAGAGTTGCTTTCATTGTGAAACACAGCGTGAGCTCAAAACTAATAAATGTTCAGCGTCAGTGGTGATGAATGTTTTATCAGACTCATGTGCCGACTGCTTCACAGTCTGCCTCAGTATCAAAACAGGTGGTTGAAATTTGCCTCACAGGGCATCTGCATGGAGATCCAAGTAGTTATAATAAGGTCAGGTTGGATTCTCCAAGTACTGAGGAGAGATGCTCCAGTGTTTCAGAGGAAATGTAATTCATAGCAACAGTAACTAGCCAGTGGGAGAAATAAGCATTTGATTGTCTGTTAAAGTCATCATTTTAACCACTTACCAAGAAATGAGCCAACTATGATTCAGTGGTAAGTTTGCTTTAATAGTTTAAGATAGAAAATGAAGAAAAACGCATTCTCCAACAAATTACTTTGTTTTAGGGATTTGAGCCTCTCAGAGGACATGGTGTAGTACTTGGTGGAGTAGCTGTTGTGGGCAAGCACGGCTGTTAAGAAGTTCTCGTAGTCAGTCCCCAGGTTCGTGCACATCACAGCAGAGATTTTTAGCCACTGCTCTCTGCAGAGCCTCTCAGAGTCTTTAAGGTTTCTAGTTTCTCACTGGGAGACACAAAGCTTCTGGGCTCTCTGTGGGTCCAGAGGCTGACCGGGCGACTCCATGGCCTCCACATGCTGCTTCTTGGGCCACTCCAGAGTGAAGGAGGTTCTTGTTAAAGATTTTTCCATCTTTTTCCTCAATGTGATGCAGCGGTCTTGTGCTGTGGGTAGGGGGGGAAAAAAAGCATGGAAACATGCCGTAGTCGGCATTGTTTTCCCTTGAACTGTGCGGAGAGGACTAATGCAGATGATTCAGTTTGGTCTCATCTGAGTCATTCAGGTGTTCGCTAACAAACCTGAGTCAGGCCTGAACATGGGCCTTCTTGAGCAGGGGTACTTTGCAAGCACTTTTCAAGCCGTAACAGCTTGGTAGGGAGTCGATGGGGGTCAAGTATTTATTTATTTCCCTCACTGTAACTGCAGCTCTTCCAGGCAGCATTGCTATCAGACTCATTAAAAACATGCACTGTTAAAGCACTGAAATAGTCAGATACAGGTCTTGAACTGTAAATCTAATGGATGTTGAACCCTTCATCATCTGATGACAGCCGCTGCTGCTGTACAGACTCAGCAGATCGGAGCTGAGGGCAGAAAAAAAGATTTATTTGAAATCACGAGTAGTTTGTGGTGAGACTGAGTAAAAACCACACGTCATGTTGATGTGAAAGAAGCCTTGTGTTTGTGTTTCTCACGCCCCGCAGCTCTCACCCAAGAAGACCTGGGAGGGTTTCATCGGAGGGTTTTTCGCCACTGTCGTCTTTGGCTTCATTGTGAGTACGCTTCTTGTTTTTTACATTTTTGCTTTGACTCACATGGTCAGCATTTCCTGCTATGCAGAGCTGTTTATGGAAGCAGACAAATCAAAGGAAACATAGATGTTGCCTTTCTTCTGCGTTGCTACTGTAGATAAGGAGCAGCTGTCGCCAATCTGTATTTCACTGTTAGGGTTGTGATTGTTGGCAGTTTCCTATCACTCTTACAACTGCCAGGACATTTTTATAAAAGTCACGTGACTCTTAGTCACAGGAAAAAAATGTGAAATATGCTTGGATGTTGTTGGAATTTCGATTTTTTTGCAATTTAATGGCAGTCGGGACCAAAATAGCCATTTTTCAGCCTCATTTTTTTCGATCACGATTGTGCTTCACATTCGTTTGCATCTCACAGGTGGTTGTTTCAGAAGCTAATGTTTCCTTTGCGTTCCCTCAGCTGGCCTACCTCCTCTCTCAGTTCCAGTGCTTTGTGTGTCCCGTGGGCTTCAACAGTGAGTCAAACAGCTTCACAGTCGAATGTGAGCCGTCTGACATTTTTGTGATGCAGGAGTACACACTTCCCACTGTGCTACAAAACACACTGACATGGGTAAGACTCTGTTCTTGTCTTTCTTTAGGAGTCATAATCATGACGACATTAAGAGATTTTAGAATGAAAGACCTATGCAGTACTCCGCCTGAAATCATCAGAAATGTTTTGCAGATGCTACATTATTTAGTTTATTTCTTCAATGCAGACAACTAACACGATGTCATTAAAAGTGATGCTCATGGTCATTTCCAGCTCCAGATTTTTAGTCTTGCTCTGCAGATCAGATTAAAATGGCTTTGATTAAATAACTTTTCAATATTTGTTTTGTCTCTTCTTGCCTCTCTTGCAGAAAACTGTCAACCTGTATCCCTTCGCGATCCACAGCATCTTCCTCTCGTCTTTTGGATCTCTCATCGGACCGTTTGGCGGCTTCTTTGCCAGCGGCTTCAAGCGAGCTTTTAAAATCAAAGTAAAGAGCATCTCCGTTTCTTCTCCGTGCGTTCACTCCTGTTTATCTGTTTGTCAGCGGGATTGGATAAGAGGCCTAATTTTATTGAGTTTGATGTAAATGTGGATCATGGACAGAGGAGGAACACATCTCTAAATATTCTGATAGGAGGGCTGAGCGGATGTGCTCTCTGAGGGCCTGTGTAGTTCATCTGCTTTCATCCAGGATACTCCAGGGCTTTTGTTTCACACTTTCTGTTTGATGCAGTTTTTTGTTCAATCTGTTTTCCAGGTGAGATTTAAGTGTTGTTAGTTTCTGCGACCCGAGTGAGTGGTAGTAGTTAGCTGGAGCTCCAGCTCATACACTCACTGTCACAGATTAGTATTAGAGAGAGCGACGGTTGAAATGTTGCAGAAACTGGTTGGACCACTTCAGCTGTGTTTACTCGCTGAGATTGTATTTAAAGTGGCAGGCAGCTCAGCATTGTTTGCTTAGTCACTAATGCATTCATTACTTCAGACTGTCAGATTAAGCTGTAGCCACCAGTGGTTTGTGCTTTTTTGTGTGCATTCCTGGTGGCCTGTGTAGCATATCTTCACCTAGTGACACCTATTTGACAAGCGATCTTTAAAAATAGCATCTTTTCCACACACTATAGTTTTATTATGGATAAAAGCACAGCTTTGATGCTATAGCATGCTATGTGTCTTCTCCTTCAGGACTTTGCCAATACCATCCCTGGCCATGGAGGCATCATGGACCGCTTCGACTGCCAGTACCTGATGGCCACCTTCACACACGTCTATATTGCCAGCTTTGTCAGGTAGGAAGCGGTGGCAATGTTAATGAGTTCTCATAGAGGAACTTTGTGCTGCTGTGGTAGTTCCGTCTTTTGAACATTTAGAGGTGTTTCAATCGTGTGTAATTTTAATTGATTTTACTGGCAAGGCAGTTCACAAACCCCTCAGCCACAGTATATGAGCCACGACCGCCGACTAGGGCTGCTCGATTATGGCAAAAATGATAATCACGATTATTTTCACTGAAATTGAGATCTTGATTATTTGACGATATTTATTTAACAATAACAATGTGTTGAATAATGACTTTAAAAAATAATATAAAATAGTGCAAATACTGATAACAGTGCAAATGTTTGCAATATAAGAAATAAATGAAAAATGTAAACATCTATGTTTAGTGAACTTTGCAGTGTTGCTCTGTGGTGCAGCTACGACACTGTAGCAAAGTTTACACACTGTGTCTACTTGATCCACGTCTGACTCCGCGTCTGACTTCCACACAACTGAAGGGTTTTTACCTCTTTTCAACCAACAGCAGTCACTCTCCTCTCCAAATAACTTCTGCTTAGCTTTCCGAGCTTCCCTCGGGTCCTCTCAATTGTTGTGACACGTGTTCGAAACGCAGAGAGGTGCGCTCGATTTGCCACACGGAGCAGCGCGAGAGTAAAGCACGAGGGAGGGGCTAATAATCGGCTCAGTCATTTTTAATGATCGTTGAAAGCCCAGATCGTAATCGAGATTAAAATTCGATTAATTGAGCAGCCCTACCGCCGGCTACATGCTGTCAGGGTCAGAGGGTCATGTGACTAAAGGTGACACTGGAATCAAATTTTACCAGATTGTGTAAAATTACTGACACAATATAGCTGGTCTGGTTTAAATAATCCAAAACGTTCCAGATGTCAAAGGAAAGCTATTTGAAAAACCTCACATCAGTCTCACTCGCCATCAGGATAAACAGGTGGATGTTGTTTCAAAATGACGTTAACGTGGGCATCGAGCAAAAATACTTTGACTTCTGTAACTGTTCTTCAAAAATGTCAATCCAACTCGGCTAACTTCAGTTCAGTTTTATTTATAAGGTGCAAAATCACAATAGCAGTCACCTCAACGTGCTTTATATCGAAAGGTAAGGACTCTACAATAATACAGAGAAACCCCAACAATCAGATGACCACCAACGGTGTCCAAGAGCTTCTAGTTTGAAAAGATGACGACGGCCGAAATGCTCAGCTCAAGCCGATCCATCCATCTTTACGTACAGTCTATGTATTTCACTCTTTGTGAAATTTCAGTCAGTAGTTCAAAACGTCACTTGCAGCTTGTTGGTTCCTTTTTTCTGTAGTGGTTACTGGAGGTTCTCGCCTTCCCCCTGATGAAAGGAAAGTTTGAGTGCTCTCGTGCTTTATTTTGCTTTAATTGCCAAACTTGAAGCTTGAATTTCTTTCCTCTTGCAGAGGTCCGAACCCCAGCAAAGTGCTGCAGCAACTGCTGCTGCTCCAGCCTGAGCAGCAGCTTGGCATCTTCCATACTCTGCAGTCCCACCTGAGAGACAAGGGCATCCTCCCACCTGCTGCTGTCCAGGCCGAGTGACGCGGCACCACCTCCACAGGGCGATGACCTGGGAGCGTGCGAGACGGTTTTCAAAGTTGGCGTAAGCATGTACACGCAGGCACGCATGCAGAACAGCCGTATGGTATGTGTGTGATTTCTGGCATATATTGGAGCATCCATCGTCATCCTGTCGGCTCTTCGTTCAACTTCCAATCAGCTCAAGATCACAACTTTGAACCTGAGGTGACTACAAGGAACAATCTAGTAGGAAAGAAACTAAAAACAAAAAGGAAAAGAAAGGTGGCTGCGTTGCTTTTCACTTGGACCGGCATCAGCTGCAGCACGCTTCACGAGTGAACGGGCCGCCGTCATCCTTAAAACACACACTGAAGAAAAAGATGTACTCGCCCAACAACAGTGACTGTAAAGCACGCAGCTTTCTCAGTGGAGGGTCGACGTGCAGATTCGCTGTGGACGGCAAATATTGCACTACATTTAGATTTTAAAAATGATTTAAGAAGCTTTTACCAGCATAAACTGGGCCCAAAGTGTTGAGCACGTGGACCTGAGTTACAGCAAACAGACCTGGGTGTGGGTGAAGTAGTGATGCAGCAGGGTTGTCAAACATACTGCTAAATGAAGCCATGCTTAGTCTCCACTTCCACAACATTCAGCTTTTAGGTTTCTGACTAAATCTAAAATAACTCGCACAATAATAGTCAAACGACTGTAGGCATGTTAACAGCATCAGCTGCACACTCAGCACTCGAATAATGTTGTACATAAATCTACTGAAACTATTTAGCAATCAATGCATATAATATATTACTACTTTATGTGACCTGCTGCAGAAAAAGACTTTTAAGCTATGAGAAGTGATATGCAAAAAAAAAAAAGAGATGTAACTCATTTGTAGCTATGAGCATGAAGAAATTAGATTTTTAACAGGTAGCAATGTAGAGGTGTTTGGGTGACCCTTTGCTTGACTGTAAAAAAAAAAAAAAGATAATTTAAAGGAATAGGTTGAATAGTGGTTTGTGGGAAATGTAGTCAGTGGTTTTCTGTCTTTGAGCTGATAAAAAGATCAGTAGCACTGTCCTCTCTGTCTATAAGCACAGCAATACAGTAGAAAATATAGAAAATATTATAAAGATCAATGGAAAAGTTTTTAAAAAGTCACAAATGTGGAGCAGCAGAACATAGTTTTATAGTGTCATTACTATACCTATTATATAGCACCAAATCACAACAGCAGTCGCCTCAAGGCGCTTTATATTGTAAGGTAAAGACTCTACAATAATACAGAGAAACCCCAAAAATCCCACATAAACGTCACATGAGTGGGCAGGAACAGTTTCAAACAGACTCGTATGCAAGTGTAAAAGTTATTGTACTAATTTCTCTCCTTTACGACTCATTTCCCTTGTTCCGGGTTTTTCCTGGTTTGTTATGGGCCGTTTGGAGATGAGAATACCTGCAAGGCAACGCTAAATGCATAGCTTACTTTTTCCCAAAAGAAAGAGGAAGCACGTTTATATTGAAGTCACTGCCTATTTGGAATCTAGAGTCAGTCTAGCAACTGGTTTATTCGTCGTTTGTCTATTTCGACGTTTCACTTGAGCAGTTTTGGATTTGACTTTAAAAATGTAACCAGAGGCGCAGCGCCTGACTCAGTCCAGATTTGAATCCACGATGTAACTGAAATAATGTTTTATCGTTCTAGAGATTGGACAAAATTGCAAATTTTATATCCCGAACAACACAAATGCATAATAATTAATATAAGAAACAGAAAAAATTGTGATGTTCAAGAAAATTCCAGAAATTAGTCCTAATCCCCACCCTGATATCTGGATCCACAGACATATTCGTCCATGGCAGTGAGGTCATTTCCATCCTCACAAAAATCCTAAAACGCGCACTGTACAGATTAGATTACACAGGGAACAACTTTAAGTTGGTGGAAAACTGCAACAGCCTGCAAAGCTGCCCTCTGGTCTCTGTATCCTTACTCCTTACTCTGCAGGGTTGCTAATTAGCAAGTCAGTGACAGAGAGTTTGAAGGACGCGTGTTGATCTGTGAGCTTTAGAGGAATGACTCGCTGCTCACACAGGACTGAATCTTCACATCAGACTCTTGGAAAGAAAACAAATGAGCACATTTCCCGAGATGTGAAACGGTTTCCTTCAACCAGTGATTTTAGTTGATCTGTGGGGGTGGTGGTGGTGTTTGAGGGGGAGGTTTCCATCAGATCATTTTTGGATGCTTTAGGGTGTTTTTGCACATCAAATCAATGTTTTCTAAGTTTGAATGTAGATTGCAATACAAAATGTTATCAATGATAACATGAGATTAAATGTAGAGCCTATATACTGTACGATGGAGTGTATGTACAGTATATAAAACACTTCTTTAGGTGTACAAAGAACTCTGGGAGGTGGTTTTATTAGCTATAAATGCAAGTTGTAGTTTGATTCTTTAGAGTATGGATCGGATAATTTTAATGTCAGAGGAAATGTGATGATTCGTATTTATGTTTTTCACGTGTTACGACGCTACGTTTGCAAAGAGATTCTCTGTTTGTATCCAGATCCTTTCACAGAGACGTTTACCAAAGCACTGTTTGATCAACACTGATTTTCTTCTGTTAGTGAAAAAGCTCTGGGAGTCAGATGGGAGTCAGATCTCTCCTGTCCCGACTTTCCCTGCTCATCCCAAAACACTCAAACCTGGAAGGTGAGAGTTTGGAATTGGGTTGGAGTGCTGACATCTGGATCTGTGTTGTGTTCACACGCTTCAGTCGTTGGTCAACGAGGATATTTTAATTTATTCGTCCGGTTTGTTCTGTTCGTTTTTTCACCGTAGATTCCAAGATGTGAACGAGCGGTTCAGGTTGAATTTTTGGGACCAGCTGTATCGTACTGTGTAAATGTTTTAACTACCGCTTTACGCGCTTTTCTTTACGCACCCCTCAGCATTCACAGAAGCAGCGAAGGACGCAGACGTCTGGACCGACGTGTCAACACTAAAGAGATCCGACCAAAAGTGGAGCAGGAATTGACTCAGAATTATGTTAGAATGGATTTATATGGAGCCTGGAGTGTGCCAGTGGAATAATGTGACTCGTAAATTAATTCAAAATGTGTATATAAACTAGCTGCTGTCCCAGGTAATGACTGTGTATTGTCTGGAAGGATAATGAGCGAACTTTAGAAGTGCCTTTTATTTAAAAATAGATATACTTTGTTAAATGCTATATTACTGATTCCTCCAGTCTCTTAAATTCAGCTCCCATAATGATCATAATCAACACCATCGGTCAGTCTGACGGTGTGGATTCATTTCCCAGTGGGTGTTGGAGTGTTTGCTGTTCTTCTACCGATCTAATATTTCTTTTTAGTCCTACCCACGCCTGTTTATTGCACACTACCAGTTTAACCTTTTTTCTCTTTAAGCAGCACAGTTCAGGTTGTAATCTGGAAAGTATGGAGCGAATGAGCAGCAGGTGAGCTATAGCTGTGGCTATCTAATCAATCTTTAATTGATATACTTAAGATGTATATTATTTCACTGGGACACTTGAGACTCCATATTTACAGCTGTAGTTCCACGACACACGTGCATACTAATTTATACTTTCCTACCACGTTGCACACAAAGGTAGAAAAGAGAACAGGTAGCTGTCAGGTGACGATGCAGACTTTCAGTTGTTGTTTTTAATTTATCATTTTGTGTACATTTGGTTTGATTTGAGCAGAAATGTTTTCTAATGAGATGGATAAGGAAAATGTGTATCTACTGAGGAATAATGCTGTTTAATATTAGGGGCAATACAAAGTACGGTAAATAAACACACTGATATCTTAATAGAGAGATTGTGAAGGTGTTTAATGTACGGAGGTAAATAAAGACTTTTCTTTAAAATGTTTTTATTCCGATTCGTGTTTTTGATAATGAAAAGACAAATCACTTTTACATTAAAGGATCAACTTCAGATTTATTCACAAAACAAAGCCTGACAGTTAGGAAAAGAGAGATTTTGCACAGAGTGAAAGAACAATTGTGGAGTTTGCACTGGTAGAGCCGTTACTAACACACATGTAAGCATAAAGAGCTGCTCAGACGTTTCCTATCGACTCTGAGCTTTAAACACACCACCGAGCAGATAAAGACAATAAAAATGTAACTTCTAAAGGAAGCAAAGAAGTGACTGGGTTGTAATACATAAAGATGTTAATGCCATTTTGTGTTCATTATTTTCACCATGAGAAGTATCAGGATAAATGGGAAAGTTATACAGTGACAAAACTTAACAACTTTGCTGCTCCTACCAATAACAGCCACCAACACCAACAGCAGGATTTTGGCTTATCCAGGTAACTTGAGACTAAACCTGGGTTTTAGTATTACAAAGGTGGTTCAGCAGCCGCGGTGCTTTCAGTCTGTTTTGTGTTTAACCACCTCAGATTTTTCTAGTAGTGCACTACATAAAAATCAGTCACTGCTGCCCACGTGATCATGCTATTAGCTATGTTATCAGCTTGATAACAACCTTCGTGTGACTGCTTGGCCTGATTGGGGCTGTCGGGGTTCGTGAAGCCAGACAACGGAAAGATATCCTGCATTTAACTTGTACAAGTACAAGGCCTGAATGATCAGTTACGAATACCCGCAAACTAAAACGATGCACTGTAGTGCAGCCGGGATATGGAAGCAGAACGACTCAGACAAACAAAGCAAACACAGACAAACTTTTCTGCATCCTCTGGAAGGTTTCTATTAAAGTGCATCATAGTTTTCTTTGAGTCAGACGAAAAAACAAACAAATATCAGCATCATGGAGCAACACATCTGGACTAAAGTGGCTTCAGTACATCAATAACAACAGCGCCCCCTACTGGAGAAAGGTTTACCACCCTCCCCATTTAAAAAATGACTTGTTTAGGTCAGTTAATGTTATCTGCCAAATCTTCAGTTTTTCATAAAACTTGGTGTTAATGCAAAAACAAAACAAGCCTCAAACATGCATAATCTGACATGTTCTACATTTACATGTTTATTTAATGTTTGATTTCTCCAACTTATTTTTTGAAATGTAGAAATCTAAAATATTGGAGTAATGGCTAAAATATTTATCGCCTTATTAATTATTGTGCAAATTTAGCTTTTTTTACACTTCAAGAAATGACAGACTGCATTTACAAGACACCTGAACTTGCTATATATGTGAAGGGAAAACTTATTTAGTTTTTGGGGGCTTTTTAGAGACAGGACAGCCGGGTGGGTTGGGTGGTGGCGGGCGGACATACAGTCGATGGCCTCAGGGCAAAATCGGGCCTCTGCAAATACCCTCGTTACACCCCAGGAAGCTACAGCGACGCCTTAAAACTTGGATTTTCACATATTTTCTGTAAATCGGGACGTAATAATCATGTAGTCAAGGTAACGTATACAGAGTGCATGATGTGGACGATGCAATAGCGACATAAATTTAAAAAAGTCACACATTACTGCGGTTATTAGACACTAACATACACGTGATGGAAATATAGTGCAATTTGAAAAATTATGGCCTCTCCTGATTAGAAGTATTTTTAAAGTGCCAACACTCAAGACTTAAAGCCTCGTCCGATTGCTAACGTGTCACAAAGGAGACCAGTTTGACAGAAAGACTTCTCCTGCCACACCGTCAGCTCATGGATGTCCTGCAGGGGGCGTCTGAGCATGCTCAGAAAATCCTCGGTGGGTGATTAGAGGCTATTCTGTAAGGCTCAGTTAACTAATAGCGGCTGGACGGACCGTGCTCTGCACATGAAGTAATAAAACTAAAACACAATGATTGAATCACATTGATTAACTGCTGATTAAACCTGCACTGGTACTCTTCATGTTACTGTAAAGAAAATAATGAACGAATAGGCTCTGGCCGTCAGTATCAGCTCTGTTCTTCACCGCTCTGCTCCACTAAGTATTTCCCTAATAAATCTCCTTCAGTGCACATGGTTTATATCTAATCCCATTTACACCGATGCTCTCAACATTTAAACCGGTCTAAATGCTTTCTATCTTGTTGCCGGTGTGAAGCCCAGCAGGCTCCTCATGAGGTCAAATATAAGCACATTCACAGACCAAGCCCTTCAGCAACGTTGCCTCTCAGATCTGTCAGTTAGCATCAGTTCCCTGTCCACGTCCCCTATGTAACTAGAGCATTAAATGGCACTCTTGTTTCGTCAGCTTCCTCCTCTATGACGATCCTCCGATCGGACCTGTCAGGACAGAAAAGTAGCCGCAGCAGCGCTAACCCGAGACGCACCAAAATCCTCAACACTAGAAAAGCAAAAGGCACCGTGATCTCCATCAGGTGGAAAATCGGGGCACTAAATTTACTCAAAATGCACGTGAGGAAAAACGTCCCCAAAGCTATGCAGGGGTACAGAGCCAGCTTAGCTAGCATAAGCACGTGCTCACGTCCACCGTATCGCACGTAGGGGTGCAGAGTTTCCTGTTCGTTGTACAGAGCGACCACCCAAATGGCGAGCTGAAAAATACCGGCGAAGAAAATGATCACACAGCTAATCTGAATGGCTTCCAGCTCATTGTGAGAGTTGGGCGGGAACTCGTGCGTTAGCTGGTAGGCTAACGGTAAACCTCCGACGAACGCCAGCGAGAAGGTGTTCAGCAGGCCCATGAAGCGCGTTGCCTTGGTGACATGGAGGAAAAGCGAGTGATGGACAAACCAGAGAAGGCCGACGGTGGCGAAGGAACCAAAGTAGGCGAGGTACTCGGGGCCGTAAAGCCGCAGAGCCGCTGTCAGGCTGCCGCCAAACTGCTTCTGCACAACTGTGGGATCTGGGACGTTGTCCTCGCTAGAAGGAAAGAACCGGAGAAGTTAAACATTAGAAGGTTTTTCCAATTATAACCTTTGTATTACATTTAACCCACACTAGAAAATGTAACAGAATCACTGCTACTCAGAGAAGTTTATACAAAACTGATTTTTGAAGTATTTTTAGTGAGTGTATTAAAGATACAGATGCCAACTCTGAGATTTGTGACCTCGATTGGAAAGTTCCTGATTTTGAGTCTTAACATCCAACAAAAAATTGTAGTTATGAATAAAAATACTGTAAACTGGTGCAAATTTAGACAGTTTAAGAGATGCCACAAATGCAGAGGTGCCTAATCGTGCATTCTATCTGACGACCACCAGATGGTGACAGCTGTGGCTGCAGGATGATTCGGCTTCCTATAGAAGTTTATGGCCTCAACATTCATAAACATTTTCTTCCCCTCGTTGTCACACTTGGTTTTTCTGCAATCAACATTGGAAGCTCTCATTTCAAGGCTTCAAAGCGGGACTTAAAAAACCAATCGGTGACATCGCGGTAAATACGCCCATCTTTTACACTGGTTAGAAAAATCTAGGTATTGCTCATATTTACTAAAACGTGTCTATGTTGTAAACTTTGGTCAGTCTAACTTTCAAAGAGGGGCTTCATCAAAGGTGTGTGCAGCTTCGCAGCCACAACACGCTCGATAAACTGCAGACGTCACACCGTCTACATCAACTGTTTCGACTGTCCACCCTCCTTTTTCCCCTTATGTAGGGGCCATGACGTCTTCTGAACATTTCTTTGACAGGATTTAGTCCGAACATTCGGGGGAATTTATTAAAGGACATCATCATGCTAAGAAGTTCATCATTATGAGCAACTCTTGGTACGTCACCAGGCTCTGATCTTTACACTGAAGTCAAAAATACTTTTCTTCGACCATTTCCTTCATTTTTTTTTTATGCCAAATTAGTTTTTTTAACCTTAGATTTTCATAGTGGACTATTTAAATGTTCAGATCATCCAAATGACCAAAAAACTGACTCAATTCCTCTGACAGTAAAACAGGCCCCTCCCAAAGGATATTTGAAAGTTGCACAGCCGATAAAGCTGAAACGAACCATATGTCCAAGATGAGAAGCGTTGCTACGATGGCATAAACTCCGTCGCTGAAAGCCTCCACTCGTTCTTTGCTGAGGGGTTCGTTAGGCAGGTAGGTGTAGAACAACATGGAGTCTGGAGTTTCCTCCACCTGACCTGAAATGGACGAGGGTTGATTGGTACAAAGGCCAGAGGTCAGCACTTATTTACAGTTCCCGTACGGTCCGGCTCTTACCGATGGCTTTGCTGCGACACCACTTCAAACACTGGGAGATGTAAGGCAGGAAGATGACGATGGCCAAGAGAACGTAAGACTGAGGAAGAAATGAAAACGTGATACTGGGAGAGTGTTTCTGACCAGCTTTGGATTTGTTACTTTATTCACTGGCAAACAACAAAGAAATGTGAGAGCGGAGATCACCTATAATCATAAAATAAGACATTTATATATTGTCCATTTTTAAAATATGAAGGAAATAAATGTAGCAGCACCAACCAGCTGGAAGAAGATGAAGGAGAAGATGCTGGCGAAGAAGCACATGATGGGAACCTTCATGATGACTTTGAGGATGTGGTGTTTGTAGAAGGTCTGGTTCTCTGAGATCTGGATCTGCTCATTCAGGAGGAAGGGGCGGCTGAAGGCGTACAACACAATCACCGACTACAGAAACAAGACACACGGGATTACAACGTACGCAAACCGCCCTGCAACCACAGGCTTCAGCCGCCCAACACCTTAAGGCAGATAAATGGTTCAATGAAGTTAGGAAACTGAACAGAGCAGCAGACTTACCGAAGGATGACAATCTAACGTTTAAGTTTCTCACCTGAATGACGCCGATCACCATCACACAACCACAGAAGAGTAAAATCCCGAGGATGTTCTCAGGAAAGGTCGCCATTAAAGAAAACTGCAAAGTGTAGATGACACCACTGAATGAGAGCGTCGTTCGTTCAGCAGTGACTGATTCTGGGTCAACAGTTTCACACACTCAGACTCACTGTGTAGGGGAGGAAGGTTATCAGCATCATGCAGGCCTGAAATAGAAGCAAAAGCAGAAGTTCAGACTAAAAATGACCAAAATACTCTAAATGATGTGACTGCTGACAGAAAACACCATGAAATTTGAAGCCAATTTATACAGGCCTATAGTCTCTGCTCAGCCTAACTGTAAGCATAAGGTGAATTTAAGTAAGAGTATATGCACATGTAAGTCTCAAGTAACATCTTGTCCCTGCTTCGTGGGACAAACAACATGCAGACATGGATAAAAAACAAATAAGGATGCATGTCACCTGATCAAAAAAACAGACATCAGTATGCATTCATTATCATCCTTTCATGAGATAAACAAAACCTGAGATTATCTTGTAGGCAGGCTTAAATTACAAATTTAAAAAATGACATTATCGTTTTGAAAACACTTTAAGTAATTTTTATACTTACGAGGTTCAGAAGTGCGAGACAGTCATCGATACGAACAACAACTTGAAACAACCTGAAGATAAACGAGGAGAGAAAGAATGAAAACGGGCGTCTTAGAAATAACTAGTACTATGATACTATTAGTACTAATACTATTACCACTACTACTAACCTGATATGAGCAGCCCAGGCAACAGTCACAATGAGGAATGTCATCAAGTAAACGCCGATCTTTGTGGTGAGTAGACCCTGAAGACTCTCCCTCAATTCCTGCAATACAAGATTTTACAGCATTTTCCTGTTATAGGTCCTTAATGTGAATTAAGATAGTTTAAAACTTCCAAAAGTAACTAAAGTTATCATCAGAGAATGTTGGAGAAGCAACCTGGAAGATGATCCAGTTCAGGTTGCAATTTGGTGTAATACCATTTTGTACCAAAAGATGGTGCGATGAGTCAGTGTAGCCTTTATTCAACCAGCAACAAATCATTAGAAACACATTTACAATGGCGTCCCGTCAAAGCCTCCTGAAGAAAATAAGGGTGGGGCTAAAATTCACCGTCAAAAACAAAAACAGGCGTCACACATCTGAAAGCATTTCAGTGTAACCACAGGAGAAACACTGCCCCCTGCTGGTGACGATTTTATTTACAGTTTGCAGAGCGTAAATACAAACAATACGTTAACTTGTTATTACATTTACTGCAAAATCAGAAGCTGCATCAGAAAGCTCAGCTGAATAACAAGGATATCACGGCTTTGCTAAAACTTGAAATACGTTTTTAAAAAGTCCGACGTTACCTCATTATTTTCCACTTTGGTGTGAGCAACAGGTAAAATCTGTGGATAAATGAAACTGTATCAGGAGACAGATCAACTCAAACATACAGTGCTGCACATACACAGATATGTTAGACTCTTAGATCAGCGTGTTTGGGGCCAGGAGACCCAATTAGCAGTAATGAATTAGGCAGAAATCTTTCTATAAGTGTTATTTATTTATTTTGAAATTAATTGGAGTTTTCACTGTTACAGATTTTGCAGATAAGATTTTTTTCTCTTCCTGTCTCAGTGTGATGGGTCTGACTATGACAGTAAAACAACAGTTGAGAGAAGAAGCTCCATGAATTGGAATATTTGCGTATCTGCGCTTCACTGTGAATTTTCTATTCCGTGGGACTTTTTGCTGTTTGGTTTTGCTTCTTCTGTTGCAAATACTGTATCACCTAAATGTTGTGACTGTGTTGCAAAGCTCGGCGTGTTTCCTACCATGACAGTGGCGATAATGGAGATGAGAGCATCGCTGTAGGCCAGCAGTCTGTGGGAGGACTGGGTGCTGCTGTGGCCCTCTCTCTCGGACGGACTGACGCTCTCCAGGAAGGAGGAGGAAGCTGCGTAGCTCCTCGCACCTTTCTTCTCCATCTCCTCCTCGACGTGATGCTCTATGATGTCGCTGTCGTCGTTTTCCCCCATCCTGGAGGAGCTGCTGGGGAGTGCTGCTCATCCACACACAGCGGACAGACAGCTGACTGAAGGCGGGGAAACAGGAAGCAGCAGCCCGGCTGGTTTCCTGTTCTCACCGGAGATCGTCTGTTAAAGCGAGAGGAGCCACTCGGGGTGAGAACTTTGTAATTTTTGTGTTTCTGATCTGGCGTGGTCCACAGTGGTTTTATTTGAGTGTGTTAGAAGCTGCCTTCTGATGTGGGTCTTAAAACCACTTAAAGTCACCTGACCGGGCCTGTTTGTGGTTTTGGTGCCTTTTAATCAAATTAACTGAATAACAATTTGACACCTTGTGTCTGACTGGACCAACAAACCGTTACTGTTGCCATTAATTAGCAGGTATTTGCACCTGTGACCTGCCATTCTAGCCAAGCAGGCCACGGTGAACTTTAACCTCTTTGTCAGAACCTGCAGCTTCACATAAAAGGCCAAAAGCAAAGTGGACTCTTCAAACAGCAGCCACCAAATCAAACTGTGGCTGTGTTCATTTTGCTTTAAATGCAGGTTATGATATTGCATAAGATCCTGTTCACAGAGCTGCTGATGTTCAGAAAAGGTTGTTTTACTGTAGAGTCAAACATATGGCTATTCAAACATTTTACATTTATTCATTCGTGCTGACTGATTTCTTTTATTTACTACAGCAGCATTTCTTTATCGTGTAGAGAAGCTGAGACCTAGTGCTGAAGCTGCACTTCTTTTTTCTTATTTTAAGATATCCCAGGGATTTTAATTGTGTAGTTAATTATCCTTACACTCACACAAAGGGGAGTTTTACTGTTTTGGCCCACTTAAGATCAAAGTGAGCTGCATGTGGCCCACAACAGTCTGACATCCCTGATGAGTAGTCAAACTCCACATCAACAATGGCCACTGGAAAGGACTTTTAATTAGCAGTTATTGTTACCACGAGCTTTCAGGGGAGCAGAGTAGCTCAACCAGCTCAACTTTAAGATCCATATTTCCCACACAGTAACTCGACTAGATCACCTCTGCATGACTCAGTTCATATTAATGCTATATAATTATTTCTGTTCTGGACCCTGGTGCAGCTACCATAATCCGTCTGAAACGAGCAGTTTTAGCCCCTCCCCCTTTAAGCCAACATTTTGATAATTGGCTGCCCCCACAAACACCTGTGTGGTCCTGTGCTGCTGTGACATGACCCTATTAGGGTTTTTTGATGCCACAGAATAGAAAAAAAGCGTCTATGAGAGAAAAATAAGGAAAAAACAAAACAGATATGTTAACTGACTTTAAATATATTGAGCCGTTTAATTTTAGATGCTGGTCTCCCTTAAAGAGGCATGACGAATCTAAGATATTCTAACCTCTCCTTAATATTTAAATGTCTTAATTTCTTACTTTTGATGTGTGTTGCTTTGGGATGCACCCGATAAATTAATCTTTAATTTAAGGTCAACTAAACATTCTGTATTCCAGACATTATTATTTAAAAGCTGATTCCTTAATCTAAAGGTTTTTGAAGTGGGGGGTTCAGTGGAAGTTTCTGATATGGATGAGTTTGCAGAAAACCGGCTGAAGGCTGTTTACAATCTTACACATGTGAGGCTCTTTTGCCTCTAGAGGGCGACATTACACCATAACTGCTGAAGAAGGTCGCAGGTCCGTTTTTTTTCATGAGGAATCCACCTGTTGTGCTGCAACTCTACCCGGCTTACAGTGATGTCATGTCACTGTAGCTCATGTCTGCATCCATATGCGATGATATAGGTCCGATCATTTATTGCTCTCTATTTATAGCAGGACTTTGCTTCTGGTTTACATGTATTATTTATTTATATTTATAGCATTTACAGTAATAATTTAAATACATTTCCTGGCTTATTGGAAACAGAGCTATTTCCCACTTATTCATATTCAAGCACATTTTGATTGAATATGAATATTTCTTTTAATTACTGTCCCCCTGCTGTTTTGCATTCTTGCTTTTCCTTCTTCGTGTCTTTTGGCATCGTCTCAGCCTCAGGGGCTTCACAGCAGCGCTACAACCTGGGGTCAGGAACAGCATGCCAAAGCCTGAGGAGAGTCTAGAGTCTTGAGTCTGGCTCCGGTCCCATGTTTTTCCACTGGTCTTAAAGAACCCCAGGTTCGGCGACTGCAGCCAGTGCCTCTGGCAGTGCCTGGGGCTGTCGCTCCTAATGACATCTCAGCATCCAAGGCTCTCCATCCTCAACACTGTTCATGCAAATGTGTACTAGATCTCCCCACTGACACAACACGATCCATGGATTAAACCAGCAGCCAGCCATTTGAGAGGGTGGTAAGTAAGATTTCATCTGCTGAAAAATGGCTTCACATTAGCTGCAGGGGGACTGATCACTAGTACCTGAGTTTTAGTGATGTGCTGCCCTGCATTTAAAACACAAAACTCCACACGTGTTCACATAAAGACAATTTTCTATCTACAGCCAAACAAGGCACTGCATAAATTAGTCCGTCTGCTTTTCACACATAACATATAATATTAACAGTTTGGCTCATTGAGGTTGGGACAGACAGACATACATGTGCACCTGCAGTAAATATGACCTTATAAAAGAGGAGAAAGTAGAGCAACAGTTTTAACGGCATTCCCCTCCTGCTGTACCTGAACACACCTTCCTCATTCAGTCAATATCAACGTTCATTAGCTTTAGTTTACATCACTGCAACCAATGAAATCCCATTAAGATATTAGTTTCTTGTTATATTTAGCACAAGTCTTTTTATAATCAATCTGTCAACACAGCAAACACAAACAGCGATCAGAGGATGATCGCTCAAAGTAAAATCTGAATTCTGCGTCTTTCTTGCTGTGTGAGGCTGCTGTCAAGTTGTCATCCAGTTCCTCTGGACTGAAACATCCAACATATGTTACTATAATCAGTTTCACGTTGAAATATCTTCACATGATGACACATAGTCACGAAGTGATCTTGCACAACATTTTGAAAGATGGAACCCTGACTGTCGACATCATTTCCTCTTAATCACAGAAATCTGTTGGATGCACATTTGTATCTTCAGTTGCAATCGCCTGCATTTCCCTGTCACGTTACTGCTGAATAATTAAATTACATATCAAATGCAATCTGTTAAGATTAAAAGGATGACTGAGTGGGCGATGCTAAATCAAACATAAATAAATAAACATCATGTTTCATGTGGACAAACATTCATGTTCTTCGGTCCACTGGAGCAAAACGGTGTCAGAATTTGCTGAACCTGCTTCCTGGTTCAAGGATGAAAGGAAAATCTCTTCATGAACAGAAAAAAGTCCAGATTCTAAAATAATTTTCTTAAAAGTGAGTCTTAAAAGTTAGAACAGCATAAATCAGTATAACAATCAGCAGTTTCAATTTTATAGACATGAAGGGGTCGAGCTGAATAATTTTTAGGTCACCTCACATGCACTGAGTGTATCAGAGCTTTTGTTGTCACTGCTGTTAGATGATAGGTTATGGAGCCAGGCAGAAAACCAAAAATTGATCTGTGAGATGCAAGAATAGTCTGACTATTTAAGAGAAACTGCAGGTTCAGATGGGTTTAACTCTACAAGACACCCTTTTACCCTGAAATTATGTCGCTCCATTGGTAATATAAAAATAATTACTAGTATGCTTCATAAGCAGAGTGAAGCTGACCCCCCACCCACTTGAAACGTAAAGGCAAATAGGCGGAGCGGTTAGTGCTACGTTTGTGCTGATTTGTGCAGGTACAATAAGCGTTTGTGCTGCTGCGGTTTTTGAGATATTAAACTTTATTTTATAGGTCATTCAAAGGTCACCATCCCCCCCAGGCTGCTCCAAAACAGACCAAAATGATCGACTTTTTTAGTGCTACATTTGTGCTGGTTTGTGCAGGTACAATTTTTTTGTACCTTTTTATGCTCTTGCTCTTGACGAAGGCGGTCGCACTTTACTCCTCCTCTCCCTTAGCTTCCCTGCTTAGCCTCTTATGTCCCCTATGTAACTAGTTTCATAGAAACATTGTTTCTCAAAAAATGTTCATGGGAGTGTAAAATGTTCAAATGTAGTTTTCAAAAAAGTTATTTTAATACACTCAAAAAAAATAAATACTCAAGCATTTGCATCGTAGTTTTATGAACGAAAAGTGATTGAAGTAAAGAAATTGAAGTAAAAAAAAACAAAAACAAAACTACACTCATTACAAATTTAGCTGATTAAATACAATAAGAGTTTGGGTTTTTTTAACAGAACTTTATTGAACAAGTGAACACAAAGCGAAAGGTCATTTGAAAAAGACATTTTTCAGCAGTAACACCATAACAGCATATCTCATATCATAGCAGCACAAATGCTAATTTTACCTGTACAAACCAGCACAAATGTAGCACTAAAAAAAGTCGACCATGTTGGTCTGTTTCGGAGCAGCCTGGGGGGATGGTGACCTTTGAATGACCTATAAAATAAAGTTTAATATCTCAAAAACCGTAGCAGCACAAACGCTAATTGTACCTGCACAAATATGCTCAAACATTTGCCTTTACGTTTCAAGTGGGTGGGGGGTCAGCTTCACTCTGCTGTATTATGAAGGAAATGGCTTGTAGAAATAAACTGTTGACTAAATTTCTAGCAAAATAACTTAAATTTTCATCCCATACAATGTATAACACTCCCATTCTGGCATGTAGAGTCAGTATTATAGAGATTTTTATCTGACTAGATCATCTGTCCTTGCAGGCCTTTCATTGCAGCTTTTATCTTGTCCCTGGTTAGTCACGTTACAATCAAGCAAACCAATCGAGACAGCACAAAGGAAGTGAAGGTTGAAGCGAGTGGCTGACATAAAAGCCCTTTTTACTCTTTCCAAGAGACACATTTAATGAAAGAGGGGATAGTCGCTGCATTCAAATGTAGCTTAGCAACTAAGAGCTGCCAGCGACCACATAGTGATGTGTTTGTGAACAAATCAGAAGACGGGCAAGTCAAATCACCACTTACTCAAGAAACCAACCATTATGGTGCCATTTTCGACATCGTCAAAGAAAAATGAGTGAAATGCAATGCTTAGAAATGTTTGACTCTAAAATAAAAACACCTGCAATTATCATGTCGAAATGGCTCAAGAAGTGTCCTGATTACACCCCAGATTTCTGACAAACTTTCATAATCTATGAAGCTATAGTTAAAAATTACTGATCAGTGTTTAGTTTAAATTGTTTTACTATAGTAACAAAATATCAAGTGCTCAAAAAGCTGCTTTAAAATCATGTTTTAAATTTACTTGAGTCAAAGTTAATCAACAACACACCAAACTAACAAACAGACTAAATCAACCAACCACAATAAAAGAGTCCACCAAACAAACAAACTGTCAGAGGTTGTGTGTGGAGGCGAGGAAGAGATGACCCGAACGCAGGACTCACGGTGCAGGATGATGAGGTTTTATTGGAGCGAGTGAATGAACAGAGCAGGAACTAAAGGACTGACTGAAAGGCTGAACAACTGAACACAGGCGGGAACGACAACATAACATCTAATGACGCGACAACAATCTGGTGGACACTGAGGACTTAAATACACGCTGGATGATGAGTGATTAGAAACCGGTGAGTACACAGCTGAACTTAGTCTGACTAATGATAGATGGAAACAAGTGGAACACAATACACAGGCGACACGCTGGCACAGAAAACAGGAAGCGAAAACCATGAGTGTGAAGAATAAACTGAACATGACAAAACTGAAAGCAACGACCCAGGAACCCTGACACAAACCCAACCAACCAACCAACCAACCAACCAAGTGACCAAAACAGACTAACAACCAAGCAACCAACCAAAACAGAGACCAACAAACAAACAAACCCAACCAACCAACCAAGCAACCAACCAAGTGACCAAAACAGACTAACAACCAAGCAACCAACCAAAACAGAGACCAACAAACAAACAAACAAACCCAACCAACCAACCAACCAACCAAGTGACCAAAACAGACTAACAACCAAGCAACCAACCAAAACAGAGACCAACAAACAAACAAACCCAACCAACCAACCAACCAACCAACCAAGTGACCAAAACAGACTAACAACCAAGCAACCAACCAAAACAGAGACCAACAAACAAACAAACAAACAAACCCAACCAACCAACCAACCAACCAAGCAACCAACCAAAACAGAGACCAACAAACAAACAAACAAACAAACCCAACCAACCAACCAACCAACCAAGTGACCAAAACAGACTAACAACCAACCACACAACCAAAAAAAAAAAAGAGTCCACCAAACAAACAAACCCAACCAACCAACAGCTGAACACACTAATGAGCAAACTTGAACAATCATCCAACCAAACCAGACTAACAACCAAGCAACACTCAGGACCCACGCTTACATAAATGTGGGTGCTGATCTTTTAAATGTAAATTATATTTCTTCCAATAACTTTTAAACATGTATTGTTTCAGGAAACAGATCCTAAGCACAGCGGGATGGTGGCGCGGTGGTTATCACCACTGATGACTTCCTCTACCATCTGGCTGGGGCCTCCCTGTGTGGAGTCGTTGGTTGTCTCTCTGTTTGTGGGGTTTTTGCTCACAGACCAGAGACATGCGGTTGTTGGGGTTAGGATAACTGGTGATTTTAAAATTAACTACAGGTGTGAATGGTTGTCTTTTCCTCTGTGTTAGCCCTGCATCATACTGGCGTACAGTGGTCCCTCGCTATATCGCGGTTCACCTGTCGTGGTCTTGCTGTTTCGCTGATTTCTTTTGTGTACAATTTTGCATGCTTTCTTTCTTTTTTGTTTGTTTGTTTTTTTACAGCGCATTGTGTCCTCGTCCTGATTGGCTGTAGACCACTGTCAATCAGTCTCGTGCCGTATGTCCTGTACAGTACGGAATGCGTTCAGCTTGTCAAATTTACCTAAATCTTCAATCGCTAGCAGTGTGACTCTGAAGCGCTGTGCTGTATGTTTGTACGTTTTCTCCCCAACAAACACAACAATGTCGATGACACGTCGTCACCTGCGTGTGCCTTTGGTTTCATTCTCTAGTACTGGACTCATTTTTCTACAAAGGTTTGAACATTGAGAGTTTAAACAAGAGAGAAAAGTGTGAAAATGTTCACGCCTGTCTGAGAAAAGTGTATAAATGTGTGTAGTGAGGAGTTTTACAGCCTTAAAACAGCTACAATAATTGTAAAAAATAAAGCTGGCTACTTCGCAGATTTCACTTATCGTGGGTTATTTTTGGGACGTAACTCCCGCGATAAACGAAGGACCGCTGTATAACACACCTGTCACCCTGAGGCATAGGGGGATAGGCTCCACCTATCCCTACCTACCCCCCAACCCCCCCATGACCCTGATAAGATAAGATAAGATAAGATAAGATAAGATAAGATAGAACTTTATTAATCCCTCGGGTGGGTTCCTCTGGGAAATTCGACTTCCAAAAAACACAGCAACGACCGAAGTTACAGTTACAAGGATACGTGGGAGAGGATGGAAGAATGGATATTCTATTAAATAGTAAAAAATGAGTTCCTGTAAATACAATAAAGGTCAGCGTGACCAGGATGCTGCTGCCGTGTATTGTAGCCCATGTGATATATTTTAGTGTCATTGTTAATTTTCTAATCCCTTTAATCACTGCAGGATGGTTTTTGGATCCCTGACCCACAGGATGGAAATGTCTGTCCTGCAATGCTTGCATATCAAAAATGTTGATACATAAAGTATATAAGTCACAGAGCAGCCAAGAAGCAGACAGTTATGTAACAGTGGATTTACAGTGGATGGCTTAACTCAGTACTCCAGAGACCAGACTTTAGATTAAGTCAACTTATTTTGCCAGCATGCGGTGGAACATTTGAGTTGCTGCACATCTTTATACACTATGGAACAAAAAATGTGCAGTGTGACTCTTTCTTGATGTGTCCTTTCGGGTAATCAAACAGAAGTGCATTTTTAACTTTGCTGCTGACCACTTACAAAGCTCTTGTCCATCACTACAACAGATTATTTTGCTTCATGCCAGCTGCCACGTAAAACTGGAGGTAAACACGCTGCACAGGCTCTTAACCCCGCTAAGCTCCTTTTGCCATGACGGGGTATTTTTAGGACATGCTGCCTCTCAGAAAGAAGCAATTTTGTGAAATCGGTGAATCACTGATGAACACATAGGATAGTGAGAATTCATCATGTAGTCTGATTGATGAAATATTACTGATTCTGCTTGTTGTTTTTACCCTTTAGCTACCTACAGTATTGACTTTTAGGATGTTTCACACATTGATCATGTTATGTAGCAGCCTGAAGTAGAAGATGAAAGGATAAGCACACAACTACTGTGCAGTCTATTTCTTTGCTGGTCTAAATTCTACCAACACACATTTAGAGAGTACAAACGCTTCTGAATGTTGTGCTCATGAGCAGCGGCACATGCTGGCAGGGCTAGAGAGTATCTGGCCTGTTCACATTTGCTCTTTTCATGCTACCATCAATGGTAGAGACCATTTATCTATACACACAAAGCACCAGCAAAATACCACAGACCCCAAAACAAGAGATAAAAAAAACAACAAATAATTAAAGGTAAATAAAAGAAAGAAAGTGCTAAAATAAAGCTGACAAATAATCATAGACAACCAAATTGCTGTTTCCAGCGAATATAATGAGCAAACTTTGAATGACTATCTCAGACCACAAGACCAGCTTGTACAATCAAAGAATAACACAACGGATCTGGAAGTCGCCAGACAACAAAATAAAGAAATAAAAGGAATCATCAAACCCCAGGGATCTCCAGCCTTGCTACCCTTTCCTCAGTTTCTGACATTCATCCAAAGCCATTTCCCATGAGAGGAACCCAGGTGGGGGCCCATCTGCTCAGCAGCCACCTCTGTGATAGCCCATCACTCTCCCCTTCTCATTTCCCGCTCTTCATCCCATCCTCCTGACCCCTTTCCCTCCTTTCCTCTCCCCGTCTTGCCATCCCCATCTGAGCGTTCACATGCCATTACTGAGATATTACCGAGTCTGGGATATTGTTGTCGTCGGACTATTCGCTGTCTCGTCCCCTACAAGCCAACCAGACACGAGACTTGATAGCTTAATCAGTTTTGACAGGACTAGTGGCTGCCATCACAACCCCTGCTGTCTGGCTTTGCAGCTCATCACCTCAACTTAATAAACCCTGTCAGGTGTAAGAGGCCTGCTGACGTTCACCTTCCTTCAAAGACCCCGTTATGACCACACTCCATTCATTACCCTGGAAAAAAAAATATGACTTAGGCCATGTCAACACTGATGAGGATAAGTTTGAAATTCTGTGTAAAAGTTTATTTGATCCAGAGTAATATTTACTAAGAGGCTGTCATATACAATGTCAAAAAAATGTATCAAATCTATGTGCAATTATCAAATAATAAAAGCAAAAATAAGGTAAGGGGGACCAGATTCGGGCCATAAGACCTGTGTGTACTGAACAGAATTGCTATGTGAAACTAGCATGAGATGAATAAAGAACAAAATGCAGCACAGCCGTGGGGAATAACTGACCCATCTGCCCATATGCTCAAAGAATAAACTGAACAGATCAACTTACTGGAGAACAGAGTGCCCTGGTTGTTTTCTAGTATTAGAAAGTACTTTACAAAAGTCTTAACAAACCTCTCATTTTTTTGCATTTTGCTTCAGAAGAGCCAGAATTTCTTAGAACCTTTGAAATGGTCTTTATCAACAGTTCTCCAGGCTTTCTGAAGTCTGATCAAAGCTTCTTTTAGACACACGTTTTCACTTATTTTCAGTCAGGTCTGTGTACCTGACTATTTTGAGACATATTTTCATCATTTCTGACAATTTGGCAAAGAAATGCCTGCAGATTGAATGTATTTTAGGTACTTTTTACCTGTAGACTGTCACAAAAACAAGTATAGAATAGAATAGAATAGAATAGAATAAACCTTTATTATGCTACAGATGAGAAATTTCTGTGTTACAGAGCTCTTACAGCAAGGGGAAATAAAATATAAAAGGAAGTGGTCCTATAAACATAAGCAGTGTTTATAGGACATTCTGAAGGAAGAGAAACAGGGAGAAAAAGCTGACATTAGACAAGAGCTGGATTGTAATTTTAGTAAACTTTCATTCCAAGTATTGACTTTTTTCAGGCTTGTTAGAATTATACAAACTCTTTTAGTGTATTTAAATAATTTTCCATTAGCAGCAACATATAAAGAAATGAGGGATGACTCAAGACTTTTTTTATTATTCTCATGTTTGTCTGGCCGGAGTCATAGGTAGACTCAGAAATGAAAGGTCAGTGAGTTTATTTACAGCGTTGGTGCAGACAGTGTTATATACAAAGTGTTTCTGAGGTGCTCAGTTCAGAAGTCCCATATGTACAAAATCCAATAGAAGAAAGGTTCATGGAATCCAAATCCCCGATATGCTGAGTCTCTCGAACAGAATCTCTTAACACCGCCAAGCAACAAACACTCTTGAAACTCGCTGGTCCATCCTTAACACAGGAAGAGGAATATTAGAAATCTTCAGTGAGTAAAGCAGCGAGGTAAAGACTACCATGGCAAAGACTGGAGGTCTGGCCCAGGTTAAATAGCAAGCAGCTGATTGCCAGATGATCCGCATGTGATTGATTGAAAAGAAAGGGGAGAGAGAGAAACACTGGAGACACACAGGAGGACCATGATAATTATTGTACTTGTGCCTCATATCCAGTAAGCTGTCTGGTGACTCATGCAAATTCAGAGGAAGTACCTGTTATATGAAACATTTATTCACATCCAGATGTTAAAACAGGTTCCAACAAGGACACTAAACAACTCACTGTAGGAGTCTTTTGCAGTGGGTAATGATCCTGTTATGAATTCAGTATCCTGTAGACACTGCGCTGAGACACGGCTGCACATTTATCACAAAACAAGAAGATTTTAAGCCTCTACATCATCTCTATGGGTCGATAGAGATAAAGATTGTTGTCTGTTACAACTCATCATTTTAAATTGTATTAATGATTAAAGTTAGTAAAGGTTGTGGACACCTTGTGATTGTAGTGTTCATACCAAAATAATGAATAATGGAATTATTTATTTAGAATAAAGGACGTTTCACTTTGTAGCATTGCAATTACAACCTCCTCTTCTTACATTCTAATTAGAGTTTTAATGATTACTGTGTAATGAAGTTGTGATCATGTTTAATACAGCCTGTACATGGGATGACCACATGTTCCGCTTTAAGTGGGAACACCTGGTCAAGTGTTTTCATCACTTGTCCTACATATTGAGAATATATCCCATATACTGATTGGCTGTAGGTCAACACAGATGAGTCTCACAGGAAATATGTGTCTCAAAAAAGGGATGTGGAAACTCAAAGATGATTTCCAGACAGAAAAGCACGCTCTCACATCATAGGAAAAAAATTCATAGGATCCTTGTTGCCAAACCTTTTACCTGGAGATGCTGTGAGTGTTTATTGATTTATACTTGGGGAAGAACCCTAATGTGACTCACAAAGAGCCTCTTTATTCAGTTCAATTCAATTCAGTTTTATTTATACAGCACCAAATCACATCAAGGCGATCGCCTCAAGGTGCTTTATATTATAAGGTAGACCCTACAATCATATGACCCCCTATGAGCAAGCATTTGGGCGACAGTGGGAAAGAAAAACTCCCTTTTAACAGGAAGAAACCTCCAGCAGAACCAGGCTCAGGGAGGGGCGGGGCCATCTGCTGCGACTGATTGGGGTGAGAGAAGGAAGACAGGATAAAGACATGCTGTGGAAGAGAGACAGAGATTAATAACAAGTATGATTCAATGCAAAGAGGTCTGTTAATACATAGTGAGTGAGAAAGGTGACTGGAAAGGAAAAATGCAATGCAATGCATCATGGGAATCCTCCAGCAGCCTAGACCTATTGCAGCATAACTACGGGAGGATTCAGGGTCACCTGGTCCAGCCCTAACTATATGCTTTAGCAAAAAGGAAAGTTTTAAGCCTAATCTTAAAGCAGAGATAGTGTCTGTCTCCTGAATCCAAAGATTCATTAAGATAAGATGGGGCCTGATTATTTAAGACCTTGTATGTGAGGAGCAGGATTTTGAATTCAATTCTGGATTGACGTCCCACGTTTAGCTGTTGGGGTGCAGTCACCCTTACTATGCTTTTAATACCCCAAAGATTTTCATTAGATAAAAAATACTCTCTTTTGAAATATCCTGACAATACTCTCTATTAAAAATACTAAAATTCTTATTTTTCTTTCTTTGAGAATATTTAAAAATATTCTTACTTAGCAAGATATAACTGGTGTTAGCCCTCATAAAGTCTGTAGATGTACCTTGCTGTCCATAACGCTCGTGTTAGCTAATAACTCAACATTTTTGTCACTTCAAAAAACAAAACACCAACATGGCCATGTCCACAGTGTTTGACAAATCAGTGGGTGTGTTCCTTTAAGACTTGTTGTAATCACAAAAAGTGGTCAGCTGAGGGCTTCAAGTGATGTTCAGCAGTTTTACAGCAGGTGACAAGATGAGAGGTGACAGATAGTGCTGCAGACATGCAGTATTCCTCAGGGTACTTTCACCATCAGCACCATTAGTGTCTGAAGTGATGATGAACTGAGGTGTTTCTCGAGAAATTAAAGCAACATTTCACTTTGGTACATTTTCATTGCTTGACAAACATTTTTACAGCAGTTATGAGGAAGTTGGCCTCTGACAAGGCCTCAAGGCCTCTTTTAATCACAAGCTCTCAGGCCTTTGTCTCTTCCAACAGCCAGCGTTGGTAATTATAGTTAGGAACAAGGATCCTTCATATCCTACAGAACAAATGCCATTAATTTAGGTTTTACAATGCTCATACCTATGAAAAATGTTGTGAAAATAACTTTATCTAAATGGACTAAACCTCAAAATATGAGCACTATCAGGATTGGAATGTACCAGTACTTTTATTTAATTTAAAAGCTTTAGGTTATGAGTTAGATATTTACAGTTTTACTGTATAATTGTCATAATACCAAATATATTTGGACTCACAGTCAAACCCAAAGACCAGAGACCTGTTTACAGGACTTAAGGAGATAGCTTAACAAAAAGCAGGTTCTCTACAGGAAAGGATTGGGAAGTGGGGAAGATAAATTGCTGCATTTGTGAAGGACATAACATCAGATTACAAATTAAGAAAAGCTAGAGAACACAAGAAATTGTGATCAGGAATACACTGATCTGATTCTTGGATCAGATACCGGCACAATCTTGACTGAGAAGCTTGGATCGGATATTAATGACAATGGGCCAATCTGTGAGCCCGATCTATTCATTTCAGTTCTGTGTTGCTCTGTGATCCTTACAGCACGAGTCATCAGTAGTGCATACAATAGTGCATACAATAGTGCATACACAGGTTGTATCTAATACTGTGCAGGAGAGCTAACAGCAAAAGGGATTTGGAGTTATTTCACATGTGCGGCTGCAACAGTGTCCAGTTGGGCAGAGTGTAGACGAGTTATCCACGACTCTTTGTAACAGTGAAAATATTATTTTAGCTCTAAGATAATGCAACTACACATAACCACTGTAAATCTGGGAAATGTTTTTGTGTTTCACATGTCTGAAAGAAAGAAATATCAGCCAATATGTCAGATTTTAAATGACCAAATGTATGAGTGTCAGTTTTAAAAATCCTGTATCAGAAGTTTTTATATCGCACTTAACGTAACTCCAGAACATTCTCCACTCCAGGGACAAATATACCATTGCTGTGGAGCCTAAAGTCCAGCTCATCACTCACAGCTTTGCAGCTGATGGCTGGTCACTCAGTATGTTGTCTCTAATGTATTCTGAGCTTTAGAAAAGTCAGAGTGAGTGCGAAACAAACACAAAAGACCATTTTATGCTTATTATGTCTCATTAAGTAGGCAAGAGAACTGAAAAGGTTTATTGTATTATGCAGACCTGAATAATATAATTGCATCATTTCTTCTTTGACTCACTTCGGTCTAAATTGCAGCTCTGTATTTCTGTCCAGTCGTTAATCTCCTCATTTATGTTCTGGTCATGTGTCGGTGCAGAGCGGCGGCGCCAGCGTGGGATTCTTTCATTCCTCATCGTGTCACTTTCTAATATGAAGTGTCAGAGCTGTCAAGGTGTGATTATGAATCCCTGCCGTTAATCGGAGACTGAAAGTGAGAAATGGAATAAAAGACTTGGTCCCAGAATCAGTAAAGACTGCTGATCAGTTAATAAATGAGTTTTCTTTCAAAGGCACACAGTGGAGAGCGGTATTGATCTTCTCACATAAATGTTTATTTCAAACTATAAAAGCATCCCTTTAGGAAACAATGAACAGTCCTTAGCATTCAGGTTTATCACTGCTACCAAATGAAGGAGAACAAAAAAACTAATGTTAAAACAGATCAAAGTCTTATCTCTGATCCAGATACTGAAAAAGCAAAAACGCACTTTCTACCAGTGAAGAAGTCATGTTGAAAGAGAGCTGGTGCTGCAGGCATCCGGCCTTTATTTACAGCCTGCTGAGTTTACAGTTCGTGCAGCACCGGCTCGGTGCAGAGGACATTATTGATGTGTCTATCCGTGAAATGGCAGCGGATTGGTGGTGGAGGTCAATTCCATTACACCTGGCTTGTGTAGTGTCAACATGGCTCAGTCTGAGGCAGATGCTGTGGGAGATTATTTGGCGTTGAGATGAGAAAGGCATGCTCCTTTGATCAGAGCTGGGCGAGCGGCAGAGAAATTGAACTCATCACTCTGACCTGCATCCAGCTTCATGGAAGAACGGGCATGACTCGGTTATTACGTTGGACTTCAGGTGGCACTTGAGCTTGTCAAGCAGGCTTTTGTCATTGCGATGCTTACATTAATCGTTGCAGTCATGGTCTTTTTGGCTGTAGATGAATCTGACAGCAGCGTGGAGGTGATGGTGGTGACACTGGGCACTGGCCTGTTTACTGATGAAGTGCCAGTCTTATTACAGCCACCAAAGAGGTTATGTGATTGGGTCAGTTTGCCTTTTTAAAGCAGGACTGCAGAAGATTCGAGAAGCGATGGATTTAAATCAGTCTTACTAGAGGTAGGGCTCGGACCGATTTATAGATGTGGATCAAGGAATTTTTGGGAAGATTCTTTATTATTATGATTAGGGCTGCCACAAACGATTATTTTGATAGTCGACTAGTCACCGATTATTTTTGCGATTAGTCGACTAATCAGATCATGCATCCATTGGACGTAAAACGTACAGCTTATTGCACCAGCAGCATCTGCTCTTATATAACTATCATTAGCTTACAGCTTGAAGTGTTTAAGGTATGTGCTAACTAAAAATAAAGACAAGATGATAGTTTATTAAATTTTAATGACATCTGCAGATTGTTTTGGTGAAGTTTAATAAACTCAGCCGTCTGCTCCTTGCTATCTAAAATATAACAGGACACTGGAGTATATTCTCGAGCATCTCACACTTCTGATAATCAGCTTTATTCAGCTGTGTGAAAACTATAACTTTAATCTCAGCCAAACAGATTTACTCAGGAACAAATAAAATACTAAAGAAAGCCAAACAATAACATTGTTAAGTTATCTAAGTGACTTATATATATTTAACCTGAGTAGTGAAAGATGGCGGTGGGTTTGAAAACGATTTGCCGGGAGTCCGGTGTTCTCACGGCTCTAGCTAGTGAGCCTAGCTCCCGGCTAGCTATCGAGCTAGTGGGTAACTGACGTCTCCGAAAACGTCGGAGCGCTTTTGAAAATATGTGGTGTCCTGATAAACTGAGCAGATATTTGAGGTTTACACAGCTACATTCTCGCCTGAAAATATGTTAAACGTTTATTTTGTGACCCAGAAAGAATAATAAGAGTAATATTAAAACTAGCTAGCTGCCGCCATTGTTGACAACTGCGCTGGGCTGCGCTATGAATTATGGGACACAGCTTCTTCTTCTTCGGGGTTTAACGGCAGCTGGCATCCTTGTCCATGCAGTGCTGCCATCTTCTGTTTCAGTCCATTATGACACTCTTAAATCCTGCTACTTATTCCTGTGTCTTTTGGGATGTTACAAAGCTTCAAACGACGCGTCAACTATTAAATCAGTCGTGGACGATTTTAATAGTCGACGTAATCGTGGCAGCCCTAGTTATGATAGGACAAAGCTGAATATTTTTAATATTTTGCAGCACACCTTGGAGATATTGGGCCTGTTCTCGTCCACGATGTTTATACTCTTTGAATGGGTTTAAACTCCCTAATGTAAGTATGTAAACGATAATATTTTAATTCCATTGCTACAGACTTCCAAGACAACATCTTTTTCTTTTCCACCCATGCTATTAAGTTTATTGGGCGACAAGGTCTCTCCATCGATCGCGATTTCCAGCGAGCTCTTTGGCTTCATGCCAACAGATGCCTTTGAGGTCGTCAAGGAAGGTCTGGCGCCAGAATACTTTTTTGGGTTGTGGCTGTTGTTCATGTGGATGATGTGTCCAGCAAGTTTAAGGTGGTAGTGTGCGATAGTCACGCTGAGGCGAGGAAGGTTGCTTTGTCGCAGCACCATTTCATTGGTGACGTGATCAAAGTACCAGATCTTCATTATCCTTTGAAGGCAGCGTTGATGGAAGACGTCCACCTTCCTGGTAATACTGGCTGACACTTTCCACGTTTCAGAAGCGTACATTGCCATTGGGATGATGATTGAGGCATGCAGACGAAGCTTGATGTTGATCGAGATTGACCAGCTATTTCACATTTAAGATAAGAGATAAGATAAGACTTTATTGATCCCACAACGGGGAAATTTTTGCGTCACCTCAGCTCAGGTACAGATATATGAAGGAAATACAAAAATACAAATAAGTACAATCAATGAAAAAAGTAAGATTTGTTGGAATACCACTGAGGCTTTGCCAGTGCGGCTCTTCACATCGGCGTCTGCATCTCTGCCCCAAACGATGACGCTGCTGAGGTAATGCGAACCTCTCAACCACCTCGAGGTCTTGCCCACCGGTCTTGATCTTAGGCATACCGGCCTGGTCGCCGACGTGCATGGTTTTTGATTTCTCAGCACTGATGGGAAGTCTGACTTTTCCCGTTTCTCTGGCCGTTCTCGCCCAGCAGGGATATCCGCAAAATCAAGGTCGGTGAGTCGACTGTTCCTGTCCAATTTGATGCCTGCATCTGACTTGACCGGGGCTTTCTTCATGATGAAGTTGAGTGCCATTAGATCACAGGTGTCGAACTCCAGGCCTCGAGGGCCTTTAGATGTGATCCAACACAGCTGATTTAAATGGCTAAATTACCTCCTCAACATGTCTTGAAGTTCTCCAGAAGCCTGGAAATGAACTAATCATTTGATTCAGGTGTGTTGAAACAGGGTGATATCTAAAACCTGCAGGACAGGCGTAGAGTTCGACACCCCTGTATTAGATACATGAAGGGTGAGACTTGCCTGACACCAGTCTCGATGGCGAAGAGTTCGGTGTGGCCGTCTTGATGCAGCAGTTGGGGTGGCAGTGCAGTGACTTGAAGACTGAGATGAATTTTCGTGGGACACGGTACAGGTGGAGGATGCTCCAAAGCGAAGACAACATCAACCCATAAAAGTGCATTTCATAATTATCGGATAGAGAGGAGTCAGAAGCAGAACGCACAAGACCAAAACCAAGCTCTCAGAATCGTTATTGTTTTCTTTTGATCTTTTTTTACAAGGCAGAGGAGAAGTGTTTTTGAATTGATTCTGGTCCTTTTTTCATAACTCTTTATGGATGTACAGGTGGAGGGGGTGGACAAAGATTCCCAAAGATGAAGGAGGTGAAGAGTAGACAGGTAAGTTTAAGGTTAATTTGTACGTTTCCAGGAAACCAGCAGAGTTTTCTCGAATCACAGTTCGTTTTTTTATGCTTTTTTCAGCTGGACAAGAACAAGGTCAGGAAGGCTTAAAGGTAAGATAATCACTGGAGTTGAGTCTGAGTACCACATTACCACAAGGGCAAAAACAATCTAGCAAGGAGTGAAAGTATCAGCTAGCCTTTTATTTTCAAAAGGTGATGAGTTAATGGAAAACAGGTGCGCACACTGGCTCAGCGACAGGAACACCCCACTCAGGGGCGAGGTCAGGCACCAAGGCCTACCCAACTCCACCTGAGAGCACAGAGAGAGAGGAAGCTGGAGAGCCAGCCTTGTAGAAACATGGCAGCCTGTAAATGTTAAGACACTGAGAGAAAAGGTTCAGGCTGAAGCTGAATGTTATAATTGGCTGTTAACATTTTCTAAAAGCAAACTTTTCTGTACCAAAGGCAAAACGGAGGACACAAAAAGCACGTTGTAAACATCTCATACAACAGCAATTATTTCTAAGTTTTCATTTAAAAAAAACGTCAGTTTGCTTTATTCACTTATACAACAATTTGTTTATGTTTTCTGCAAAATTAAAACGTATAACTTGGACTGGAGACCTGCAGGGAGTTCCACACTAAGGAAACAGGGGAGGCAATGAGCCTTAACTTCAAACCCTATTACACAGGAGTCTTTGCTAACGCACACTACAGCCACTGGCTGTTGCAGAGCTCGCCCAAATGGAAAATGAGACTTGAGAAATTTGCCCTATTTTCCTTCTTCCTCCCTCGATACGCTGGAAGTAATTAATATGGAAAGAAAATAAACGTAATGAGATAAAATTTCAAAATCCCACAGAGACCATTTCATGATCTGTGTAAAGGAGATTTAATGATTTTTGCTCTGTGATGTGAAAGAAAGGAACGGAAGAAAGCGTCTAGAAATAGACGTTTTCAATAAATGTTTTGTGTCAGATAGTGTAGACAGAGCCCATGAGGCTCCTGTTGGATCACTGTGGACATCCACATCTGTTGCAGTTCCTTCAGCATCTGTTACATTTCTATCTTCTCACTTGGCTCTTTGCTGTTGTTGCTGCCAGCTCTGGTTTTTGCATTGCCTTCTTACCTGCACTGATTGATTTCTAACCCATGATCGCCCTGTACACTACTGTCGCCACATGGTTGCGCCTGCTCGCTGTCCCACCTTGCATTTGGACTTTCCCAAGAGCACATTGACACAGCTTGATTCCTGTCTGCTGTGGTACACTCCCCCCTTCATGAATCTGTTCTTGTGCTGCCATGATGAAAGCCCCTGATCTATCCTTCTGGCCAGTTTTCTCTAGCTACTGGTAATCTTTTTTAATCTCAGCCACTTTCTCGAGCTGTCATTAGTGTCTCTTCTTCCTCATCATCTCTTCTTCTGTCTGAGGCACCCTTGAAGCTGTTCGTCCTGGGATACCATCTTCCTGATGTATTCAGGGAAGCTCCTTGTTTCATCCATGGACAGTGACTCTGACACTCACTAATAAAGCTCTCATTTTGTTATGCATAGAGTGCCAAGCTGCTGGAATTTGGATGTGAGCCTTATATTCCATATATTCCATAACATCACTGGCTCTCATGGGTATCTCATGACTAGTAGGGCGTGCATGTAGATGACTGGGGTCCTATAGCAGATTTGAATATGGATTGATCTGTGCATGAAGCGCTTTTCTTTTTCCCCAGTGCAACTTTTAAAAGTTCTTCCTGTCCCTCAGACTATTTTTAATTCTGCTAGATTTCTTTCTGCTAAACTTTGATCATTTCTGTCACTGTGACTAACATTCCTGCTTCCTGATCATGGCTCACCTGGACTGATACTCCTCAACTGAACATCCTTCTGTAACATATGATCCATATGACTTTCCTTCTGTGTACAGCAGCCACTTATCTGTCATGACAGTGTGAATTGGATTCCACCCAAAAGAAACAATTCAACAGTACAAATAAAACAGTATGACTTCCACTGTGGGATACAACTCAAACATTATTGATGGAGTACTCATCCATGTCATCTCACACCTGCAACACATCAGCTTTTAAATGGCTAAGCTTTCCTGTTTGCCTGTTGTTTCTTTACAAATCTAGATAATAGAAAACCTAGCATCGGGACTACAAGCAGACAACAAATGGACATTTGTAGGCTTCTAGTACCAAACGTCTTGTTCCTCGTCCTGCATATTAATATGGAGATATCTAATTGTTGAAATGAAAGGCATGCTGATGTGTACAAATGAAAAAAAACAAGGTCATACCACTTGTTCAGTAATCCACAGAAACCAAAAACCCATTAGCAGTGCTCCTTCCTGTCTCTAGCAAACAAAGGGGTGAAAATATTGTGCCTGTAGGCTGGCAAAGCTTTCATAATATTGCATGTGCTCGTGTGTGTTCCACATGTACTGTGTTCAGCTCTTTTCCATCAGTCATAATTCAGTAACTGCATACAGTGATGATGTATAGAAATTAAACCTAGTTCGTGACACTGTGTGACATAAAGCAAGCACAATGTCTCGTAACAATTTTCTTGTCTCCACAATATTTTGTACGGTACAAATTCAGCAAATATATGTACGTGTACAAAAACAGGGCTGAGGCAGATCATGCTGCAACAGCTCATTTATTATAAGCACACAAACGGTTTTAGCAACAAACCAACACTAAGCCTAGAAAGTGTGTGTGGATGGATTTCATGCACTTGCACAACAAATGACTGACCGAGAGCAAGCATAATTAAGCAAGTGTATTTGAGGTTTAATTAGCTTTCTCATGGGTGTAGTGCTTTGTATCTCATTGACAAGTTCCACAGGAAACAAAGCAAACATATCCAGTCATAAAGAAAGTCTGCACTGCAGAAGCTCCATCTTTTTTCTCCGCGTTATGTTACAGGATTTTGATGTCTTGTGTACTTGCACATGCATCCTTACAGTTTTTGTGCGTTATGGAGCCAGTGGACTTTATCTTAGAGCATCTGACTGTGATATTCTGATCAGTGCATACAATGAATAAAAGAAAAAGTAAACTGGGAACATTGTAGTAAAATCAGGGTCTGTAATCAAGAATCTTGTGAAAAATGTGAAACCACTCACAAAGATGTAAAAAATATTTGCAATAAGGCATCAGTTCACCTGGGGCGGCAAAACCTGATACAAAGATGCTTCTGCATGAAGTGAGATCCTTGTGAAAACTTCATGCATATACCTAACAAACAGACATAGACAAGATAGAAGATGAGAAGCTAAACTGAGGACAGGCAGGCAGGCAGCACAGTGCATGCTTCCATGTGTACAGTAAAAAGAAAGAAACTAATGTCATCTTTCCACAAAGCTCTTTATTCTCTGTTATACTCATCGTATTATCATGTAATTATTGTACAGTGTATTTCACACATGCATGTTTATCATGTCAAGACAAAATTCATTATTTTTAAAAAATACTGTTCATTTCCTTTTCCTGCTCCTCCTCTCTTCCCTTCTCCCCCCGTCTTCTCTCCCTCTTCTCCCTCTTTCTGCAAAGTAGGTCACCATCACATTGACTCCACTTCCAATCTATCATTTGTGGAGTAGCATGTAATTGCTCTTTAATCTTGACACCACTCATGCAGCAAGTTGAGTCGTAGCTGTGTGCGAGTTTCACAGTGTGTGTGTGTGTGTGTCTTGTATGCAAAGACATCTGACGTAGGGTCTACTAATGAAAGGTTAATCCCTCTCAAATATCCAAGCCTTGCACGCTCCTCTGATGGGTAAGATCAGATCATCTGGGTGGCGAGGGCCAGCCGGTGAACAGGCTGTGAAAAGGGCAGCGAGCGCAGGGTAAGACAGGATCAGGAGAGAGGACGTTATCATTAAAGAGCATCAGTGAAGGGTTTTAGCGGCACACAGAGTGACTTTCTATGCCACACTACGCCAAGACAGTGAAGCTAAGAGGATAGACTTACATCATATGTCTGGGTTCAGATACGATTACTGCTGTGAATGTTCAGTGAACTTTGCTGAAAAGCTCTTGCCTGAAATAAAACCTATTTTTTAATACGCTGGAGAACCTGCAAAAGATTACTGAGAGATCTCAGTGGACTTTATCTTTCAGTGTGAGGACAATTATATCAGTGTGCCCTCATAAGAATGACATCATCTGACAAAACAGGCATTTGGATTATGAAGGTTTACTCAGATTTGTGCACACGCACTGTTTGGGATGATGCCCAGTGTGTCCTTTGGCGTGAGGGTTTTGACCCAGCAGCTGCCCCAGTACTGGACACAGGACAGCTAATGGCCACTTCACATAATAAAATACACAACTCTATAGGGTTAAACGAATGTGTGCAGCTTGTACAAGAACAGGTTTGACTTCTGTGGATGGTTTCCCACTTCATAACAACTGTATTCATTGTATATGTTGTCCATAATGGATGTTAGATTGGCTAATATCCTTCTCCTCCTCTATGTGATCTAGAGCACCAGCCAGGACAGAACCAGGCTTCGCCAGTCTATAAAGTCATTTGCGGTCTCTGCTCTTGCTGCCACCTCCCTGGCAGACAACTGTATAAAAGACTGTGGAAGCTATCACTGTGTCATAAAATATCCTTAGCAATGTCGTGCACACCCCAGAAGACCTCAACCCGTCCAGCAGATGACTGGGCTGACTTTGACCCTTCTTGTAACTGTTGTGACTGTTTTTTGTTCCAGTTTATTATTAAGAAGATGGCTCAGGATTCTGTATCTGTCCACCACCTCGATGTCCGGACCGTGTTCACCTGTGCAATCAGTGTTGGCTTTCTCGTCAAGCCAACCAACATCAACTGATGCAGGTGGTTGAGTTCACACCAGATGACAAAGTCAGTGATGATCTTGTCATCCCAGCTCTGATGCCTGACAAGCTCTCCTAGGTGAATGTGCTTGCTTCCATCTGCAGGTGGATCACTGACTTCCTGTCTGACAGGAAGTAGCATGTGAGACTGGCTATGCATGTCACAGACTTTCAGTGCATCAGCATCAGTTGCCTTCAGGGCTCTGTACTTTATCCCCTGCTCTTCTCCCTTTACACCAACTGCTGCATCTCTAGACACCAGTCTGTCAAACTCCAGAACTTTGCAGATGACGCCACACTCACCAGGCTCATCTCAGGTGGAGATGAATTTGGCTATGGGAGGGACGTTGACAACGTGGTGACCAGGTGCAGTGACAACAGCACTGTGACAAAACAGTGTTAGTGGACTTCAGGTTAATACCTGCCCCACCAGTTCCCATCTTCCTGCATGCCTGCCTAGTGGAGCCATCATCTTCCAGGACCTAATGTGGTAGCTAAACATCTGCTCCCTTATTGAGAAGGCACATCCGAGGATCTACTTCCTGTGTCTGTTGCCAAAGAATTCATGTTGATGTTTAAATATTAATGTTGAATGCTAAAAGTGTGACGCTTAAGGATAAAGATCATACGTGAGAAGTTGGGAAGAAGATCATGTCTATATAGCCACAACTTCCAGGCCAAAGGACACCTTGGGTGTTTCTCTGAGACATAATCAGCTTTTATAAACAGAATCTTTTGAGCCTGTTTTGTTTTCCCCAAATTCCTGAATGCACAGTAGGAAGAAAAATCCAATGTTAGTCAAACATCTTTTAAATAAGATCTTAAATTGTCTTGAAACACAGCAGATTCAGAAATGTGATCAAATCACTGTCAGGTGTCAGGTCTGAAGTGCCTCAGGGAATTACTATCAAAACATTATTCTTTATCACATTCACACAGGACCATTTTAATAAACGCTGCTCTTATCCATCCTTGGTTTTGTCTGCTTCTTCATAGTAAGCACCTCTCCCACAGAGGCCTCTAAAACGGCCTCTGCAGCTTTTAGGTATATTGTAAGCAGCATTGAATAAATGGCTGTTGTGTCTTAAACTCATCTCACTGTGTGACACTGACAAGAAGCTTGTTTCGAAGCCAAATACTCCTAAAGGAAATAAACTTCCACAGAGTTCACAAGTGAAGCTGCTACTGATTTATCCTCAACAGGAATGCTGCGATAAGAGTGGAAGCGAGGTCTTTTGTTTAATAACTGTGCCAGATCTAATTGGCTGGCTGTGTTCAAAGTGGATGTCAGAGATAAAAGTGATGAGAAATGGACAGTACCGGTCAGCCACGAGAGACTGAGCAAACACAAACACACTCCCCAATGAATTAATGTGAAAGGTGATGCAGAGTGCAGAAGACTTGGCTTTCGGAGAACATCACATGGGTTTACGAATTAAGCCTCTATATTCAAATTAGAAGCAAATGAGACCACATCGACACAATTAGGATCCCCATCACAGAGTGAAACTCCACAAGTGTGACCTGCATTTTATTTTTGGAAATGTTTTTCTTTGATCCACAAGAGGTGAAAGAGGTGCTAGCAATAAATGTGACAGAAACTCTCCGAAAGTTAGTTTGAATTCATTTCCCACAGTTTTTTTTTTTAAATTTGAATTATTTAGATATAAGAACAGAGATAGCAGCAGATACTTGTCAGGAATAAAAGCTTTCCATTAAGGTTACAAGGAAACAGAAAATGTTGCAGGTTGCTGCTGTGTTGCTCACATAATATGCAACGAGGCAGAAACAAGGCTAAAAGAAAAGCAAAATATTTGCTCAAATCATTAAAAGGTACTTGGAATAAAAAGCTACTCAGCTAAATGACTTACAGTCCTACACACTCTCACTGGTTACCAATTAGCAGCAAGTTGAAGCTAAATAAATAAATGAGTAATTTTAGCTGCACTTAATTAAAATAGTGTTAAATTATTTTCATGGACTGACATTAGAGATTAATGTGTGTTAGTTTTTTGAAGCACCAAATGAATTAGCATGATTATAACCTGGATCTTGATCACTAGATGCATCGGAAAAGATGAAAAACACGGAAAATTAAAGGAGTAATTAAAGGACGCTACTAGCAGCTCATTAGCTTAGTTTGACATGCAAACAAATTAAAAAAGAAATAAAGAAACAAAAACTCGAAACAACAACACATACAAGACACACAGTTAATAACTTTGTGCAATTTTTAGGCGGGACATCTCACCACGGTGTTATCACCAAACATATTAATACATATCTGTAAATCCTCTCACCACTAGGGATGGGTATAGTTTAGGTTTCATCCGATACCGGTGCCAAACCGGTACTTTTGAAACGGTGCCGGTGCTTAAACAGTGCTTGAACCGATGCTTAAAGAATGGAGAACACAAACTTTGTCCAAAAACCTCTTATGTTTTTATTTTTAGCAGTCTCTTTTTTTGTGCAAAATGATAACCAAGTTAGCCTTTTCTGTTGATACAACATACCTCCTTTGGTTGGAACCGGTGCTTAAAGAATGGAAAACACAAACTTTATCCAAAAACCTCTCATGTTTAGCTATTTTTTGGTAAAAAGATAACAATGTTAGTCTTTTCTGTATCTATAGGGCATATATGGTATCACTCTTGGCTGGAAGCAGTGCTTAAACAATGGAAAAACACAAACCTCTCATGTTTAGCTGTTTCCCACTTTTTCTTTGGTCATTTTAGCCTTTTTGGCCAGGGTGAAGGGAGCATCTGCCATCAAACAAGAAGACAGCCGCATGTAACTACGACAGTGTTTGCTAGTTCACCTTACGTGCATTAATGTAATAACGTGGTTAGCCTACTCAACGTAAATTACACACGAACAACATTAAGCTACTCACGCAGAGAAGAACGGCTGCTGCTGCCATTATCATCCTCATCATTTCTCTCGATGTGAGGTCTCGCAGCAAGCTATCAAATACGGTGCATTTCTGGGCTTTTAAAAAAACGCTATGCATCGCCAGGTGTTTCATCAGATTCGAGGTGTTACCTCCTCTGCACAGTATCACCTGAAAGCACTTGTTGCTGCTGAGTTTGCATCTTTTGCTGTGAAGTACAGCCAGACTTTTGACCGCTTCGCCTTGGGCATTTTTAATCTGTAGCTCTGCTCTGAAAGAACGTACGTACCTGGACCCGCCTACTATCCTTGGAAAGGTAAAAAGATTGGCTAGAATCCAAAGTGTGTGACATCTCAGGAATAAAAAACAACAAAATAAAGCACCAAAATGTGCGCTGCTTTTCGGTCTGGTTACTACCGTCTATGTCTGAACCGGTGCCCATCCCTACTCACCACACAAGGAGGTAGTATGCAAGAACCTCTGTATAGAAAAGCATAAAGTCAAGCAAGACTCTTTTCCAGCACCCGCTGAGTTTTGATGGGCCTTTGAGGAAAAAAAAAAACATTTCCCAAGAAACAACTTCCTGTTGTTGTAGTTAATGGCATACGGTTCATGCTAGTTGATGCTGACAACATGATGACATATATTTCAAAATAACAGTAAAGGGTCTGTGTCCGAATTATAGCATTTTTGCTGTTTGGTGTGCTTTTTTATGTGATTTCTACAAACCATTAGTGGAAGGAAACAGCAGTCTGGGCCATGCTGAATGCTAATGGTATGTTTGTCTGGTAATATGGTCTGCTGTATGGTACTGCCTCTCCAGTTCTCCTGACTAAGAGCCAGGTGTGTGTGTCTGTGTTGCAGATTGCATCTATCCAGTTACCAGATGTAGTTGGTTAACTACTGGATCAAAAACATCCAGGAACTAGTGGGTTACGCTGTGGTGGTTACTGCCATCTTTTATATACAGTTTATGGTGAAAGTAGAACATCACTGGAGAATATTGTGGCGACGCTGTGGAGCAGTGTGAAGTTTCTGTTCTAGAGGCACAGCTTACATATTCATGTCATTTTCCACAATAATGTTATGTTTATATTTCTGTTCGGGAAATGTTTCATGACTCTGCCACTTTTGCCATTTTCCACGACAAAGCCAGGCACTTCAAAAAAGCCACATTTGTTCTTTTGTTTTTTTCAGTCTGCCCATTAGGTAGATAATTAGTTCTAATTTAGAAACATTACAGCAGTACAGGCAAATGGAATTCAATAATTGTAATGCCTTTCTTTCTAAATATTTTCTTTCCAGGGGCTTTTCACCTTAATTAGGGAGACACTGTAGAGAAGACACACAGCAAAGGGCCTCAGGTCAGAGCTGAACCCGGCTGCTGCATTCAGCCGAGGCATGTAGTCACCTGTGCAACCTGCATGCTAAATCCACACGCACTGCTTTACTATATTATTTTATAAGGTATTAAACCAAAAATCGAGCTGCATCTATCATGTTAAAATCTCACCTCAAGATATAGACTTGAATCTTATAACTTCAATTTGTACAGTTGTACAAATAACTCACAACCTGAGGTGACAGTTGCCAACGCAGACTAACGTCCACAGTGTTTTATCTGTTGTGTGAAAAATCAGATGTGTCACGCCTCATTACGCCGCCTAGTCAAATGCAATTGACCTGCATGGTGTTTAAAAAGAGAGAGAAAAAGAAGTCTCCTCAGAGAAGTGGGAGGAAGAAACAAGATGAAGCCATGATGGGAAGTGATTATGCTGAAGACAGCTCACTGCAGCATTGTTGACCCTCTTCAGTTAGATTATGTCTCTTGCTTCATTCAGCTCTGGGTTTATATGTGTGAAACTGATTGATTGTAGGTTCGAGGATGGAGGTAATAATGCCTGGAGATGGATGAAGTGTTAAAAAAGCAAAAACCTTTATTTTTCTCTTCTTACAAATAATATATCATGAATGTTTTTGGGGTGGATAAGATGCTTTTTGTGCCATTTTTCTTCATTTCATTTCATTTTTTTGAAAACATCTGGACATTTATTCTAAATAACACACAAAAATCTTACAGATCCAATGAATATCATTTGCCACTGATAAGATTATTTGAATTCTACAAGTCTCCTTTTAATTTGGTTTATTTTTGGATTTTGCAGTTACATTTAAATTACCTTTTTGTTATATTATATTTAAACTGAAAATGATTAGTTTCCCCAAAAATCTGCTCTCATTTGAGGCAGACGCTGTCATTGGCAGGGAAAACAATATAGTGACGCGATGGCTACTGTGAGACCAAATGTAGGTATCACCGGTCCCTGTGGTTTTCATTAGTTTCTGCCAGCGTATTTTCTCCTCCCTCATTCTGTTTCCCGTCTCTGGCGTCATGTTTAGTGTCGGTCCTGGTGTTTGTTATTTGTCCTTTGCTCGTGAGTTTCACCGGAGATTAGTTTTCTCCTGTGTCGTGGTTTATTTCCTTCTTTTGTGACTGTTTGCGCTCATTCTTCTGACCTGTGGTTAATTGCTCCCATCTGTATCTTTCTACAAGTGGTCCTTTGTGTTTTTACTGTATAGTTTTTGTCCCTTATGCTTCATTTCCTATATACCTGTCTTGATTATCTATTTTTTTGGACTACGATAAAGGCTCACATTTTGTTTTTCTTTAACCTTCTTCTGTGTCCTGACTTGGATGTGGTTGGAGGTCTTATGTTGAGTTTTTCTGTTAATAGATTTCTTTTTATTCATTAATCTCAGCTGGTTTTGTTTCATATCTATTGTCAGGATCATGCAGTAGTGTGAATGATGGAGTGACTGAAGAACATTTGATGTTTGTGTTACGGTCGAACGCTGGTGGCCACGAAGACTTGAGCGAAAATCCATAAAACCAAACAGAAGTGAGAATTCAGTGTTTACGCCAGTATCTGACATTTCCATTTCCCTTTCCTTTCTGACACGAGATAGCTGAAAGCATAAATCTCACATCAGATGTGTTGGGAGATGAAATGTATGTGTCTGCATCTGTGTGTGTATGTAAGCTCTAATAACAGTCTTCTTGCGTCCAGCCAGTCCTGATAACATTCGGTTTGACGTGTTTCGTGATTTGTGTATGTGCCTGTGTTCATGCTTGTCATTCAGCAGGCCAGCGGGGAATAGGATGTAGAGGAGGGATCCATCTGGTTTCACTCGATGCATGGAATGAATCAAAATTCATTCCACTACCCGAAAAATTGCCTGTATCTCACGCACAGGGAGACACCAGCCCAGGATGGGAATTTTTAATCAAGACCCAAGATCCCTTCGATGCAAATTTCATGAAAAGGGAAAGTGTGTGTGCGTGATACAGTGTTTCCTTGATTTCATCTCTAAAATACAACATCTGAGGTCCTGATCAGCCTTTCTTCTTCTCACAGATATCAGAAAATGTCAAATGGTACATAATAAACAATAGAAATAAATCAAATAAAACATCCATTCAGCATTTTGAATTTGATTTAAGCATCTTTCATGTCTCTAACATCCTGATGATCAGTTAGGTTGTTGTGCATGCCGGATAGTTTTACTTGTTGTCTTCCTTCACACCTTCCTCACTGGTTGAGCAGTTCTCATGTCATGGTTCCACGTCTTTGACTCGTGATTCTTATTTCTGGATTTAAGAGATGACTTAAGTTCAAGCTCTTTATTGTTTAGTCTTGATTTTAGTATTTTCTAGTGCTTTTAAGTTTTCTTATCTATATTTCTTGTTCATGGTTTCTTGTTCAGAAGACCCTTATGAAGAGAACATCGAGGGAACAGTTTACCCTGCCCGGGATAGGGTTACCGGGGCCCCGCCCTGGAGCCAGGCCCGGGGAGGGTGCCCGAGGGCGAGTGTCTGGTGGCCGGGCCTTAGTCCATGGGGCCCATGGGGCCGAAGAGGAGACATGGGCCCATCCTCCCGCAGGCCCACCACCCGCAGGAGGCGCCATAGGGGTTGGGTGCATTGTGTGCCGGGTGGCGGCCAGGAGCGGAGGCCCTGGCGGACTGATACCCGGCTGCCAAGACTGGCAATAGGGACATGGAATGTCACCTCTCTGGTGGGGAAGGAGCCTGAGTTAGTGCGTGAGGTTGAGAGGTACCGGCTAGATATAGTCGGGCTCACCTCTACGCATGGCTTGAGCTCTGGAACCAGTCTCCTGGAGAGGGGCTGGACTCTGTCTCAGTCTGGAGTTCAAACCTTGTTTGAATATGTTAGTCCCGTCCATGTGTTTGTCCTCAGCATCTCTAGTGGAACTCAGTTCTGTCTCCCCAGTCATGTCCCTGCTTAGTTCTGTCAATTTCATGTCTCAGTCCTGGTCTCTGTGCTTGCTACTTCCTGTTTTATTGTGATAGTTCCTAGTCCTGTGTGCGTTGCCTCTCTTGTCTCATTAGTCAGATTTGTGTCCCTTGGTGTTTCCCATCTCTCCTGTGTGTGGATATTATTTGAGTCCTCCCTTGTATCATGTTTTCCCTGTTGATTTGAACGTGTGGTTTTATTTTCTTTGGCTCACTTTATTTTGTAGTTTGTTCTTTGATACCTTTTAGTTTATCCCTCATGTTTCTGATTCCTCCTTTTGGTCCAGCTCTGCTATCCGCAGGTCGCCTTGACAGTGACCTTTTGGTTTTTCTCTGTCACTCTTGTTTTATTCAACTGCTTTTTACAAACATTTGGATCCTTCTCTGCACTTTTAGCTTTTATAAAAGCCCTCATGTTTTCTTCACTGTCCTTCTTAATGCATATTAAACACACTATTGATATTGATGTTTTTTTTGTGAATGATGTGACTGGACATTTAAAAATGGTTGTGTTACAGCGCCTTGAGCTTTTCTCTGTGCATCCTGTGGGAGAATATTTTGGCTTTAACCATAAAAATATGCAGTTTCAGGCATTGCAGTTTTGAAGAGCCCAAACTGCCCAGTCTGGACTTCTAGAAATTCTAAGGTGTGATCAAAATGGTCCAAAAAATCCTCTCGTAAAGAAAGAACTATAACCCATACCTGATTTAAATTTGGCTGCCATTCTGCCCGTGTGCAGTGCTGCCCTGCTTCCATCAACCTTTGCAATTTTCACTTGCAGATGTTTATGTGCAAATGAGTGAACAGATGCTCTACGCTGGACAGAAAGAACCAATAATCCTTCCTTTTTAAATGGCCACATATATCTTTGATACTGTACTGTAGGACATAATTACTGTACAGGTATGATCGTTGGGCTTTCTTTCGTGCTGCTGAAAGAAACCATGATTAGTAGCAGTACTCTACCCCAGCCTCCTCCCAGCTCCCACAAACTTTCACATATTACTGTCAGTTGACACAGGAGGCCAGGATTTTGCCATTTAAATATAAACATATCTCTTCAGGGATCTGCAGTCATCAACTTGGCTTCAGAGAGAGCAGCGCTGGCACTTGGCTTTGGGGTGCGAGTCAAAAACTAAGAGAGAGGAAGCACATTCTCTGCAGTCTGGGTGAATTAGGGCTCATTTGCTAATGGTGACGCTCAGTTCCCCCCTGGCCAGCTGATGGATAAATCACACCCTGTGTTGTACTGCAGTGCAGAGAGTGCAGCCGGTCACGGTGGCTGGTCTCCTCTCCTCTGTCTCTGTCTATATTTCTTCTCTATTATTTTCTGCTGTCTCTTTCGTCTTGGTACACTCAGGAGTTGTGAAGTAGTTTACAGGGTTAATGATGGAGCGGCAGCTTGGCACGTTGCATTAATGCTGAAGAAAAAAAAACTCCATTAGAGGCTCCTCTGTGAACGGCTGGGTCTTTGATGCAACATTAAGCTGCTGCTGCAGTGAACAGAAGGAGGGCTGTGTGAGAGAGCAAAGGCAGTGTCAGTGTGTCAGGGTGTGTGCATGTGTGAGCACACTTGTCATACTGATCATTGTCTTCATTAGGCCTCTATTTCATATTTATTACAATTTTATTTTTGTTTTACAAACTAGCTCCTATTTTCACCGCTGCAGCACTGATTTCTGTTATTTCTATATCAATGTTTTACAAATCAGCTGCTCTGTGGAAGGAAAGGGTGGAGAGCCAGGATATTCATGTCTGCAAGCCATTTATTCTCTTTGTGAGACAAGACAAGCAGTTCTGCTTAATTATCCAAACTAGCTACAAATAATGTAAACTGTTATTACATTTTTAAAAATATCAACAAATTTTAGCTCTTTGAAATAACACCTACTAGTGTAAAAATAATCACGGTTCCATAGCAAAGACTCCACCATAGTTATGAGGCAGACCACCAGCATGGATGTTGTTTCCACCACCAAATTGGTTCAGTCAGATCTTGTTTTTGTGAACCTAAAAATATTGATCCCAGCATTGTGCTCCGGTACCATAGCGGCTCAGTGTTTCCTGTCTGTGTGGAGCCTTCTCTGGGAGTTCTGCTTTCTCTATTTGCCAAAAAAATAACACACGAGAGTAATGTTGTACTCTGGTGTTTAACTCCCTGCTAAAATGAAAGTTAATGCATTGAAATTAAAAGAGCAAATGGGATCTATTCCATGGAGAAAGACCAACATAGTAAGAAGATCATCCTTCTGCCCTTAGATTATAACCAATATATGTATGGTATGTGTATTACTCTGTGCAGAGGGTGCTAAGCTCAGAACAATAAAGTCAGAGACAAAAGGTATTCAGTCCAAGTCAGTTCAAATGGGATTTATGTAGCAGCAAATCACAAAAACAGTCATCTCAAGGTGCTTTATGCTGTAAGGTAAAGATCCTACAATAATACAGAGAAAAGCCCAAATACCATATGATCCCCTATGAGCAAGTGCTTTGGTGAAAGTGGGAAGGAAAAACTCCCCTTTAACAGGAAAAAACCCTCAGACTCAGGGAGGGCAGCCTTCTGTCACTACTGGTTGGGGGTGAGGGCACAGCACAAAAGCCATGCAACGTAGTGTATAAACATAGAGAGTGAAGAGACCAGAGTTAAAAGAAACACTCAGTGCATCATGGGCCTATTGCCGCGTAACTAAGGGAGGGTTCAGGGTCACCTGATCTCTAAGCTTAGTACCATCCAGTTCTTGAAACTGAAGCCTTTTACCCACATTCTTTCTAATGGACAGCAGGTGGCGACGCCTCTAGTTGCACAAAATAAGTGTCTAACTGCAAATTAGTTAGAAAATGAAATTATTGGTCATTGATTTTATGACATCCACAAACACTTCCCAGATGAGTTTATGGTCACAGCTACATTTTACTAGTACTAAACTAAATACTAAACTAATAGAGTCTCTCCCTTATGTCCATAAGGCAAAGGGAAAAATGTTCAGGATGAGAATATAAAACAGGGCTTCCCTAACCAATGAGATGTCGGCTTGTATAAAGCTGCAAAAGATGTGGTGAAGCTGCAGCTATAACATCATTACTGTGTGTCTTATTTCCAAGTGCAAAACTTACATTTAACTACTGATTTTATCTACTGTTCTGATTTTATCTGTTTTGATTTTATATACTGTTGTTTGTTTGTTTGTTTGTTTGTTTTTTAATTAGTTAGTTAGTTTATTTGCTTGTTTTAATCAATTTTAAATCATGCTTTTTATTTGTTCTTGTTTCTAATGTCTCTGTAAAGCACTTTGAATCACCTTGTTGTTGAATTGTGCTATACAAATAAACTTGCCTTGCATCCACTTCCTTTGTCACACCAGCTCTTGGCATTTTAATCCTAGCTTGTAAAAGAATAATATATAAAAACCCTAAACTGTTCAGAAAACACAGAGAGGGTAATTTTTCTTCAAACAAGACTCGTCCAAACTTAAAGATATTTATTTATTTATTTTATAAACACAATTCATCACGTCAGTTTAAGTGGGCAGACTCAGTTTGCCTTAAGAGACACAGAAACCCGAATTTACGCACTTTCTTTTATTTAAATACACGTACCTTTTGTTAAAAGAAAAGAGCATTAGAGCCTGTGAGAATTAACACCATCCATTCACATTAGATACACGCTCACATTAAAGTTAATTTATTTTGAAGCTCTGTGTCAAATAAGCAATGTGCACTGACATTAATACACAGCCAAATGCAAGGCACATTAACATGAATAATGGAACAAGTAGATAACTAAATAAAAAAAGGAAATTGGTTTGGGGGTTGGGAGGGCAACTGAATGTACATTACAGGAGAGGATAGAGCTTCAGGCCCCCGTTTGTGTTTATGTGTAGACTCAGCTTGTGTCTTTGTTCTTATTTGCTCAGTGCCGGCACTGCAAGGCTGTAAAACCACAAGTCCTGCAGCATCAACACATTTCACTGACTATAATTAACATTAAACTCATTTCACACATATATAGCTAGATGTTTAACTCAGCCGGCTACTCACAGGGGACACATAAAACTCCTCAGTCCTAATGACAAATCTTACCTCATGAGCTGCGTTACCATCATGGATGATAAATTTAACAAGCTGCACTATGGGGGTGTCAGAAAAGGCGATCTTATCATTTAAAATCATTTAAAATTTACAAAAGCTGCGCAGTCACACAGACCAAGGAGCGACATTCGCTGATCAAGGGACAAATGTGACATTACTGATTGGTGGGTAAGAAGGTTTCTCGCAGTCACTGGTGTGAATTAAGTTGGTCGCAAAGACCTACAAGGTGCTCCAAAGAAAACCTCCCTGTAATTACTTTGGTCGCTAGCAAGTTGCTTTGGTTGCTGTTTGCATGGAAAATGCAGACTTGCCTGCGAGCACTTAAACTATTGCACAAAACTGTGAAGTTCAAGAAAAAACAACAGGAATGGAGCAGTTCAATTTCAGAAAAAGTTGATTTCTGAAGTAAGACAGCTTTTAATTTAAACGCAAACATTCTACGTTTCTGATTTAACCTGCAGTTTTTCCAGTTTCATTCCAGCTCAGAGAGTAAATGGTGAGTGTTTGGGCAGATGCAGCAATCTGCTGGCTTTTAGTGGCAATACTCTTCATGAACACTTTAGTTTGGACTCCACATCTGGATCTGAGTATGAGTGCACCAAAACCGCATGCAAGAAATGAAAAAGATGCATCACCCCTTGAAACTTTGAGCAAGCATATCACTGATGGTTGAGAAGGATTTTCTCAGAAGAGAACTTCTGACATGCTTGAAGCACGTCCGCTGCATTTTCCCTTCACCACAGAAGAAAACACAAACAAAGCAGGAGACGCGTCAAAGGCAGTACTCCAGAGAGTATTGCCTGCCAACACATGCACAGAAACACACACACACATATGAACATGTATTTGTTTATCCCAGCAGGGGCCATGCTCTGAAGCTGTGCAGCTCATGTAGTTTCTCTGCACCCCACAGCCGTAACAACATATGGAGCTACGTTTGCCAGCCAACGCGGAGCATGTCATTAAACAGCATTATTAACATCACGTACAGCAGTGGGGTGTCAATGAGCGCCACGGTTCACGCAGGCTGATTGCGCCATTTGTTTCATGCTGTCGCTTCGGTGCTTTTGTGTTGGAGGTTAGCTGATGAATCCGCCTTACTCATCTCAAAAATGGACTAATTGGTTTTTGGTGTGTGGGAGGTTTGTATGTGTGTGTGTTTGTGTACTGTAGTGTTGTTCAGCCAAGGCAGCAGGTGGAACAGCAGGTAGTCACATCAAAGTCATTTGAATCACACGAATGCAAACCTGCCATTTTATTGGCTGATTTTGACTTTGTTGATAACAACAATGCCAGTTTGAACTGCTGTAATTACATTGTAATGAGTCCAATTTTTAAATTACTATCTCTAGAATGTGTAGCAAAACATTTGGCCATATCTGCACATCAGTCCTGCTCCAAACAATAGCTGCTGATACCTCAATGTCATTATAATTCATCCAGTTTGTTTTTAGAAGTTCACAGCGCAATGTATTATTTTTGTTATCCCCCATTTGTCTCCAGATCTTTGGCATGGTCTTCCAGAATAATCTTACAGGTTCATAATGTCTTTTCATTAATCAGTGAGTAATGTCACTCTTTTATAATTCCAAAGAAATTTGCTGGAAAACGTGAAAGTTCTTTTTAAGCTGTTTGGATTCGTTTCTCGATTTTGGAAATGAATGATTTAAAACAAACTAAAACCTCCAGGTGAGCAGAGTCCCGTTGTGTCCTGTATGTGCTTTTTCACTAAAATTATCATCTGCTCTCTTCTCCTACACCGAGACGTTCTGACAAGTTACCACTTAAGTGGTGCTTAAATGACGAGTTTAAATGAGAACAGAGTGAACCCTGTCCCCAGCATGTGCAGTATGTATGTTTAGACTGGATTGTAATCTATGTGGAAATGTCCGAGTCATTTGGCTCAGTGCTAACGGTCCCTTAATGGGTGGCTGAGATTGCCTCTAGACAGATCTGATAGATGAAGGCTATTACAGGGCCACCAATTACTTCAGTGTTATGGAGACAGAAACAGTAACACAATGCAGAGAGTGTGAAGAAAGACAAAAATCTTAATCACAGTCAGTGTAATTGGAAAAAATGACGGCACTAATTGGAGCGTAATTTTCCTTAGTGACGCTGCTACAAGGTGAGCAGGACCTCGTTACAGGAAATACAAATGGACAAGAAAGCAAGCGGTAGGGTACACATGGAGCACTCTGCAGCTGTGCAGGCAGACGACTGAACTAGACCACACCTGCTTTTAAATAGAAAACAGTCTGTGCAAATCAAACTTTGTGTATAGAAGGAGTTCAAATATCTAAACAAAACACTTTTCTTCTTTTCTTGTTTTTAAATTAGGAGGAAATTAATAAGAACAAATTAAGACTTTAAAAGGAGGGTGTCGTGTTTTGTGATTTATGATCCAAATAGATACTCTGGAGGTAGACTGTATTTAACAAAGTGTTTACAAAATCCATGATACAAAAAGCCCAGAAAGCAAGGCAAACACAAATCCACAAAAACACATGAGCAGGAGCACAGAGGGAGGATTACACACACTCTGACAAAAAAAGGGGGAAGACATCACTATGAATGTACACAGAGCTAGTTGAAAGTGGACACAGCTGGAAAAAACACAGGTGCATAGAATCAAGGAGATGATTCAAGGGGAAATTAAACTAAATCCAAGACACAGACGACAGCTATTAAACAGTCAAATCAATAGGCAAACAGAGAAACAGACACAATAAGGTTTAACATCTACTGACACAGTAGATGGAAACTGAAACCACTCTGGGAACAAAATCACTACAAACACGAACTGGAGTATACATCAGAACGAAAATGTAAACAATAAACAAGCTAAAAACTACAGACGTTCCTGTCCACTAATTTCCTAGTCGACTAACCGACTAAAACTAAGAAACACTGGGATATTAAGTTACATTTGAGAACTGTTTAATGAAAAAAACTAATAACAAAGGCATTTCAAACCGTTATGTTCTTCAATAATAAATCGTGCCGCTTGAACGTGCGGCACATCGCATTATTCACTCGTTACACTCAAGAAAGACAACGAAGAAGAAAAAACAAACCGATGTTAAACATGATATGAAAACATGTTACTGCAAAAGATGCTCACATATTACTAAAATATGACAAATCAACTGAAAAACGGATAAAGTGCGACTGAAAAGTGTGGCCCGTTGTGCCGTGCATTATGAACGATACACGCTGAAAACCACAATAAAAGTTAAAATCTAAAGTAACAAATAAAAGGCATTTTCTTCTGCTTAGCTGACGTTGGGTCGTGGGGGCAGCAGCAGGGAGGCTCAGACCTCCGTCTCGCCACCTCCTCCAGTTTATCCGGGGAAACATCAAGCTTTTCCCAGGCCAGCCGATAGATGTAATCTCTCCAGCGTGTCCCGGATCTAAAAACCAAAAACCACTAAGAATACCAAATAATCAGTCATTTAGAATCCAAATCTAGATCCGAAGGAACAACGTGAACACCCTGGATCCAAGGAAGTTGACCCTTGGATCCTTGGACCCAGGAGGATGAGGGTGAGCTTCAGGACTGAAGAGCTACAACAGTGTTATTGGATTTATTATGAGACCAGAAATGTCACTTGATCACTTGAGTGAGCAGTGAGGACACATTACAGAAGGCATCACCATTGAGTTCTTAGGTTTTGATCTCAGACAGCATTTCAAAAGTCCCCTCAAATAAACTCTGATGATAACTCAGGGCATTTCGTCTGGTTGCCCTTGTGAAACACTGTAGAGCCACAACACTCAGCTCCATAATTAGACAGAGGACATTGTACTTCCACAGGCTCCACAGAGACTTTGTTCATGCATCCCATCATAACGAGACATCCATTACACTGAGGGCTTGCACTAAGGGTCACTATAAGACAAAAAATGAACATTCTGAACTGTTAAGCTACTTGCCTGGAAATAATCCCTGCTCTGTGGAACTTTACCTGTCTATCCTTGTCGGCTTAACATGATAAACTCTCAACTTTGACCTCTCAACTGCAAACCAAACACATAAAAACCTCAGACTACAGAGGACAAACCTTGAGAGATGTGAAATGGGGGTGGAGGAGCAAAGGAAAAATGTTTGACAGAATAAGAGCATACCTGCAGTGCGCGAGCGTGCTAAGAACAGACGCCTGCTGCATTTAAGAGAAGCCCCGCTTTCTCAAGGTGATTTAAGCGAGAGACTGACATTTATTCTAAGAAAAAGATGAATTTCAAGTGACGTTCTCTCACTTGGTAAAGAATATTTGCTACGTGACCTTTGCCTTTCTTGCCGTGGTTTACAGAATAAGATGTCCTCTTTGTGGCACATGATCCTGGCTCTGTGTCCTCCTGTTTTCTCTCCTCATTCACTCCTGTGAGGATCAAGTGTAAAACGACCATAAATATAAGCCCAAGTATTTATTGTCATATTAATGCTGAAACTTTAATGACCCTGGACTTGAATCATCTCTTTAGATGCACCTGAAACTGTGAAAAAATAAATAAAAAATTGAAAATAATAATAATTCTGAGTTTTTGATGAATATTACAAAACTCATTTTAGCAGTAGGAGACAAACATATGCATGAAACTGAGGGGAAATAATCTGGGAATGCTAAACTCTCTCCTCCTGCTCACAGCATCTTCAGTTGGTCCTGTGGTTTTTACAATCTAGTTCCCACGAGCCTGTTAATAGTCACTAAACAGTCTGCAACACGCTGACCTACAACCACTGGTGATGGTTTAATTTGATAATTTTGCATGTTTGATAGACTGCTAGCATTACAAATGATTTGTTAACCCCTAATGGAAAAATGCAGTGAGGTAAGGCTGTGATGTTTTATAGAAATACTCCAGTGATTGATGAAAGACAAAAACATTGACATTTTAAACCATTTCCACTCTACGGTTATACTTTCCATCCATCCATCCATCTTCTGCTTATCCAGTTCAGGGTTGTGTTGTGAGCCAGGGTACACCCAGACATGTGGTATTTTATGTCTAATACCTTATATTAGTAAATAGACTGTAGTGAACATGATTATACACAAAATAAAGAAATGTCCTTTTTTGAATGAACTTTTAATTGTATCCACATTATAACCAAATCCTGTTCTTTTTGGTCACTTAAACTATGTTTATAGAACTTCAATGTTATACTTCGTACAATTTTATCTCTCCTCTTGTCTGTCACTGAAACTGATTGGAGCTTCTACTTTGTGATGGGAATGTTCTTTCTGACTCAGAGTGACTCCATACCATTCATGAGAGATATGTTTGATCTATTTTTGACTGATTAACAAGTCATTTAGAGTAGTTTAAATTCTCACAATCATTTTTGGCAAATACTTTTTGGACTCGTCAACACGGACTTGGTCGTGCACTCACATCTCCAACCTGGCTGCACAAACTAAGGACCAGCCAGAATGACTCCAAATGCCAACAGCTGTGACCTGACTTTGGGCGTGCCACGCATGCCTCGGTGTTTTTTAAGTCAATTTTCTACACTGCATTTGTTTCTGAACACATTCTGACTTGCTGTACCACTTGAAAAAACAACAACAAAAAAACCGGGAAACGCCTTTGGACACAGTGCAGAAAATAATTACTTGGAAAGTTGACCAGATGTTTCTGGAGTACTTCGGGAGATTTGGATTCTTCCTTTGAAACAGATTTTTTTTAATGTTTTAGCTGTGATGTAGATTCCAAGCTCAAACTTGGGCAGTGGCAGCCTTTGAAATATCGACTATAACCATCATGGATCAGTCTTTAACAGTTATTGATTTGAAACACGTTAAACCAAACCGAAGTGAGACAAACTGCTGATCTAACCTTCATTTCATCTCTCAGCTCGAGTTTTCCTGAACTGGGGAAAACCCCGGTCCATGAAAACCACCTGACGGCTCGTTGGCCCGCCCACACCCCCTCAGTCCTGCCCCACCTGCAGCTTTCCACACAGCTGCTTGCTGATGGTGAGTCCACTCACCGACACTGAAAGAGGATCTTGGAGACGAAAGCTAAAAGGCTCTAAGCTCCACATCCAGCGGCTGCCCTGCGCTGTAAGCTGTCAAGCGGAATTTAGCCCCTCTCATCCAGCGGTACGTCTCGGACTGCTGTAGGTGAAGAAGCGAGGGATGCTCGCAGGGTCCTTGAACGCCACAAATAAGTTCACAAAGCGGGCAGAAAGAGGACTCGCCTGTTGATTCGTTTCGGGAATATTTGAGTGGCACACTTTTCATCTCTATGGCAAAGTTCTTGGCTGAATTACTGGGATGCACACTTCCCGACAAGGGCACCCCTCCTTTGTTCGAGGTAAGGAGGCTTTAATGACTTAAACCTCTATGATCATTGTGTTTTCTTGAACGATTAAATGTAATGCTTAAATGTAATTGGAAGAGTGACAATGAGTTTGCATTCGTGGATACAAATGTAGGGCACAGACTCAGTGGCACTCCGTGGATTCTCTATGGCAACAAGAGGCCGAGGCTTTGTTCATCAGAATGATTGACAGTTGCTATGCCGTAAAATACTTCATTAACAGTCGTCCCTGCGGGTTTTACGCCGCTCTGCATTCCACACACACCTCTTTCTTTCAGTGACAGTGCGAATTGCCCAGTGTGGATTAATACGCATCATTTGCGCCTTTACGCTCATGGATGGATACTGTAGTAGTCCCAGAATATCAGCTCATGAGTGTCATACAAATAATTTTTTCTGCGATTTTACTTATGAAAATAATTTTACAAGAGTATGATTATTGACACCGTGGCGAATGTGGTGCCATGAAGGGGTGTCTTGTACGAAATGGCTTAGACTCGATTGCATTTGGGTCAGTGTGCCACACGCTGTGTGCACGCTGACACACACACACACACACACACACACACACACACACACACGTGCTGTACTTGCTTGGCTGAGTTTTGCTCCTTTTCACTGCTGTTGTCATTATTTTGTAGAAAGAAGAGTTGTTGGTTATTAGTCACTAGTTGCCATGTGCAGAGCAAGGATGCACCGATCCACCGTGTTCCAGTTGCAGTTTGATAGCTTGGATTTTAACATCTGTCGGATCTGAATACCAATCCGATACCAGTGTTCATTTATTAACAAGTCTCTCCTCAACTGTTGGGAAGAGACTGGGATTCATTATTTTTATGTTAACAATGCAAAATATAATGTGACACATTTCCTGAATTCATTGTAAGATAGTAAATGAGATGGTCTTAAATACAATTAAAACAATGCACAAATGTATTTATGTTATTTACAAAGTTTATTTGCAGTGATGTCATTTCAGTTCAGTGTGAGAGATTATTATTTACAGTCAGGCTGTAAACAGGAGACACACAGGAGCACCTGTGAGCTGCTCACACACACCTTTCATTACCGTTCAAGTTGACTTGATCACACTGAAGTCAGAAACTACTGCCATGTTGTCATCTTCCTCTGAACTATGCAAACTCTCTAACTCATGACCTGCTGTCACTTTAGTGATCATTATAATTTCATCTTAGTTTTTATCGTTGCAAAATATTTTGTTTTGCTTGAGTCTTTATTAGTTTCACTGTTAGCTTTAGCCTTTTTAAATATTATTACACTGCTCATAAAAATTAAACGAACATTTTAAAATCACAGATCTGAAAGAAAACGGCTACTGAAGCTGGGCTGATGGTTTCCATGTGGGGAAAACCACATCAGGGACATTGACGTAGAGTATGGCACATGGGTCCCATAAAGATTAATCACAAACAAATGATCAGTGCAGACACAGCAGTACATTTGTTGAACCCTAAATAAAAGATACCCCAAAGCATGACGCTTCTGTTTAACATACCAGTCTCTGGATACTTGACAAAGGATGTGTTAGCCCACTGAAACAGAATTTCCAGCTCTGTAACGATTATGTCATTTTGTTTTCTATGTTACAGATTGTTGTGTGCATGAATGGTAACACCAGTTCAGATTGCATGATGTTATTTAATAATGTAATACTTGTGTCTGATTCCACTGATGAAAATGTTTTCAAAGGAAATACAATTCATCTCAGTAGATGTCTTTGGGACCTGACGGTTACTGCATCATACAAGCTCTAAATTAATAACAATTTCTGATTCTCGTCCCGCACGCACACACGTCAACTGTAATCCACAACCGCCATGGGATTGCTAATCCATCGGGCATCATCTCAATCTGTCTAACATGAACTGTGTAAGAAAAAATATTAAAGTAATCCCAGAAATGTGTCAGGGGATCGTCATCGTGACTTCTGGGAAAATGAAATGATGACCTCTGTACGGCTTTACAGGGGACAAAGATTAGATCCATGGACGGTTATATAAAGCCTTATTTCTAATTTCACCTTTATACCATGAATTTGTTGAATACATGCACTGTAGACTGTTCCTATCAGGCAGCATGCACTTACTGCTTTACAATCTGAAGAGCTCTAGTTGGACAGCATGAAGCGGTGGAGAAGCACGGTGTAGGGAATGTGAGGTATGAATATGAAGTGCATTCATACAGTTTTAGGAATGAGCCTGGGGTCTCTGTGCCTTCATGCTTAAGCATCCTTGGGCAAGATCCTGAACACCAAGTTTCTCTCTGATGGGTCAAATGTGTGAATGTTTGATAAAAAGCACTTAAGCACAGCAAAAAGTGTGACCAGGTGAATGAGGCATGTTGTAAAGCACTTTATAAGAACCAGTCCATATGTCATCTATAAAAATCAAAAGCCTTACCTGCCAAACCAAAACCCACTATGACTGTTTGAGCTCAGTTTATGGTCACCACATTGGCTGTTATGCTGGTGCTTTAGGTGTGGCTGAAGTGCTGCAGTATGCTTCTGGACAATAGCTACTGATACCCAGAACAAACCTCCACATCAGGGCTGGTGTATGAGTAGAAGAATCAAAAAAGGAAGGTTTTCCTCAGACGGCCTCGCTCTTCATGCGGCTACAGCATCTCCCTGTCAGTGTCTGGTTATGTCTGTGTTCCTGCACTGAAAAGCGAAATTGTAAAAGAGTGACCTGCTTGTGCGCTTGTGTTACCAACACAGCTACGTCTCTCCTGCCAAGTTACACTGGCGAGCATAAACGGGACACTACACTGTGTGCTCGGCAATCCGCTCACAGATCTCAGACATCGGCTGTTTGAAGCTGACCTGTATGTTGTGTTAAGGTTCATTTCTACTGAACAGTTTTTGAGTTGAAGACTCCACTGCTTCTAAACCCAAAGGCAGTGTGTCAGTTATCTGTTTTTTTTTTTTCTTCCAAAATTCACAGGGTTGTACAAAGTGAATTTAACACCCCGGGGTGAGACTGTTAGTGCAGACCTGCCCTGTGACGTCCTGAGGTGTCTGAAGAAGAAATTTCTGTAGAAATGACCTGAAGTGTGACACGCCGACACACTCTTTGCTCACACACCTGCTCACCTCAGTGAATAACTTCCACACTTCCTGTCCATTTCCTAGAAATAAAGCTGAAAAACCCACGTTGTGACCCTGCAGCACAACAGAGCTTCCACTCAGAGATCGGAGCAGAAAGAGGTCGCAGCCGCATTAGACGATCAAATCAAGGCTTTTAATACTTTTTTTTTTTTTTTTTTTTTTTTTTTTACCCCACTGACATAAAAATACAGTGAAATTTTTAGTTTGTGTAATTAAAGCAAAGAAAAGAGGGCTAAAAATCTCACACAAGCTACAAATTTCAGGGCTCGCAAAATCGCTAGCCCCACGTCCCGGGGCTAGCGATTTTTCCAGTCGGGCTACCAAAATCTATCTCTGCTCTGCCTGTCGGCCTATCGTAGGAAGGAAAAATATATGTCAATGCTTTTGGCATCGGTGAGCCACTGTCAATATGTGACATATTGAAATCGCGTTTGAATTTGCGCTTGTTTTTTGCTTTCACTTTGCAATTGTGCGAACTGTGTATAGAGAGCGACAGCACTGATTGGTGAGTGATGATAATTTGTGCACCAACTCCTCTGACATCGTCTTATCAATCGTTAGCTTACTATGCAAACATGACAATTGAAATCTCCCGCAGCTTAAACATGTGAGAGGTTGATCGCGCAGAGAATCGCTGAGCTTATGTGAGTGCGCGTGTAAAAGCAGCAGGATATATATTTCAGTTCTGCTGAGCCAAATAAGACAGGTCAGGGTGAAGAAGTGACAGCCAAAGAAAAGCTTACCACAAAACGGAGAAGTTATGACAAATCAGACTATAAGGCAAAAAGAAAGTGCAGCTTTATGGTTTCATGGACAAAAGAATTTCTGTGGCTGCAATATGACGAGCTAAATAACCAGGGCTGCACATAAGTGGTCCGCAGGTGCGCATTCGCTGTCAAAATAAAAAACGCGCACAAGATAAGAAGTTAATATTATATAATTATACAATATTATACTTTAATGTATAATATTGTAAAGGAAACAAAACATCAATCAAAAAATTGCTCTCTTTTTTATTCGGGCTACTTAAATTTATTTTGGGCTACCAAAAACTGAAGAGTCCCTGCCCGAAGGGCTACCAGGGAATTTGAAATTTTGCGAGCCCTGAATTTGATTCCATAAGTGCACGTGGCACCAGGACGCTCTAGGCCGTAGGTCGATGAGCAATTTTGTAATCGTATCAGCAGACCTGCGACCATATGTTCTGGACACTCGGGTAAAGAGAGGGGCTGAGCTGTCAACTGATCACCACCTGGTGGTGAGTTGGATCAGGTGGCGGGGGAAGACGCTGGACAGACCTGGTGCACCTAAACGCGTAGTGAGGGTGTGCTGGGAACGTCTAGCAGAGGCCCCAGTCCGCGAGATCTTCAACGCACACCTCCGGCAGAGCTTCAACAGCATTCTGAGGGAGACTGGGGACATTGAGTCCGAATGGACCATGTTCAGCGTCTCCATTGCCGAAGCTGCTGCATTGAGCTGCGGCCGCAAGGTGGTTGGTGCCTGCCGTGGTGGTAATCCCCGAACCAAATGGTGGACACCAGAGGTGAAGGGAGCCACCAGGCTGAAGAAGGAGTCCTATCGGGCTTGGTTGGCCTGTGGGACTCCGGAGGCAGCCGACAGGTATCGACAGGCCAAGCGGAATGCGGCTCGGGCAGCGGCTGAAGCAAAAACTTGGGTGTGGGAGGAGTTCGGAGAGGCCATGGAAAAAGACTTTCGGGCTGCCTCGAAGAGATTCTGGCAAACCGTCAGACGTCTCAGGAGGGGAAAGCGGTGCTCTACCTGCACTGTGTATAGTGCTGGCGGAGCGCTGCTGACGTCGACTGAGAAAATTGTCAGGCGGTGGAAGGAATACTTCGAGGACCTCCTTAATCCCACTGACACGTCTTCCGAGGAGGAAGCAGAGTCTGGGGATGAGGGGAATGACCCGCCAATTTCCGGGGGTGAGGTCACTGAGGCAGTTAAACAACTCCTTGGTGGCAGAGCCCCTGGTGTTGATGAGGTCCGCCCCGAGTTCCTGAAGGCTCTGGACATTGTAGGGCTGTCCTGGTTGACACGCCTCTGCAATGTTGCGTGGAGATCAGGGGCAGTACCTGTGGACTGGCAGACCGGGGTGGTGGTCCCCATCTTCAAGAAAGGGGACCGGAGGGTGTGTTCCAACTACAGGGGGATCACACTCCTCAGCCTCCCTGGGAAAGTCTATGCCAGGGTGCTGGAAAGGAGAGTTCGTCCGTTAGTCGAACCTCGGATACAGGAGGAACAATGCGGTTTTCGTCCTGGTCGCGGAACACTGGACCAGCTCTTTATCCTCTCCAGGATACTTGAGGGTGCATGGGAGTTTGCCCAACCAGTCTACATGTGTTTTGTGGATTTGGAGAAGGCATTCGACCGTGTCCCTCGGGGTGTCCTGTGGGAGGTGTTGCGGGAATATGGGGTGTCTGGCCCATTGCTACGGGCCATTCGATCCCTATACAACCGTTGCAAGAGCTTGGTTCGCATTGCCGGCAATAAGTCGGACTTGTTCCCGGTGGGTGATGGGCTCCGCCAGGGCTGCCCTTTGTCTCCGGTTCTGTTCATAATTTTTATGGACAGGATTTCTAGGCGCAGCCAAGTGGCGGAGGGCTTTCGCTTTGGTGGCCTCAGAATCTCATCTCTGATTTTTGCAGATGATGTGGTTCTGTTGGCTTCATCGGGTGAGGGCCTCCAGCTCGCACTGGAGCGGTTCGCAGCCGAGTGTGAAGCAGCGGGAATGAGGATCAGCACCTCCAAATCTGAGGCCATGGTTCTCAGCCGGAAAAGGGTGGAGTGCCCACTCCGGGTCGGGGATGAGTTCCTGCCCCAAGTGGAGGAGTTCAAGTATCTCGGGGTCTTGTTCGCGAGTGATGGGAGAAGGGAGCCGGAGATCGACAGACGGATTGGGGCTGCAGCTGCAGTAATGCGGACGCTGCACCGGTCCGTCGTGGTGAAGAGGGAGCTGAGTGTAAAAGCGAAGCTCTCAATTTACCGGTCGATCTACGTCCCTACCCTCACCTATGGCCACGAGCTGTGGGTAGTGACCGAAAGAACGAGATCGCGGATACAAGCGGCAGAAATGAGCTTCCTCCGAAGGGTGGCTGGCCTCTCCCTTAGAGATAGGGTGAGAAGTTCGGCCATCCGGGAGGGGCTCAGAGTAGAGCAGCTGCTGCTCCACATCGAAAGGAGCCAGCTGAGGTGGTTCGGGCATCTGACAAGGATGCCCCCTGGGCGCCTCCTGGGCGAGGTGTTCCAGGCATGTCCCACCGGGAGGAGGCCCCGGGGCAGACCCAGGACACGCTGGAGAGATTATATCTCTCGGCTTGCCTGGGAACGCCTTGGTATTCCCCCGGATAAGCTGGAGGAGGTGGCTGGGGAGAGGGAGGTCTGGGCCTCTTTGCTTAGGCTGCTGCCCCCGCGACCCGGCCCCGGACAAAGCGGATGAAAATGGATGGATGGATGGATGAATTTGATTCTTGGAAAATAGTCGAGCAAGATATTTTTTATAGAAGAACGTAAGCACATTGTGAGTATAAATACTTTATTCATGGCTTCCAGAGCAATATCAACTGATAGGCTGAAAGTAAATGATGAAGACGTAAAGTTCTCCTCTTTTTTTTCTGTACTTGTTTTAAGAAATGACATCACATATTTTATTATGTAACACTTTGTGCTTGTGGAGTTATGTTTAGTTATTCACAGATTAGTAACGAAATCAGGCTGCAGCTGTTTAAAGTCTGACAGATGCTCTTTATTGTGGTTAATTAGCTGCTAAAGGCTAACTGAACATTAGTGAATATGTGACTCAGCGAATATGTTTCTATACTCAGAATAGACGCTATCTTTATTGGCTGATGTTAAGTTTCACATTTTCACAGAAAGTTTAGAAAAAATAAGTATTTTTTTTAACCCTAAAAATAAAGTATTTGGTCTTTTTTCCCTTTAAATTCCCTTTTTTTTTCAGGCCCCTCTTCTGTGGAACCAGCTTCCAGTTTGGATTCAGGAGACAGACACTATCTCTACTTTCAAGATTAGGCTTAAAACTTTCCTTTTTGCTAAAGCATATAGTTAGGGCTGGACCAGGTGACCCTGAATCCTCCCTTAGTTATGCTGCAATAGACATAGGCTGCCGGGGGATTCCCATGATGCATTGAGTTTTTCCTTTCCAGTCACCTTTCTCGCTCACTATGTATTAACAGACCTCTCTGCATTGAATCATATCTGTTATTAACCTCTGTCTCTCTTCCACAGCATGTCTTTTATCCTGTCTTCCTTCTCTCACCCCAACCGGTCGCAGCAGATGGCCCCGCCCCTCCCTGAGCCTGGTTCTGCCGGAGGTTTCTTCCTGTTAAAAGGGAGTTTTTCCTTCCCACTGTTGCCAAAGTGCTTGCTCATAGGGGGTCATATGATTGTTGGGTTTTTCTCTGTATCTATGAAGCGCCTTGGGGCAACTTTTGTTGTGATTTGGCGCTATATAAATAAAATTGAATTGAATTAAATTGCTTTATTTCTGCAAACTTTGCCTTCATTATTATTTTACCTTGTACTTCTTCAGTGCATTTGTGAGATTTCGTACTTTATTCTTTGTCTCACAGTTACCACGTCGTCATTCACTCACGTAAGAGATGTTTCTGCTGCCAGGCTTCCTCTCTCTTTTCTCTCTCTCTGGCTTTCTTTATTCTCTGCAGCCTTTCAGCATAAAGCTTTATTCTTGCTAGGCAGCTTGTTTTTAAAGCAGAATTCATCTTTCAAAGGGTAAAGAAAAAGATTAACATCACTGTACTCTCAGGGCCTCGCTGTGGGTTTGAAAAGATGTCAAGACGTATAAATCCAGAGAAATACGAAGAAGTGGTTTTAAGAAGAGGAAAGTTTGTGGAAAAATACACAGTGTGAGGGGCAAGATTGCATCAGTGAACACATGAAGGGTTCAAAGTACATCTACTATATGGTCAGTGTTTTTAAAGAAAGGGTGGGGGGTGTCTCACTCACAAGTGTAGTAAGTTAGCAAAAAATGGGAAGAGTGCATGCAGATTAGATTCACCTAATTATCAACTATGGTTATAAAATTCACAAAGGTTTAGCTACTGAATTAGCGAGATACAGCATGGCATAACTGGCTGATTTTGAGACAAGCGGTCGTGGTGGATGACTGGATGAATGTGAGATTTTTCTTTCATTCACAAAGGGAGCTCATCCATCTGAGACAGAACTTATACAAGCCGTGTTCAGCTGATAGACTGGTCCAGTTAAGGTTAGCTTGTTGCAGTGGGGAGATGGCAGTAGACGGGTAAAAATCCTAACAGAAGATGAGAAATGCTTCTCCAGGTATTCACATGCTGTGTGTCGCTAGGTGGTTCACTAACTTTGGCCAAGCAAGTTCAACATACCAGTGATGTAAATTCATCATCAGACGGTGAGTACCAGGGTCGTTCCTGTACCTGCACAGGGTAAAGGAGTGACGACTCAGCCTTGGTGTGCAGCTGTCTGCGTCCACAATACATTATAATCAAGGCTTTATTCTAACATCAGTGCTCAGGTTGTGTGTGTGATTAAAAATGCTGCCAAGTAGTAATATAAGGCATTAAAATGTTGAAGAGTGCCATATAGCTAATCATTTTGAAGGACATCTGTTTTTTAGTTTGTGAAAGGTTGTCTTTAAAAACAGTCCTATTACCATCATTGCACCAAAGTCTAAGAGATCTTACAAGAAAGGTGGCACTGTTTTCTGGACCATTTCTGGTCGGGAGATGAAGTTTTGTCAAGCTCTTACTGGTGAGACCACATTTGAAAAAAACAAACCAAAGGTTACTTTGCTATCCTCCTGAATCTGCTGTGATACACAGGCCTCAGACACACGATTGACCACTTAGCTGAGGTCATGGACCCCTGGAGAGCAGCGTGCAGTCACTGAGGCTAAGATAGAAGATGCTCAATGTCCACTAAATGCAGAGCTGCCTCTCATCAGTGTGTAGTTCTCAGTCTGCATGTGGATCAATACAGGATGAAAGAGATGCAGATGAGACGAGTAAACTCTTTAGGATTGCAATGGTTAATTAGATGATTAGTATTAATTATTATTTAGGAAAAACCTGCTGATGTCAGCTGTCCATTAACAGCTGGAGGAAACTCCCATGTCACTGGTTTCCATATGCAGCACCTTACCTATAACTGTCTGAGGAGAGATTCAGGCTAAAATAGTAGTAATAATAGTGCCAACTTCATTGTGTGGCAGCATAAGAGGCCTGTCAGTTGCAGCAATTACATCTTATAATACACTTTTTAAAGGGTATAATAGCCCCTTAACTGAACAGTAATATTCTAAATGGCTGCCAATATGTCAAATTAGCATTTGAGGGCCGAGATTTTGAGGAGAATTTGTAGGATGATTTTTCTTTTCCCCTCTTAATTGATTTCGGTACAGTTTTCTTGGAGCTGGCAACAATCAGCTTTTAGTGGGAGTATATCTTCCAGATGGGCTTCATCATGGCAGGCAGTGCTTGATCAAAAATAGCTGTGGATAATAGGAAAGCTGGTCGCTCTTATGTTTGGCACATTGGGAGGAAACGCAGCTGAAGGCTCTCTGATAACAGTCTTCATCAAACACAGTCGTTCCTCTGGCACGCAGGAAAAGACCTCGCTGATTAGCAGCTGGGTTTGACTGACGTGGCGCTATAAAGCTATCTTCAGCTGAATTACTGTCTTCTGCAGTGAGTTGACCTTATTGACCAGACTCGCATATAAGGAAACAAAGATGTGCATATACACTTTAACTGTTATTTAACCAGGAAGTGAAGTGTTGAGATGAAGAATCTCTGCTGCAAGTGCGTGGGCCTAAAACCCACCACAGTTTTTGGATGGCAGGAGAAACTTGGATTGTTGGAGTCTTGGAGAGAATCTGCACGGGCACGAGGACAACGTGACAAATAATGAGTAAAGTAATCAGATTACTATTGCAAAAAGTAATTTGATTACTGTTACTTTCCCATAAGCACACTGCGTTACTGCGTTACTAAACCGTGATTTTGCTTGTGAGAGTGTCTCATGACAATGACTTACGAGCTTGCGACGTCCGTGGCAGCAACAGACGTGTGAGTGCGGGAGAGAGTACGACCATGCTGCGTTTAAAGCGTGGAAGTACTCACATTACTTTGAGTTTGATTCCGTAAAAAGGGACAAAGACATTAGCGTCCGCTGTTCACTCTGCGTGTCTTTCTACAGCGAGAAATTAAACTTCAAATCTGCACGCTGCCACGGGAATGTGACATTCACAGAGAAATCCCCGGATCCCCCCCACTGACATGACCGCTGCAGCACCGGGCAAACCTCCACCTGCCCCACTCCTGCTAAACAGGTGACAATAGATTTAAGAGCGACAGGACGTAGTGCTGCTGAATCTTTGATTTTATTTGTTTTTTGCATCTATTGAGTGTAAACACAAAAGATAATTTTTATTTTATTTGCTGGAATATGCAGAAAATAGGTTTAAATGTTAAAATTCTTTAAGTCAAAGACAGTTTCATATAATTAAAGTTTTTTGCTTGATGCAATGTGCATAAAGTTAAAAGATTAAAACGAATGAAACAATTTTTAAAAATAAACTTTTTCATTTGATTTAGTTTGATATGATGGATTATGCAGAAAAAATAAGTTCAGGTTGTGTATCATGTTTTTAAAAAGTAACTAAGTAATAAAGTAACTAATTACTTTTGAAAACAAGTAATCATTAAAGTAACAGAATTACTTTGTTGGAGAAGTAATCAGTAATTAGTAACTAGTTACTTTTTCAAGTAACTTGACCAACGCCGTTTACCGAGAAGTGTGCATTGTGTTGTCGTCCTTTCTGACATTTTATTCATGGCTTAAAGGTCCGGAGTTTGAATCCCTGGCCACCTTTGCACCTTTCTGCTGGAGTTTTCATGTTCTCCCCGTGACTGTGTGCTCTCCATCGGTGCTTTGTCTTCCTCCCGCTGTGATGCTTGTTAGTGTAACTGATGATACTAAATTGTGTGTAGGTGTGAACGTGAGCACACGTGAATGGTGTCTGTATCTCCTCGTTAGCCCTGCCATTGGTGACCTATACTCCATCTTACAACCAGTGACAGGTGAAATAGGCTCCAGCACAGCTGCAACTCTGAGCTGGATAAGAGGAAGAAAATGTCTGAATGAGCCCATAAACTTACCCAGAGAGTGTGTACAGAGGTCAGGATCAAGGTCTGGATGTTTTCCCATAGACGTGAAAAAAATTGTCCCCATTGGCTTCACTTTTCAGACCTGGAAGCTATATTCATCTTTCATATTATGTCCTATGACCGGGTCACAGGTGTGGGGCCAGTGGCTGGTACTCTTTTTCACAATCCAGGTGAAGACTGTTGATAGAACAGGTTGTAAACGAGTTCATGTGCTATTGGTAAAAATCATCAGCAACGACTGCTCGGAGTCTTCACGGTTGTGTGAGCAGCTTTTAGTATTTTAAGTGATGTTTGTGATTTATTGCTGTTGATTGTGGAGTTTCTCCTGCTTTGTTGAAAACACTTGCCATTGTGACTTTGTTTTGGGACGCAGCATCAGTTCTGCGCTTCCCCCACATGATGCATGTCTGTCTTTGTGCATAAGGAACTTTCACTGTGATGCACTTTAGTAATGACACTGCAGTGAAACACGATATCTGCCTCACGTCTCACTAAGTGAGTCTGTGCTGATGACTTATCCTTTATGTCTCCATTTTCACTTTTTGTTATGGTTGTGTTAAAACCGTGATTTCCTTTAAGCGATGGTGTCACGTGCACAGTCAGTCCAAACACATTATATACTCCTTGCAAATGCGTTTCAAATGACTTTGCGCACGGGAATGTTTTAGGCCTCTTATCGAAGCAAAGCGAGCTGAGAAAACATGATCTGATCCAAACCATAAAACCTGACAGCCACTTAAAAGTTTTCTGTCCTCTCCCGGCATCTGCATTTCATAAACAGTGACATTCAGAAGGAGGCAAAGTTCAGACTGAACCCAAATGAGCGTGGCTTTTCCACAAATGTGATATTGTAACACATTAAGAAGGTTTTAGTCAACCAGAGCTGGGAACTGGTGGCAGACTGATTTTAGGCTTTTAGTTTTTAAGCATCATTCAGGCTAAAAACTAGAAGTAAAGATAAATCCACCAACAGTAAAAGCTTTTTTTAACTAAAGGGTTAAAATGTGGAATGGTTAAAAAGAAAATACTGATGGCAGAACATCAACTCAGTTCCATTTGCTTTTAGTAAATGAAAGCTGAGTAAAGGCTGCCCAGTATCTTTAGACCGATGTTAATGGTTGTCATAGTGATGGAGGCTTTTTAAAGTTTTTATATTTAGGATTACCTTGGATCTCTTGAATTTTGAGGCTTGGGAGCCTATCAAAGACAAAAGCTGAATCACCTCCCAACAAAGTATTAATATTATTATTCCTCAAAGGAGTGAGTAACAGTGCATACTGCTCGACGACACAGTCAGCATCAGTGTAGCACAACTAACCGTACCCATCTGAAGCTGTCTCACAAAATTGAACCCATTAATTTCTGTTCATGAACATTAATTTTTCTTCTTTTTTCTGCTCTGTTCATTTTGCCCCATTATTTTTTCATTGACCTGAACATGATTTTCACACCTTTCTTATATTTATTTATCTGTGTCCATGTAGATAAAGTGAAGATTTCTAATGTCTGCAGGTGGGCAAAGCAGGACACATGATTTACGCGTCACTTTTAAAGCACATGTGAGTCTGGCTCTAAGTTCTACTGGAACTTCAACATTATGCACTCCACACTGTATATAAATGCCACTTGTTTTGCACATATTCAACTCTGTATATTTTATATATTTTATTATTATTATTATTATTATTATTTATTTATTTTTTTTACTATTTAATTTGTAAAAATGTGTATACACACACACACACACACACACACACACACACACACACACACACACACACACACACACGTAGGAAAATATTTAGTATACACATCCAGAAATGCATACACTATTATATATTGTACATATATTTATTAGTTTCAGGTTGGCCATTCTTGTATTTTGCTCGTTTGTGTTGTTGTGTTTGCACATCTCTGTTGCTTGTGGGGCTCGCACACAAGAATTTCACTCGCATGTGCTGTGCCAGTGTGCCTGCACATGTGATGTGACAATAAAAGTGATTTGATTTGATTTTGATTTGAAGTTAATGAGCAGAAATGTTGAACCCTAGTAGGAAGACGTTTGCATGCTTGGACCAACAGGTAGGAAGCTTGTGGCTGTTCCAAAGTCGAGGCTTAAAGCTAATGATGTGGAACAGCATTTCCTGATGAGCTCAGGCTCTCTTGATTTCATGTGAGGTTGTTTTCGTCTAATCTCTTTAGTCTGTTTCATTCTGTCTTTTATTTGGTTGTAATAAGGCAGAGTATCAAAGTGCTGGTTTCATAGTCTGACCATCAGAGCAGCACGTGTAGCAGAGGAGCATCATAGCTGAGCAGATGATGGGGTGGTGTTTTCAAGATGAGCTCCTAGGGCAGTGGTTCTCAAACGTTTCACAATGAGCACCACCTCATAAAATATGTCTCTTAGAGTACCACCCTTATAACTGACATTAAAGTACAGTAGTATAGGCCTATTTAACACCACATACAGTTTACACGAGACAATTTTATTTCTTATATGAATGTTATTTATTTTCACTGTCATAAACAGGATGTGGCGAGTGATAATAACAACTGTACTGCATTAAAACATTCACAGCAGGTGGGATATCCAATCTTTAAGTGATGACGTATGAACCCTGTTTCTGGGTCCAAACTACTCTGCGTTTATTAAGGCTGTTGTGTTTTTAACATGTTTTAATGCTTTATATCTTCTATTTAATCTGAACAAGCCCCTAAAAACAGTCAGTGATCACTGTCGGCCTCTCTTGGTTTATATTAGCATTCATCCTCCAGCTACACTGTGCTTATATTATGCTAACCATAGCTGTGTAGCTAGCAACCATGTAGCACATTATTATATACCAGCTAGTCCAACTTCAGTAACCCTACAAACGTCACTGCGGTTTAGTTTCCTGTCTTCATTTATGTTGGAAGTGATAGCAGAGCTGGATGTTTTAATTTTTCAGAAATCCCTAAATCAGAACACGCTATATTATTTAATCTTAATTTTTTTTGGAGACTTCCTGCATACCATTAGAGGGAGCCCACGTACCACCAGTGGTGCGCGTACCACAGTTTGAGAACCACTGTTCTAGGGTAATAAACAGCAACTACCAAAATTGTTGTCGACCCCAAAAGATCCCACATAAGACACACTCGAGTTTAAATCACAGTGATTTCAATCTGTAGTGGGCACTATTAACCAGCCAGTTGTCACTTGAACATTCAGATTAATATAAAAATCGGAGACATTCCTGGTTTGTTTTAAAACATAAGTAAATGAGCTGTATCTTTTATAGCAATGTGAGAGTTCCTAAAACGTTCACAGAGTGGGTTGTTCCCCCCACTTTCCATTATGTCCACCGTATGCTGTTATTCTAGCATCACTTTCCAGTTTCCAGTAACCACATGATTCATATCCAACATCATGCTTTTAAAGACTTGTCAGAAATAATTACTGTCATGGAATTAAACATTAAACAAATCCATGCAACTGAATCTCAGCAGAGGAAGCTTTAGACTTCACTGACAGGGAACGCAATCTTTTGAACACATTAACACACACAGCTGTGCAGCTCACTCCCACTATAATTATATACTGGACAGTAATAGCAGATAAATCTGCATACTGCAAGAGATGTGGATGTTTTTGCAAGGCAACTATGCGTTTCCCAACTGATGGTGTGACCACAAGGGGGCGATGTGTAACATATAACCAAGTGCTGCTTGCTGCTTAATTAATGCCAGCGTGTGGTCCAGAAAGAGTGAAGGCAGGACTGTGGTAGTGACTCGCAGACAAAACAAGCATTAAATCCACGACTGCATTACCTGTTTATTGATCCGGGAAAGAAAAGGAACACATTCCTATGAGAACAGAGTGGATTATTGTACTCATTAAATAATGAGTGGGGTGCAGCATCAGCAGAAGGCAAATTACAACTGAAAACATGGTCTGTGTTTAAACTCGGATGGTACAGAATACATATTTTACGGTAGAGAAAGGAATTAATGAGCCTGCTGATGGTTGGGAGAAGATGAAATGATGCAGATTCACACTATCACATGGACAACTGGCCATTTATTCACTTTGTTTGGTAATATTGTAGAATAAACTAAGGATGTGAAGCTACACAGCTGTAACAGCTACACAATATAAAAGAGAGAGTGTTCATTGGTTGGGATTATGTTATCTGGCTCAGGGCAAATCTCTTTTTGATCAGTCGGTCAGAAATCTAGGCCTTTGTCAGATCGGGTGGGGGAACCTGCACAAAAACAGGCTGCTTATATCAGCGTGGACACGAGAGGAGAGACAATAAGGAGACGAGGAAAGGAAGGGAAGGGCAGAGGGGAGGAAATACTGAGTCAGGGAATGGAGAGACGAGGAGTTTCACACGGCAGTTTTGGGCGTCACCAGCTGCCACTCATTCTATAAGCAGTCTGTCACTGCTGCTGGTCGCTGGGCTGATGGGGGCAAAGTGCCTTGCTCAGTGGTCCTGCAGTCTGTGATTTCAGTTCACCTGGAAGGGGTTTGATCTTGAGATCCTCATTGTGTGATATTCTCTTGTCTTTCCAGACCTCTGCAATGCTGCCCTTTCAAGCTTGGTTTTAGTAAATACAAATGAAGTATGATACCTTCACACTTCCCGCTATGTAAAAATATTCATTTAACTTCAGTAGATTCAGTAGACCTTTCTTTAGGGTTACGGTTCATTTGATTGGACCTGGGCATTAACAGCTAATAGGTTAACTGTAGAAAAGGTTGTATTTATTGTTTATGTCCTAGAAATGAGAAAGCCTGGGGTAGGGAAACCACAGCTGAGGTGTAATGTTAACAAGACTCCCTCATCCCTGTTTCTCTGACAACAAAGATTAGTGGCAATCAGCAATTTTACAACAGAATACCTGCATGAATATTCTGTCAGTGGTTTGATGCAACATTTTATACACAGCTAAACACACGCTACATGTCTGCGAAGCTTCTCAAAGGCACATTTTCAGATTGATATTCATGTAATCAGATTCATTTCAGTTTCATGTTTCCTACTCTGCTGAGAATTAATTGAAACGATACTGGGCTGAACCTTGATGTGGACTGGCAAGCTGTCCAGAGATTACCCTGTCTCCCACCCTGCATGAGCCAAGATGGGTTCCAACACCACCAAAATTGCTGTAAAAGCTGAGTTCAGTTGTACATTTGCAGCACGTCCCATGAATCAAACTGCAGTAGCAGAAACTTGATGGGCTCGGTGAAGGTTTGAGTTAGCTTTGATGTTCTTAATCAGTTCAGTAGCTGAACTTTCAAAGAGAAAAGTTGGTGGATGACAAATGAAATCCCATATGCAGAAATTATTCCCTAAAAACTGCGACGAGCGCTACACTTTTCTTTCTTTAACAGCTGCATTGTAAACATGAGGCAACTTGATGAGGTGAAGCAAAATTCATTTTGGAGGAAACTCTTTGGTAGATTCCTCTGCCAGTGTAGCATGCATCTTAACTCTGTGCAAATATGCTTTTGGCTGCTGTTTGATTCCAGGAGAATCATTCACATGAATAGCAATGAGATACTCTGGATGCACTCTGCATTCAGGAAGAGGATACCCCCTGCCATTCATATGCACACAACAGCGTCTCATACAAGGCCTCATCGGCAGTCTCGCACACAGAACCATTTACCAAAACAGCTACTGCATACATATGCACTTATACATCTCTAGATGGGCACAATAGCAATATGTGCATGTTAATATAACCTCAAGCCTCCGTGCACGCAGTGAGAAAATTTAAATGCTGTGCAAAGTGAGATTCAAGGCTGAGAGGAGTGTTGTGGGGAAAAAATATTTTTTTGTGACTAGTCAAAATCTGGGCAGCACGGTGGCACGGTGGTTAGCACTGTTGCCGCACAGCAAGAAGGTCCTGAGTTCAATTCCACCATCAGGCCGGGGTCTTTCTGTGTGGAGTTTGCATGTTCTCCCCGTGTTTGCGTGGGTTCCCTCCGGGTACTCCGGCTTCCTCCCACCGTCCAAAGACATGCAGCTTGAGGGGATAGGTTAATTGGAAAATCCAAATTGCCATTGTGTGAATGTGCGAGTGAATGTGAGTGCGAATGGTTGTCTGTCCCTGTGTGTTGGCCCTGCGACAGACTGGCGACCTGTCCAGGGTGTACCCCGCCTCTCGCCCTATGACAGCTGGGATAGGCTCCAGCGCCCCCCGCGACCCTGAAAAGGATAAGCGGAAGCGAATGGATGGATAGTCAAAATCTGCAAACAGATATGACACTAAAACCATGAACATGCAAGAGTGTGTGAGTGTTTGAGGTTTATTTGCTCTAATGAGCACAAGCCCAATAGTACAAGCTTCGATAAACTGTCTTTCTACTCAGCAGTTAAGCTTTTTTGGCTCTGGATAACTCCGAGGTGTGTATGTAAGATACTGTTACACAAGCGGCAAGAAAATGCCTTGAAAATTGGTGCAAGGAACTCATGAAAGAAGCAGAATGTAGCAAAGAGGCCTGTACTATGAAGCAGAATTTCAGATTAGAGATCAACAGGTATGAAATCACCTTCTAGTGACCAATCAGCTCTCCAGAAAATAGTGTCACTATTCCTGGAAGATTGCTCAGACATCTGTGCACAGCTGGACTTTATATCAAACTTAAATTAAGCATACTGTTGAATTCTGATTTTGAATTTATTCTATACTCTCAGACTGTTCAACACCACTGAGTCTGCAGCTGGGAACATAAAAACTAAAATGGTCTGTAAACATTAATTTAATTAAATACTTGTTTATAACCCATTAGTGTCTTAATGATGGAGTTGTGATATCCATGAATCTGTTCACTTACACAGTCGGCTTTCCTTCCTCCCCTCTCTCAGATAGGCTGTACTTCATTAGTACAGTGGTTCTTTTTCAGTCTTACTGATCAGAGCACTTAAACTGCACATTAAATTTACAGTGCTTTTCCTCTCACATGCACTCATACGGCTGCGTCATCTGCTGCTGCTGGGTTGCTTTCAGTCTGCATTATGTGTTTAACCTCCTCATATTTTTCCCATAGTTTCATCTTCCTTCAAAAAATCAGCCACATTCTTACCACTGCATTTAGCAATAACTGTGATTGGGTGGCTGCTGCCACCTCTTTCATGTAAACGTGCAGGGGAAGCTGTGGGTTAACGCAGCGAGTTGATAGGCTGGAATGCAATCATAGTAAAGAGCCCAGGTGTTTTATGTGGGCTGGGGAACATAAGAAAAAACAGCATAATTTACAAGATGGTTACTGTATTTGGTTTGACTTGAAACGATCGATTTGAGCCCATAAAGCCATCAGTGTTTACTGAGGTCACAAAACAAGGAAGCCGAGGGGCGTATAGATTAATATGCAAAATATGGTGTAATGTGACCAAAGCATTGCAGCTCTAGAGCGCAGACCGCTGTTACCTTGACATCAGACTTAGCTAATTTGACAGTGAAGCGTTTTTTTTGTTTGTTTTGTTTTTGTTTTTTTTTATCTTTCTTTCTCAAGCAGTAGTGTTGTTGGTTTCAGCTGACAGATGCCCTCCTCACCCTGACTATGCCTTCATGCCAAGCACGTGGACACAGCTCTCACTGTGGTTATACAAGGTGATGGTCTAGCAGCAGGCCTGGAGCCCCATGCTCCCATAATACACCCCGCAGCTGGAAGCTGGTTGTGAGTCTTCTCCAAGTCTACAAGACACACGTGATAGACGGACTACCCATAAAGCCCACAAAACTGCAACCCCCCCACACTCGCCACCTGATCTCACTCCAGCTGATAGTTGACAGTTGGCAATCCAGCAAAAACCTCAGAAGATGGATAAGACATCTCAAGCTAAAATGTCAGAACCAGAACGTCGCACTGTGCTTGTGATCAGACGGAGAGAACGCAAGGCGATTTTCCCCGTCTTGTCCTTCTGTTTTCATTTTCCTCTCCGTCCCGCCTCTTCACCTCGTCCCTCTGCTTTCATCAAAAAGACATTCAATCATAGGTGCCGCGTCTCTCTCTTCTATGCAGCGTAATATTTCTCTAAAGGTCACGGCAATCATCTGCAGGAGTAAAACAAAAAGGGAAAAGTGTCAGGTATTGGAAACCAAGAATAAACCCCGTTTCATTTGTTTCAGCCTCGGAATAATCGGATTTTCTTTGTCTGACTGTCTCATATTTGTATAATGACTAAATGTAGAGCTCAGTTTTTTTCTGTTCATTAGACTAAGTCTGCCTCAAGAAGCAGAATCAGAATACAGTTGATTTTTCACATGGGATTATTATTTTTAGACTCGTTTGTTGTATTTTCAGTTTAACTACTTGGTTAGATTTAGGAAGAAAACATAGTTTATGTATGTCTCAGTTTAACTTTTTTTGTGATTTGTGTGTCCACAACAGAGGACATAAATGAGTAGGCTGGGTCTCAGGGGGATATCTGCAGGGGTATCGTTTAGCCACCTTTACCCTTCTCACTCACCAATCGCCTCTCTAACCACGCTCTCACACCTCTCTCAAATGTCCCCACAATCTCCAGACGGTGTAGCTTGTAAAACAAAAGCCAGCTCCTTCTCTGGAAGGTTTACTGCTGCTTCCTGGTTTCAGTCTTTCTGGATCAAACGATGTCTTTGTTGGTTAGAAGGTGCGTGTGTGCCTGTGTGAGCGTGGGCTTTTTGTGGCTCTGGGTATGAAACAATAAGTTCTTACATCAAATCATCTGAGGTTTGATTGTGAGAGGTTGGTTTTGTGTATTTAAGGAAAAGTGAGACTCTATATCAAACAATATCTTTGCTGCAGCAGAGAAAAGGCTTTCTGTGTGCATGTGGGTAGTGGTGTTTATGGAAGTCTGACTGTGTGTGTTTCACATAAAAAAATCTCAATCTCTAGATCAAATAATGTCTGTCAGTGTTCACAGTGCGTGTATGTGTGCGCTTGTGTGTGTTTGAGGGGCGTGCGTGTGTGTGTGTGTTTCTCTGCATGTGGGAATTCATTATCGTGCTCCTGAGTTTTTTCCTTTGTAAATAACTCCTTTGGGAGCTTCATGTCGAGCCTTTTAAACACTCATTAGGATTCCTTGTTCTGTCGTCCCCTCTGTGAGAAACTCTATGTTCACTTTTAAATACCACTAATGGCTACATTTGTCTTAATGCCTGCAGTTTAAATGCACTCATTTACATTTTGCACTTGCAGCATTTAGCCGACAGCCGGGAGGGAATAAACCCAGTTGCCTTCTCGAGTCTTTTTTTTAAAGCTTTGTTCGCTTTTTAAGCTTTCTTGTCGGGATCACGAGTCTAACTGTAATATTACTGGCACTCTGCTAGTGGTCACTAGAATGAGTGAAAGCTGATGCCAGCGCCTGAAGGGCAACAGTATGAATACCATACATGCAGAAACAGTGTTTCAAAGTGTATCGAATATCAGTGGGAGAAGTTTGTTTTTATTAAATGAATGCACATCACTGATAAGTAAGAATTGTGATATGCAACAAAAATCTGAAATTGAAACATTGATGCCAAATGTGAAGTTGGCTGATTTTGCAAACTTCTTTTACACCTTTCAAGGTGTAAACCATCCAGATTACTTGCTTTAAATACAAAGTCAGCCATTACTGGATAAAAGCTTAAATTCTTGTAAATATGCAGGATGTTTTTGCTTTTTTTTTTTTTTACATCCCTTATTATCTCACTGTTTCTAATATTGGTGTTCGGTGTGTTAAATGATGCACAATATTTATGGAACCTGTGTTGTGTTTAACTCTGGATGCCAAGACGAGATAAAAACTTGTTTTTATGCACGTGTGGGCAGGGCCTCAGTCTCATAGCAAACCAGTTCTTTTCATGTGGTTTTGGAAATTTACTCCTACAACTTCAATGTTGGCATTATGGATGGGCCTTCTTAGCTTAGTTGGGCTGATGTACATTAAAGTCATAGCAATGAAAAACTTTAATTTCCACATTGCGTCATTCCAAGTTATTACTGCTGCCCAGCTTGCTGTTTGGTTAATAGTAGCTTAGTGCATCTGCAGCAATCACAGAAGCATGACTGAAGAGGACACTGGTTTGTGTTTGGGCCAGCGCAAGTCCGACTTTGGGAATCACCTTCATGTATTTTTGAAACTGAAAGGAGATCATTCATCAGCATTCATGGCTGTGTATTGTGTGGGTGCATAAAACCCAATGGGTTCTCATGGTGCTGAAACATGAAGTGAACAGAGAAATTACATGTATTAATTCTGTTTGCGGTATAAATAATACTTTATTTATTAATATAAGTGCAAAGGGCCATAAAAAATATGACCTAGGGCCATGATTGGCCCCTGGGCCAGACTTTGGACATGCCTGGTGTCATGAATGTGGATCTGTTTTGTGTTGTCCTTTGCTTCTGTGTAAAATATTGAAAAGGCTTTCAGGTATTTTAAATCAAAAAAGGCAAATACTGTACGCAGAAACACAATTTACTTTTTAATTTTATTGTTAAACCATTTTAGCTTTGTTAAAGTCTGCATATAGCAAACTAAATAGAAGAACATGCTGTGGTTTAGTGATATAAAACAATATTTTGTTTGATCCTTTCTTGAGATTCATCATCATATTTTTGTCTCATCCCCTCCCTGCAGTGTCGAAGCCAGCCCCATCTTGGAATGAGGCCTTCCTCCAAACAGCGGGTAGGTAAACACATGAAACGCTTAAATCACTTATTGTTTGTGGTTTGTTTCTCCATGTTCCTCATGCTGTGGGAATAGGGAGTGCACACACACACAGAGCTGACTGTACAAAACATGCCACCGAGTTGGCTCAGCCAACACAAAACAACACGTGCTGATAACTTTGCTGTAAACATCACATGATAAAAACCATCCGAGCACGTACAGATTTACATGGAGCAGTGTTGTATTTTACTACAATCATATCTGTTCTATCAAAAGCATTATGAAAATTTCCCAAAAAATGTTAACATCACAAAGTGTAATTTATTTGGACTGCAGCTCTGTGGGGAAGTGCTCCAGATGAAACCCAAAGTTTGCTCTTGATATTTAAAAGTTCTTTGATGACTTCTGTGGTTAATGGAGACTCTGTTAACTGCCAGATATCTTTGAAGATGGTGTAACACACACTTACACACATGCATAGTGTGTCTTTGCAGGAGTGAACACCGATGGCCTCTGCTTTGATCTTTCTTCTCTGTTTGACTGCAGCCCACCCCTCCTTTTTCCATCTTATTATTCTCCATATCATCCTCTCTTTATCTCTTCTATCAACGTTAAATTCAGAAACCTTTAATTAGCACAAATGAGTCTTTTTCATTTCTGTTACATCTGTACAAATCAGCGTGTACTGTTTAACCAGACAAATTAGTCATGTGATTCGTACAGCATGTAAATAACAATCTAGCCACTTGAGCACATTAATGGCCTAATTCTCTCCTTCATTCTTCTTCGTGTGCTTCCCAGTTAATCACAAGCTGTCTGAGAATGCCGCCAAACACATCTTTCATCTCGCACTCTCTCCTAATTCCCTTTGTCAGTCTAGTGAGTATGAAACAAACCTGAATGAGTCTGTAATCTGGTGGTTTGTGTTTCACCGTGTGCCCCCGTGAGGTGACTGGGCATTCAGGGCTTTGTTGGTTTCACTTGCAGTTACCTCATCCAGGATCAAAGCAGAAGAAAGACATTGTGCATCGATCATTTGAGAAGTATGAAGTCAGCACTCTGATTTATTTTTATTCGGCCAGAAACTGAAAAGTCTCTGGAGTGGCTGTGACATATTATTCTTTTATGGTGGCTTTTTTACGTCCAAGAATGATTGTGAGTACACGCGCAGATGACAGCCCAGTGACAACCTACATCCACTGCTTAAGATTGTCACGCCATTTGCAGAAAAAGTGGTTAATCATACTTTAATAACAATTTTGACAGAAGTCATACTTGCATGAGCAGAACATCCACATGGAATAATTAAATCCCTGTTAAGAAAGTTGCCGTTCATAATGCACATTGGTTTGGGTTTTTAAGTTTTCTCAGATTTTTAGTAAAAATTACCTCTTTTTTTTCTTCTCCAAAATAAGTAAAAATAGAAGACTACTGCACTGTCATGTCTGTATGCCAAAAAGCTCAAGCTTAGCAAATAAAAAAGGGTATAATGCACCACTACATATACATGTGTGCAGAGCTTGCACATTTATCATGTTCCAGCATGAGTTTCCACCAGAGTACTGTGAAATATTCAAGCACATGCATGGTAGGCTTGTTGGTATTTCTAAATTGACAGAGAGTGTAAACTAGATAAAACGCTTAAAGTCCACCTAAAGCAGAGGTCCCTAACCGGTACCGGTCAGTGAGTCGTTTGGTACCGGGCTGCGAGAGTTGAGGCTCGGGTGTGAAACTTATGGTTTTCAGGGTTTTTATAGTTAACTCTGTTTCCCTGGGTGTTTTCCCGTGTTGTGGTCATGTGTCTTATTTTGAAAGAAATATTTACGCGTTACCATAGCGACCAGAGAGCATTAAGGGACAGAGAGGAGGATGTTACTCTCAGTGTTGTTGGCGCATTTCAGGAGGACGCTGCTAATTAAGTTACACAGTGAATTCACATTAATTATGATATTTACAAAATACCACCCTTTTTGTCTTGGTCGTATCATTTTCTTTGGTTGTATTTATCCGCGACACCTTTTGCAGACTCTCCCATTGGTTGATCTTTATCTATAAATCTCTGCTTGGGCTGGTTCCATCTTATTTATGTGTTTATATGTGTAAAAACCACAACCAATACAGCCTTTGTTCTCACAATATCATACAATTGATTGTCCCAAAAATCAGAACAGAATTGGGGAAAAAGGCTTTTAAATACGCTGCCCCTGCTTCCTGGAATAATCTGCAGAAGGAACTGAAATGATCAGAATTGGTTACCTTGGGAGAGTTTAAGTCTGTCTTAAAGGAACGAGAGAACAACTCTTTTACTCAGTGTGATTGTTTTTAATGTACTCTTAATTTGATCTGTTATTGTATATTTTACACATGTTGGTATGGGATGTTGTATTTGTTTTAAATGTTATATACTTATGTGGTATGTGGCTTTTGTTGCCATGATGCCAGGTCTCTCTTGGAAATGAGATTTTTACCTGGATAAATAAAGGACTAATAAAGGCCGGTCTGTGAAAATATGTCTGACATTAAACCGGTCCGCGGCACAAAAGTGCAGTGCAGTGTTTCACAGAAATGTGAAGGAACATGTTGTGAAATTGTGGAAAGTTTCTTGTACATGAACACGAATATATTTCTAGATCTTGCAAGAAATAGTTTTAAGCTAGGCTTTCATACCACCTGTCAAATAAAAAAGGAAGTGCAGATCAAAGAAGGCAAAGTTTTGACGTTATACTGTATGCGTGAAATTGAAGTGAATTGGCATATGAATATATATGTAAGGAATGTTTTACTGCAGGCCTTAGGTTTAAGGTTTAAGCAGTGATTTTATGGACTTGGACGCAGGCATCAGAAGCCACAAGTAGTTATTCAAGTTGTAGTTCTTTGAAATCCACCTGAAGGGAACACGTGTAGGTGGTGCATTGTGAAGTATCTGTGGATGAGTCTGCTCTGGCACATTCATCTGCTCAGTGTTATACTCACAGTTTGATAATCAAATTCACATTACTTGGATCCAAGTGGATCCAACACTGGTAAAGTAATATGCACAACAAATGAAAGTGAAAACGAAACCCCCCCATAAAAGTAATTAAAGGTGTTGTTAGTAGCCCACAGGAAATCGTTTCATTTAGGAGTTTATGAACTTAAACATGACTTGCAGATATTAACAAGCTCAGACCTGCTGTGACACTTTGGTATGCTTTGGAGGGGAAATGGGGAGGAGGTGTGACATTTCAGCTCTTACACAACGTTTAGAACCAGTTTTCAGTACAGATCGGGTTAAAGACTTGGGGCAGTGGGTACAGAACTGCTACTGTTACACTCTGCAGACCAATGACTTCACATGCTTCACAACAAATTTCCCACGTGTGGGACTAATAAAGGTTATCTTATCTTATGCTTAGTAGTAAACACAAACAAATGGAAAAAGGACAAACTTTTATGAACCCACAGAATTTAAGGCAGCAGGGAGAGAGAAAGTATTTCATGGGAAATGACCATTTCACACCAGTTTACTGGGTTCACATCACAAGACAAGTCCCAGTACAGCCTGCAGTGTTTATCAGTCAGAATCACGTGTAAAGAGTATCAGCTACATTTGCAGTGTTTGAAGCACAAGAGTGCAAACTTTATACAAACTTTATACTTTTTTCAAAAATCATCACGTTTGAGTAGTGTTGTGGAAAATATGCAGAAATATTTTAAGCATCTGTATAGTGGTGTATTTTTGCACTAAGGGCAAAAATACACCACTAGGCAAGCTGGCAGAAGCAATGTGATGCAATGTTGTGCTGGGAAACCTTGTATGTTACTTTGACATGATCATGTACACTTTTTCATGGTACTCTGTGATGGCTGTGGCATCTTTCAGAAGGATAATGCAGATTAAGGAAGAGTTTGAGAAGCACAATGACTTTGAGTTGTTGACTTGGTCTCCAAATCCCCCAGATTTCAATCTAATTAAGCATCTGTGGGATGTGCTGGACAAACAAGTCTGATCCGTGGAGGCCGCGCTTTGCAGCTTACAGAACTTTAAGTATCTGTTGCTAACATGTTGGTGCAGATACCACAGCACACCTACAGGGGTCTAGTGCCTCGATGGGTCAGGGCTGCTTTGCAGGAATAGGGGGGCCAACACAATTCCCTGGTCATTTAAATCTGTCATTTAATGACTTTACAGTTAAAAAAACATAAAAAGATTAGCAATCTTTTTGCATGCATTTTATAGTCTCTGCGCTGTGAAGTGCTTTTTTTTTTTAACCATGTGACTGAGTGCTCGAAATAGGCCTATAGCTCTTTAAGCTAAAGAATTCATCCTGCCATTTCTAACGGTATCAATAAACGCGAGGGACCCAGTTCCATTTGGACCGTGTAATGCTGCTTTTGCTATGTTGCTTTATATCATGAGCCTTGCTGTTCCTTCACTATACGTTCATCTTTGGAAAACACACCCAAGATTACTTTGGTGTCATCAGCATAAAGAAACTCATTCTAGAGCTGCTCGGGGCTTTAAAAAGGTGATACTCTGGCCTTATCCCATCTTTAGCTTCCAGCTACTGCAGATTGGAAGGGAAGCTAGCATAGAGTTGGGTATGAAAAAACATAAATTGGATATGGTTTTAATCTCCCCCAAACCAAACAAAGGTCCCTTCATGTAAGTCGACTTTCCTTTTTGGCTGATGATTGAAAAATTATCTTAGATATATGTAGCAGCAAGCTGGCTAACCTAATTTTGCTAATTAGCAAAGTACTGTCTATACTGAGTAGAATGTGTTCTACTCCGAGATGCATTGTCTTTCACATTGCAGGTTATTTAAATTATTAAACCATTATTTGGCTACTTTTATGTTAGGTTTACTTTTTCAGTGTTTTTTGTTTCCTGGAAGTCTGAATTGGGGAGTAACTCCAAAGGACTGACCCGCTTTCCTTCGTAGCTGAAAAAATCTACTTCCTATAGAGGTCTTATTTTACTTTAGCTTCCTCTCATGCCCACAGCGTGCATGCCATCACTGCAATAAAGCTTACAAGATTACTCTCAACTTTAAACACTGTCTATTCATCTTTGGTTTCATTTTATATCATAGACTAAATATTTTTTGTTCCAATTAGGTTTCAGCTGAAAGAACTGATCCTCGGTCTGATTTAAGTTGTTAAAGGCTGAACAACATAACATGAATCAATTCAATTGGTACCAGGGACAGTTTAATTTATTAAGATGTGATTTAAACAACAAAAGATTCAGTGGTGAGTTTTACTTGAGTACTGATGTTGTTGAATCCTTTTCTGGTCTTTCCAACATTGGTTTTTCTTTTTAGTTCAATGTTAATGATTTTTATTTTTTTCATGTAGTTCAGCAAAAACAAATCTGATTGAAGTGCAGTGTTTTCACCTGAACGTCATCTGTTGTGTGACTTTAAGTGGATTATGTTTTATTCATCTGTAGAGATTTTGTGATGAATGTTAATGAAAATGTGTGCCTTTTATTTAGATTTAAATTTGCTCTAGTGCACTTGTGTGTGTATATATAGGATTTATAATATATATAATATATAATATTTTTTATTAAAGCCTACATGGCAGTTGAAGCAGTTGATCACAGACCTGTATCAAAATAACACAACAGGCTATATTTATGCAATCGCTCAGCGTCTGTGGCCTGATTCGCTCATGACCTGATTCATGGTGAGTGACAGACTGAGTCACAAGCCCTAAGAAGTCTTTTTAAACTAGGGCAGGGGCAGCTGTCCAGAAGTTACATAAACTTTGACCAACTTTTGTAACAAATCACTCACACGGCAGAAATTAGTTAATGTATCAAGCAACCGAGAACTGAAAATGTGACGACATAAAAAAGATCAGCTGAGATGAGTTCAGCAGCTGCTTTATTGTAGAGCTTTTTTTTGCAGATTTGTTTTTTTAGCGTGTTCACTTGAGCTAATCTGTGCTGGCAGAAGTTGCCTGATCCTTTTTGTGATTGTTGGTGTTACATAAGGTGAAGTTTCTTTGCAGTGAAATGTCCTCCTGTCCAAACACTGAACTACATCTGCTTGGCTTCCAAGCTTATACAACACCTGTCAGAACGCAGCAGCTTCCTTTTATGGACATTTACTTTTTGCAACAGCTGTTAACATTTGACTAATATCACCAGACCTGTTGTCACTGTAGTCTGATCTATTTTCTACAACAACCAGTCGAATATGATAATAAATCAAATGTAAAAAGTATTAGATTTGATTTGTGTACTTGTCAGAGTGATAGACCTAACATAAAACAAAAAAACAACATTGGCATAGAAAACAATGCAAAAAAAGAAAAGAAAAAAGAAATCAGTAAAATAAGCAAAATCATAAAAATAGTTTGCCAAGATGGTAAAAGACATTGACCCATTGGTATACCGCAACATTAGCAAGTGTCTTTGTCTTTAGTCAGAAGTGACTATTCTTAGATTGGAGAATGGTAAACGAACACGTTGTAGCAGGTTGTAAACATCTATATTTCATAAATGAAGTTGGGAATTTTAGCGTCTGAGTTAAATGGAAAGTTGGTATTAGAAGAACCGCAGTTTCTGTGGAGGTCTGACAGATGTATTATTTTTAAAATTTCTATCTATCTTTCATGAGTTAGTTTAACAACATTTGACAGGAGAGCAGCAGGAGAATGCAAGTGTACTTTGTGGGACTAATCATTTAGGATGGGCAGTAGAGGTCAGCTGGGTCAAAAGCTCCAGGTCTCTGGTTGATAATAAACATACAAGTCCACATTTAGCAGGTCACTTCTAGTTCAGGCAACCCTGTAATCAAGATAAAAGCTCAGCTTTCCTTTTTCCTTTGGTCTCATCTTCACCTGCTTTGTAGAAGAAGTCACAGGTCAAAGGTAGAAGCACCACTTTGAGGTTTGAGTCTCATAAGCAATTATCTAATGAGTGAGGTGGCAGAACAGGGTTTGATTTTTGTTGGTCTTTGTTGTTTCTTTCTTCCTTTTGTGGTTTGTTTCTCCCATCTTGCTTGCTATCTTCCATCATTCCTCAGCAGAAGCATTAAAACAATCCTGAATGATACTCAGATTTTCACACAGGCTTCTGTTTTGCTTAAATTAAACTTACAGTTGATGTCCTTCTAGAAGACCCCCTCCACACGTGACCACAATCTCTCATTTTACTGTGCAGTCAATTCAGAATTCAATAGTCTGATGTTGTATCCAATTTGTAGGTGTTTTAAATTTGTTTGTACAGGTTAATAAGGAAACGATTGCTTGCATATTAGCATTGCTTCCTCCGCTAACTAACAGGTTAAACTGGCCTTTTATTGATACTTGTTCTGAAAACTTGCCTTTGTTGTAATCCTGTAGATTAACATCTCACTCCAGCGCTCTTCTGCACATCATTACAGATGCTCCGAAACACACATCTGACCACACCCATCGGCAACACCAGATGTGGTCAAAGCTTTTAGCTCTGAAGCGTCCAAGTAAAGATGAGCTAAGTTAGCAGGAATTCAGGGCGTCCTGCTAAAACTTTTATTACGACCATCTGAATGAGAGTGAAACAGTGACGTGATCAAATCACAACTACAACTCACAAGATGAGGAGATATCCACCCTCACCCTGTGACAAAGTAATCTACTAGTATTATGAGTCTGCATTTAAACAGTTAAACAATGCTGGATGATGTTGAAACAGTTAATTTTTTACCCCGTTTTGCTTTGCATTTTTATCCACAGCTGAACTTCGTCTTAATGTTTATGCAGTTTTAATATGATTTTGTAAAGCCATACATTGTTGTTTCCACAGAAACGAGCTTTAATAGACTTGACTTTAATCGGATTTCTCAACATTGAGGCTGTTTAAAAGAAATCTGTGACTATTTTTTAATTGATTCTTTTGAAGAGCGTTCTGTCACGGTCCTGGATCGTTTGACCCAGTGTTTCATTTTATTTTGATATTCGTATTTCATGTTTTGGTTCATTTTGTTGTCTTTAGCTCCTAGGTTGCCTAGTTATAGTCCTTTGTTCATTTAGACTCCTTTGTGTCATCTTCTCCTGTGTTAAAGTTCCCCTTGTTGTTGAGTGTGTCTTATCCATCATGTTTTATGTCTGCGTGGTTCATGTCGTCAAGTTCGGGTCACGTCTGCGTCCCGTCATGTTTCCTGTTTATTTTGAAAGTCTTACACTCCCCCTGTGGTGTCATTATGATTTGTTTGTGTCAGCTGATCACCTCATGTGTGCATTTTGTCTCTTACTGCTCGTTGTCAGGTCGTCTGCCTATGTAACCCCCATGTTAATCATAGTCAAGGTCACAGTCACAGTTAAAATAATTACGTTTAGTTCATAGTCTAGTCTTGGTTATTGTTGTTGTTTGATTTATTCATGTATCAGCCAAATAAAGGCTCGCCTTGTTTTGAAACTTGGTCTCCCACCGTGTCTGCTCCTGGGTCCACCTCATCATCACACCGGCGCACCCCGCCGTCACACGTTCACTGCTTTCCCCTACATAATTCCTAAAAAGCACACTGGGCTAATGACTGTTTCCACAATCTGTTCTTTCATTTCAATTAGTCTCTGCACCAACCCATAAATGATTCATAGAACCCACCCTTAGCCTGTCTTCATAACTAATAAGGATAAGTGATATGGAGGAACAGCTACAGTGTTACGTTGGCACAACAAAAGATCAGAAAGGTCTGAGATTACAATCGTCACGTTGAGACAAATGTCCTCAGTAGGGCTGGGCCATATCGTACCGTTAAAAAAAAATGCCTTTTTGCATTTGCACTGTAAAAATTTTAAATAACTTTAATACAAATACATTGATGTTTTTTGTTTTTTTTGCACTAATAAAGTTGTGGAGTTGTAAAGTATTTTGTCTAGTGTCAATTATATTGTCAGTTATATCGTTATCGCAATTTTCAAATGTATATCATGATAAATATTTTTGGACATATCGCCCTGCTCTAGTCCTCAGCCAAAGCAGGACGCCACCCTCACTGAACTGCTGTCTGAGATTGGGAAATTCTCATGCTAACAAACTCTTCTGTACGCTACCTCATATGGTAAAAGGAGCTATCTTCAGAATTAGTGAAACATGTCTCTCGATCCTCTGGCCTGATAATGCAAACGCTCCCAACCTCCAGGATTTGATCAGTTAAATCCCTTTTTCGCTAATATGGCTTAAGAGGATTTTCTCTGTACATTATTATAGCATCAAACAAGTCATTTCCAGCAACTAGATCCTTTCCTGTTTTCTAACTCTACATGATATGGTTGAAACTAGCATTTAGTGCTTAAGGTTTCTTGCAAGAGCACATGCAATCAAACATCAAAGTGACCTTTCCCATTGATTTCCTGTTTCTGTGTCACAGGGAAACAGGTTGGCTAATAGGGCTGTGTTATGCAACAGCATGCAGCTGTAGGCTTTTACCCAGAAATCCTGCCAGTGTTCAACTTGAGGAGATTAAGGTTGAGTGAATGCCCACCCTGATAGTAAATGGGCACTGCAGGGCCATTTTTAGTTATTTTTCACTTTGATTGAAAAACAAAAAAGGAAGGTTTCAAACTTTGAGTGTTCGTTTCTACCCAGGGCTCTGTGGCATTCTACTTCAGTGTGTTTAAGGCGTACAGGAATACCTATTACAAATGAAATGGTGGCATAATGTGTTTTTTTTCTAGCACGGGGTTTTCTTTATTTGTAAAATTCACATTTTTGGATGCAAATTACAAGAGAGCTCAATCAGCAGACTGTAAAATCACTCGTGTTTGCTCTCCATAATTCCTCAATGTAAACAGAAAGGAAATATTTATCTATTGTCTCATCTCGTTGCGTGTGAATGCCAGGACAAACACGGTTAATTATATCCTTGGCTAGGAGAGCTCGCCTGTTCCTTGTAATCCACATGTTTGTGTGTGTGTGTGTGTGTGTGTGTGTGTGTGTGGATTATAACTGCTTGAAGGAACACCCTGAGTTGTGGCTCTCCTTGTTCAGCATCGGGTCATCATCTGACTTGCAAAGGAAAGCACTTTATTCTGCTCTGTTGGCTCTTTCTGTATTTAAAGCTGCGGGTTTAATTAGCCCGTACGTGCCGCCCACATTCAGATCCACATTAAACGCAGATGACTACCATTACTCTCAGCAAAGGCACCTGTCCCACTATAATAAATTTGGATTTTTTATTAGCATCATTATTTTCCCCCGTGTCCTCAGTTTGCTCCGGCTACGATACCTGCAGCTCAGCAGGTTTGAGCTCACGCTGCTTTGTGCCAAGGATTTATTTGTTTTACCTTGTTCCCTCAGTTGTGTCGGGCAGATGTGTTTGAGACTGCAAAGACCGTTATTTAGAAGGCTAATATGACTTATAGTGTTGAAGAAGACCAGTCACTACAAAGTGTTCCTGTTACAGGAAAAATGATTCTATGTTTCTTTACCTTCTTTTAAATGTGCAAGCATGCCCTTTTGTCTATGGTTAGATTAGTTTAGAATTATCTTTTTAGACTTTCTCAGCAAAGACATACTGTTTTGGGACATATTGTTTTAGATTGTTTTATCTCTCACAGCTTTCTCCCAGCTCTCTGCTGACGAGACTAGCGCCACATATGGAGTTGTTTATTTTATCTGTTTTGTATTTTCTTATCCTGTTCTCACTGTCTTTCCTATAAAAAGTGCCAAGCCTCTGTACACGTTGTGAGCTGTTCTGAACAGCTTACCCGTGTGCACGTTAAAGCATAAAAAGTGATCTTGTCTCATTGTGTCTTTATTTCTCCTGGGTCTTTTACAGAGTTTTCCCCCAACAGTTCCCATTGTGGATTAAAGACTTAATAATAATAATAATATTTCATTAATAAACTGAGCTACAAGACCAGGAGTAGCATAAACACAAAGTTTATTCAAAAAGTTCCCATGAAAGTGAAAAAACAAACATAATTCTCTTTCTTTTTTCCAGCCAAGCTTTTTTGGGACATTATCTAAGGAGAGAGCAGTGCTGGACAACAGACTGGTAAGTCACCTTTATATCATCTTCAAGCAGCTAAATGATGATGCCTGCAAAGGAGGGTGTGTGTGTGTGTGTGTGGGTGTGGGTGTGTGTGTGTGTGTGTGTGGGTGTTTTCTTTAAACTGAAAATTCCTGATTTAAAAAATTCCCAAAAAGCAGCAGCAGATGTCTGAGTGTGTGTGTGCATACGTGTGCCTGTGTGTGCCTTGTTTAAAACATTGTTTCAGAGCTGCCTTGCCCTCTAAATATGATGGAATATGTTTTTTTCCCCCAAATTATTACATTTTAAAAAATCAAGTTATTCAAGCAGTCCCGTGTCTGGCAGATGGCAAGAATCTTGTCTCTTTGTTGATGATACCGTGTTTTTTGGAAATACAAAGACTTCCTTGATCTCAGTCTTGTCGTGTAATGCAAATTGCAATTGCAAATACCTCAGAAAACCAATTAAGCTGCAACAAAAGAAATGATTACGGCGCGCAGTTGTTTGCCTGGCTATATCTATCAGGGAGGGGAGTCTGTGGTGTCCTGTGCCAACTGGCACATGAGTTATTTAATTACTTAGCTCAGTGGCACCAAATGAAGCCGACAGATTTATGGATTCATCCATTACCCATCTATCAGAAAACAATAAAAGCTTCCCTTTCTGCCCTGTGTACAAAGCGCCCATGTGCAGTGTGACCATCAAGCAGCATCCCCCTGCTCTGTCTGGAGGCCTTTCTCAGCCTTTAAGTAATGGGCTGCAGCAGGTGGGTGGGCGGTCTACTGTTGATTCACAGGTATTGGAGGGCCTGATCATGAAAAACTGTTTAAATCCTTTGATACTGTGAAGAGTCAAAGCTGGTCCAATGCCAGACTGGATTATTGATGTTTGGTGGCACTTGGTTTGGGGGAATGTGGCCAAGTCTTTCAGCTGCTCCGAGGAACAAAGAACTCTTCAGTCTTCATTCAGATCCTGGTTCAAGTTTTTTCTTTTTTCTTTCCCAGGTTGAACAAATATGTTAATGTCCCTGTAACATAACTGCTGTGGTTAAATGAGCTTTTGGGGAGGACAAAAGTACGAGACTAACTTATTTTTTTGGTGCTCTGTAGATCAGTGATGACACTGAGCTTTGTTGCATTGTGTCACATTTGTGATCTATCTTAGCCTTGGTCAGTAAAGTCCTCAAAGTCTGTTAGATGCTACTGTGTTGATTCTAGAGTCTGTGTTGCGATTGTTGTACATTTTATATTCTTTTAGGATGAACTGTTTATTTCTTTTTGCTCCAGGGTGCATGAGTGAATTAAGTTTGCTGCTGTAAAATTAAAAGTTACAAGCTCGGTGCTGCCACGATTGTTTTTGTTTCCCCCCCGAGTCCAAGGCCTCACAATACTCACACCATAAATATACCTCCCCTCTAAGGTCTGTTGATGCCATGGCAACAGCTGGTAACTCATTATCAAAATACATACTGTTGGGACAAACTAATTTAATACTTTAGATAACCTTTCATATGCTATAATTAGATAATTATAAGATAAGTGGATGCACAGATGTGCATGCAGCATTCAACCTGATATGTAGCGAAGAGAGGAAAGAACGTCAAAATCTGTCACAGGTTTTGAAACGTGCCTTTAGTTGCAGCAGAGACAGGATGCAAACAAAAGCAGAAGGTGATAAAAACTAAACTGACAAAACCTAAACTGGGGGGAAACTAGAAACAAGCATAAAGAAACCAAAGACCTGGACATGAGAAATGCAATCAGAGAAACACAGACGATTCAGCAACAAACAGAGGGATAATGAGGGAATGAGACACAGGAAGAGAGCACAGCTGGGAGAAATCACACACAATGAGACAGTAACACAGCACACGAGACCGTCAAAGTAAAACAGGAAACATGAGGCAGGCACAGAGACACAGACTTGACACGGAAACAATGACAAGCACCGACATGAAAACACAACTTTATTAGACGTCACACAAGGAACAGAGGCAGAAACCAAGAGACTAGAAACTATAAATAACAATGAAATCCAAGACTATAAATAATTCATAACACAAAGCACCCAGTTACAGAGCCAGGACCGTGACAAAATAATTTAATCCTGGCATCAAGGAATTTCTCAGTCTCAGTTTGAACCACAGATAATGTCTCTTGGAGTTTCCCCTGGAAGAGCTGGAGATTATTAGAGCTTGTGAACCTCAAAATTATTTTGAGGTTCACAAGCTAAAATTGTTGAGATCTGCAATTCCAGGCTTCGTTGTAGCAGGATAATCCACTCAGGTTTCATTTCCCCTGTTTCCTTTAAGTACTGGTATAGGAAAGGTTTCCGTTTCTGTCCCACTGAAATCTCCTTTGGATTTCAGAGTGACCTCACTTGTGGGATGGCACAGGTGGAGCGGGGGCTGGCTGGGGATTATGCAAATCTTTTGCATGCTGAACAATGGCACTCTCAGTGGGACAGTCAGCCAGAGAAGACAGACGCTATGATACCACCACAGCTTTGTGGGATTAATCTAATAATAAAGCCAGAATTGTGCCTAAATCCTAATTGATTTTATTTTACCCTTCATGCACATTGTACTCATTATTGTATACTGAATAAATCCAACTCACAGCTGTGACTGAGTCTGATCACGGGCCTCTATAGGTGAACTGAGGATGCCAACTAGTGCAAAGATGGTCATTTTGTGTGGTAAAGTAGGAAGAGACTTGAGTTTATATCTCGGTGAAGCAGTGCCACATATTTGAATGGAATGTGCTTGATAAATAAATCTCAGCTGAGTTCATTTCTCTGCCTTTCTGGCAAAATTTTCTCTGGCTTTCAGCATCTTGATGTTTAGTCTCAAGGTGCATGTAAAATCAAAGCAAATCACCCACTAATATGGAGCCTAGCACAAATAAGTCTTTGATGTTACTGCCATCAACGTGATGACTGCTGTAATTTAATGACAGATAATTTACTGCAGTCAGTCATGTAGCTCTTTATTTTTAATTAAAAGTGAATAACGAGATGAATAAAACGGCATCAAATGGCTTGTAATGGATTGGGAGCCTTTGACCGTTAATAGGAATGGGTATCCCATGACAACGAAAGCAGGATGCTCACTCAAAAAGAAGTACTGTGAATTTTAATGAAGGGGGATTTTAGTGGTGAGCGGAGTAGTAGTGAGTGAATAATTTCTCTGAGAGACTTCTCACGGGTGCTTTGGGTCTTTCGTGTAATATGAAGGGCTGATCACACAGTCACACAACCCTAATATCTTTTTTTGTTTCGAGACAAGACAAGATCTGGGCTTGTAGAGAAAGATTGGAAACAAGGTTGATTTGCTGGTTGATTATATGCCTTTACCTCTGGCTATGGGCTCTGTGTAGTGTCAAAAAGAATAAGACTGCAGGTACAAGTGGCTGAAATGAGCAAACTACATCCAGGTGACAGAGTGAGGTGCTCAGTTACTCAGGAGGGGATCAGAGTAGAGCTGATCCTCTGAATTGAAATCAGCTGGTTTAGATGGTTCGGGCATGTCCGACCAGCATCAGACCCCTGGGGTGGATCCAGGACACGCTGAAGAGATTATGTCTCTTGACTGGCTCGGGGTATCCCCTGGAAGAACTGGAACTGGTGGCAGTGGAGAGGGTATCTCAGCTTAGGCTACTTCCCCTGTGAGCTGGAACTGGATAAGCTACAGGAAATGGATGGATGAATCTGTTTTTTAAAATATTTTCTTTTAAATTATTCCTTTGTTTGGCTATTGTAGCTGACAAAAAAGGAGACACCTGCCTCGCATAGGAGTGTGGTAAAGTGTTCACCTGATGCTCATTGAGAGATGAGACACTGACAGACAAGGACTGAAACCTGCTGATTCGTCATCCCTACACAATAATTATAATATACCAAGGCGTGGAAGTGATACATTTTAGTCAGGATTGCTTAAAAAGATTATTTCCATCTGCAGTAATTTATATTTGGCAGTCTGACTCCCTTCTGGGATATCCCAGACATTCCACATGCATGTGGAAATCACAAGGCAGGAAGAGCAAGGCAAGGCAAGGCAAGTTTATTTGTATAGCACAATTCAACAACAAGGTGATTCAAAGTGCTTTACAGAGACATTAGAAACAAGAACAAATAAAAAGCATGATTTAAAATTGAATAAAACAAGCAAATAAACTAACTAACTAATTAACAAACAAACAAACAAACAAACAACAGTATATAAAATCAAAACAGATAAAATCAGAACAGTAGATAAAATCAGTAGTTAAATGTAAGTTTTGAAATTTAAGCTTAAAGTGTGGATTTGGTGCTTTATTCAAATGCAGCTGAGAACAGGTGAGTCTTCAACCTGGATTTAAATAAACTGAGTGTTTCAGCTGATCTGAGGCTTTCTGGGAGTTTGTTCCAGATATAAGGAGCATAAAAGCTGAATGCAGCTTCTCCGTGTCTGGTTCTGACTCTGGGAACTGATAAAAGACCGGATCCAGATGACCTGAGGGATCTGGATGGTTCATATTGGGTCAGGAGGTCATTGATGTATTTTGGTCCTAAACCATTCAGAGCTTTATAGGCCAGCATCAGAACTTTAAAGTCTATCCTCTGACGGACAGGCAGCCAGTGTAAAGACCTCAGAGCTGGACTGATGTGGTCCACTTTTTTGGTCTTAGTGAGGACTCGAGCAGCAGAGTTCTGAATGAGCTGTAGTTGTCTGACTGATTTTTTTAGGTAGACCTGTAAAGATGCTGTTACAGTAATCAAGCCTAGCAGCAGGAAAACTCAAGTCAGGCATTGATAAAATCACACAGAGCATGTAAGGCGGAGCTGACCTGCAAGGTGCAGGGCTGCTGTATACAGACTGAAGCAGCTTAAATAGTGTACAATATGTTAGAGTTACCTATTTGATGCATAGAAAGGTTTGAGCTGAGCCGTCAGCTTATGTGGGAAGCACTGAGACCAGCAGAGCTTGACTTTGAGGCCTTGATTAAAGAAGCAAAACAAAAGCTGACATGTCGAGATTAATCACGTTAAACGCATTAGTAAGTCATCCAGGAAGATCATGCACACAATGTAAATGATGACATTGGAATTTAATTTCATTTAATGCTTTTCTTATGTTATTTATTGCCACATTAGCAATGCTAATGCTTCATATTGCAAGTAATGTTGCTTCTGGGGGTGCTCCGTTCTGGTGGAGCTGCACCACAATCGGTTTCCACATAATGTAAACACTCATCGTTTCACTAATGTGAAATTCAGCCATTTAACTGATCCTTGTGTGAGCATTTTTTTTTCTTTTGTCAACAGTCAACAACAAATGCTTCCCAGCAGACACTGAACTCATCTCGGATTACCTACAGGGATTATTTGACAGTGGCATAATCTTTATGGACTTTTGCTTGTCGCAAACCCACATGATCCATTACTGCAAACCATGGAGGCCAAACAGTTTTAGCTCATGGACCACTGGACCAGCCCAATGCGATCGCAAGCATAATGTATTTTTAAAAATATCGTTGTGTTAGTGATGAGTACGGGTACATTTTCAGTACATTCGCATCAACAGCAACAAAATAAATGATGAACAGCCAGATGACAACGTAACTTTAGTGAAAAGTCTCAGGTTTTCCACATTTTATCAGTCTGACAACATTACATATACATTGCAAAATCACAGTGGCAGTATCTGACTTCCTGATGGAAAATGAGTGCATTTTAAAAATTGTTACTGTCTTCTCTTCTCTTCTCTTTTGGTATTTTGCAAAGCCATCCAGTGGGGCACACTGGACCCTCTGACTGTGGCTCTAAACCTTACTGAGAAAACTATGATAAGAACATGCCACATGAGTGATGTGTGTATGCTAAAATACAGACGGGTTATATAAGGGCACCAGTTACATAAATATTTTCCTCAAATAAATCAAAAGCCAAAGCATGTTCCTTCAGAGTTCTGATCTTCCTCCAACATCAGCAACCCACTGCTGGGAAAGTGTATCTGAGCCAAAAGCAGAGTGCTGTATCTTTTCTATTTAACCGTTTGTGTCTGTGTAAGAGCAGCAGGAATAACAACAACAAGGAATCCTCTTTGAGTTTATTAAAGCTCAGTACCTGGGGCTCTAAGTCATATTGAGACAAACGGTTGTTTGTTGCTGTCATCTCAAAGAACTCATTTAAGGGTTCCTGAAACAGCATACAATACAGAGATGCTTTCAGGAAGAGTAACAACATAAACGGTAGGAAAGAGAAGGAGATTTGGTGGTTCACAAACACAGCTTGTATTTTCTGAGTAACTGCTGGAACTCTCCAAAGTTTCAAACAATGAGGTCAGTGGATGTACAAGTAATCCCTGCGAGTCCAGAAGCTCAGCAGGCTTCAGAACGCTCTAAACGCTCAGTTTCAAAATGTTATTTTACTTTATTTCAACACAAGAAAAGCAACAAAAAAAAGTGAAATAATAAGTGAAATTACTTTTGTGTTATTCATAATCCTTTTTAGACAGAAAAGTCTAATTTCCCTGTTGTTAAGGTGGATTAGAACAAACAACTTAATTGTTTCAAAGTTGCTGCTGCTCTTACATTTCCAGGAATTTAGTATTTAGAGCTGCGTGGAAATATTTGTTTGTAGATTGTGTTTTTAAAAACACGTGAACGCGGATTCGACACCATATTTACAAAGTGGTTAACTGTGATCCAAACAGGCCAAACTAAAACCTCTCCCTGGTTCAGCAACACGCAGAAACAGATTTGTCTAAAAATACTTGTGAGAATAAATTTTTTTGACACGTCACTTAAATTGCAGTCAAATGGAACATGTAATCCGGTTACAGCCCATATGTGATAAGTACCAGTTGGAGAGTGGATTATTCCAAAAACACCAGACAGTACCACGAGCAGTGACATTTAACACGGGTGGTCCCAGTGGGAATTAAACTGCTGACCCAGGCTGTATTAGCGATCGGCCTCCACATGGCACCGAAGTGCCCTTTGGTGAATTAATTATGCTGATGGCAGATGTTCATAAAGATTTTAAAGAAGTGCTTCCCCCTTTTAAAATAAGGGATGCATGAACTATTTTTTTATTTTATTATTAGAACCCTCCAGTAGTTCTATAACTACCCCCACTGCCCTGTCATGCATTTATTTAAAAACACTGTGATGAGTAGGCAGCTAAATCCCCCAAAAATAAAGAAAGAAGTAATCGCACTACTCTCCAGGTGCAAGACAAAGCTGTATGCAGCCCCAAATCTCTTCAATCTCTTCATACAGCTTAAACAACACAAATAACTTTGTATAAAATATGCTAAGAGATGCTGAACAAACACAGTTACTTTGCCTGAGCAGATAACTCATCTCTCTGTTGAAATCATGCTGTAACAACGTTGTTCTTTTTCTCCCACTTCCTGCTCTTGTCTTCGATGTAACGCCTGTGTGCACACATCCGAATGTTATCTTAAAAAGCATTTTCCTTCATTGAATTCTTGCTCGGGCTTTATGAAAGCTTTGACTTTACGTCTTGCTTCGGTTTTCTGACAGGGTGCCATGAATCAAGCCAAGATCGCAGACGTGTTGCACAACCAAGTCGTCTGCTAACCTTCTGCTGGAATTAGGCTGGGCAGTGTCACACACACATGCCTGCAGATGTTACGTAACCTTGTCATAGCAGGCATCACGTCTCTTCTCGCAGATATCCACACATAGATAAACACTGAGTCATAGGGATGAAATTAACTGGTTCAGAGGGGGAACGTGTTTGGATGTGTTTGTGCTGAACGGTTAGCTCCTTGCAAACAAGTCTCATGGCCTGCTGGTCTTGTGATTATTAGTCACGGCCTGGACGTTGGCCTTAAGCCAGGCTCGTACTTCTTTTACATGTGCGTGCACTCTTACAGATATCTTTGTGAGATCCAGTCTAAGATTTAGAAATCCGAGTGAGTAGTTTTTTTTTTTTAGGAAAGTGAGTATTTTGTTCTGTTCTAACTTTTTCACGTTCCTCCAAAGGAACCTCAAACGGTTAAAGAGAAGGCTAACATTGGCTAACATTTGGGGCTTCTAACTTAGTTGTAATGGCTAAGGTGAGGATGAGGGTCTAGGGAATATTGCATTCATTGCATGTGAATGAACACCCACTCAAACACATACATGAATAGCAGAGATAACCTCTACATACTCTGAACTAAGGGAAGGAAGTGTATGTTCTGGATGTTATCACCCAGATTAACACTACAAGTGCTGCTTCAAGTGGTGACTGCTCTCCCCTTAAAGAGAAGGATGAAAATAGCAACAGCGCTTCATGGAACATTTATTTGTCGCATAAGGGACGACGATGAAGGTTGTGTCTGCTGTATTGTGATGATGATGATGTAGCACGTTACCTCCCTGACTCTGGAGACATTGTGCATCTTCTGAAGTCTTAAAAACTTCTCTTTTTAACAGGGCATTTACTTGAGCTGCAATTCAAAAAAATTAACGAGTTAATTAATAACAGCTGCTTGGTTTTGAGTTTTCCTCACACTATCCAAAAACCTGTATGCTAGGTTAGTTTGTGATTGTTAATTGGTGTTCGCTGTGTATGTGAGCGGGAATGGTTGTTTGTCTGATGTTTAAGCGACACAGCCTCCAAAATGTGGTCGGCTCTGGATTTCAAATATGACAACGGGGCCTGATTTGATGATAAGAAGCACTGATTGCTGGAACAAGGTCTTATGAATTCTTCTGTACAAGCGGGAGTCTGTTCCTGCACGCCTCTGAATTTTAAAATTAGTTCTGTATTTTACTGGAAGCCGCTGAAAGAATGGTTAAGAAACAGAATTTAAAATTGTCCTGACAAGAAAAAGTGTGATGCGCTAGTTTTTGTTAGCACCTTAGCTGCTGCGTCCTGATGACTCCAAGCAAAAAGTGAGTTATGCTGTTGTAGTGTAGATGGAAGAAAATGACTAGGATTGACATATAGCTTGTTTTGTCAGATTTTGGCAGTTTTAGATGAAAGAAACAGCACTGTTTGAACTCACAGATGTGAGATTCAGAGTTCTAAAGCTATTTATATTATGTTTGAAATCTAATATCAATGACCTGATGTGGCCTGTTTAGAGTTACTGACTTTCTTAGTAAAACAATCCAGGCCAAAGCCGAGGAACTCTGTGTTTTCAAAGCTGATGTGAAGCACTTATAATAAGAAATCGGTGCATATGTCTCCTTTTATTTTACCAGCATTTATGCTGCCATACATCCTAAAACAACAAAAAAAAACATGGTGTGTGGAAACGCTTCTTTACAAATACAAATAAACATAGCTGAATGTTTTGCATTTCAGGAACTAGACTCTGACGTGAACTCCTGAAGCGGATATTTGTGCGGTGACTCGTGAACTCGATTGCTTTGATGAAAAGCTGAAGTTGAATGTTTTGACTCTGAGTCCTTAAAGCCTTTTCCTTCCACTTAACCTTCCAGCATTAAAACAAAGACCAAATCTGACCCACGACCTTTGGAGTATTATCTCTGACCAAACAAGGAGATGGCTAACTGAGATATCATTAAAGGTCTGGTAGCTTATGAGTGAAGAAGTGGACTGAGAGGGTTTGTGACTCTGTTAAAACTGACATCATTCACTCTTTGACCGCTGCTAGATACATTAGTTTCTAAATTCAAACTTCAAGATTCTTTATTTGTCACGTGCATGGTTATACAGGTATAACATGCAGTCACCTGATACGCTCCTCGACTGTGCAAAGAAAAAAAGAGACAGACAGACAGAACTTTATATACAGTGAATGAATATATACAAAGAGGACATTATGTGCAGCAAGTGTGTGAGTTATGTACATTATATAAATAGAAATAAAATAAAACAATCTGGAAATTTACAGCTTGTATACATTGCGTGGGAATGGTGTTAAAGTGTCTTGTGCTATAGCAAGACCAAAAGGATCAGGATGATATGAATGAGCCTCTCAGTTTTTGTTCAGATGGTGCAGAACCTTCTGCCTGATTTCAGAACAATTCTTTGCTGGGATGCGACGGGTCCTTCAAAATCTGAGTTGCTCTAGTCCAGCATCTCCTGACGTAAATGTCCTGTAGGGAAGGGAGAGCAGTCCTGCAGCAGCGTTCTGCCATACGGATCACAGCTGTGTCAAGGTTTTTTTTTATCCTTGACACAGTTTAAAAAAGAACAGCAATATTATTTGAAGCTTGTTTTTGTCCTTACAACAAATACAGTTCATATAATCCTATTAAAATCCTTGAAATCAAACTTTCTAACACTTTCAATTGCCCTCAGCCCTTGGGTCGTATCCTGTATGCTTTCATCTCAAGGGGTCACAAGTCCAAAAGGTGGCAAACTGCTGCTTTCGGTGGAATACTTACAAACAACTCTGACTGACTAGATTTCTTTCACATTAGGGAATAGTTGCTCTCTGAGTGCCTTAAAGACTGAAAAACACACCTCGCACACTTGACAAACAGTAAATCGCCTTTCCCCCCTGTTAGCTTCCCATGTGACAGAGGGTCCACATTACTACTTTGCAGTATGCAGATTTTCTCCCTTTTTCCTCCACTCCCTTCTCTCCAAATCCAGTAATCCAAGAGGAATTGGCTTAGTGACTTTCCAACCTGTCAGGGGAGGGAGGTTGCACAGAGCTGCAGAGAACAGTTTAAGCTGATTAACCCCAATAAGGAGGGTTATCTTATTAAAGCTTGACTTTAGAGGCGGTGTAGGTTGGCTGCATGAATATGACTGAACACAAGAAGTTCATTTACAAATGTTGGCTCAATAAAAGCTTATATAACTTGTTTTCAGCTCCTGAAATCCAACAGGATTTCGGAGTCACACAGTCAGACATACTTTCATCTGCTGTTATTTATGCTGGACAGTTTTAAAAAAACACATTTTGTACTCATTTCTGCATGCAAGTATTTTGCAAAGCAATGTAGTTAAAACTGCATTAATTAAAGGTTTTCCATGTTAAATTCAGCCAAATTTCTAGCATTAACAACAAAGTCAAACTGGAACAGATCCACTATCAAACAAAACTTTGTCTGTTTTTAATATATTTTGTCTTTATGGATTTTTTTGTTTGTGCAAATGTGCGTCCTTATCCTCACAAAATGAAAACAGTTTCCTAGAAGCCTACAAAGAAGATGGAATGAAAACAAGGACATTTGCATTTCATGTTTTTCCAAAAAGGGACAAACATCAGCGAATAGATTAACATTAATAACATTAATTAACATTAATAGATTAACAGCGAATAATAGGATCAACATGGCTGCTGAGAGCCTGTGACAAACCAAAAGCAGAAGTTTGTTTGCACTATTTCCAGCTGCTCCTAAAAAAAAAAAAAAAATAGACAAAACATGTAGAACAAAGTTGAATCCTGGGCTTACAAAGCTGCACAGTTTTCTATAACACCAGACTTGTGCGCTCTGATAATGACTGAAACTGATGCCTGCATCAGACACCTTTATGAGCACAGTGATGGTAGAAACAGTGAGGCTAATGAGTTTAGGCAGTGATCCATAAGCTCTCATATTAGCTGACATTATGGGGAGGAGGCTCCAAGCATCATCTCCTGGTTTTGAGTGAGAAAATGATTAAACCCTTTTTTTCTTTACATTTGAGAAATGCAAAATGGAAAAAGTGCTTGAAAATATAGTCTTAAATCCTGACCCCACATAATAATAATAATAATAATACCTTTTTCCAAATATCTCTTTTCATAGCAACAAATCTTATCTTAATGTAACTAGATTTACTCAGTAAAACATGAGGAATAGCTGATGAAACTATTCATTTAGCTATTCTGACTAAATCTATTGGTGTGTTATATTTATAGAAAAATGAAATGACATTACATCCATCCATCTTCTTCTGCTTATCCGGGCCGGGTTGCGGGGGGCAGCAGCCTAAGCAGAGAAGCTCAGACCTCCCTCTCCCTGGCCACCTCCTCCAGCTTGTCGGGGGGAGCACCAAGACGTTCTGCAGCGTGTCCTGGGTCTGCCCCGGGGCCTCCTCCCGGTGGGGACTCCTCCCTCCGCAAATCGCTACCTTAATGTGGTGGAGGGGTTTGTGTGTCCCCTATGTTGTCTGGGGGTTTTGCATAGGGTAGGGTCTCCCATGGCAAATTGGTCCTGGGTGAGGGACCAGACAAAGAACGATTCAGAAGACCCCTATGAGTAAAATATCAAGTGAACAGTTCACCCTCCCCGGGATGGGGTTACCAGGGTCCCGACCTGGAGCCAGGCCCGGGGAGGGTTTCCGAGGGCGAGCGTCTGGTGGCTGGCCGGGCACAGCCTGAAATAGGGACATGGGCCTATCCTCCTGCAGGTCCACCACCCGCAGGAGGCGCCATAGGGGCCGGGTACATTGTGTGCTGGGCGGCGGCCAGGAGCGGAGGCCCTGGTGGACCGACCCCCGGCTACCAAGGCTACCAAATGACATCACAGTGTGCAAAAAAAATAAAAACTGTATAAAAATAATTTATACAGGTATAAATTTTAGATGTCAGCATCTATAGCTGTATTGTCATTTTATATGAAAGGATGTTTTAGGGCATATAGATGTATTCCTGCATACCTAAATGTATGAGCTTTGCTGTAGTTTCTGCCATCTTGCAGCCACAATGTCTTTATTTTTCTGTCAAATCATGTCTGAAGCTTGGGGGCGATCATGAGAAAAACAGCTTTTCTTATCACACCCGAACACAAAGCCTCACAAAGAAATCTAGATATTAGAAATTTATGCAATGAAGACGCTCCGGGCAGAATTATGCATATATCGGCTATTAAACAAGGCAGATTTCAGCTCAAACGGGCTAATAAGCAACTGCCTTTGTTTGCCATTTTACTGTAACGAGAAAAAAATTATAATGTAAGCCCCTCAAAGGAGGGGATATTCTCACTTAATATTAAGGGGTCGATCCATGTTTTATTCATGATAAATCATGGCCCGTGGCAAGCAAAGGCTTTTTATTCTGCTAAGTGACATTTGTTAAGCCATTTGTTAAATTGTACAACAGGATAAGGATTTGTAGATTTGCATTCTCTGGCTGGCACAACTGGAGCGGCTAGAGTTTAGAAGTCAATGACAGTTACTGCGAGGACGGCAAAGTCCAGACTAATTAATTAGGGCTGCGACCAGCTCCCTGTTGTTTATAACAAAGGCCACAAACAAGTTCGTATGTGGAAGAAATTCAAAGGTGCAGGTAAATGTGTTTTGTTTTGTTTTTGTGAACTTTCTTTTTGTTTTTTGTTTTTTAGTGGACTGTTTTTGTGCAACCATAAGAAATTAAAACTTATGTAACACACAAAAGTCACACTGAGGTGATGGGGTGGATGGAGGGCTCAGTTGGATGGTTTACACCTTTAGTCATGTGGTTTAGGCAACAAAAATTTAAGTTTGGGAAAAGATTGTGATTTTAGTTGATTTATTAAAGCCATCTTATCCTCGTTCGGCTTCAAATCAGTGGTTACTATGAAGCAACTATGACGTACTTAACCAACAATATAATGCTGTCTTCACAATTAGTTTTGAGTACTTAAATATAACCACAGAAAATCTTTGTATGAAACAGATATTATAGAGCATATAATGGCAGAAAAACATCTGAAATGTATCACATTTTGTAAATGTGTTCAGTTCAGTTCTCAGAGAGAACTTCTGTTAAAGTCTTGAAAGAAGATACTGAGCCTTTTCATAATAAAGGTAATTTAATGTATCTTCTTTAAAAGAGAGGAGAAAAACCATGAATACTAAATAATATAAAATAAACAAGTTAAAAATACAATTTAACTAATCCTTACATTTTCCAATGAAAGCTTCATCTCTGTAACTGTAACAATCAAAAGCCCTAATATGCCAGCCCATATGTTGTATGTACAGGTGTCACGTGGACCTCCGTCGTGTGTGTGTGCGTGTGCTTTAATGGCTTTTGGTTTATCAATAAATAATCATCTTGCTCACAGCTCCCACAGGTGTGGACAGCCACTTATTTTTTCCTTTTTTGGCAGCTTTGCAAAATGCCAATGAGGCTGCTTTCATTGATTTCGAAAGGTCAAGTGCTCAGTTGTTTGCAGAGGCGTAATAAGAGCGACTGTTTTCAGTTCTCTGATCCAAAGGGCCGTATTGTAAAGCTGCCAGATAATTAATGACTCAGTAATTAGCACTTTTATTGTTTGTGCTCATCCATTATGTCACTGTTCCTTTTTCACATTGCTTTGATTGACAGGGGCTTTTTACAACAGGGTGGGGGATGCTTGGATTGTATGCATGTGGCGCGGCGTCTAATTTGCAAACCAAATCTCCAAACCTGCGAGTTATAATGAGATCACTGTGTGGCAGAGTCATATCTATATTTGTAATGGTGTCACACACAATCTGTAAACCAGACATAAAGAAAAATGTGAAAAAGGTTAAATATGGAAGGTGAAATACGGTGTTTTTTTCCAATAAATTGGGCACATAATTTAAAGATACGACCCTCTGAATTTTTATGTTATTATTAGTTTTACTGGAGTTACTGGTGAGAAATGGCTGTGCCAGAAAATGAACCAAAAAAGAAATAAATTTTTCCATCATTTTTTTTTAACCAAGTGTCAGCACTAGTCTCTGCAACAAATATATTTAATTTCACAATAAAAGCCACGGAGGTTTGCAAGATGTTTGCAGTGTGAGTTTGGTCTGTGTGAGGGTGCTGATGACAGGGGTAGCTGAAAGAATAACTGGGGCCGGTAGATTGATCCAATCCCAGGCCAGTCTGTTCACACAAATAAACATGATTTTAGAATTTTAGTTTGTGGTTTGTTTGTTTTTTAGTGCATCCATTATATTGTGAAAAAAATAATTTGTTTAGTGAAATTTTGTTTTGTTTCTTTTTCTCCAGTGAATTACATTTAAAATTTGAGTAAGGAGAGTGAGCCCATTACATTACCAAACCTGTAAACAAAGAGCTGTTACGGCTTATTAAAAGGTTATGGATTAATTTGATGTTTCATTTTTAAATATCACTGTTCTCTTCAAGATTGGCATGTAGGGCCACCCCTAGGGCTGACATTTGTCCACTTTGTTCATCTGACAGCCTTCAAATAGAAAGAAATTTGGGACTACCACTAACATTAAACTGGATCATAGCATATAAAAGTGCTCAAAGCCAAACCCTTCCATACAAAACTATTATCCTAGAAAGCAAAAATAAAAAGGTTACCACGTTTAAAACTAAAAATAGGCTGCAATAAGATGCACAGGTTAAGTGTTTCTGCTTTTTGCATGTGGATTCTCATTAACCTGCTCCATGACTGGCACTAATTTTTTTGCAGCATTTGTCACCATGTGCATTTTTGCTTTTTCCTTCCCTCCTACACTGAACAACTTGCTTAATGTTGTGTGTAAAGAAGCTTGTAGACAATGGTTGTCATGACAGATTTTCCTTACACTTTCAGCAGGCAGGAGTTGGGATGACCTCTCACTGGCTGTGAACTGACTGGAAAATTAACTGCTTCGTTGTTATATAGGCGTACTTGACCATTTCACAGCTGCAGGTTAAAAACCTTTTAATATAGGATTCTACTGTGTTGGATATGTGCATACTTACATGCAGGGTAAGGGTCAAAGGGTCAAAGCTGTGGTGCATGAGTAAAAATGGATGATGAAAGCTAACTGGCTAAAAAAAATTACCGTAATTGTCGGGCTATAAGCCGCTACTTTTTGCACAAGCTTTGAACCCTGCGGCTTTTAGTCAGGTGCGGCTTTTCTATAGATTGTCCATGATTTTTGTGATATCGTAAGACTATTTGTTTTGTTTGTTCCGCTGTTGTACGGCACTACGTTGCCTGGCGGAAGGATCGGGGTTCAAGAGTGGTATGTTGGTCACATGTCCATCCGCCAGGCAACATAGTGCCGTACAAGTAGCGCGAAAAACAAACTTCAAAGTAGCGCTACGCGTTCAGTGGGAGGCGTGGATGATGAGCGGCGATAAACTTGCGAAAAGCAAGTTATGCTCAACTCTACCGGTGGATTCTGACAGCGTGGAAAAGTGTGCAAACATCCACGATCACCAACGGATTTCAAAGGGCTGGACTGCTGCATGATGGAGAGGAGGACACCGCCACGGCCCTTCAGAGGGTGTTCGACTCCGACACTGACAATGACAATGAGGATTTCTTTGGTTTTGAAAGTGACAACGAAGGAAAGAAGCTGAGAGTGGATGACGAAGCCATCCTGAGCCTGTTCGTTTCCGACACTGGAGAAGAGGACTTTGGTGGTTTTAGTGCGCAGGAAGATGGTGGTGAATGACTGACTTTTCTTCTTGTTAAAGCCGTGTCTCTGCACCTGAGCCTAAAAGGTAGTCTGAATCTATTTTTCTGGTGTGCTGTAGGTTACTGTTATGTACTACATTTGTTACTCATTTATGAAGCACAGCACATGTGCAAATATGTACCCATAACTTGATTTTCAAAATATTAATAAAAGGGGTGTGTCTCCAAACAGCCATCTCTTTCCTGACAATTCGCTTTGTGCATATTCTCTTACATATGATAAGTCAATATTGAAACACCTGCGGCTTTTAGTCAGGTGCGGCTAATGTATGTACAAAACAGGATTTTCCCCTGATTTTAGCTTGTGCGGCTAATATTCAGGTGCGCTTTGTAGTCCGGGAAATACGGTAGTCATGCACACAGGACTTTATAATTGTAGATGCTTACATACTCAACACTTTCTTGTCAGCACTGAGACACAGTGTTTGTGATCTGTGTGCTTTTGCCATTCAACCTCATCAATATTCAGACAACCTCCAGTTGAACTCTGTTTGTGTAAATAGCGTGAACTAAGTGAATGGGTTTATGTGTGGCTTTCGTGTATCTTCTATAACATGAAAGCATCTCTCTGTCAGACAGCCCTGTGGTTAAGCACAAGGAAGGAGCGAGCATATTTCTTCTCACTATGACGGCTGATATAAGCCTCATGTTCTGGCTGAGAGCTAAGAGTGGAAGCAAAGTCTGAGAATGAAAACCCATTAAAGATGAAATCTTAATGAGACCCATCGGAGTTTTATGATCTAACAGAGTTGATCAACCAAAATATTCATCAAAGATATTTTAAAATGTGCATGAGCAACCAAGATGCTGATACAGATCAAGATGTTAAAATAAGCTGTGTGATAACCACTTATGAGCTTCTTGGTTGGAAAAGAAATCTAACTCTGAAATACACTGAGAGACAGGCACTGTAGGCAAAAACATGTTTTTATGGAGATGTGGCAGATGTGATATTTTGGGCTAATTTGTTTCCGTAGCATGGCATCTGGCTAAAGTACAAAATGAACAACAAAAAATTCTCCTCTGATAAATCCATACAGTTTCAGTTATATTAAGAAAATTCAACAGTTCTGAAATGAAGAAACATCATCAGTATTTCAGACTTGTTGCTGGAATGTCCTTGATCTGTTATATCACCGTGCAGAGCATTTGGCAGCAGCTGAAGCTTACATGCGTGTGGATGCTTACATACCACTGATAGCTGTACTTTGGCCTCAGGATTATGCGAGTGTGCTGTATGCTGTCACCCGCTCTACCCTTACATGCCATCAGCAACTGTGGAATCCAGTGATATCATGCATGTTCAATGGAAAGAACGAGCTCTTTGAAGACTACATAGGGATTTTTAAAGTGAAGTAGGATAGATTCACCACAAGTTATTTTGAGGTTTGAGGGGGGCAAAGAAAACCCAATAAAATCTCTTCCTCTTGTTTCTCATTTCAAGCCTCATCTCCTGAACTGAATTTGGGGCTGTTACACACGAAAACTCGCATAAGCATAGATGATTGTTCCTGATATTCTTACAAATACTTATTGTCACCAGATTAGACCCCCCCGCCCCTCACACTTTCCCTCTCATAAACAGATAGATTATAATTGTCTTATCTGTCTTCTATATTATATGATACTTTATTCAGTAAGTGTCAGAGTCCAGCAATTAAATCTACATCAAAGACAGCTTCATTAACACTTGCTAACAGCAGCTAACAGCGGCTAACAGCGGCTAACAGCGGAAAAACGAGCAGGATATCCGTAACAAATAATAATGATACTAATATTAACAATAATAATGTACATGTCACTTTTACTAAAAAACTATTTTCAACTAGAAGGGTACTTTTAGTGTATAGACCAACTCCCTTTTCTGTAATTTGAAGACCGTATTCAGGCAGTGGGTTCAGTGTTCGCCTGCACTCCCTCTCTCACAGGTTTTAGGACATCATGGATGATCGTTTTGACTTACAGGTTTGTAGCAAACAAACTGAACCAGACTGCTAAAAACAAACTGGAGCTGTCAGGTTCCTGAAGGGTCTGGGAGATTAGGGTAGCTTCTTTTGCTTGACTTTGCTTTGCAGTGGAAATATGGCAAAATGTATTCTAAGCTAACAAACCTATAATAGATTCACACGTTGAACAAACAGCAGTGCTGACGCTTAGTGACTTCACAGAGAAAAATGAGGAGCTGCTCATGTATTTCAAGGACCTAAGCCACTGATAAAAGCTGAATTCCTTTGATATTCTTTCATTGAGGGCAATGACAAAAATACTTTATCGATTAAAAATGTTCAGTTTTCCTTTCAGGGAGGACAGAATTTGTGTCTGTCCTTGCTTATCTCTCTGCTCTGAGGTTTGTCTCATTCAAAATGTTTTCAGTAAACTCATACACAAAAGATAACTAAGTGCAGGGAAGTCTATGTTTTGGAAAAGTTTGAAAGAATTTCTAGGGGTGTGTGTCATTACTTTCTACATAGTGCAGATGGCTGGTTGATTTCAAGTAATGTTTGTTTAAAATAAGGACGTTTTTGTCCTCACCCTAACCTCTCATCTCCCATTTACTGCTGATGATCCTCTATACAAATATAAAAAAGACAAAGAGATGAGAGGAAACTGACAAAGAGCAAAAAGGGATTTTGTGTCATTTCCCAACCCACTAATAACTCCCTTAGATGGGCTGAAGTGAGAAAAGTGCACCGTCTGCATCCACAGACAGCAGAATGAATAATGGAAGGATCTATGTGTCTGTCTGCAACCCACCCCGCAGTAATGATAATTGACCAATTAGGTGCCAGAAAAGATGTGTAAACACCTGGGGCTCATCCAGAAAGGTGAAACGTTACAAAATAATTAGAGAAAAACAAGACAAGCACTTCATCATTCATGTTTCCTTTGTCTTTTTTTGTCAGGTCATAACTAATAATGTCATGCCTTTGCACATATTAACCCTCTCAGGCTCAAATTAAGTTTTTTTGTTGCTAATGCACAACCAAGTCCTGCAGTGGTACTTCTGTTTAAAAAAAACTCATAAAATATGTATGTGGGGTAATCAGGTTGTTAGTTCTTAACTGTTGCAAATCTTCCTGGAGAGGGTTAAATGAGAAACATGACATGTTATTGTTAACATGGCTCAATCACATAATGCAAGCAAAGAAGCAAGGTGCTAATTGCCTAATAAAAGTAAAGTTTTCACTTATTTTGGTCAGTAAACTGCCAAGGTGTGATACAGGTTGAGCTTGTGCTAAACTGCAAGCTCTGAGGCTAAAAAATAAAGACAAAATAAAATATCAAAAGATGGAAATCACAAAAATTCACATATTAAAAAGATGTATACAACCACCGGAGAGTCAGTTGTTAGTTTCTTAACCCTAAATCAATCAATCAACGTTAGCAGTCTGCTGTGTGCTTTTTCTGGGACCCAGAGGTGACCATAAGAGGTCAGAGTGCTAAGTTATCACCGGTATGGCTGCGCTGTTAGTTAAGCAACATGAGAATAAAATAGTAGAATTTTATCTTTCTAAGTCAAATCCAAACAGGTGAAATATTTTTAAGGATAATATTCATGTCATTCTGTTGATGCTGACACTGGCCTTGTGTGGCCATTAGAGGAACTGCATTTTTTGTGACTACTGCACTAGCTTCTTTAATCTTGAGATGAGGTGTTGAATTGTTAAAAAAAATCAGTTTTAACAGAAATGAACACTAAGAGAGAAATACCTGCATAATGGATCGGCTACTTTAGCTGAATTTACTGTTGGCCACGGGAACGGTTAACGAGGAAATTAACGAGGAAAGGCCCGGCTCAGAGGCAAAAGCACAGCAATAACTAATGAAAGACAGGAGGCTGTTTGTGATTCACTGTTTCTTACTGAATTCATCAGTTCAGGGATTTCAAATGTTGACCTTCCAGCCTTCAGTCCTGACTGACAGCCTCTAAGCTCTGTGCTGACACGACTATTGTCAGAGCACGCTTTGATCCCACCGGACCCAGAATGCATTCATGAATAAAGCAAAGCCCTCTGATACTAAAATGTTTGTGCCAGTTGAAAATCTTTAATAGTTGGGAAAAGGTAAGATCCATTCTTTCACTGTTTATACTGCATGTTGTCTTCTCCTAATTTCTATTCTTTCCTATGTCATATGCCACAAGTTCAGCTACTGAATTTACTCAGTCCAAATGTGGAAGTGTCTTTGGGCAAGGCACTAAACCTAAAGTTGCTTCCACTGACAAATGAGCATCAGAGACCATTCACCATAATATCATTATGAATATCTGGTACATATATCAAATTTGAATTTAATTAAGATTTAAGATGATTTTTTTTCACCATTGCTATTTTGATGTTTTAAAACTGGTCGTGTGAAACTGACTTATGCTTTATTTAATATATGCTGAGGGCTGCTTTCCCAAAGACTTCTATAGGTTTATTTTTATAGCCAAAAGCATCGCCCTCTTAGTGACCAATGGAAAGAATAGAGGTTTAAGGGACTTGTGTGTTTGCTTCACTTTTTGAACCTGCAATTTTTCTTTTATAATATGCAGCTCAAACCACTTCCTGTTATGAACTGCTCTGAAGGGTCCTGGGATTGTTGGGCTGGAGGGTTGGAGTAAACAGAAAAACTGTGGTTAGGGGTTTGTAAGGTTAGGTGAAGAATTCAGTTTCATTCAGTATAAACAAGGCTGCTGGTGTATAAACCTAAATGTAAAGTTCAGCAGTGCAAGTGTCATTACAAGTGCACGATTGCATGATGAAGTCTGCAACTTGGTAACACAATGAGGAAATATTGTTGGTGACATAGTCAACAGAAAATCTGAAATAGCTGTCTTTATATTCATTTTCTCTTTGTGTAGAAATAATATTTGGATCCATATGAACATAATTCATAGCAGAAAGTGTTGCTTTATCAGACTTCCACCTCAGCTTCACTGAGTTTCCACTTGGCTCAAGAAATGGGCAAAAAGTGAGATTTTTGTTTTTGTTTTCATTTTTTGGATGTTACAGCAAGAACTGTTTAAACTTTTCTTTCCCCCTCACATGATAGTATTATTGTTATTACTATTACATAAATTTATGTGAAATTTGGAAAACTGAGCATGCTTGTTTGGGTTGTTTTGGGTTTTTTTTTTTTACAATAAATGGCGGAAAGCTGTTGTTAGAAGGTAAAGTCTCAGGTCTCATGTATTTGGGTCATATTATGCACTGAGCTCTTATGCTTTGAACTCTATGTTCAGATTGAAATCTGCCTGATAATCGGCTATAATGACGCGATGCTCTGAACATATCACATGTCACCTAGATATGAAGTCGCAGCTCTGGCATGAGAAGATAATTATATAAACACTTCTGACTCAGGAGGTTATGTAATGGGCCTTTGATGGCTGCCATGGATGACGTCCAGCCTGAGCTACTTCCTCCTAGCTTCCTCACATCTGTAGATAAGTGTTCATTAAAGACGATGAAGATGGCAGAAGATTCGTTTTGATGGGCGCGGCGAGCTTACAGTCATCGTGTCTATCACAACGAAGGTCAGGGAGGAGGGTGAGTAGCAGCTGCCATTTATGACATTTGTGCAAATCAAATTTCTGTCAAACACACTGTGAACAAATGACCGTGTCCTCTGAAGCATGCAGTCGACACACCATCGCTGACAGAGCATGTACATTTGTGGTTAAATTGACTCGACACAGTGAAAGATTTGAGACCAAAACAGTGGCAACCTTTGGCAGAATCAAGGTGTTTGCTGTGTAGGGATGGGTACCGGTGGTTCTGACATAAACGGTAGTAACCAGGCCGAAAAGCAGCGCACATTTCGGTGCTTTATTTCGGTGCTTTTTTTTTCCTGAGATGTCACACACTTTGGATTCTAGCCAATCATTTTACTTTTGCAAGCGTAGTAGGCGGGCCCAGGTACGTAGGTTCTTTTAGAGCAGAGCCACAGATTAAAAACTCCAAGGCGATGCGGTCAAAAGTCTGGCTGTACTTCACAGCAAAAGATGCAAACTCAGCAGCAACAAGTGCTTTAAGCTGATACTGTGCAAAGGAGGTAACTCCTCGAATCTGATGAAACACCTGGCGATGCATAGCGTTTTTTTAAAAGCCGAGAAATGCTTGCTGCGAGACCTCACATCGAGCACATCTACTGCGGGTGTGGTGCCTGTTATCGGACCCGGAGCAACATCCCCCAAAAACCCGAAGATTAGAGTCCTGGCCCCTCGCCCTGCCAGTGTAGCAGAAATGATGAGGATGATGATGCAGCAGCAGCCGCTCTTCTCTGCGTGAGTAGCTTAATGTTGTTCGTGTGTAATTTACGTTGAGTAGGCTAACCACGTTATTACATTAATGCATGTAAGGTGAACTAGCAAACACCGTCGTAGTTAATGGCGGCTGTCTTCTTGTTTGATGGCAGATGCTCCCTTCACCCTGGCCAAAAAGGCTAAAATGACCAAAGAAAAAGTGGAAAACAGCTAAAAATGAGAGGTTTTTGGACAAAGTTGGTGTTTTTTTTCCTCCATTGATTAAGCACTGCTTCCAGCCAAGAGTGATACCATATATGCCCCATAGCTGCAGAAAAGGCTAACATTGTTATCTTTTTACAAAAAAACAGCTGAACATGAGAGGTTTTTGGACAAAGTTTGTGTTCTTCATTATGTAAGCACCGGTTTGAGCACCGTTTAAGCACCGGCACCGTTTCAAAAGTACCGGTTTGGTACTGGTATCGGATAAAACCTAAATGATACCCATCCCTATTGCTGAGTTTCCCTCACAACATGGAAAATATCAGTGTTTCTATTGTTTTATAATGTTTTATAGAGATAATAACTGTATTTAAAATGAAACATGTATATCACAAGTATTGACGTGCCAGCACTCTGAGGCTGCTGCAGCTGCAGAGAGAGGCTCCACAACAAACCTGTTAAGATAGAGAGGAACACTTAGCTGTCTAAACACTCCTGTGTAATTCTTAATTTAATGACCAGTTTGTTGTCTCCTGTTGTTGTTGCTTCTCCAATCATCTGCTCTCCCAGAAGGCACAGCATGCTCACCGATGTGACTCACAGGACTGTCTACAGTTTGTCGCTGGGCTGATTGTGTTTGGTGCTGCATGTATCATAGACATGTTTTATATTAGTTTAGCTGACGGTTTTATTCATTTAATTTGAATTACAAGGCTTGTTTGAATTGAAACATCACTCGTTGTTGCACAGCAATTAAACTGTTTCGTAAACAGACGTCAGATTGCATCGGTGTTTAAATTGTAGTCCGTCACAGGCGTTTGCCTGCAAATGCATGTATGCATTTTCCCATTAATTCTCTCATCAAATGTTTCCCACTGCATTCACAGCTAGGAACTGTTCTGAACAATTACTAAAGCTGCGGTAGGCCAATGGAGGTTTTGCAGTCGCTCTGCTGTTGCATAATTTTCTCTCCCCTGTTATATTGTCGTGGCAGCACTCAAATCAGTGACCCTTCAGCCACCAGCCAGCCTCCCTAACTTTAGTCTTTCGCTGTCCCTTCAACAGACCAGATCCTGTTTAATCTCCCTGCGTTAGATGCTGAGTGCTTTCTGTTACAAACACACAGCTACATATTCATGCCTCACAGTGCAAGCTTAAAAATCCACAATTCAGTGTGCGTAGCCTTCAATGCCCTGAAGCTACGGAGGTCGTTTGATCTGCAAAGACCACATTTGAACCTCCCGCTGTCACTTTAAGCACAATCATTTCACGATGCTGCTTTTGAAGAGCTGACCACAGCTGCTGCCCTGCCAGAGCATCAGCCCGCACTGTATGTGCCGCTTCGTATGCATAAGATTCAGTTCAAGGATGAGGGTGGATACACTGATCCTACAAAGGTTTTTCTGGATGGATGGTAAAATCCAAATGTTTTGTATAAAAGAAACTAATTTAGAACATCAATCAAACCTAAACCTGGTTTAATGGAATTCCTTTAAAAATCAGAAACATGCAAACCAGTAGGAGCCAGTAATTGCTTTTGGCCATACACATTAATAAAACCTCACCGGATACTTTATTAGGTACGCTTTGCTAGTACCAAGTCTTTTTTAATTTCTGAATTGTCGTACTTCTGCATGTCATAGATCCAACAAGGTGCTAGAATCATCCTGTTGAAATTTCGGTCCATATTGACCTGATAGCATCACAGAACTGCTGCACATCCATGATGAGAATTTTCTATTCCAACAAATCCCAATACATTGAACAATTTACCATGCAGGAAGCAGCCGTCAGAAGATGCGTCAGTAGGCTGTGGTGTTTAAATGATGTTCCCCACACCATTACACCAGCAGCAGCAGTCTGATCTGTTGCTACAATAGGATGGATGTTGTTTATGCTAAATTCTGACTCTACAATCTGAATGTCACAGAGACTCATTAGAAAAAGCAAAATTTTCCAGTCTTCTGTTGTTCATTTCTGGTGAGCCTGTGTGAATTGTAGACTCAGTTTCCTCTTCTTAGCTGACAGGAGTGGCACCTGGTGTGGTCTTTTGCTTCTCAACAAGGCATTTACACCCAGAATTTCTCTCTCTTTTTTTGCATTATTCTCTGGAAACCTGAGAGGTGATTGTACATCAACGATTTCTGAAAAATCCGACCAGCCTGCCTGACACCAATAACCACTAATTTTCAGCAGTTTTGCAGCAACTAAAGTTTCTTTCACTTATCAATTGATCTGGGGATGGTTTTTTATAATGTTAAAGTGCTTCTGTGATGATGTGATAAGACTCCTAGCAGCTGTCTAGTCAGAGGACTTATTTCATAATTTGAAAAACTATCCCAGTATTCCTATAGCACACATAACTGGAACTGGTGTTGTGGAGCACAGAGATCAGTGCTGTTATTTTTTGTTAATCTAAGCCTACAGTAAACATTCATGATGTATTTATGTTTTAAATTTCCTTTACTGAACTGTAAAAATCACATTTCCCCCCAGTACTCAGCACCCTGTGATAACCGGTTCTGTGCACACATCTCAGTCTGTTTTCTTTCCCCAGGTAATATTGACTGAACGTGGTTGCTCTTCTCAGTCTGCTTCACTTTCAATTTGGTATTCAAGGGAACAAACATTCTGATCCCTATAGCAGAATAGCAGAGATGGGAGGGGGCGCAACCTCCTTCCCAACAATTGCAGCAGAGATGTCTTTGCTTTTTCTCGATGACATCTCGTGGTAACATCTTCACAAGTTTCATTTTATACCCCCCAAAAAGAGAGAGTTGTTTAATGTCACATAAGATGGAAAGAAACTGAGGAAACCCTCACCACAAAGAAAAACCAATTAAGATTGTGCAGAGTTACAATTTGCTTAAGGATCAAATTAAATTAGAGGGAAGAATAATTTTTAAAATTAAATTCAGCTTTCATCAGGTGGTGCACCGTGAATTCATCTCCTAGGGTGAGACTGCTGGTGCAGACTTTCGCCAGCTGCCATCCTCTCCAGATTTGCCTCTCTGCAACTCTGAACTTGTCTCCAAAGTCAAGTTGAAAGATCACCATTTGGGCACACAGACCGACCTCAACAGGAAAGCTGATGACCAGCAGATCACGCCAAAAGTCAAATCGGTTAATGTGTTTGATTCATAAATTCTCATTCCTATAACCTTCTGATCGCACCTCATCTACAAAATTCTTCCAAGCATGTTGGTGTTAAACGGGCATCAATCCCAAAGGGCACCTTTTATAAGTTGTTGCAATGCCTCATAGCCCGAAGGTTCATTTGCAGTGCAGTTGTTGTTTTAGAAAACTCTTAGTGCTTTTTACATTACATTTTAAATATTTAAACAAAGCACACAAGACAAGTAAACACATTTTTTTATTCTGCTTTTTTTCTGCTGAATCTTCCTTGAACTGTCTCCTCTAACTTTAACACTGATTATTTTTAAGAGTTGTTGGTTTCCTTACAGGATGACATTGAGGAGGCTAGAAAACTGGGGCGCAGCAGCATGTAGCTCTCTTGCTGAACAAAAGCTGAACTCTTTGTTATGCAGTTGAGGCTTGGATGAGCTTTCTAGCAGAGGAACTAAGTCACATTGAGGTAGAAGCGGGCTAATTTACACACACTGCCACAGGCATGAGAGAGGGTACGAAGGAGACAGAGAAGGAAGGCAGATGAGGCTAATTATTCTCCCCACAGAGAGGAAGAAAGATCCCCTGGCTTTCTACAGGGGGGCTTGTCAGGATATGATTCCCTGGTGGGCAAAGAAACGATGCTACGAAGAAGAGGCGAAAAAGAAAACATGAAAAATACAGTAGTCTCCAGAATACAGATTCTTAAAGGCCCCTCAATGCATCTTTGAAGACTCCTACCCAACGGTTAAGAGTAGCATGCATGTGCCACAATGGTGGAGGGATGACAGTGAACATGCACCAGTTATACTTTTTATCAGATTGAGTTCATTGTTGATTTACTCCCACAGTTATAACCTGAGCTGTTTAAGGCTTCATGGCTAAGTCAAAGTCTAAAGTGTTGTCTCAAGTCAAGTCCATGAGGGGAAATCAAAGTCAGTCATCCAAGTCACAACTCTCAATGGGAAATTATGTGGCACATGCAAGTATTTTTGTTTTTGTTAGTACTGCTTTTAGTTGCTAAGACTGGGTCTTTTTTTTAAGTTACATTTTTAAAAAAGATCACCATGTTTTGCAAGTTCATGACCTCGAGTCTCAAATTTGATTCTGTCTGCATCCACTGCTGAGTTTCCATTAACCTGCAATGCAGTTGCATAGTCTTTTATTTGCTGTCCTTTCAGATCAAGAGCAGCATAGTGGGGCAATGTTTGGCATTACTGACTGACAAAAACAGGGTCCTGGGTTCAAATCCACCAGTTGGCTTCTGACTTCTCTTCTCTGTGAAGTTTGCATGTTCCCTCTGTGCCCGTATGGGTGCTCTCCAGGTATTCTGGCTTCCTCCCACAGTCCAAAAACCTCAGTGTTTCACTCGCGACCTGTCCGGTGTGTACCCTGGTGTACCATGCCTCTCGCCCAATGAAAGCTGGGGAAGCATTTAAGAAAATGATTAGAGTCCACCTGATACCACAATAACAAGTCTTGACCCAGCAGAGAGCAGATAAAAACAACATGGAAAGGAGGAGCTGTTGTGGTGTTAGATACAAATTGGCTTGCAGATACACAACAACTGAGCAGGTTAAAGCATCTTAAGTAGCATGCCCCATATATAGGAGGTATAGGAAGTAAATGCCTTCAGCATGAATGCAATATCCTGTAGTGTATCCTCAATTTGCATTGTATTGGTTTTACATAAGGACCTGTCATAACTATACTGTGAATCAATCTTGTCTCTAAAGGTGAAAATTACCTGCAATATTTTCTTAAACACTGAGGTCATGTGATATTACTCCTGGGTTTGATAACAGCATTTCAGCATTCAGTAGCATCCAGTGAGGAATATTTAGCTTACTGTGATTTTACAGGCTCAGTGTGTGGCGGTCTGCAGCCACAGATGTCAGTTAATGTGAATAAAGCACGGACCTTGCTTTTCCTGTGAGAATGTGGCGTATGAAGCTCAGACTCCAGGCCGTGCATTTTCTAAGTCACATGATCGCCCCTTGTAATACTACTCCTGTCCAAAAAGAACTTAAAATGTATAACCCCAGCATAATAAAAGTCAAAAATCAAAACTCATACATAATAGAAATAATCACGCATAATTATTTGCCAAACCAAGACGTGTCATATGGAGACTTGGTAATGAATGTGAAGCCCAGAGGTTCTCTGTGCTAACGATGCATCATCATGTCTGAGCAGCGTCTGCAGCACCCAGCAGATTAAAACAGCCGGAAAGAACAACAACTTAATTGATGTGCATGTCAGCCCATCAGACTCTAAAGAAGCTTCTCTTTGCTCCCGTTCATGAGGCGTTTGTTCTGTTTTAGACAGCTTCAGACACACTTTCCCCCACAAGAGCTACGTATTCATGCAGCGTTCTTGGATGTGGTAATCAGACTAAAAGTTCACTCAGACAAATAAGGTGAATCTCAGTTAAAGAGGGTGGGGTGCTTTGCTGTTACTGCACTCCCACTCTTTGTTAGGCTCATTTGTTTACCTGAAAACTAACCCTAACACACACACACACACACACACACACACACACACACACACACACACACACACACACACACACACACACACACTTCTTTATGTAAAGAGACAGATTGTAGTCTTTGAGTAGATTGTAATCCACGAGGATCATCCTCTCTAGCCTTTCTTTAAAGTACTTCAGCTGATGATTATATAACTTGTCGGAGATTAACCTACAGCACGGAGCATCTCCTCCTATCCCTGCAGCAACCGAAACTTTCGGTCTTACATCACAGTGATCTATGATGTGTCAGTGCATTGTCCTTCGATAAGAGCTCGCCTGGTTTGTTATTTAGAAAATATGCCCAAAAACCTACTATCGTCTATTCAAGGTAAACATTTTTAGCCTTTTGAGTTTTAATTTTCTTGTTTGGGCTTCTGAAAGTTGTTTACTGTCATGCCAGAATATCATAGAAATGAGAAGAGTTTACCTTCATGGTTCTCTGACAGAAGGCTTTTTCAGGAGGTTTAAAGAAATAAGATGAGGTGGTGCAATTTTGTTGCACAAATCTGTAAACACAGGACTTTCTCCCAGGAGACTGAGGTTTTCATGTTTCATGGGAAGCTAAAAGTCAAAATAAAGCATATTATTTTTGGAAAAGTTGAATTTTGACCAAGTTTAGGCAAAATAACTGCTTATTTTGATTTATGAAAAGGTTGTGGTTTAGACTGAAATATATTCCTTTCTAAACACGAACCTCTCCCACGTGTGAACTTTCCCCACAGGCTCCAAAAATGTAAAAGTAAAAAAAGGACAAAGGACTTTTTTTTTTTTTTTTTTGCACTGATATTGTTTACTTTCTTTATTTTGCATTTTCTGTCCACACAGTTTAGAGTGAGTATATACACCAATCAGGAATAACATTATGACTGCCTTCCAAATGTTGTGTTGGTCCCCCTTTTGCTGCCAAAGCAGCCCTGACCCACCGAGGCACGGACTCCATTAGATCCCTGCAGGTGTGCTGTGGTATCTGCACCAACATGTTAGCAACAGATCCTTTAAGTCCTGTAAGCTGCGAGGTGGGGCCTCCATGGATCGGACTTGTTTGTCCAGTAAATCCCACAGATGCTCGATCGGATTGAGATTTGGAGAATTTGGAGGACAAGTCAACGCTTGAAACTTGTTGTGCTCCTCAAGCATTCTTGAACCATTTCTGCTTTGTGGCACAAAGAGAGTACCAGTACCAGCTGAGGTAGGTGGTACATGTCTAAGCAACATCCACATGGATGGCAGGACCCAAGGTTTCCCAGTAGGATATTGCCCAAAGCATCACGCTACCTCCGCCAGCTTGCCTTCTTTAACATAATGCATCCTGGTGCCAGGTTTATCCCAGGTATGTGATGCACACACACACACCCAGCCATCCACGTGATGTAAACAAAAGCATGATCCAGTTCTAATTCGTTCCCATTGTTGGAGCTTTCGGTTGTGGATGGGGTTTAGCATGGGAACCCTGACTGCTCTGGAGCCCCATACGCAGCATGCTGTGATGCTCTGTGTATTCTGACACCATTAAAACCAGCTACTGTAGCTCACCTATTGGCTCGGACCACACAGGCCAGCCTTTGATCCCCACATGCATCAATGAGCCTTGGCCTCCTATGTCCCTGTTGCTGGTTCACCCCTGTTTCTTCCTTGGACCACCTTGGATACTGACCACTGACCTATTCATCTAGACGTCAAATTTGACCTTCAATCAAACTCACTCAAATTGTTATCCCTGCCCATTTTTTCTGCTTCTAACATGTCAACTTTGAGGCCAACATGTTCATTTCCTCCCTAACAGGTGTCATGATTAAGACATTATTAGTGTTATTCCCTTCATCTGCCAGTGATCATTGATTTACTGAATTGATGGCACATTTACTGTACATAACAGATTCATCCTTCTTCTTAGCTTCCTGATCTCCAAAAGTACTTTTAAAACATTGGCTTCTTTGACATCTTTGAGAGTTATGTAAATTGCTTTTAACTCATCTTTTGTGCTTTTGCATTCATGTGGATTGTTATAGCTGCTTGTCACAGCTTGCTGCTACCTCCCACAGAGTCTTTTGTTGGTTTGGAAACCACAGTGCATGTGTGGTGAGCGTATTTTAAAGTGGAACTTTAATGGCAGGATTTGCTGCACGGTGGTTGGATGTGAGCCAATGTGATGAATCCAAACATCACAAACCACGTTACATGAGCAAAAACATTGGGATGGATGAACAGATGAGACTTCCCTGCTAAGAACAATGGATGAAAAAATAAGGTGTGAAATTGTCATGAACAAACCACAATCACTCTTCAGTTTATAGCATTTGTAGTGATTTGCACATAGTAAAGGGTTTGGTCTTCCTATGGATGTTCAGTCATCATGTGTCACATCTGTTTTTCTCTAAACCATCAGTTGTCAGAGTGGCTGTCAGACTGTTGATGCTGATGTTGACTGCAATCGGTAAACTCACACGTCCTACTTTTTGACATTCCACCTACTTATCTGAAAAACATATCAGGTGTTTTCCCTGCTGATGTAAATGTAGAATACTGTTTAAATATATTTTAAATGTATTTCATATTGGCTCATTTCAAGCCTTAAAGCAATTCTGTCCTTAGAATGAATATCAATGAAATTTGTAATAATATAACTTTATTTACATTACTCATTTATACAGAAGTATGAAGTGCAGTGAGAGGTACTAAAGATGAAAAATGCCTAAAGAGAGATACAATGTCGCAGAAAAATATCAAAAACAGGTTTGAAAGAAACAGATTAGATAATAAATACAGCTGTAGATGACGTAAAATATCATATTTGTAGCACACATACAGATTGTCAGCCCTGCTAGACGACAACTGCAGTTTAAACGCATTAATGTAATCTCACTGAAAGGTGGTGACATCATCTGAACATGGTCGTATTCTCCTGTTGTTTTTCCCCAGATTTTAATGAATCAAAAAGGAACCATTTTTTCATAATTCTTAAATTTTAAAAACTAACCTGAGTGAAAATTAATATACCAAGTTTGTCAAATATCAAACTTGCTACACTTTGTTTCCATCTTCACTCTTGACCCAACGATCATATGACCTTCTTTGAGCAAACACTTTGGCTGCAGTGGGAAGGAAAAACTCCCTTTTAACAGGAAGAAACCCCCGGCAGTTTACAAAATGAACATCATGTTTTATATAGGAATAGGAACTGAAAGTAGTGATTGAGAACATAGACACAGAGATAAAACATTACCTGAGATAGTTAAGTAAGAATTCAGGTAACTTTGATTATTAATTTTGTTTATGTAGTAGAGGAGTTGTCCCCTGCTGGCCATTAGACTAAATTCAGGCTCAAAGTACTTCTATCTCTATAATCAGGGTCCATACAACCCAGTGACGGCTATTAAAGATTTTGAGTTTGACTTATTTGAGTGAAAAATCTATTGTGAACAAAGAACCATGTGCCTCTCTGGTTCTTAGGTCTGGCTTCTGTTTGATCTGAAAAGAGACTGACAAGATGAAACATAACACCAGTGATGGAGCAGTACTGTACTGCCGTGCAGTGGAGTCGAGTGTTCTGAAACAGACCACGTGTTGTACCTTAAAACCCGCAGCTCCCAGTCTCAGTGCTAGAATGTGTCCTAGTTATGCCTCATCTGTGAGGAATACTACTGCAGCTTAATAATTCATAACTTATTCCATATGGTCTAGTTTCTGAACATCAAGCCTCTTCAGGATTCAGAACACCAGAGACACGAGTGTGATAGAGCAGCTCAACCTCACCAGAAAAATGGGTACACTGGTCGATACACGTGAATGAGGCACCACGGAGATATACACAAGGTGTCCTTTGACATTCGTGCCTTGAGGCACTGGGTTGAGTAAGTTGATTCTCCTCCTTACTTATGATCCGATTATACTCAGTTGTGGACGTAGACATAAAGAACTGAAGACCTAACAGAGGAGTAGACACTTATTTTATATTACTTCAAAATCTGCCATCTGAGGAACGTGTAATTCTCTGCATTGCAGTCCTCGCACTGACAGAAAAATGGCAACGTCTGCACAGATCCTGCACAGACTGATGAAATGATGACATTTAGGTCATTTGCAAACTCGTGGACCAGGAAAGTATAATCAGGGGTTAAGTGAAAGGAAAAAATTGTTATCTTTGTGTGTATTTGTGTCTTTGTGTTGACTAAAAGTGCAAATGGGAACTCAGCCTAGCCTAGAAAACTACCTACTGCCTATTAATAAGATTCAGGTTAAAGTGCATTTCAGAATAATATCTCTACTATTGTGCAGTGCAAACCAGACTTATGAAGCTAGGTTTTTGGGTACTTTACTGTTGCTTGGAGCAATTTGATTATTTGGGACCTTTATTCTCCTCCACCTCTTCCTTCCAGAGCAAGCCTGACGTTCCACCCTTGTTCCATTGGAATCGGAATAATTTTTTTTATGATTAGAGATTACTTTGCAGAGTCGGCTGGACAGACACTTTTTCTGAGCGTAGTAATTTAAGAATCCTCATTAGGGACCAGTGGGTTTCCTTCATTAAATGAATGGAGAAAAGCAGCTTTTAAACTATTTTTCTAAGGTTGTGCAAACACCAAATGTCAACACCCAGATGTTGGTGCTCTATATGCTCAGAGGTATTTAGAAAAAAATGTAGCCAATATTTTCTCCTGCTGTTTTGGTTTAGAAAATCAAAATATCCTTGAGTTTAATCTTCCCCTTGATAGATTAGCTCAAAGGGTGTTCCAGGTTAAGTTCAGCACTGTGGTACATCTGAGTTTTTCCTGTGGGCTTTAATTGTAAGGAAACCGGACTCACATGAGACTCCTCCTGACAAAGATGCAGATTTCTCCGGAGTAATTTCCTGCTCAGGAAAATATTTTCTTAGCACTTCATTCTGAGTGAAGCCTCTGTCCCTCAAAGGGCGATCTGTGAAATAACACCGGATCGCTCACAGCCTTTGGACAACTATATTTCATAATAAGCGTGAGAGAGGCTTGCTTTCCTTTTCTCAATGGAGTAATTTTCCTTCTCTTCCTCAATCTCACGCTCTGCAAACGGTGCTGGCTTCTCAGGTTCACCCTGCAAGCAGCTGAAAGAGGTCTTATCTGGGTCAACTGGAAATGGACCTCTAGTGCTGGAAGCTCAAGTTAACTGGCCCAAACAGTTTGCATTCTGACCTCTATATTTCTGTATTTATTTCCACAGGTAATCTCTCAAATTTAATGCCAGTGTCATCAGAGTAAAGACACCTTTGCTATTTCCTTCGACCACAGTGATGCCAGGTGGGCTGGTACTGGGACGTAAAGGTCCGTGTGGCGTTGCATTCAAATGCTTTCTTTTCTTTTCTGTTTTTACATCTGCTGTTCTGTGAGGAGGAATATTTCACTTCAAACCACGATCTCTTCCTGAGTCTAACTGGGTGGTTTTTGCTGCCTAAACAAAGTAAAAGAAAAAAAGCCAAAGCCCCATGTGATGTTTAAAACTCGACTTTATATTGTTTTAGAGAACACGAACTCATCAGGAAATTGTTTATTTATGTGATAAATCCAGACAGAATCAAGAGCCATTTTCCCACTGAGCTGTATAAAGCGGACAATCGGAGAAGTCGCCCCCTGCTGGCCAACAACCAGTTTAAGGTTGACTTAAAGAATGGAAAATGAAGCATTGACTTCATTTTCCATTCTGGACGGTCAAATGTATCTTCTAGACTTAAAAACTCAGCGGAGAGAGTTAGAAGATAATTAGAAAAATCATGTGTAGCTGCAGTTTTGTTACTTTAATTTAAAAAGTTTCAGCTTTTTTTGCAAAATATTATATTTTCTTTGCTCAGGCTTTCTGGGGTCAGATAGTTCAGCGTGAGGCCCAGTGTTTGTTGTTTTACTCTAACGTTGAGAATGTGGGCATCTAAGTGCAGCTGGTGTATTTATTTGAGAGTCAAATACTAAAAAAGTGGGCAGATGGAAGGTTGGCTTGATTGATTTCTTCATTTTGTTGCTTTATCACTCGCCCACTTTTGCTGTTTTTCTTTCCTCACATTGTAGGGAGGCTGTTGTTCTCCTGTCTCACAGTTTTTCTCTCTATTTCTTTACTCCTCTGTCTTTCTTAGTGTTTATCCATCATCTATTCAAAGGCAAAAAATAAAACCGAGTGCCTGAATCCATCTGGATCTGTTGTGGCATGCCATTTGGTACCACGAATGCTGGCCAGCCCTGAGCTGCCATCTGTGCCACTCTTTGTCACAGAGGTACTGGTTTGGGGCATCGCCAGTGGCACATAAACTATCCATCCATCCATCCATCCGGCCATCTAAGGAAATGGTGAGAGAGACAGAGAGGGGAAAAAGCTCTAAATAGGCCTGTTCTAAGTGACTAGCCACCCTGTTACATAAAGGCTCAGAAATTATGCAATCTTGGCCATCTTGTCCAGCCTTGAGTTTTCTTTGTGTGGGTGGTTCCATCTCCCTGGCCTCGTATAGTGGGATGAAAAGAGGTGGAGAGAGTGTGGGCAGATTAGTGGGCACTTGTTTTTCGTACAGTTCCTTAGCAGCTGTAGCTCCCAATGCCAAGCTCAAGTTTCGCTGTGGCATTTTACAGAAAAGCCTTGGCCACAGGCTTTCCTCCAGATCAGCAAATGAGTGCCAGTGGGTGATGAAGTGGCACGGGTAAATTCATACTGTATGTGCGTGTAAGTGTATGTGTGTGAGAGATAGAATTTATGCACACGAGTTGGTCTGTTTGCTGTGGGGTGTGTTGGAATTGCTTCCCGCAGGGCCTGAGACTCATTAGTCGTGATGCTAGTACTCTCCTGCTAGGCGGCACACATACACGTACATACACATGCATACATATACACACTGGAGACGTGACCATGCTGAGAATCCCTGCTTCTGAGTGTTTACCCTCTGATTCCCTCTGTGCGTCACCAGATTAGTGAGTCAAACACAAGGGAGGCACCACCGAGGAGACTTCAGATACAGTAGCTTTGAAATGTTTTCCACTTCATATCGAGAGATTTATCAGTCTGGGTCAAACACTACGCTGCATGAAGAGCACATTTTTTCACATAGATCGTCCTCACGTAAGTTGCATCACATCTGGCCAGCAGTAATTACTCACGCGAGGAATTTGTAACACCTCCACCTGTTTATATAATATTGGCTGCTGTGCCAAGAAATATAACAGCTGTTATTTCAAACTTTGAATCACTTCAAATGTTTTTCTGGGATTTTTTTTAACTCATCAAATGATCATTTGACTGCTTGGCAGTCCCTTCAGGCTTATTTGTGAAAATGTAGTCACTGCTAACCAGCTCTGTTCTCCTACCTTTAGGCAGACGAGGTCACAGTCCTCTGTATATTTCAGGTGCCTCTCCAAAGAGCCTCTTGTCCTACAGTTGGGCAGACTGTAGGACTGAGGGTAGTCTTGTTCTATCTTTTAGATTCAGCCAGTCTAAGCTGAAGCTGCAGCAGGTGTGGAGTGATTTATGTGCCATTACAGTGAGATAACTGAGGTAGAAGAACAATCTAAGATGCTGTGGGAAACGATAAACTCACTGGACAGGCAGCTAAAAACATTTTTAGTCTTTTATTTGCTACAGTATGCTTGGTCATTAAAATGCATTTGTGGAGGAGCACTTTATAAAACATATTTAATTATTATTTTGCCCAAAAGCGGGTGTGCCTACTTCCACGAGCACACATTGCACAGACTCATCATCGCACACAAAAAGCAAAAACATGCAAATCTGTACTCACGGCTCAGCCTGTCTGTAACAGTTTATCTGTATTGCCAAACACATCTGTGTTTCCAATGTGCTATCATGGGATTGCATATAACAATAATATAGCATGTTATTTAATGCACAGTTTGAATATCATATCTGCATATTTGAAGCTTATTATGTGTGTTATTCGATGGTGTTATTGACTTACAGTGTGAAAATGACACAAATAAAAATCACAGATGCAAAACAAAAAAACAAACCTGCAGTGGTAACATGAAAAATGCCTTTCTGTATCATTTCATATTCTTTGATACAAAACTGCGTTATCATTCACTATATCAGAGCTACTCTGTGTAGATTAGATTAGATTAGATTAGATAGAACTTTATTAATCCCTCGGGTGGGTTCCTCTGGGAAATTCGATTTCCAAAAAGCACAGCACCGACAGAAGTTTCAGAGTTACAGAATATTATATATATATATATATATATATATATATATATATATACACACACACACACACACACACACACACACACACACATATATAAATACAGAGACAATATAAATAAAATATACGAAGGGGATAAATAGAATAAATAGGAATAAAAAATACAAGTGAATGAATTGCACATTTCGAGTATTGAGTCTATTGCACTGTTGACTATTTACAAAAGTATTGCACAAAAGGTATTGCACCGTGAGGTGAAAAGGCACTACAGCTTAGTTGTTCCCCCTCCTTTGTCCTCCTGTTTCCCCTCCCTCTCCCCTCCAGGGAGGAGTTAAACAGTCTGATGGCGTGTGGGACAAAGGAGTTTTTAAGTCAGTTCTTGTCTTGGGGAGAAGCAACCTGTCACTGAACAGACTCTTCTGGTTGTTAATGGCCGTGTGCAGAGGATGCCTGGCATTGTCCATAATGTCCATCAGTTTCTTTAGTGTCCTTTTCTCTGCCACTGTCACCAGAGTGTCCAGCTTCATGCCGACCACAGAGCTAGCCTAACTAGCTGTGTAGTAGTTAGTACAGCACAGTGATCATTGTGTGCCAGCAAGACACACAGCAAACTATTGCTTTATCTCGAGGACGGATGAGAAAACTTTTGTCATTATACAATGCACGACACAGAAGGCATTGCACAACTTTTTTCACACAAAAACCAAATATTGTGTTGGACTGAAAGTGCTCCTTCTGTTGAGCCATGTGAGTGTGAGTGAAATGTTTCAGGCGAAGCTTTCACCAAAGCTCTAAAAGTTCTTTATTCATCACTCAGAGATCTTTCTTCAAATATTTGTGTTACACGCTGAAGTTTTTGTGACATTCGAAATAAAAAAATGTGCTTTTAAATATTAATATTCTTCTTCATTGGTGATAGAAAACTTCTTATACTCAGAGGTCAGATGGAGCCTTGGTGTGATTTGATCGACTAAAAGAAAAAATACGATTTTCCCAAAATGTGTGTCCAATAAATTGGAAGACTTTAGAGAAATTTAACAAGAAACCGAAAAGAGAAATCTTCTGACACCTGCGCCCTCCTCCTTCAGGGAACGCTGGCTGAAAGTGCAAGTAATGGAACAGAAGCACTCCCATTATCTGTCATTTACCAAAAACGCATTTTTCCAGTAATGACTCTCTGCTCGCCTTCTTCCAATTGGATCATCTCCTGTCTTTCTTAACCCTTTGATCCTTCCATACACATCCTTTTATATCTTATTTTTTGTTTTTTCACCATTTCAACAATGCTGTCAGGCAGTCCTGCTCACACTAAGCCGAAACGGAATAGACCAACAAATTTCTAAACCTCAGACATGCTGATGAATGAAATGCTTCTCACTGTCAGTCCTACTGAAATCTGAAAACTCCACATGTGCAGGCCTCTGTCGTTACTCCATCCATACAAGACTTGATTAATAATGTTCAGTGAATTGGTACACTAGTCCCAGTCTGAGTGCTGCTCGCGCTAAGTGGACCGGTACTTACAGTGCGTCCCTTTAAGTTACTTTTTAACCATCGTGCACACTCACACTTTAACGTAAGCGAGCTTACAGAAGAAACAGTTGAGGGTTAAACTACTTAACAAAAAAATAGCCAAATAAGCACTAGATGGGAAATTGTTTGGTACTGAGACAAGATACACTGAAATTCAGAGGATGAAAAAGGAAATTTGACACAGACAACAGGAATGATACAATACAATACAATTTTATTTCTATAGCACATTTAAAACCAAAGGTAGACCCAAGTGCTTCACAGTAATGCAATAAGTCATTGATATAAAACATTAACAAAGTACAAAAACAAGCACCAGTATTAATACTAAGAGATGGGAAGCACTAATTAAACCAGGAGTGTGGGCTAAATAAAATCGATATCGGGCCTCGGTTCAGAGATTGGGTCAATTCAAAATATAAAGAATTATCTAGGAGAAAAAAATTATCTAGGATAATTTTTTACGGCAGGAATAATGCAGTAAAAGGTTAAAATAGATGAGATAAGAACACCAGCTAGTGGGGAATGCCAGGTTAAATAGTTACGTTTTCAACCGTGTTTTGAAAGATTGAATAGAGTCCGAGGCACAAGTAGTAACAGGAAGACTGCTCCAGAGGTTTGGTGCAGCCCATGTTCTTCAGGCGGGACCTAGGTTGGACCAAGAGTAGTTGACCAGATGATCTTAAGGCTCGACTAGGAGTATACAAGGTAAGACGCAGCTTTTTGAACAAGCTGAAGTCTATGAAGGTGGACGGATTGAAGACCGTCCACCTTCATGATGGGAATATTCATTCACAGGAGGGTGACCAAGGATGGGAATGAAACACATCAAACACATGTGATGTACTCAGGGCGAAGCATGAAATAATAAGAAAAGAGGGAAAGTGTCACTCCAGCTAAAGCAGGACATGACTAGTAGGTGTTTATTTGAGACCTGGATAGAAGACTAACACTGGACATGATGACAGTAAAAAAATAACTAGAAAACAGAACTGTCAGCACTGCAGTTCACAGTTGATGCCTTAACCCCGGAGTCATGAAAGCATCCCTGACAGTTGTTAAAGTTTTGTATTTTCTAATTAGTTTTTATTTTTATTTTATTTTGACTTTTTGTTTTTAATTGGGTTTCCTTTCAGTTCTTTTCCAGAGTGGATCTTCCTGTTTCAGTTTAATTTTCATAGTTTGAAAATTGTCTAAATGTTAATTTTAGGCTTTTTATCTATTATTGTATTTAAGTCATTTGTCAGAGGCAATATTTAGGAAAACCAGTACAGGCGATACAATAGAACCACAGAGCTTTTTAAAAGCAGATCACAACAAAAGCCTCAGTAGTCACACATCTGTCAGTGCCTCACCGGGGGAAATTTCAATAACATTATCAAACTAACAAATACTAAAACTAAGCATAGTCTTGGTTTTCTTTTTCTATTAATTTAACTAAAAAAATCAAATCTAGTTTTTAATTATCTATAACAACCCTGATCCCTGACCCAGTGCTTTTACATAACGATATGAAACAGTTACAGTTACCATAAATTAACGTTGTCATTCATATTCACTGGGTTGCTTTGGGGTGTAACATACAAATAGGCTTTCACATTAGTCAGACTTGAACATTTCCTCAGAAGTCATCAACATAATGTGACTCTGTCTTATTGATCCAGGGTGGGGCATCTTCTAGGCCCACTGTTCTTGGAGGGGGACGAGGGCAGCAGGGTGGAAAGGAAAGGAGGAGTGGGGGTTGAGTCGAGCACCGTGGTTTGTTTTTGGCGGTGGCTCATTGTTTCCCTGGTTTCCTCAAGTCACTTCCCCCACGACGCAAACATATGGAGTAAACAGAGAAATGCGCAGATGGAGCCAGACAAAGACAAAGAGAACTGTATGTTGTCTCAGGTCAGGAATGCATGTGGTGAAATGTTGATGTTCTTTAGTCTGATTGATCATTTGGTTTCTCTGGTGTGTCATAAAGAAGTCAAAGTGCAGACTATGTGATGACTGAACTCATTTAACACAGATTTATTTAGCCTCAACTAAGTTTCCCTGAATCAAAGTTTTACCAAATAGATTCAAAATATACCAAAAAAGAGAGAAATCGAGTCAAACGTTTGTGAACGCACTTTGGCTTATTCTCCCGTGGAAACATGTAATCATAGAAGTGATTAAAATAGGTTTATTTTTCTCATTTGAATCTTAATATGCAGGAAAAAGAAAAATGAAATTAAAAAAGAAAAAAAATTTTGTCTTGAAAAAATGAATAATTCATCATCTTCTGTTCAAATAGTATTGCTATATTGTATCAATCCAATAAAGGCTTCAGTAAATTAAATTGAATTCATATTAGTTCAAATGAATGAAAAAAGAGTATATACACACACACACACACACACACACACACACACACACACACACACACACTGGTCTCCCAGCTGCTCTGGCTAATTACAAGCATTCGCCAGACCAGCAACGCCCCCCCGGCTCTGCAGTCGACCTCCTCTGTGTTTTTATGCAGTTAATGATATTATTGTTTGGCGAAGCTGCCGGGTCTTCACGGCTCCTCTTAATGCCACTGCACCTGCTTCCTCTAACACAGCTAACGGCAGGTGAAAAAAAAGGGGGTCTGGCAATAATTTATCACTCCGAGAGCAATCAGCAGCTGGCTGATTTTTAGTTTTTAGTTTTTTTTTTCATTATTATAGGTACCAAAGAAGACTTCAAAGCCGTACACTGCTATTCTCTGTTAAGAGCTACTGTAGCCAGAACACAGTCGAAACTGCAGATTATTTTTCTGCATCATAGCAAAAATATTTGTGTAGTCTGAGCAGCATACTTTTCCCCAAGACAAAACAGTTCCTGGTATAGATGGGATTTATGGGACGTACTTAAGTTTGAAATGTAAGCACAAAGTCTTTGTGGACTTGGATCAGCTGTTACACAAAGAAACTAATGTTGATTCAACTAAACTAAAAGAATGAGGGTTCATTTTGATCTAGTTGTCACTCAGAGTCTTATCATTCTTTCTTGATGAGCAGGAATTTACACTTTGGTGAACTAAAAGTGCTTACTTCTTAGTTAACAGTGTGTCTAGTCTTGTCCACATGGCTGAGATCTGAAAGGTGGCACCACCAAAAGTCTGAGATGGGAGTCTATGGCCTCCTCCATGAAAACAATCACAGGCTGTGCTGCACAAATGAGTGTGTCTGAGTGGGACGGACATTGTTTATGAGAGTTTAGTGGGGCAGTCTGTGTACTCGCAGAGTCCAGACGGGTGTAAGGACAGCTGGAGGAACACAGAGAGGCGAGCTTGGAAATGGATTCGGTTCACAGAATGTCTCTGAACAGAGACGAGACAGAAAACGGTTTGTTCTCACAGGTCCTATTAAATATAGGAACACCAAACATTAGTATATAAAAAGAAGAGTTTATAATTTACAAGTTTTTCTGACAGACATGTATTCCCTAAAAGCAAATTCAAGGTTAAATCATTAAATATGATGGGGATTAATTCCAGACAACGTGAATTAGATTTTAGACACGTTCTAGAGTGAATCATGTCTTAAATTTTAAAAACCTCGTTTATTGCACTGGATGAAAATAATGAAAACTTCTGTTTGTTGAGGTCATCAGCTGTTGACACAGTTTGAAGACAGATTTGCCATCTCTTTTGGTGTCTTACAATCTGATTTAAGATAGAAGTGTTGGAGAACTGTGGGAAAAGTAATCAATTCTTCTTACCTAACGGTCCTGAGAGATAAAGCTTCATTTGAACAACAGATTTAACTGATTACAACCAGACCAACCAGTGTGCTTGAAGAGAGGAGCTGCCTAAAACTCGGGGAACGGCACATGACACCAAGTTGCTAGCTATGAAATCACTTGAATATTTGCCCCATGGTGTAATCCTATATCACAGATTTTCTGCTAGGTAGCTAGTAAGTACTGCTAACCTTAACCATTTAAAGCCAACCCTTAGGGACATTATTGTCTAACCCTACCTCCATATTTTCCTTGTTCCAGCCACAGGATCTTAATGCTTAACATCACAGATTTGATTACCTAACCTTAACCTGCTACTTATTACCCAGATGATTTCAGTTAGAGCTGGGGCTGCACAGATGGTGTGATCTGCCCAGTGGTTTATCCTTAGCTCCCCAGGTCAAGTGCCCAGTCCTCAGATGATGCAGTGGGAGAAATTTTCCAATTTCTTAACCAGTGTTTTGTTTTTCTTTTACAAACCGGGGTTAGAGATCGTTGTGTCACCTCTCATTATCAGTGATTACTCGGTTAATGTCCAACGCCGCTGCCTTGGACATTTGTAACATTACTTGCACCTCAGTCAGGTGACGTCTGACAACAATGCATATGTGAAAACCGCTGTAGGCATTAGTGGGTCTTAGTTCACAGTTAAGATCCTCATTAAGCCACAGCAGGATTCATTACTTTTTACCTGGATGAATAAAGGACAATGAAAAGAAAATGAAGTGCCACGCTATCAGCTAGCACTAGCATACATGGTTTATAAGCTTTACTCATAAACTGCATGCACAGATACACATTAGTGCCAATTAACAGTCGGCTACAGATCCTTGTGTTGAACAGCATGTATGATTATGCTGACAAAGCTTATCCAGTTCAGAGTTTAGCCTCTCCAAGCTACCATAGGATGAGAGGTGGGGGACACCCTGGACAGGTCCTCAGTTTGTCACTGGGTTAACACAGAGAGACAGACAAGCATTTAACCTTAAAGCCAATTTAGAATCACAGGTTAACCTATTCCCACTAACTGCATGTCTTTGGACTGCGGGAGGAAGCTGGAGTACCTGGAGAGAACCCAGGCAGACACGAGGAGAACACACAAACTCCAGCACATAAAATATAATCTATAAACTCAAAATGGATTTTTATTTAAGCTGAGGTTCGTGCCAGTTTTAAAGCACAACACGTTAACATGGGAGTCTATGGGGATTGGCTGACTTTTGGAATCAGCCTCATGGAGGAACAGCAGTTTTAGGCTCATAAGTGTCAGCCTCGGATGTTGCAGCTTATTTAATATTGAAAGGTTTATTTTCACATTGAGAAAACTAAGAAGAGCTGATTTGATTTTATTAATCCTTATTGTTACTAATGTTACAGTTAAGTTTTGCACTCATTGATCTGTACGACCGTCTCCAACTTATATGTTCCATCACACAATAACGCTCCTCTCATAAGGACGGAGATGGCCAAGACTTTGTTCCTCTATATCAGGGGTGCCCAATCCCGGTCCTCGAGAGCTACTGTCCTGCAGCTTTTAGACGCATCCTTGTTCCCACACACCCGAATCAAATGAATGGCTTGTTATCAGGCCTTTGCCAAACACGATGGCATGCTGAAGAGGTAATCAAACCATTTGATTCAGCTGTGTTGGAGTAGGGATGCATCTAAAAGCTGCAGGATAGTAGCTCTCGAGGACCGGGATTGGGCAGCCCTGCTCTATATGTTACATAAACACATTCTTTATTCAACTGGATCCAGCAGTTTCTCCACGTGGTTTCTATCAGCTGTACTTGCAGCATGAAGAAGTGATTGACAGTGGTAGAAGGGAAATGGGTTGGGTGCAAGGTGGCTGCTGAACATGCCGAGGTGGGGAGGGGAAAGGGGCTCCTCTTGTGTGGTCGAGATCGGTTTACCAGAAGAAACGTGGACACTTATCTGCACTTAGAAAACGGAGTGAACAGAGAAATGCCAGGCATTCCTCGGCCACTAAAAGGAGGTCAGAGACTTAGGTGGGACAAATTCCTGGCAGTCTGTGGGATTAAAAGGGTGGATGTGGCGTTATTGTAGCGTCTCATTAGGAAAACCTGTAACGGTTTCTCAGCAAGAATGAGTTTTAAAAATAAGTGGTCTTGTTGAGGAAAAAGTAAAATACCTCCCTTAAGAAGTTGGGAAGTACAAAACGGCGCTTATTGTCCTGTCTGTGGCGGCTGGGTTCACTACAAGCAAAAACACATTTATGGGAAATTTTTCAGGTACAATATTTGGATTTAATGACTTTCTAAACTGCTTAAGCCAGTTTGACTTCAGTTTTTCTTTATCCTCCAACTGACCAAGTAAATTCCAACCAGGCCAGAAAGAATATCAACAAAGTTCCCACAGACATTGTGTGACGGATAATGACTCCGGTTTCTGAAATGCGAGCCACAATGTTCCCGATTCAGGACACTTTAAATACCATTAACAGCAGCAGATTTGCTTTCTCAGCTGCAGACCGCTGTGGCAGGTCGACGGCATGCAAGCACGACCGGGGAATCGTTTATTCAACTGTGCACTTGTTCAGTCTTTAGCTGACCTCCTCTGCACGACACACTGTCATGCGAACCAACCCCGTGATGTAACCAGCGAGCCCTCGCTCTCAGGCTTATGGACAGTTTGTCAGAGCGCTGACTGACATTTACCATTTATGTAAACCCTCACAGCCTATCTCTCGCATAAGAATTTCTTACCTAATTAGGTAAGGAAAAAAACAGCTTGGAGGAATGTGACCATCTGTCATCAAGCTCAAAATATACACACAGACAAAGTACAATATTTTTGTCTTTTAACTCTTTGTTCCACTTTTAGCTTCGAGGTTCCTGTTTGAATTATCTGCCCTTTAAAACAAAGGAAGAAGGAATGCAAGGTGGAAATGCCTGTAGAGCTGCACAAATTTGCAGATGACTGTTACTCAAATAAGGTGTAGGGGAAGTGCAGCGCGTGACTGACGACAGTTTTAGCTTTGCATGCTGATAAAATTTAAGGTGCATGGATTACTGTGACGACATCTTATAGTTGTGAAGAAATCTGCGGTCAAAGTCAAACCTTTTCCACACACTTTCCCACATGTCCTCCGCCACTTCCTCTTAAACTGATCTTTGTTGTTGAATATATCAGTGGATGTGATATTTTTTTCTCATATAAGCATCTGGTGCTGATAGGAAATGTTTTGAAGCACAGATGCTCTGCCATAAGTTTGCTGCTGGTCAAAGTGGCTTCTGAAAATTGGTGGCTACTATAAAAATTCAAGCAAATTAGAGGGTGTCCAGGCAGTGGACTGAGAGTTCTGTTATTCATTTCAGAAACCAGAGCGAAGCTTTGAAAACGGAAGGGTTCACAACAGCTCTGAGCCCACTTTTATGGCTGATAAATGACCTTCTTCCATGTGTGTTTTGAATTTCTGTGGTTCAGAATCCCACCCTGGTTCAGAGGCATGTGCTGTGCAGCTGCAAAATCACAGCTATAAGGGAACATTTTCTGCATGAGCTGGTGTAATATCAACAGGCAATGACAAGCTTAAATCAACTTTTTGGAACCTAAATTGTGCCAGTGGCCTCACTGAATGCAGGAAGAGTGTGTTTTTAGCTTTGGTGCTAGCCTGCTTCCAGCCCTCTGATTAGATGCCAACATCCACCTTGTCCAGCAGGTCGAATAGGTGTCATGTTCAGTAACAGTTGCAAAGCTTATCTTACATATTTTTTTATAAATAAGATTAAATCACAGCTTATCATAACTTTAAATTTAATGTATGACTTTTACAAAGTGTACACCAATGAAAGAAGTACAGTTAATTGGGATTTCAGTCACACAATTAGCCATGCGTAGCATATGCATGAACTCACCTGTTTTTCTTTAAGACTTTAAATTGATGTATTTCATTAGGAAGAAGGATTTCATTTATTTGCAAGCTTTGAAAAATAGTCAACAGTTTTATTTTAACCTGAAACGGAGACACAAAGGCATGAATAAACTGGTGTGAGACCAGTCTGATGAAACAGTTTATATTTAAATGAACGTCGAGTCCAGAAACATGAATCAGTTGTTTTCATTATTTATTACATTTTTATGATTAAATTCAGCTCAATTAAGATAAGATAAGATAAGATAACCTTTATTAGTCCCACATGTGGGAAATTTGTTCTGTTACAGCAGAAAGTGGACACAGCAAAGTTACATAGCAAAAATTAGTAAAACACTGGAATAGGATAAGATGATAAGAATAAAAATAAGATACTGTACACAATAGAATAGAATAAGATAAAATACTGTATACAATAGAATGAAAATCGAATAAAAATATACAACTGAGTAAAATACAACGTTGTCAGAAAAAGAGAGAGAATTAAATGTTATTTATAGCACAAAATGCTTCATTATATGAGGTAAAGCCCCTAAAATAATACAGAGTAAGCACATGGCGACACTGGGAAAGAAAAATCCCCTTTTAACAGGAAGAATCCATCCATCTGGTTGGGAGTTAGTATTTCACAAATGACCTTAAGAGTGAATTTGAGTGAATTTTGCATTAGAATCGCATCAAAACAGATGTGAACAGTTTAATTTGATGCTCTCTACACCTCAGCCTCTGAATAGGCCGAGCTCTGCAGTTGCTCACTTTAAAATCAAACGTGCTGTTTGGTTCATTTGTTGCTGTGAATGGCTTATTGCATCACTGCCCCAAAACACAGAAAAACATCGACGCAGCTGTATATTCTAGTTATGAGTAGCAGGTTGTTTTTTTCATCAGTGGCGGTCAGAGCATCCCTCGAGTGTCAACACTAGGATTCTTATAATGGAAATCAAAAAAGCTAAAATCCTTTCTCTTTGGTTCCACAAGTTTAAAAAGCACACAGAGTCCATGATTTGCTGCACCGCTGCAACTCTTTGAGTCTGGTGTGAAAGTTTACGAACCACTGGTCTAAACAACGTGGCTGCTGCTGTTTGTCAGGAGACATGAAAGGGAGAAAAATGGAACCACGCCAAAGAGCAGCGTGCAGGCAGGGATGCTGAGCATCCACAGCGGGAGATCTCAGTTCTGCTACGGCCTTCGCTGACGTAACCGTCTCCAGCACGTACCTCATCTTACCTCGCTCTGTGCTCGCTGACCTGGTTTTCTGCACTACAAATCACACCGGGAGTCGAGCTACAGCCTCGCTCTCCCCTTCCCCGTCGAGGATTGCACAGAAAACAATCCAGGAGGAGAAAGCAGGCAGTGTAGACTTTGCACTTATTTATTTATTGCTATCAGAAATTCATAGCCTTGCATATTTGGAGTGTGCAGACACTCAAGTCCAAGAGAACATAGACTTTTAATTACAGCTTCTAGATTTCACCCAAATTTTATCCTTCTGTTTTCCTTTTCCTACTCATATTTTGTCAGTTGCAGAGGCATCAGCTGTGAAAATATGCAAATATCTCAGAATTCCCAGTCATGCTGCACTGTGTTACCATGGTCTCTGCATGAGCATTCATGCATTAAAATAATAAGCCTGCTGCTGTTCTTAGTGATATAATTACAACAGACGCATCAAACTTTTGACCCTTACTGTCTCTGTGCAGGTTTGTAGTTTCCAGTATTTTTTATTTTGCCAGATTTTGTTTGTTTTTGTTTGTGTGTGTGCCATGTAAGAGAAGAGTGTGAGATGCTCCTCAGCAGGCCAGCGGGAACCAGCCCGGAGGCATGCATGAGTAATGAGATGAATGTCCAGTCGACTGCCTCGGCTCCCCTCTTCCTCTGTAATTACCTAAAGCTGTGGTAGGTTTATCGTGTGTGTGTGTGTGTGTGTGTGTGTGTGTGTGTGTGTGTGTGTGTGTGTGTGTGTGTGTGTGTGTGTGTGTGTGTGTGTGTGTGTGTCAATCGGTGCTACTCTACTTTTTGAGCTGTGAAGAACAACTTTTATCTCAGCATGGAATATCAGATCTATTTCCAAAATTTGAACTAGAAAATCAGACACTTTCAGGCTTGCTGGACAAAATGTTCCCGACAAGTTGGTGGGCCGAGGCGGGTTGTTATGTGCTCAGAGAGATTTCAGACATTTTGTTCCACTTGCGATCGTCCAACTGTTGGACGATCGCAAGTGGAACAAAATGTCTGAAATCTTGAAAAATGTCTGAAATCTGAAATATGCATGTCCACATAATAATTATTATAATTATAATATATTAAAAAACACACGCTGTATTTTAAAGAACATACATTAAGAAGCAGATTATATTAGATTTATATTTTAAATAAGACAAAAGTTGGATTTTACAGCAGCAAAATGATTGTATCTCTACAGTTTAAAAATGTAATAAGCTTTGCCCTGCACAGAGTGGATAGTGAAACAAATGGAATCATCATAATGACATTATTTCATATTTATTACTTCCCCCTCCTCATTGCTTTATTATTGTAGCTCTAGTAATAAATAATAATGTAAGGATGCCCATAGTATATACAGTATTCTGAAGAAGGTCTAAAATGTCACTGTGCGTGCATGTGTGTGTTTTATGTACATGGATTTTTTTAAATGATTACTCATGATATAACATTGTGCAGACATGCCTGGTAAGGACATGAGGAGGAAACAGCAGGAGCTGTGTGAGGCTACTAAAGGCAGGGCTATAACATTTTTCTGTCATCATTTTATTATAGATTAAGTGCAAGAGTTGTTAGGTGTGGATAATTAGATTATAGTTTATTGCAATAGCAAGTTGTGCCTTGTTCTCAGATAGAGAGCAAGTGGAGAGTGATATATGAAATGATGGGAAGGAAGGAAGAAGAGAAGCAAAGAGTGATTCACAGGCAGAGCCGAGTTTATGTCACAGTTTTTCGTTGCCTTATGGTTCCAAGCGCTGTCACCAATCTTTGCATTTTGTTATTATCTCATGACATTTAATCAGCTACCATCTCTCCTGTGGACTTTTTAATGTCTACAGTCTCAGATCAACACAGCCCTGCCCTTCCCATATTAGATTCTTGATGAATGTGTGTTGTTGTTATTCAGCCTGGTTCAATGTGCCCCTTTTTAACTTTGAGCACCCGCCCCTTTAAACCTCTCTGCACGTCCCTGGTCCAACATCTCAGCAACTCCAGGGAATAAAGTCGAGATGTAAACCTGACACTTGAAGTCTGTGTATTGTGTTCATTGGCATTATACATGAAGCCAGTTAGACTCATGTTATTTGTGAATAGATGATTATAACTGTATTTCTTTGTATTCTTCTTTGTTATTTACGGGAAAGGAAACCTGGAACGGCCGCACAGAAAACCCAATCAGTGTTTTAAGACCACGGGAACTTTTTCCTTAACTCTAATAACTCTTGGAGGAATCCCCCTGTTTTTTGGTGGTCAGCAACATGAGAACCAGTTTATATATTGAAGTTCCTATAACCGAGTTTGGTTTTTTTTTAGCTCCTACTACAGAGTAACTACTCTCTGTCAAAAGGGGAAGAAAGTATCAAACAAATATCAGCTGTAAGCAAAATTTAAGCCTAAAAATGGGACTGAATGACAGCGCGATTCAGGTTTTATTAAGCCAGTCCCACCCAGCAACGCCGGGGGAAAATAAATATGTAGGGTTGAAACTGAAACTTGATTCATGTGATTCAAATTCTTTGGGTTTTTGAAATGTTCCTGTAAAAGTGGGTGGATGTTTGTTGGTGGAATGACCTTTCACAGAAGCCTGGTAAAGGTTAATCTTTCATAAGCCCTTTTTCCTTTATGAAAAAGGGACTTTCTGATTTTGTCTTGTATTCCCCGGTTTATTTCTGCATTTGGACATTTCAAAAAGATAAACTGTCTTTTATTATCTCTTCCTTGTAATGAGAAATGTTTTACTGATGGAGCAGTAAAAATTTGGTTTGGTTTGGTTTGCGGTACTAGCATTTGGCCACCATGCAAAATTAAAAATCATTTTTGACTTTATCTTTTGATCTGGGCTGTTTTATAGTGTGGGCACTGAAATGGTATGGTAGATATCTGAGTATGATTATTCATTTCAAGTTTAAGGAAACGACAATCCTCTGTGCCTGTCACAATGTTTGAAACGGACTCACGCGCAGACCAGGTATCCTTGGCAAAAGACCGGGATTAATCCAATACACACTCTCAGTGGGTTCCAAACACACACAAGCTCGCTCGGGTCCAGGGCAGATCTATATACGCACAGAGAAAGAAGTCCAGGTTAGGGATAGTCTCACAGGTACAGGTTCAGGTTCAGGGGGACTGACGCTGATGGCTCAACGATCCAGCGAAGGATGCCACAGCCGTCATAAATAGTGCTCCAAATCAGCTGGGATCGGCTGCAGGTGTGACGGTGAGCACAGGTACGTGGGCCCGTAATGAGCACCGCCCTGGCAGAGGAGAGAAAGCGCAAAGGAAAAAACCAAACAAAACATGAGTCAGCCGGCGAGGCAGGGGACTATGGCAGTGCCAAGTGCCTCTAACTACTCATGTCTGTAATTTAAGAGAAAGAACACAAGACTGGCAAATTTTAACTTGCTTTCCAAACCAGCACTAAAACTTCAGATATGAATTTATTAAACACAAAACATAAAATTGCAAATTGTCATCTGGGCCTTGGATATACTCCTTTAAAGTTTTTAAAGTGCTTTTAAACAAAGCTCGCATGCATCAGAGTACAGGAACAGTGGTTGTGTTAAATCCGTTATTGACAACTGCATTTCCTTCCTCAGCTACTTCTACTTCTGTCACCACTTTTCAAACCGTACCGCTGACTAGTGTTTTGGCTGTGAAATTGTACAACAAGGAATAAACAAATGTAATTGCTGGCAACAGCACTGTTCATTTATGTTGGATGCATTGTAGATTGAGCTTTAGAGGTACCCAGAAGAATGTGGGTTAGAACTGTAAATAACAAACAACAAAGTCATTCCAGGCTGAAAGCTCAAAATGCAAATAGTCGTCCAGGAGGGCAGACAGAATATGCATTAACAAATCTGTCTTCCTGTGATGAGGAGGTTAACCAGTGAGAAAGACGGATAAACACCAGCAATCTTAATGCTTTCAATAGACATCCAGGGAATGCACATGACGTCCCATTAACACCTTTCTGCCTCTTTTGGAGCGGTTTCCTCTGACAGATTCTCTCTTGTTATACAAAGTAGAGATGTGTTTGGGGTCTCTGGGGGAAGGTTCACACTTGGAAACTGCCTCTTGGGTGATCTGATCGCATATGTACATGCATCACTGCAGGTGTGAAGAATAAGTGCTTATTTCATCTTCTGTGGTTGTCAGGTTCTTGTAATTGTAACCTCTTAGTGCCTAGTGTATCATATTTGATACATGAGTCCTTATGAGACTCATGTAAAACAAACCTGTGTAATTGTACAATACATTTTAAGCAATGCATTGCAAAAAGACTTATGATACAAGTTAGAACTCATAAATGCAAATTCTTTTTGTCATTTGTCAGACAGGTGAAGAAACACTGATTTATTTAAAGAAAAATCTGATAATTATGTCATTAATGGTTTAAAGGGTTAAACTGACTTCAAAGGGAATGCAGTATTTCTGGAATATCGCCTGCTGTGTGCTACACACCACACATCCCAGCCTGATTCTCCTGACATTGTCCACAGTTCATATGAGAGGAGCTGATGCTTTTTAAAACATTAACAACCCTTTTGACTCATTCTGGATGATATTGCTGCATTTCCACACATCTCTGATAATACAGAGTAAAGTTTTAATGTTATACATAAGAATTGTGGGGAAAAAACGTTTTTCTACAATAACGCTAATTAATATGGCTCTTTTAAACCAAAACCAACTCAAAGCCGATTGGATCTTAGCTTCTATGTTCAATTTGAAAACATGATGGTGATTCCTACATGAATTTACTTTAGAGTTAATCCAATAATCACCTAAAAGTGGATTTAGGAAGCTTTATACCCACATCAGTTACATCAGTACTCTGTGCTGAAAGTAATTGAAAAAAGCAAGAAGAAACTGCATTAATGGAATTATACATTTTTTTAGACACCATGTGGAAAAAGCTGACTGATTAGATTTGGTCTACAAATCTAATCTTAGTTAGTTTTGTCTGCAATGGTCACTGTGGAGTGAAAAACCTAAAAAGAGAGCTACATTTCAAGTATTTCTATAATAGAGATCTTAATAGAAGAACGTGACCTAAATAGATGTTCAGACCAAAATTAGCAACACATAAAAAATGTATGTGTCTGCAATGGTGGAGGCATATTTTACAGGAAACACTGGGCGATGTAGTAAACTGCAGAATAAATGTTT